>NW_023270316.1:60717667-61317667 GCF_011800145.1 Mirounga leonina | reverse complement strand
TTAGCTCTACCCTTTGTACCCCTGCCAGATAATCCTCCTAAAATGGACCAAATCTCTTTTCAGCTTAAAATCCTGCAAAAGATGCCCTCTTACCCTCAGGATAAAATCAGTCTCTCTGCAGACTCTGAGCACCTTGAAGATTGGTGTGGCCCATCGCAATGCCAGGCTTGCTAGCATTTCTCCACCAGCAGATAGCCCTCCCTCGGATTAGAATGCCTGCCTCCTTTTGCCAGGATAATTGCTCCTGCAAGATTTCCCTCTGACAAGCCTCCTCCCATTTCTGTCACTATGTGTCATGGTGGGTGGTGAGGTGGTGAAGGGCAGGTACTCTTCTCTCCCTGCTTTTCCCTGTACTACCCGACGGGGCTTTGTAAATGGGTCTGGAATGACATCGATCCTTAAGTGTTCTTTTGCACGAGTGAGTGGAAGACCCTGTAACTATATTAATATGCTTCTCTTTAATCCAAAAAATTCTAGGAAGTCCTCAAGTTTGTCTACTCTCTCCCTGCCTTTTCTGTTAGCTGCTTCTGACAATTTCATATTCAGTCTCACGCTCAAACTCATTCATGCTCCAATATTTGTTAAATGCATGAAATAGGGACATTTTATCACTGTATTTATCATTTAAATTCATGTCATAAAAAGATGCAGTAGTGAGTTTATTTCAATTTTTAGTGATTGCTATGAAAAACCTGGATCTCAGACTCTTGCCTGTGTCCCCACTGATGGGGAGCCTCAATTTTAAATGATTAAGAAAGATCTGAGCATGTTTCCCTTGCATCCTCTAGGTTTGGCTTTGCTGCTTAATACCCCACAAGACACTGTAATTCTCTGATCATACAAATAAGCTTCACTTTAATTTCTGATTCTTATTATCTTTCTTCCCCACTAGACTGTAAGCTTATGAGAGCTTTGTCTTGATTACCACCCTGTTTCGTCTCTCTCTCCCTAGTGCCTAGAACTTAGCAGGTGGCCATTGTTTTTATGAATGAACATAAAACCATAGCACGTTTTTAGTATTACTTTATGCAGAGGCATGTGATTACCAATATTCGTATTGCCATCAAGTTGGTAAGGGAAATTATAATGTGAAAAATAATTCTTACAACTGTGTAGAGTTTTCATGAAGACTTCCTGTGTGTGTAAGTTTTAATAACTTTGATTGCAAGTATAATAGACACAGTTTATAAAGGCTTTCAAGGATTAGCTATGGTCATACATTTAAGCATTATTCATATGTCCTTCATCACTGTTTAGCTTAAACTTCCAACTCCTTGAAAATAAATTGCTTTCATGCTTCGAGCCCTGCATTCCATTAAAAAGTGAAACTTTATCAACTACCTATTTAATTTATCCTAACTTTAAGTTTAAAATAGCAAGACTTTGTAAAATCCTTTTCAATGACTTTAACTAGTAAAAGCTACACTCTTGAGATAACGACAAGTATTTTTTTTTAATGTGTGCATAATTCATTCAGGTCAATAATTTTGTTTACAGTTTAACCACTCCAAGGGGATCCTTGGTGGGAAGGTAACCTCCATTTTTCTTGTGTAAGTTTTCAGGCCACATAGTTGCCTTGGTAACATCATAGATGCACATCCAGATAACAGCTGATTTACATTTCTATAGTTAGCTATTCATTCTTTCTTCTATCCTGTTAAACAAAAAAATAAAAGCCTCCTAAAATTGTCTTCCTAAAACAAGAAAACAAAAACTATGATTCCCACACCAAGTGGAATACTCAGGCTGCTATTAATTAGCCAGACTACCTCATAGATGAGATATATCAATCAATTCATTTATTTTATAATGCACTGTAGGAGATAATGTAGGCTATGATTTGGGATGACACATATTGATTAAAAATAGGTAAATATTTAAGTACAGCGTAGTAAAATTTTGTCTTGTAGGTATGTGCATGAATAGTCAGTTTACCAAAAAACAAACAAAAAATAGCCACACTTTGTTTTTAATTGCATCTTTGGAGAAAAGTTCCCATTTCTTTTTTTTTTTTTTTAAGATTTTATTTATTTTTTGTTTATTTGAGACAGAGAGAATGAGAGAGAGAGAGCACATGAGAGGGGGGAGGGTCAGAGGCAGAAACAGGCTCCCTGCCGAGCAGGGAGCCCGATGCGGGACTCGATCCAGGGACTCCAGGATCATGACCTGAGCCGAAGGCAGTTGCTTAACCAACTGAGCCACCCAGGCGCCCAAGTTCCCATTTCTGATCCCACTTGTTAGCAGAGGGTAGGGATTTTTTTTCCTGGAGACTAACATGAAACACAGTTTAGCCCCCTAGGAACCAGATGGTTGCAGAGTACATGTGGGCAAGGCAGATTCTGGTAGGTTACCAAAATGAGTATAGTCCTTCACTCTTCCCTGTATCCCTGCCCTTTGCACTATGACTTCGCAGCTCCTCCAGACTTCGCAGCTCCTCCACCATTAAATGTTTTTTTCCCCTCCCCTTGAATCTCAACTGGCCTTTGTGATTTGTGTGCATGAGGAGGATGGAATTGAAGCAGTGGTGTGCCAAATCTGAGTATTTAAGGAGCTTTTGCTTTTTTTTTTTTTTTTTTTTTTGGAAACCTGTTTCTCTCTCAACTAGCTCCAGCTGGCCCTGCTATGAGAGACCACGTGGACAATAGAGACAAGCCATCCCAAGAGAGGCCACAGTAGGCCAGCCAGCCTCCAGCTGGCCTGGCAAGTGACTGCACGTGCATGACTGGGTCCAACCGAGACAGGAAGAGCCAGCCAGCTAAGCCCAGCCCAAACTGCCTAATGGCAGAATAGTGACCTCAATAAATGGTTACTGTTTTAAACCACTAAGCTATGTGGTGGTTTATTCTGGAAAAGCTAACTAATATAGACATGTGTAGCAAAATTCCCACAGTGGGAGTCAAAAGTAGGCTAGACATAGACTATGTAGACATAGTTTTAAAGCCAACTTCAGAAGCCAGCATTATTAATTCTTTTGTGAACTCTTTTAGTTTTTGAGATTTTAAGAAAATCTGTCTCAACATCGCTCTTGACTACACCAAGGTTGAAGTTATGTAGGAAAAAACCAGACATATTCTCTGTTTTAATGGAAACAATTCACAGGCTTTACCTTCATGGTTGATGTCCAGTACAGGATTTGGGGTATATACCCCTCATCATGTGTATAGGCTGGGAGGCTTTAATCTCTCTGTTATTTCTTTAACAGTGGGGACATTAGAACAATGGCTTCCTAAAGAAGATGAGGGGAATATGGAAATGGCCTCTGGCATTGAAGTAGATGAGGAACAACCAAGATCTGACGATGATGATACGTAAGTAGGTCCTATCCAGATACTTGAATGGAGCACTGGTAGAGAGTTAAAATGCTGTTGCTGAGATATGGACAATAGTCTTAGACCTAGCTGAGGAGACCAAGTTTTACTCACACAAGGGTTTGTTTCTGGGCTCTCTTTTCTTTCCCAATGGCATTGTTTCCTATCTCTGCATGAGTGATATGCTGTCCTAAATTACTGTGCCTTTACCATATCTTTTGGTATCTGGTAGGGCTAGTCCCATACCTGCTTCTAGCCTCCGTATCTTTTTCTTAGCTGTTGTTGCCCTTTACTTACCACATACATCTTTGCATTTTCTTGTAAAGGGTCATGAAAAACTTTGTTAGGATTTTGAGAATGACATTACATTTGTTGATTAATTTATAGGATTTGCCATCTTTATGATCATAAATCTGAACATCCATGAATATAGTATAGCTCTGTTTCTCTTTATGTCTTTTAAAATATCCTTCAGCATTTTTGTAATTTTATTCACAATAGAGGTACCACTTAACTTGGTTGTTGTTGTTATTGTCATTATTGATGGGGTTGTTTTTCTTTTATTGTATTTCAACTTGGCAACTACTAGCATATAGAACACTATTGATGTTGTATCCTGTAACCTGACTGAAGTCTTTTATTAGTTCTAAAATTTGGAGTCCTTTGAATTTTAAAAATTTTATAATTTACTTTTTAAATAGGTCATATACTCATATGGCTTCAAATTCAGAAGTTACCCTCTTTTCATAGTCTTCTTGCTATCTCTTTACCTCAGCCACACAATTCCCCTTCCCAGAGTCAACCAGTCGAATATGCCTCTTATGCACACTTCTCCTGAGGAATTCCATTAAACTGTAAGCCAATATGTAGATCTTGTGTATGTGTGTATTCTTTTTCTTTTTTTATAGAAACAGTTTCATAGCATACATGCTATCCTGCAACTTCCTTTTATCACTTACCACTGTAGCCTGAATACCTATCATAATATACAAATAGTAGTATACACGCAGTTTAAATTCCCAGGAAAGCCAAGTATTAGGTCAAAGAGTTTTTACATTTGTAACTGGATATTGTCAAGTTATCCTTCACAGAGGTTACACCTATGAACGCTTCCATTGACCGAGTATGGAAGTGCCTGTCTTCTTGCACATTTTCTTGCTTAGTGTGTTACCAGACATGGATCGTTGCACAATTGATTGGTTCAAAATGATGTCTCAGGTTAGTTTTAATTAGCATTTCTTTTTTGAATAAGGTTGTCTTTCCATATGCTCAAGAACCATCTTTATTTCCTCATTGGGGACAATTTATTCATAGCCTTAGCCATTTAAAAAATTAGGCTACTAACATTGTATTGATTTGGGGAACCTTTTGCATTTTAGGGAAATTGATCTTTTATCTATAATATGACTCTAGAATATTTTCCCCAGTTTTTTGTTTGCCTTTTGATTTTATTTATAGTGGCTTGTGCCATGTAGAAATTTCTCATTTTTTTTTAAAGATTTATTCATTTATTTTTGAGAGAGCGAGAATGAGAGAGAGAGAGAGAGTACATGAGTGGGGGAGGGTCAGAGGGAGAAGCAGGCTCCTCGCTGAGCAGGGAGCCTGATGCGGGACTCGATCCCGGGACTCGATCCCGGGACTCCAGGATCATGACCTGAGCTGAAGGCAGACGCTTAACCAACTGAGCCACCCAGGCGCCCCGAAATTTCTCATTTTTATCTAGTTAGGTTTACCGATTATAAGAAATGATGTCAGGATTTTTTTTTAGTACTTTTATGATTTAATTTTTATTTAGTTAAATAATTTATTCCTCTTGAATTGCACTCATATTAAAATGCAAAGTGTGACTTCAACTTTACTTTTTTCCAAATAACTCCTTACTTATTCCAACACCATTTACTGAAAATCTTCATTTTTGCTACCCATTTGAAATGCCATTTCTATGATATGCTACATTTTTATATGTACTTGCATCCAATTCTTATTCGTTTTAGGGTAATTACTGTATTATAAACATATTGTTTATAATATGAATTATTATTTTGGAGGGCTAGTTCCCTTAAATGCTTTCCTTTTTCAGTATTTTTCTATCTAGTCTTGCTTGTTTATTTTTCCATATGAACATTAGAATCAACCTGCCTAGGTTGATTCTAGGATAAAGGAGGGAAGGAAGGAAGGGAGGAGAGAATTTTCTCAGGCTGCTTCCTGCCAGTAGAATTTTGGAGTCCAGTAGTCTCTTTTCAATTGGGATTGTCCATGTCCCTTTTGGTCCAAGCTGGCTATGTTTCTGCATATATATTTCTTTCGAAAATCTTGTAGGTCTCTGCAAATCTTACTGGGATTCACTTTATTAGACAAAAACCAGATCCACAAATCTTTTTTAGACAAGTGCTTCTCTGTCTTGAGCTTTTGCTTAGATTCTGAGGGACAACACCCTTAAGCTCCCTGGAAACCCTATTGTTTGATAATAATTTTGACATTCATCCACATTGTCCTATATATCGATAGGTCATTCCTTTTTATTGCTATGTAGTATTCCTTATATAGATATACCACAGTTTATTTACATATTCACCTATTGATTGATGTTTGGATTGTTTCTAGTTTTTGGCTATTATAAATAAAGCTGCTATGAATATTCATGTACATGTCTTTGTGTGGACATAAATTTCATTTCTCATGAGTAAAACCATAGGAGTAGAATGACTGAGTTGTGTGGCAGGTGAATGTTTAGCTTTTAAAAAAACTGCCAAGCTATTTCCCAAAGTGGTTGTGCCATTTTATATCCCCATGAACAGTGCCTAAGTGTTCTAGTTGCTCTACATATTTACCAACACTTGGTATGGTCAATTTAAAAAAGTTTAGCCAATCTAATGGGTGTGTGTGGTGTCTTGGTAGTTTTTGAGTCATAGGCATTATTTATATATCCTTGCTACCAGTTCTTTGTTAGATATCTCTATTTTGTCAATATTTTCTCACTGTCTGGGTTTTCTTATTCATTTTCTTAATGGTATGAGTCAAAATTTGAAGTTTCTGACTAATGCATTTTTTACTCACCTTCTAAAATTGGAAATTCCAATTTACTTGCACTTTGGACAGAGACTATCATCTGAATTTTAGTGATTTAAAAAAGTTTATTGGGACTCCCTTTGCTATTCAGTACAGTGTCAATTTCATGATTTTTACACATGTACTTGAAAATATGCATATTCTTACTATTCTGGGGATATGTATGTTCTATATAATTATCAAGCTTAAAACATTTTTTCGTTAAACTGCTCTATAGCTTTTTTTTCCCCTTTATCACTTCTGGATGGAAGTACATTAAGATCTTCAACTGTGTTTGTGGCTGTGATTATTTCTTCTTATATTTCTATTTCCTTTTGATGTACTTGAAATAAGTAGAAGCCATGTTCTAATTATTGATTGTTATATCAGTTTGGTAGAGTATCTCTCCCTTTTTACATTATGTATTGTAATTTTTGTCCCTTTAAAGCTGTTTGCCTTAAATTCTTTTTTGTTGGGATACTGACATTGCTATTCCAACTTTTCAGTTATTTTATTTTTTAGTATTTTGCTGATATGTATTTGTTTTATTTTCATCATTTCTTTTTTTTTTTTTAAAGATTTTATTTATTTATTTGAGAGAGAGAGTGAGAGAGAGAGAGAGAGCACAAGAGGGGGGAGCGGGAGAGGGAGAAGCAGACTCCCCGCCGAGCAGGGAGCCCGATGCGGGACTCGATCCCGGGACTCCAGGATCATGACCTGAGCCGAAGGCAGTCGCCCAACCAACTGAGCCACCCAGGCGCCCTATTTTCATCATTTCTGTGTAGTTTCATTATAATATGTTTCTTATAAAATGCATGTAGCTGGTTGATATGCTTCTTGTCCTATAATAACCTCTGCCTCCTAATTAGTTTAGTATAATAAAAGTCATTAAAATTAATGACATATTTGGGCTTTATGTTTTAGCTTGATTTTGTATTCTCTGTTTGCTTTCATTTGTCATTTCCTTCCCCTCTTCTTTTCTAACCTTTTGTTACATTAACAAACGTTTCTGTATTACTCTAGTCTTCTCACTACTAGTTTTGAAGATACAGATTATATTTCTATTCTTTTAATAGTTTGTTTTTATGTACTTCCTATGGATTGTTCTAACAAATTCAGAAGTTGTTCAGTGTTCTTTTTTTTCCTCCCAAATATGACAAACACATCTAACCACTAAAACCCTTCCATCCTGATATTGTTATCTAGAGTCATAATTTTACTTTAAAAACATTTTTTATTGTGGAAAACTTCAAACATAGTAAAAGTAGAGAGCACAGCACAACAAACCCTCATGCATCCATCATACAGCTTAACAATGATCATTGTTCTTTACTGACCACCCTGCCCCTATACCTTTTTTTAAGGTTTGGAACATTCTAAATCTGAGACATCAAATCATGTAATCCAATTTTAACTTTAAAAAAATAATAAAAAATATGTATTATTTTATATATATATAAGTCTATAAGTCTATATAAGTATATAAGTATATATAAGTATATATAATATATAGTATATATATTAGTGTATATATATACTATATGTATATACTATATATAGTATATATAATATATATAGTGTATATAGTATATAAGTAATATACTTATTAGTATATATAGTATATATATAGTATATAAGTAATATAATATATATAATATATAAGTCTGAGACATCAAATCATGTAATCCAATTTTAACTTTAAAAAAATAATAAAAAACATTATTATATATATATTATATATAATTATATATATATATTCTCAAACTTAATTTGCTATTGTGGTTTACCATTTTCTGAACTTGCTATAGTTTTTTCCTAGTCTATGCTTTTCCTCTGGTTTCAGTTTTCTTGCTGTTGTACATCCTCTAATAATTCTTTAAGATAGGTCAGTGGCTGGTAAACACTCTTATTGTTTGCATATCCAAAATTGTTTTATTGTTTTAATTGTAATTTAGTTGGGTATACAATTTTGACAATGATTTTTCTCCTGATCTTTATTACTGTTGATGAGAAAAATGCTGTTTTCCCTCTATAGATATGCTAACTTTCTCCCCAGCACATCCATAATGTTCTTTTTATCTTTATTTTCTTATGTTTCACTGTTGTATGTATGTCTGGGTCTAGACTTCTCTTTTATCCTGCTTGGCTCACTTTCTTCTGAGAACCCATAACTGTCTTTAGTTCTGGAAAATTTTTACACATTATTTTTCCAAGTGTTGCTTTTCTTATTCTGTCCATTTTGGTCCTCCAAATAGATATGTTTTGGAGCTTCTCAATCTGTCCCCAATAACAACTAATTGTACTTTCATATTTTTTATTCATCTCTTTGTTCCATTCTAGGTGAATTCTTGAATACTATTTTCAAACCTATCTGGGTATCATCTATTAAGTTTTTAATTTAAATGATTATGTATCTCCTGTCTAAGATTTATATTTGTTCATATTTTTATATGTTCTTGTTTCAGTATTGCATAATTATTTCCCCTAATTTGAAGACATTTTAAAATGGATGCTGTTTTTTAATTTACCTTTTTGAGCATATTTACTTTAAGAGTGTTATCAAAATCCTCCATAAAAGTAATTCCATCTAGGCTTAGTTTCTGGTCCAACTTAAAATTCTTTTTGCCTATCCTTCTCTTATCATCAGATTTATTCACGTGTTTTGGAATTTTAGTTTACAGGATCATTTTGTTTTAGAAGTTTCATGTTTTGTTTTTAAATTTTCTTCCTTCCCTTTCTGTCTCTGTGCACCTCCTGCATATCTATCAGATTTTGCTTTCTTCGGTGTGTTCTCCTCCATTCTTGCTAGCTGGAGCCATTGAAGAGTTACACTTCAGTGCAAGGGTGATCTAGAAAAAAATCTGAGTAATATGTTTTGTCTGTTTTGGCCCAATCTCTAGGAGAAGAATTCTTCCTGAGAAATTTATAACCATAGATTTGCCTTCACTTGGGTTTAGAATTTACAACACTTGGATGGTCTGGAAACATGTATATTGATAAATCAACATTAAAATTGATAGTAAGAAATCATAATACTCTGGGATCTCTAGAAGAAATAAATATGAAACCCCTGGAGGGATATAACCTCAATCCAGGCTACACTGAATTTTCTCACTAAGGCACTGCTGAACATGAGTTCACAACTAAAAATAGAATCCACTATGAGAGATAGCAAGCACAACAAATAGCTGAATTAGACCATAAAGAACTTCAGATAATACAATTATCCTATGAATATTTAATATTTATATAATAATTTAAATTGTACATTTAAAATTATTTAATCAAAGTAAAGAATGGAAACAAAAGAAAAAAGCAGATCTATCAGAAAGGAGCAGGAAGATCTGGTAATTAACCAAATAGAACTTAAAAAAGTGAAAAAAATCTACTAATAGAAATCAAATGACAGTTTAAAAACAGAATAGGTACAATTATTGAGGGAATTAATAACTGCAAGTAGACCTGAAGTAAAAAATGATATTAAATGTGAAAGAGGAGTTAAGAGTCATGAAGGTCCAACATACATTTACAAGGAGTTCCGAGAATCGGAGAAAAGCAATATTCAAAGTAATTATAGCTGTGAACTTTTTATAATCATTGAAAGCCATAAATTGTGCCATCTCGGAAGTAAAACAATAACCAAGTAGGAACGATGAAAATAAATTCACACCTAGACACATCATACTTTAAACTACAGAGGAATGAAGACAAAGGGATGATCTCGTGTAAGCACATACCTCAGGAATGATAGCTTAACAAATTGGGAGCTCTAATTGCTGGTCCACCCCAAATTTATGATCTCCAATTTTAGTGAGGTCCTCTGTGGTATCTGGCAATCCTATGCTTGGTTTGCTTCCTTCCAAACCCTCTACCCTGCATACTCACCCCCATCCACCTCACTCTTGTGACCATGCCTCCTTCACAGAGATAGTATGTGGTTTGTAAGTGGAATGGTTTTGTCTAGTTCCATAACTTCTCTCTATCCACATGAGTCCTCATTGTCTTCTCTTTCCCCATCTTCCTTCTCAGACAAAAAACCATCTCCCTTTCTGCTGAAAGCACATCCTGGCACAGGTACTCTGAATCCCAGCCTTTCTCAGAGAATGTGTTCCTATTACTGTCCTTCTCCTATAGTTTTAACGTCTATTAGCTATTTTCTCTCAGCATATACACATGCCGAAATCTGTCCCTTCTTGAGAAACACCAAAAAATCATTGCCCTCATCTTCTCAAGTTAACACTGTCCTTTCAGATCCAGGCTCCCCTCAAAGGAGTTTAAGCTCCTTGACACTGCTAGTTTACTTCCTACTGCTTTCTCGATCTCCTGTATGATGGTTCCTGTCACATAGCATGCTGAAATGTTCTTGCAGAGGTCATCTATTACCTTGAAATTGCCAGGTCCAACTGTCATTTCTGTCTTCCTCTTATTTGGCTGCTCCCTATCTGGAAATTCTCTGCCTTCTTGGCGTCCATGATGAACACTTTCTTGGCTCTTACCAGATCTTCCTCAGCCTCTTTACCTGCCATGTAAATATTACGGATCATTGAGATGGTTTTCTTGGTCTCCTGCCTTCTTCCCTTCTAAGAATATCCATGTTGAGGTCTTAGATACAATTAGATACAATTTCAATTCCTAGTCCTACTAATCAGTATCTGTGAGACCTTGGGCAAGTTTTATTAACCTCTCTGAGCCTCAGCTTCTTTATAAATTGATGGTGAGAATGTCTACCTCAGAGTGTTGTATTAGATGAAATATAGTTATGTGTAAAGTGTGTCAGGGCAGTCACTGGTGTATGATAAGGGCTCACTTTTTGGCAGCTGTTTTATTCTTTTTTTCCTCTTCTCTCTTCCTCTCCTTTTAAGAGTAGATGGGTATTAATAAATATCATAAAGGTTGTTGAACACAGGTCCAAGTAAACAGAATACTGATTATCCCAATAATGGCTTTTTTTTTTTTTTAATCAGTCTGGAAAGCCAGGCTGATATAATAAATAATTCATTACCTGGGTGAAAATGCAACTATTAAATTGCTTAAGTGAGAAGGGAAACTACTTTTCATATCTATTTTTCATTGTTTTGATATCATAAAGTTGATTTTTACCTCTTATTTCCAGGAATTTTGAAGAATCTGAAGATGAGTTGAGAAACGAAGTAGTAGAATCCCTGGAAGAACTTGCTACTTCCAAAGAGGAAGAAAAAAGAGAAGAGGCTCCTGGTTTCACTAAGGGTGCTGAAAAGTTCAGAGGACAGGGGATAGGCACCCAGAAATATGCAGAATTAAATGAAGGTTTAGAGAATATTTCTATTCGAGCTAATGACAAAGTATGCATTGCTGATGAAAACCGAGAAACATCAACAACCCATCAAAATATATAAGTGTGATTATTGTACTTTTTCATAAGTGGTAAGTCAGTATCTATTAACTGTAGTATCTGGGCACAAGTCATAAACATTCATTTTGTAAGAGTTTTCTATTTTTTTTTTTTAAGATTTTATTTATTTATTTGAGAGAGAGACTGAGATAGAGAGAGAATGAGAGGGGGGAGGGTCAGAGGGAGAAGCAGACTCCCTGCTGAGCAGGGACCCCCGATGTGGGACTCGATCCCAGGACTCCAGGATCATGACCTGAGCCGAAGGCAGTCGCTTAACCAACTGAGCCACCCAGGCGCCCTTGTAAGAGTTTTCTAGCAATCCCAGGGATTTATTAATTTTTATACCAATTTAGACCTTGAGACTGACCAATTTGAGTGTAGAAATTAATATTTTACTTTAAAATTTCTATCAAGAAATCTTTCGGACAATATATGTGATAGGCAGACAGAGTAATGTATCTCTCTTCCTGCCACCCTCCCCCCACAATACACCCAACAATGTGAATATATTGTTACATGGCGAAGGGGAATTAAGGTTGCAGGTGAAATTAAGGCTGCTAATCAGCTGACCTTCAAATAGGGAAGGTTTTTTTTGATTATCCAGGTGGACCTGATGTAATTACAGGGCTGTTTAACAGGGGAAGAGAGAGGCAGAAGAGAGGACCCAGAAAATGTCAGTGTGAGAGGGGCTCAGCCTGGGGCTACTGGCTTTGAAGACGGAGGAAGGGGCCACAAGCCAAGGAATGCAGGCAGCCTCTAGAAGCTGGGAAAGGCCAGACAATGGACTTCGCCAGAAGCCTGCAGAAGGAACAGAGTCCTGCTGACATCTTGATTTTAGCTTTAGACTTCTGACCTACAGAACTGTAAGATAATAAATGTGTGTTGTTTTAACTAAGTTTGATAACTTTTTAAGACAAGGATGGAAAACTAATTCATTTAGAGTAATGAATCTACCATTTTTAGAAAACCATGACTTTGAAATGTCTTCTTTTTAATACACTTTTTTGAAGCAGATATTGACACTTAAGGGAGTAGGTTAACTGAGCAAAGAGAGGATCAAGGCATGTCATGTTAATTAGGCACCAAGTAATCATTTTACTATGTTTTACTGAATTAATTTCTAATAGCTTCAAATGTGTAGATTATAAACTTCTTAAAGGCAGGGACACTATTGGTCCTTGTATTTTATGCTGGTCTTTTTACATATTGTGCTTGGCAGGGTGCCCCATTAAACAATCCCAGTATTGAAACTGTGCCTGGAGTTTACCAGATATTTGTTGATTTATTGTGTTGTTGCTATGAAGGATGGAGTGGTTACATTTCTAAGTGGTAGAATTCTGCCTAAGATATATGCTCTGTAATAAAAATACAACTAAAATTGCACATCGATCCATTGCTGAGCTAAGAAAACAAAGATGAGGAAGGGTTGGTCAGATTATTTCGAGGTCTGCTTAGTGTTTACATTTGATATAATTTTATTAAATGTGGGGAAAGTATCAGGGATGCATCCCACATGATTTGTCTTTTATGCCTGTATTTTCCTGGTGATGTTGGAGGTACTGTTCTTTCAACTTGGTGTATTGGGTTATAATCTACTCTTTTCGGGAGAGTGCTCAGCATGGTCACATCGTGAGGCTGAGAATATTTAAAAATTTCTCACCACTGTGTTAATGTCAACCTTGGTAACACATGACCCTGAGAGATTGGAGCACCATTAATTTTAGGAGTCCTTTAGTGGTCAATGTATACATGTTTAATTTACTTTCAGAACATTATGTGGTTCAGACATACTAAATCTGTTGGTGTGCTAAACAAATATTAAGCAGTATTTGAATGCATGGAAAATGAAACATGGTTCCTGAAAATCCCAAAGATCCGAAGACCATTCAGTTATATGGGGGGCGGGGCAGAGCGGAGAATTAATGTTTAAGGTCATTGAGTCTGCTCCAATGACAAGATGCTTGGCTAAAGTCTCTAGCTAACATTCATTCTAAGATTGAGTTCTTTGCTGTAAAGTAGGAAGTATTCATTGTGATAAGTACACATATCTGCAAGGTTTTTCAGCCAACTTCAGCCCCTAATTTACCTTACCCATCTTATGTACACCATTACATAAATCATGTTCTTGAGGCACAATTGATTACTTTATTCTGGGTTTAGGTTTAGCTGCATGTGTCAAGTTGAAACTATTAATCAGACTTGCATGTGTTTTTAGAATAGATTTTATTAAAAATTATGCATCTTGGTAACTACGTATCATAGCTACCAAACCGATCATTCTTTAAATGGTGTATCAACTCTTAACTTCCCTTCTAAGTCTTGTAACACATGTAGTCCAAGTGAGCGTGAAGCACTCAAGTATTAGAACTGATGCTTCTTTAAAGCCAAGGGCGGCCTTAGAATTAGGGTGGGGACAGAGGAGAAAAATCAGCTGAGGAACAGTGGGAGAGGTAGGGAAAATTACAAGGGCATAAATTGATTCTAGTAATTTGCGTAACTTCTTGTTGTAGATAACTTTTTTTTTTTTTAAGATTTTTATTTATTTATTTAACAGAGATAGAGAGAGAGCACAAGTAGGCAGAGCGGCAGACAGAGGGAGAAGGAGAAGCAGGCTCTCCGCCGAGCAGGGAGCCCGATGCGGGGCTCGATCCCAGGATCCTGGGATCATGACCCGAGCTGAAGGCAGCGGCTTAACCGACTGAGCCACTCAGGCGTCCCTAGATAACTTTTTTTGTTGTACCCAAATCTACTGAAAGATTTAGCAGACACTCTATTATATTATAGTCCTGGAGTCTAGGTACATTTACATAATTAAACACAAGTATTCTGAAACATTTATAATTACACTGACCACTTATAATTTTGCTATGACTTTGTAAAAACCCCTGAAAATTATTAAAATAAAGTGTATGAAGCTCTGCAGTGTTTTGTAGGTCTGAAATATTCGTTAAAAGAAAAATGTCTATTAAACCTGGCAACCTATTTTTCTTGGGTATCAGAGGCAAGACAATTTTGTTTTACCTTTGAATTCTTTCCCTCCCTCCCTCCCTTATTTTTCTCTTTTCTTTCCTTCCTCCCTCCCCCCCTCTTTTCCTTCTTTCCTTCCTCCCTTTCTCTTCCTTCCTCCCTCCCTTTTTTTTCCTTCTTTCCTTTCTTCCTTCCTCCCTCCCTTTTTTCTTTCCTTCCTTTTCTTTTTTTCTTTTTCCTTCCCTCCCTCCCTCCCTCCCTTCATTCCTTCCTCCCTCTCTCCCTTCCTTCCTTCTTAGCATGTGGAGCTTAGAAATTTAGAAATATTAGTAGTAGGTAATAATTCAGCATTGGGAGACTGCATGGGGGTGCAAATGTACATATGGGGGAAAGTATCCACGATAATGAAAATCACTTTATACCACAGATACAAACACATTTTGTATCTATTAAATCAAAGTCATATTAGACACAAAGAGATTACTATTCAAAGAACATGTAGCATGTATTTTATTATGCACAACCCAAATAAGAATGTGAATCCCCACTGCTGGGGGTTCAAAATATACTACATTTGGACCACTCAAAAACAAGTTTTATAGGAATGAATAATCACTCAGAAGTTCTCCAGACAGACAGTAGCTGACACATTGTTTTGTCACTTTTCATGGTTATCAGTCATTCCGAAAAAAAAGACATATAACTACATTAGCAATAGGGAAGGTGAACAGATATACAAAGTATGTTTCCAGTGATGTGTGTGGCAAATAAAAGTAATTTTGAAGAAACATGATTAAAAAATGCTTTTTGGAATTTCAGAATCCTTTCTTCCTGTACTGCATCCTTTCCTTCTGCTTAATCCACTTCAATGTATGGTTTTCTGAGGGTAGATGGGTAGACTGCAGGGGCAGTGGCACGAATCTTGCCCCAAGACTAGCTGTAAGAAAACCAACTGAGCTGGAGTCAGAATGCTCAGCTTATAAACCTGCAGGGTTTATACTTAAACAGCTTTGTGGGGCACCTGGGTGGCTCAGTCGTTAAGCGTCTGCCTTCGGCTCAGGTCGTGGTTCCAGGGTCCCGGGATCGGGCACCGCATCAGGCTCCCTACTCAGTGAGGGGCCTGCTTCTCCCTCTCCCTCTACTCCCCTGCTCCTGCTTCTCTATCTCAAATAAATAAAATCTTAAAAAAAAACCAAACCAGCTTTGTGAGACTGAAGGAATCTTAAGGTCTTTAAATTGTTCTTGTCTATAAAGTTGAAAATGAGAAAACTGGACCCGAGGATTTGTAGGGTTCCTTCCTTCCAGCTCCAATGTCCACCAGTCTTCCTTTTCTAAACTGAATCATCGCCACCCAAAGCTATGTTGGTGTCACATCATCCTGGGACTCTGTTTTGCTGCTTTTTGATCTGATGACAGGCGGTGGCCTGCAGACGAGTCAACAGTGTAACTGGGAGTAGATGATGAAGCTGGCTGGGTCCATGACTGGATGAGAGGAGTGTCACATGCCCCTAACACAAAGATGTATCAGACTGTGCAGGAGGTCGGTTCACTGAACTAGTAGGAGCTAATTATGTATGCAGAAAACGCCAAGGGTTGTAGGTCTCTAGAGCCCTATCTGCACATCCACATACTTTTACTGCTAGTGATTCAGCACAGAAGTCATGTTAAAATCAGCACAGTAGTTCTAGCTACCAACTTAGTATCCATGAGTCTAGCTTGAGTCTTAATGCATTAATAAGGAGGACTGATTACAAAAGACATTTACTATTTATTGTTACTTTTAATTAAATTACTTTATGAAGGTACCTTTAAAAAAAAAAAAAAAACTTCTCTAATTTTCAAGGTACTCTCACATACTTTCCAAATCAGAATCACTAAGAGGTAGCGAGGAGAGGTATTACCATCTCCAGATTATGGACGAAGAATCGGAGTTCCAAAAAGATTAAGAAGCAGCTTGAGTTTTAGGAGGTCGGAGGTTTGTAAATAATGATGCTGGGGTCAGGCCCGGTATTCTAACCGCTAGTCCAGAGCTCTTTTCTAAATGCCACCTCATTGTCTCACAACACACGATGCTCCCAACAGAGACCGGGCGGACGGAGGCGGTTAGTCCATCGTCACTTTGAGAAAAACAACTTAGCACGATGTTCTCACTCAGACCTTCAGAACAGCTCAAGCTGACTTGCGGCCCCCGAGATGTGGAACTGTGACGGGATAATGAGGGTATCCCTCTGTCCAGTACAGATGTACTGGTAGCCCTGAACAAAGAGCCCCTCTCACAGACCCCAAGCTACGGGAAGATTGCGGGCAGCGCCCGGGCCTCAGCTGCCGCCTCGGGGGGCAGCCCCGACCCGCGGGGCGGCCATGGTCCGTCTGTCTTTTCACCACGTGCTCTTAGTACGTGATGACGCCTGCTTCAAGCGTCTTTTCTCTTTTAAGAAAATCGTCAGATATATTCAAGACGGTCATCCACAGTGGCATTTAGAATTTAAATGTACCAGAATTTTTCTGTGTTCCCAAGATGTCAGAACCATTCTAAAAGATTAATCAACTAATTGTCAGTCTTCCATTTTCCATTCAACATTTCCTATTTTCTAAAGGGAAATTCTCTTTCCTGGGTTCTAAAGTACAGTGATTTGACAAATAGGATCTGAAAAGCAGGATTATACCCACATTAAGAATGTTCATTTTTTTTCTGTCAGATCCATATTTTTCAGAATTTGGGACAGAATACTAATCTAAAATTTTTTCATTTAAACCAGTTAGGTAATTTTGCCTTTTTCTCATTTTCATTGAAATAAATATCCTGTCTATATACATACTGCAGAGAGCACTGCTTAGGCTGACTTTATTACAATACAGAAAACGGTTAGAAAGATACTAACATATGAAGGTGTTTAGCCGTTTTATGTAAAATATCTTTAATCGGGACAGATATGGCATTATTTAAATAAGTTCTCCACAGAGGACAGGAACGCCAGTTCAAACTCCTGATCAGAGAATCTGCTTACAGATGCCCGAGCACTGCTTCGGATTTGGAGTCTCTTTTCCTCGGACATGGAAAGAATATGAGCCATGGTCTCTGCGTAGCTGTCTTCGCTTTCAGCCAGAAACCCAGTTCTCCCTCCGTGGTGAGGCACGACAATGTCCAGCTTCGGGCCCCCTGAATTGTGGGCAAGGATAACCATGCCAGCTGCCATACACTCAACAACTCCTGAGAAACAAACAGAAACCACGTATGACATTTTGAGAGCAGTCATGAGAACAAAGATGAGCAGAAACCTCCACAAATTATAAGACACTCATGAGAAATTCAAGTAAATGTCTGTTGTGTCTATAAATTTGCTCATTAAACTTCCCTGGTACCAAATAATTCTAAGCTTTTTTTCGTTTTTAAGCTTCAGAATAATGCTGCTTCGCTCTTCACTGAAACAGACAGCAAGAACAGTCTATAAAAAACAGACATACTGCGGATTAGAAAACAAAGTAGAAGACTACAGAATGCTAGCAAGATGGCAGATAATGGTTACTGAAAGGTAAAAGGTGTAAAAAGGTATCAAAGCGAAATTTCAGGAGTTCAGATGAGAGCATTAGAAGGTTTCCCTCCTCCCTCTACTTCTTCTCTTCTCCTTTGTTGGCAACTCTTCTTTTGCCCACTTCTGAACCGCTCGTTTTCAGCATTTTGTACCAGGGGCCTCCTCTCGCTGGGCACACTTTCTCTAGGCAATTCTACCCTCATCCGTGGGGCTTCTGGAATGACCTGGACAACGACCCAGACAACTCTCCAGTCTGTGTTTCCAGGTCAGGTCCCTCACTTGCACTGCAGACTCGTGTAGACAACTGCTCACTGGACACACACTTCCATGTCCCCCGGATCGTTCTAACTCTACATGCAGGGAACCTGGCTCATCAGCTGCCTCTCCTCTTGGAGTCCATGTCTAGGGGAAAGCCATCCACCCTTCACATAGTTGTCTAAACTCAAAAGCCCCGGGAGGTCCTCTCCGACTCTTCTTTCTCCTTTGTTTAACAAATCCCGTTCATTACCAAGTCCTGTTCAGTCGTGCTTCAGAATCTCCCTCGAGCGTGTTCGCCTACCACCTTCAGACCCAGCACCTCGTCTAGGTTGCCCAACACATCCTCCTGCTTTCCCCATCCGGCTCTCCCTGCTCCCCACCAATCCACCCCCCACGCGGCAATCAGAGTGAACTTGAGGAAACAGAAAGCTTTTAAATCCAACACTTAGACTCAGTCTCTCTTTCTCCCCCTGGCTTCACGCGGCCATGGGATCTGGCCCCAGGTCCCCTCTCCACAGGCGTGCTGTTCCTCCTGCAGGTTCGGGCCAGACCGAACCCTTAGTTCCTTGAGTGTGCCGGCTAATGCTCCTTTGTCACACCGGTCACAACGCCGCTGGACATCCTCCTCTCTTCTGTAAGGCTAACTTCCAATTACTGTTCGGGCCCCTGCTTCCATGGCACGTCATTTCCTCGGGCAACTGTTCTCCGACCACACACATCTGTGTCAGGTGTTTCTCTTGGGCGCTTTCAAGTCGCCCCGCACTTGCCCTGGCACAGCTCTCAGCACCCTGTCCAGTAAAGCGCTGCTGAACTGGTCGGAGGCACACACAGAGCTGGAAGTCTCTGCACACCAGCTCCTGCCGGCTGCGCCTGGCACAGCGAATGCTCGGTGCGTCTCCATGCAAGAAGGCACAGAAGTCAGGCCCTGTACGGAAGCGCTGGACTACACAGGTCTTGCTGCATGTCTGGGCTTCGTCATGTGCTACCAACGAGGGACAGATAGGAGTGTAAGATAAACTGTGGCCTTAGGAGAGGACACTTCACTTGTATGTTCTTCCGTTTTCCCTGAACACCTGGCGGTGTGTGGCACAAAGCAGCCACTTGAGAGATACATCTTGAACCAGATCAGACACAAACCAGCACTTGATTTTACATCAGAATGTATGCATAGCAGGAAGTCAGGGGTAGAGAGTGCAATTTGTGCTAGACAAAACAAGGAAGGCTAAATTAAAGGCTAAGGAGATTAAAGTCAGACACTTATAATGGGATTTGGCAGAAAGAGGAGGGGCCGTTCCAGTAATGAGTAAGGAATCAGCAGAACCAACAGAATTACTGTGAGGAGCCCAGTGGGCTCAGCTTTTGGTGTACAGCACAATCACCTGAGGGGCTTTACCAAAACACATCTACGTGGGCCTCACCCAGAGATTCCGATTTGGTCCTTCAGTGAGATTAGGCCGGGAACCTGTCCCAGTCTGCAGGTGGGGTTAGGTGGGGCAGGGAAAGTGGGGCAGGTAAGAGCAGGGGCTGTCTGAGTGAGGATCCAGGCTCTGCCTCTTACTGCGGCCAAACAAGGACAAGTTCAAAACCTCTCTGTGCCTGTGTTTCTTTATTTGTAAAATGGAAATAAGAATATATATGAAGCAGGGTTTCAGAGAGGATTAAATCAGATAATGTAAAGATTTCAACAGTGACCTACACACGCAGTCAGTTGTCAATAAATATCAGCTATTATTAGTGACTACATACAGTTATGTCCTGCAGGGTCTCAAATGAAAAAAGCTTACTTGGTGGACTGGGAGAAGAGCACTAAGACTGGATAAAAACCTCCACAGTATCAACATTTTACCGAGAGAACCTAAAATGTACAGACAGACTCACCAATCCCAAAATGCTCGTTCCACATGGTATGCAGACCAATTGTTGCTTCAGACAAGTAATTCTTTAACTCATCAAATGGGATGTTTATTTTAAATTCCACATCTTCTTGAATTCCTAGATCCTCAGAAAGCCTTCTCAGTTGGTTTACCCTCAGCTCATCATCTTGGTTTCGACAACCTCCAATGAGGACAAGTTTCAGTGAAGGCAGTGACTCAGCCACCTTCTTATTCAGCAATTTAGCAAAGGCTTTGATCTGCAAAGGATGATTCTTTTCAGGCCGGAACTGACCAATGGAAACCAGTAAATGGCCTGGGGTCGTCTTTTTGTCACGTAAGGGAATGTCCAGAAATGTCTGCACATCACAAGGTGGATAAACAATGTTAGTGCAATTCCCAACTTTCCACAGGGAGAGAATGTGCTTTAGTGTCCAAGAAGAATTGACCATCACTACATCACTGCAAGAACCAACAAGTCCATAAACAAAAGCAAATAAATAATAATAGATGAGCTTTACTTTGCTGAGAAAAGGATTCCTGGTAATGAAGGCTGCATTGTTAAATCCAACATTTTGATTCTTCACTACGGAGAGCATGTCCATGCTGATCGTGGGATAATGAACATAGCTTCCGATGCGACAACCGCCTAAATACTTAAACAGAGGAAGTGTAAACGCGTATCCCATTGAATCGATGTAGACGTCGGGAACACACTGCATTAGAGCTTCCCAGCCAAGAAGAATGGACCCTAGACTTTGGCCCAGCAGTGTGAAGTGAGGATAGAGTGAATCTTCCACAAGGTAGCGTTTCCTTAAGAAAACAAACTTTACTGGGTGAGTGAGTCTGATGTTAAATCTTCGGAAAGCACCTTCTAGTATCTGCTGACCACTGACATTAACATCACCAGTATAAACGACATAAACTGCTTCAGGATACCTAAAATAGAATGTAATAGTTAAGGTTTTCATTAGTTTAGGTGAAAACCAAGCAAAAAGTTGTAGATAATTATTTTCTCACAATCATAAAGAGGGTTATTTTTAGATTGAAAAAAAATTTTTTTTCCATTGTTTTTCATTCATTGTACTTGGTCTACTGATGCTCCTCTTTCCGGAGTCTTCTGCTGCCCTGCAAGCGAAATGTTAGTCCTCCAAATAAGACCTCTCACTCTCTGCTATTTCCTCTTCTAAGAATTTCACATAGCGCAGACATCAACAAAAATTGCTGATTGACTTTCCATTTTTAAGAAATATTCAGAAACTTTATTTTGACAACTCAATATAAAATGGTAATAAAATACTAATAACATTCACAAACAAGAGTTAAAATTTACTAAATGTATCTCTAGATAGGATCATAAATGCTAAAACATTACTCAGTGTTTTTATCTGAGATGCAACAAGATTCTAAAAGCTCGATCTGGTGCCTGCATCAAAATTAGATGTGATATAATTATAATGGAAATATGTAAAACTACACTCTTATGACTATTTATGCTTTTGGCATTTGTTCTGATTGGGTGTGTTTTTAGTTATTCTTTGAGTCATCAAACATTTATTCCGTATCTAGTATGAGCTAGTAGGTTCTGGGGATTCAGAGATTAGTCTTTACCTTCAAGGAGCTGAGTCCAGTGGCAGAGATAGATATATAAACATAAAACTGCAAAACATTGTGATATGTGTTGATAAAGATAGCCATAGGGTGTTGTGCAGGCCTAAAGGATGAGCATCTAACTGCACCTCCCAGCAGCCAGAGTGATCCTTATAAAATGTAAAAAGGATTGTCACCTCTGGTTGCTTAAAGATGGCCACAAATTCTTTGACACTTTGGGATCTATGTCCCCTCCCCTGGAATAACAGTGGGCTCTGTGACTCCTTTTACCATTAGACTATGTCAAAGGTGACATTTTGCCAGGTTCTAGACCCAGGCTCTGAGAGAATGGCAATTTCTACTTTGCTTTAGACAAGTCAGCTGTCACGTAAGGAGTCCGGCTATCCTGAGGCTGTCGTATTGTGTGCAAGCCCAAGGCAGTCATGTGGAGAGGCTGCGGGATGACAGAGATGCCTGACCCGTGCCCCCCACCCTCAGCCACTGGAGTTGTTGCAATTGTCCCAGCCCAGGAAGCAGACATGTTAAGAGAGGCCTTCAGATGACTCGGCCCCAGCTGCCATCTAGCTGCAGCCGCTTGGCATGAGGGATTCCCAACAGGGCCCGTCAGTCCCCAGACGGTTAGAAATAATGATACATTCTTGTTTTAGCCATTACATTTTGGGGAGGTTATGCAGCAACAGATAAGCAGAGTGTCATCCCTCTGTCTGAAATCCTCATAGGGTTTTCCATAGCACTCAGAATAAAATCTAAACTCCTTACCCTATTCACTCAAGCCCTGTGTAACCTGGCCCTGCCTCCACTCTCTCACGTACCCACGGGGTCAGCCAAACTGGATTCCTTTCTGTGAACAAGCCACGCTCCTTCCGGTCTCAGGGGACTTGCAGGAGTTGTTTCCTCTGCTTTGAATTCTCTTTTCTCATCTTCACTGTCTTTTCCTGAGGCAGACAGCATGGTTTGTGGTTTATAATGCAGACTCTGGTAACTCAGTTTCCTTGTCTGTCAAATGCGGGTAACAGTAACAACCTCATACGGTTGTTGTGAGGACTGAGTGAGCTAACGCGTGTAAAGCACTTCAAACAATGCCTGGCATCCAGTAAATGCTCAGTAAATTTCAGCTGCTTTTGTCATTTAGACTAAAGCTAAGTATTACCCCCCTGGAGTTTTTCCCTAATTACTCAGTCTAAAGTGTGGACTCACAAA
The DNA here is from genome assembly GCF_011800145.1 of Mirounga leonina. NCBI lineage: Eukaryota > Metazoa > Chordata > Mammalia > Carnivora > Phocidae > Mirounga > Mirounga leonina. Next base: position 61,294,500 of record NW_023270316.1, on the reverse strand, counting down.
TTATCCTATTCGGTTTTCTCACATAGCATTTCTCACCATTTGATATTTTTCTTCTTTGCTTATGATCTTGTCTCTCTCTCTAAACTAAAATCCAACGTCCATGCATGGTGGAGCTGTCACAAAACTTTACCAATGCCCTCAAGAGCTAGATAGTCCAGTTAGAAAGTTAATGCACAGAGTTATGAGAAGCAAAGAACAGGAGGGATTAGAGTAGGAGTAGGGAAGGCCTCAAGGAGATGGATAGTAAGAGGAGATTTAAGAAAATGTTCTGAATCTAGGCAGTTATGGAAGATGGCAGAGGAAATGCAGGGGTGGTGGCTGGAAGCCAGGATGAGCCAAGAATATAGAAATGTAGAGTGAAGGGAATTCCGCGCGAAGACTCTGGAACTGGATGAAGGGGGTGTGCCAGGAAGTAGCGTAACATTGGAAGAATAATAGTTTTCCTCCTATGATACAACCATCAATGGAACTTGGACTTTACCATGTTTGTTCCTCTCTACAAGGGGATCGTAAACATTTTTGGGGTGAGTATGGGGGTGCGGGTGGGGAGAAGGAAGCCTAAAACTTTAAATGACCAGTTAACAGCATACTCTTTCTAACATGGTAACTTAAGACTTCTGATAGTGGTATCAACATCAGAATCAAATAGATGCTTTTACAGAGATTATTTCCTGTGTACCACTACTGACTAAAAATATTCAGGTTTAAAGCGCTCCCCGTGACTTGGTATATTTACTATTCAACTTCTCCATGCATTCTTCCAAGGTGACAGTTATCCCCACTAAATCTTGCCATCAAAGGGCAGGTACTTTCCCTTTCTAGTTCTTTATCATAGCAACTAAAATTCAATAGGATCTTGTAAGGCGGGTTGGCATATAACAGAATTATTTCCTTATTGAAGAACAGTTAATTCCTGGCTATGAATAAGGTATTCATATCTGGATAATGGTGAATATCTGGATAATGATTTTTTTTTTTAAATGGTAATAATAGAGTAAATTAGCTAAGAAAGATGCATACCTACTTTTTCTGCAGGGCTCTTAAGGCACACCACAAAACTCTTTCTCCTCCTCCACCAGCATTGCAGTATGGATGAAAAAATGCAACCACCATTTGCTTTTTCCCATTTTTGCTAGCTGATGCTGACATTTTCTTTCTCTGTAGCAGCAGTCTGATTCCCCAGAGGATAATGAACAGACATACACATAAAGTTCCACAGACTGTCAGCCCAGGGAGGAATAATGAATAAAAAAATCTGAAACAAAAAGGAAAATGTAAAAATCGACACAATGCCCGTTCAAAAGAAACTACAAATTAAAGTCTGCTTTTACATATCCGCTTTCTATATTAATAGTGAAGACAAAATTTTTATAGCTGGAAGTCTGCTAACAAAATACTCAATTTTTAATATTCTAACACCTATAAAATGTCCAATGTCAAAAGGCAAATCCTCTTTAATTTCAATCTCCACAGAATGCTAGCAATTCAATATAACTTTTCTTTTTAATTGGCAGTGAAAATCAATGATGAGCCACCTTTCTCCTAACAGTGTGTATGTGTTAAAGGATTAAAAACAAATTTAATTACTAACCTAAACAAGACATGATTAGGAATGGCATCTGACCCTCAAAATTATGACACAGAACTCAAGCAATATGTCTTTGAATGATCAATAATGAACTTTTTTTTGTTGTTAAGATTTTATTTATTTATTTGACAGAGAGAGACAAAGCACGAGAGAGAACCCAAGCAGGGGGAGTGGGAGAGGGAGAAGTAGGCTTCCCGCTGAGCAGGGAGCCCGATGCGGGGCTCGATCCTAGGATCCTGGGATCATGACCTGAGCCGAAGGCAGATGCTTAATGACTGAGCCACCCAGGCGCCCCAATAATAAACTTTTAATTAGGTAAAAGTTCGATTATATAGTAAATCATTTTCATTCTCTCACTTCACCTCAAATAGAATAATTTCTGGGGCAAGAGGAACTTAGATACCTCCATTTCTTTTTTTTTTTTTTTTTTAAAGATTTTATTTTATTTATTTGATAGAGCACAGGCAAGGAGAGCGGCAGGCAGAGGGAGAGGGAGAAGCAGGCTTTCTGCTGAGCAGGGAGCCCGACACGGGGCTCGATCCCAGGACCCTGGGATCATGACCTGAGCTGAAGGCAGCCGCTTAACTGACTAAGCCACCCAGGTGCCCCGATACCTCCATTTCTATTACAAGTTCTGCATTTGATCTGTTTCTATGACCCTAAAATCATTGCCTTCCTTCAGGTGCCTCTAAATGAGTTGCCAAAAATGCACCAACAATCTACTTCACGCACATTAGTGAACTCGCTCCCACACTGACTGCTAAAAGGTTCTCCAACTGCCGGGCTGACTAAAGCTCTGCAAACACAAGGAAGGACCCAGGCTTGTTCACCACTGGATGCCAATGCCTAGCATTATACCTGGCACAAAGAAGGCATCCACTAAGTATCTGTTGACTGAATATAAAATCTTATTACCTCCTCAGATGTCTCTTAGATTATGTTAAAATAATTTTTCGAAGTATGTTTTTAGGTTAGGGGTTGAGCAATATAGTTGGTCCCCAACCCCATAGTTTTTATATCTTGCCTACCCTTTGTAAGAAGGAAGAGCTTGTAAGGCATAAAAACACTAAAATACTAAAACTTAAATACTGAAATTCAGGACCAGGGAAAACAGAGTTAAAGTATTTGGTGGGGAGGGGGTGACAAGTGGGGGATAAAGATATAGAAGCTCTAAGTTTGTACATAGTAGTGAATAGCAGATTGGGTTCTGAAGGGCTTAATGACCCAGCATATATTAGGATATTTTGTATAGTTACAAAGTTCTCCATAAGTAAAAAACACATGAATTCTTCAGAGAAATAAATATCTTATTCATATTTAGTTTGGAAAACAAATTTCTCATGTGGGATTTCCTATTGTGAATAAGTCTATTACCTGAAGAGGTATTTGACTTATTAAAATGATTTGGTCTCAGGATAACTTTATACTCTTAAAAATAACTGAAGACCCCATACAGCTTTTGTTTCTATCAGGATTTCCCAACCTCGGCACTACTGACATTTTGGACCACATAATTCTTTGTTGTGAGGGCTATCCTATGCATTATAGGATGTTCCTGGCCTCAACCCACTGGATGCCCATAGTACCCTACCAATGATGGCCATAAGAATTATCCCCAGACATTGCTAAATGTCCTGCAGGGGTAACATCACCCCTTGTTGAGAACTATTCATTTACATTGATTTATCTACCAATATTTAGCATATGAGAAATGAAACTGATGAATGAAAAACATTATGAATTATCCCAATAGTAATGACAAATCCATTACATGTTAATATATCTTAGTTTTACTAAAAAAAAACAACAAAAAACCAAAACCCTATATTTTCCAAACCAATAAATAAATAAATAAATAAATTCAGTAAGAAGGCTATCACTGTTTTATATTTTTGCAAGATTCTTTAATGTCTGGCTTAACAGAAGACAGTGGCTTTTTACATCTGCTTCTGCATTCAATCTTGGTGCTATGTTGTTTTATTTGAAGTATATGAAGGCAATCCAGGCTCACTCAGATATGTAGTAGGAAGAGGGAGTATGTTTAAATAGCCCTTTCAGATACAGTATTTTTCTGTGATATTATACCAAATTAGACAAGTGGCAATTTTTTAATGGCCAGGTGCAACATGGAATATGAAACTGAATCAATGACCTTTTCATACTCTGTTATATTGAAATCTATTGGTCTATCTTACAATTTGAATGAATCTTTTACCTATACATGATTTTGTAACATCATGACTTGATTATTTGTAAGTTATTGGTTCATGACTCATGGAGACTTTCCAAATGTGGGCACATTTCATTGTACAATATCCCCAAATCACATTTGTTAATATCACTACCCATCTCATCAGGAAAATCTTTTAATTACTGGAAAGTGGTCAAGCTCTGAATGGCAGATACAAGTTTTCCAAAGTTCTAATTTTCACATGAAAGTTCAAACTTTATTATTAGCAACAAATTTTGTCACTTGTTTTCTTTGAAGTGACAGGTCACTTCATTTTCAAATAACCAAGTCAGAAGAACCACAGTTTATCTGTCAGTAATTTTTTCAAGTAGAAACCATGTCCCATAAAAAAAAGTGTCTAATTCAGCTTGCAACTTAGCAATCATACAATCATAATACTTCAGTATGGAGACATTATATAGAATATTAAAAAGATATGTATTCAAATCAAGGGTTAATATTTAACAAAATTAATTTTTACTGCTTCAAGGACATTCTGAATAAAACTGGCTTTATAGCAAGTGCATGGTTGTGTCGAAAAACACAAGACTATTAGAACACTTTGATGTCATTGCTTCAATTTGTGCTAATTAGCAGTTTTATCCACCATTACTTTTGCACTATCGGTGCAAACATAATGAAAAAGCAAATGTTATCTTAAATTATTATAAAAATGGTTTTGACCTTGAAGAACTACTAAAAGGGTCTTGGGGACCTGCTAGGTCTATGCCCATACTTTGGGAACCACTATCTTAAAGGATGAACAGAGAGCGCCTGAGTGGCTCAGTCGCTAAGCTTCTGCCTTCAGCTCAGGTCATGATCCCAGGGTCCTGGGATTGAACCCCTGCATTGGGCTCTCTGCTCAGCAGGAAGCCTGCTTCTCCCTCTCCCACTCCCCCTGCTTGTGTTCCCTCTCTCGCTGTCTGTCAAATAAATAAAAATAAAATCTTAAAAAAAAAAAGGATGAACAGAGTTTGACAGAAGTGGTAAGATTTGTGATTTATTTAACATTTGGAATATATGAGTTCATTAAAGCAGTATCATACAGCTTTCCCAGGACAAGCCAAAAGCCTATTTAATTTAAAATGTGGCTGACCTATAGAGTACAAAGATTTTTATGGCATTTCCTTCTAATGATTTAAGTGGTAAATTTCACATGATATATTTTCAAATTGAACGATTTAACTTAAAATCAGAAAAAAAAATCATATTAATGACTAAAGTTGAGCCAGTCCTTTATTCTATTAGTTTCAAAGACACAGACTCTATAAATAAGTTTATTAAACATCCTATAGTACTTGTACATTAAAATTACCCATTTTAGGGGCGTCTGGGTGGCTCAGTCAGTCACGCACCAACCAAGCTCAGGTTATGATCTCAGGGTCCTTGGATCCAGCCCCTTGCCAGGCTCCAAGCTCAGCAGGGAGTCTGCTTAAGAATTCTCTCTCCTCCTCTCCCTCTGCCCCTCCCCCATCTCTAAAATAAATAAATCTTTAAAAAATTACCCATTTTAGAATGTTTAAATATAACTAAAAATATGTGCCATTAAATAATGCTTACCATAGAAACACACAGCTTTCAAAAGATAACTGTAATCAACAGTGAGTCATTCATTCAACAAACACTTATTTAGCCATTATAATGTGCAAAGCACTGAATTAGGGATATTTCAAATGGCAGGGAAGAATACGAAACCTCTGAAAACAGAATTTCCTTAAAAAAAAATGAAAACATAATTTCCTGTTCAAAATGTTTTAAATAATCATTATAGAATTTGACGTAGAGGGGACAAAAATGAAGAAACAATACCTGAATTTTGGAAAGAATATGTATATACTGCTATTCAGGATGCTATGTGTTAATTACAAATTTTCAAACTGAACAAAAATAGGTAGGTGTTGAAAGAACTGTGTAGATGGAATATACTAGGTCTTCTTTTTCTTCTTTTTTTTTTTTATAAATACAGGGCAAGGCACGTAAAATACAGTAGTATTACAATAACAAATACAGGAAAAAAGTCTGGGTTTTTTTCACCAAAATGTTAACAGTAATCATCTCTGGATGGTAGCATACCTGGGGAATTTTCTTTTTTGCTCATCTATTTCCTAACTTTTCTACAAGAAACAATGTATTACCTTGTGATAAAATTTTATGTAACTATTTTTACATCAACCAGAAATAAAGATCAATGGATAATCATGAAGCAGAGGATGCAACATAAACTTTATATTGGTGAAAATAAAAAGAACCCTCACTAAAATGGAGTCAGGTCAGAAGGGGCAACGCAAAAGGAACCCTATCACTCAAGTTAAATGTCATGAAGAACTGTCAATTCTAGCCTCCGAACAGAAAAATCCTAAAGGGGAAGGAATTGTCAATTATAGACCCCAAAAGAAGAATCCTAAACAGGAAGAAATCATCACTGACAGGCCCCAACAGGGAACGGTGTACATCGCATCTCCTGCAAGAGTACTTCTGCAACTCGGCCAATGAGAAATCCTCACCACTCTATAGCTTTTCTCCAGACTTTCCTTCAACCCCCACCCCCCAACTTCCTCCTTCTCCATAAAACAATGGTCCTGTCCTTTGCTGGACTTGCCTATGGTTTTGCCGTAGCTTGTGCATCCAGAAATGCAATTCTCTGCTATTCCCGGAAAACAAAACAAAGCAAAACAAAACAAAATCATTTTTGGTGTTAAGTTAGCTGTTTTATTTTTAAGGTTAACATACTTAAGTGACATATGTTAACAGTGACAGTTCCAGTGAGTGAAAGCGGGGAAACTACGACAGGAGAACGAAGAGCCAGTTTATTCTTTACCAAAAGGAGAGACACGATAGTTTGGAAAATGATTCGTGGCTCAATCATAAAGAAAAACGAGGACTGAATATGAATAATTTATAAAAGAAGAATTGGAGTGCGAAGAAGAGAGAGAAAAAAACAAGAAGGGAAACTCGATCCCGCACCAGAATGGGGCAGGCGAAGAAAACGCGGTAAACTGAGTCTTTAACCCAGTCAGGTCCAGTCTAATTAGGAGACTCCAAAGTGAGAGGAAGAGCGCTCACTGTCCTTGAGGAAATTGCCTAGAGCCGTATCAAGAAGCTCCTCCTCCCCGCAACTTTCAGTTGCACCGGGCGGACAAATATCACCGTGAAACAAAACGCCTCCAAACCCATACCACCTGCTCCTCACCTCAATAATTCGCACAGGTACCAACCCCCTTTGGTGGTCGCCATCTTTCCTCGACCCCCGAACTCAGGAAGCGCTTCGCTGTTCCTCTTCTCTATTGGCTCCTGAGGAAGCGGGCGGTGTTCTCTCCGCCCCCACGGGGCACATTGTGCATTTCAACTGGCTGCTGGTAGTAGCTTCCCACGGCCTTCCAGCCAATAGAATCTTCCGGAGGGGGAGCCCAGTTTTCGGCGTGGCGCACGAGCATCCCGCCCCTCTAGTGGGCGGGGCCGTAATGGGAGTTGGGCTGGGGAGGGCGTGGCCTGTGATGGACAGCCGGCGCACCCGCCCTCCGCCCCCTCCCCCCACTGGAAGCCCCTAGCCCGGAGCCCGCCAGCGGTTGAGACCAATGGGAGGCCCTTGCGCGGCTCAGATCGATATTCCAAGTGCGGAGTTCACTCCCGCGGCTGCTGCAGCGTGTGGGATCCGCGGCGCTCTGAAGCCAGGCGCGGAGCGGAGAGGGAGCTGTGCGGAGCGGATCCGCAGCCGGCGCCCGCCACGCCGCACCTTCCCCGCCGGCGGTTGGCGAGCCCTGGGATCTGCATCTCCGGTCCGGCTCTGCTCCGCTCTCCCGCCCTCCTGTCTTTTTCCGCACACGCCGGAGGCCGAAGACCGAGTCCGCAGCGCACCGGCCCGAGGTAGCGGAGACCTGGGAGGGAGGACCGGCTCCCGCCTGGGGCACCGGCAGGGCCGCCTCGGGGTGTGAGTGAGGGTCCGAGGCCCACCCTCCGCTCTGGCGCTCATCCCCGCGCCTCCCCCCCTCCTCCAAGGGCCAGGGCGCCGTGGCGCGCAACTTTGAACCAGTTCGTAGGGCGAGGGCTGCTGACCCCTTGGTCTGGAATGCAGGGGCCCGTCCCCAGACCCATCCCCGGGTGAGAAAGCCGAGCCGCAAGATGCCACCCACCGCCCGCTCCTCTTCTCCCTGGGTTTTAACGCCCCGCTTCTCCTCCACTAACCAGGTGACCTGTGGGCTCTGGGCCGATCACAGAAGAAATTGGCTCCTCCGGAGGAGGTTGCTTGAACAGGAAGGACAGATTACAGCCAGAGAAGAGGCCAGTCGGAAAGTAAGTTTCCTTCCCCCGGCGCTGTGTGCTCACACCTACCTGGAGGACTTTCCACGCCCACCTGCCGGCCTTTCTCTGCGGCCCCGCGTGGCCGCAGGGCGGTCAGAGCCCCAGCCCCAGGGGAATCGGGGATCGTAGCAAGAGCACCCTCAGAAAAGGCATGGCGTTAACGGGTTTGCAGGAACGATTGAAACCCCAGCACTTTTCCATTCATCTTTGTGTTGAGGGATCTGAAGCTGGAGATGTAAAGTGAGCGTCGAGTTGCTGTATAAGAGCTCTTAATTGCCCAGAACGATTAACTTAATTACCTAGAGAAGTTATTCAGAGTGCGCGGATCTCTTTATGATGTGTTCAGGTCCTGCAACTTTTTTTTTTTTTTTTTAAAGTAGGCTCCACACCCCCTGTGGAGCCCAACAGGAGGACTGAACTCAGGACCCTGAGATCAAGACCTGCCCGAGCTGAGATCAAGAGTGGCGCTTAATTGACTGAGCCACCCAGGCGCCCCCTGCAACTTTTCTTTTTTATAAAGAACTATTTTGAGTTCATTTTAATTACACAAGTAACACAGTAACGCGGTGACTTAAAAATGCAAGCAATACAGAATTATTGAGCATGAAAAGCAGATCTACTTTCTAATCCTTTTCTGTTGATTTACATATGTCTTCATTTGTTCAGCAAACATTTATTGAAAACTTACTGTTTCAGGCATAGTGTTGAAGAGCTGAAAATACTGTGGTTAAAAAAAAATGTGTGTGTGTATATATATCCAGAGAAATCTTTAGATTTTGTATGTGTGTGGGTTTAAGATTTTGTTTTGTTTCACATAAATGAGATCACATAGTGTATATTCTCCAACCTTTTTTTTTCTTTTCAATAGAACCGTGTTTTAGAGGTTGTTTCAGTTTAGTACATAAGCATCTGCCTTAAGTTTAACCTCTGTACAATATGGATGTATACTATGTGCATACCATAGTATGTTCATCTTTTCCCTGTGAGTGATCCTTCTGGATGCTTCTAACCCCCCCTCCCCCCCAGCAAGTCTTGCTGTAGTGGACATCCTTGTACATGATTTCTAATGCTGACTCTTGAGTATTTCTTAGGATAGGCATGTAGGGCTGAATTGCTGGTCTACAGATTTCTGAAGTTAACATTATTGTGTGCCCTTTTGTAGTGAAATCTGTCTTGGGCTCTGGTGGTATAGCAATGAAAGGTAAGTGGATTAATGGATTGTTAGAGTCTGGCTGATCGGTGATTCTTAGTGTGATGACTCTGCATTTAATGGAGGTGTGAAGAACATGTGAGTGAGGGATGGCTCAGAAAGGGGGAGACACTTCCAGACCCCTGCAGTGCCCCCACCTCTCTGCCCATCAGAAAAATCCTTATCCTTCCAGATCAAGCTCAAGATGCTTTCTCCTTGAAACTTTGGTAACTGTTTCTCCCAATGTTGACCTCACCCTCTTCTGGATTCCTTAGATAATAGTATTAGCCAGCATTATTGAGCTTACCACTACTAGGCACTCTATTAAGTACTTTATACCCCCCTATGTGCACAAAACCCTTTGATATAGGTCTTATTTTCCTCTTATCACCATTTATTTAACAAATTTTTTTAGTATTTTATTGTGTGCCAGACATTTTAGGCACTGGGGATCCAGCTAAGACTAACACCCTGCCCTCAAGGAATTTATGCCCCAGAGGGAGATGCAGAAATTTAAAAGGGTAAACGAAGGGGCACCTCTGTGGTGCAGTTGGTGGCGCAGTCGGTTAAGCATTCAACTCCTGGTTTCAGCTCAGGTCGTGATCTCAGGGTCATGAGATCTGGCCCCATGTCGGTTCTGTGCTCAGCGCAGCGTTGACTTGAGATTCTCTTCACTCCCTCCGCCCCTTCTGCTCCTGCTCTCTCTCTCCCTAAAATAAATAAATAAATATTTTTTAAAAAAGTGGTAAACAAATAGTGTAATTTTTGGTACTAATAAACATTGTGAATAAATCAGGGTATGGAAATTAGGAATGACATGGGAGGGGAGATGCTCGTAGCCCGGTGGTCAGGGAATTCTCTGAGGTGGTTGTATGAATAGAGACCTGAATGGTTCAGATTTGGGGGAAGTGTTCTAGGTTGAGGAACTAGAAGGTGTCAAGGTCCTTAGTCAGGAGTGACCTAAATGTTGGAGGATCCGTAAGAGAAAGCCAGAGTGGCTGGAGCAGAGAGGAGAGGATGCGTACAATACAAGGGTCAGGGTTCATCTTTACAGAAACAGGCAGAGAGAAGAAAGTTGCCCAAGGTCCTACGGGTAGTAAGAGGCAGATCTGGGATTGAGTCCTAGCCAGGTCTTTTTGACTTTCTCAGGTTAGTATTTTCTTTCATACTTCTTTGACACCTGGTCATACCGTCTGATATAATTATTTAAACTTATCTGAATGTAGCTACTTTTTTTGCGACTCTGCTTCTTGAAACTAGGGACCAGGTTTGTATCTTTTTTTTTTTTTTTAATTTTATTTATTTATTTTGAGAGAGAGAGTGCTTGCACGGCAGGGGGAGGGGCAGGGAGGAGAGGGAGAGAGGATCTAAAGCAGACTCCATACTGAGCAAGGAGCCCAACCTGGGGCTCGATCTCATAACCCTGAAATCATGACCTGAGCCGTAACCGAGAGCCGGACACTTAACTGACTGAGGCACTTAGGAGCCCCCAGGTTTTTATCTCTTAAAAAATATTCCCCAGGGGTGCCTGGGTGGCTCAGTCATTAAGTGTCTGCCTTTGGCTCAGGTCATGATCCCAGGGTCCTGGGATCGAGTCCCACGTCCGGCTCCCTGCTCAGTGGGGAGCCTGCTTCTCCCTCTCCCACTCCCTCTGCTTGTGTTCCCTCTCTAGCTGTCTCTCTCTCTCTCTGTCAAATAAATAAATAAAATCTTTAAAAAAAATATTCCCCATAGCCCATAATAAGAGGTGTACCACAGTCATTCTTGAATGAATGAATTACAGCAAGATGCTTCCCTCCCCTCTCTTGCCACCCCTCCCCCATTCTTTTCTCTTCAGAGGCCTGTCCGGGGCAGCAGTGACCTTGGAAAGGAGGTGGTGGTTCATGACTGGGTCATTCAGCCTTCACTCTGCCAACATGGAGCAGCTTCTCTTTCTCTGGTGCTGGGCCAAAGCAGAACAGATGTGCAGGAGGGGCACAAAGATGAATAGAGGTCAGCCTCCGTGCTTTTGGAGCTGACAGCCCCAGGTGGCTGCACAGCCCAGCACTCAACAGGTGAGAATGGTCAGCCCTTCCTGGGAGGAAGGCTACAAAAAGAACTTTAAGAAGAGGTGTTGTGAGTGAGGTCTTGAGGGAGAAACACTGTGTGTCAGCCGGGCACGCAGAAGAGTGAAGGAGGGGATGTCCCAGGTAGGGACCAGCATGTGCAAAGGTCCAGAGGATAGGACTGGAAAGATGGATTTGCCCTGAGTGGCTGGACAGGGCTGGAAAAGTGATGGTGGGAGGCCCTGTTGTTCAGGCCTTTGGACTTTATTCCACAGACTGGGGAGTTTGTGGAACCTGGGAAAACAGTGTGAGGTGCTCCTCCAAAGAAAAGGGTGAATGGGGAAGCGAGCTGCTGGAGACTTGCTTAGAGGCCTTTGCCAGTGGTCAGCCCCCCCAGGCGCAAGGTGGCTGAGACCCTACAGAAGAACTGGGAGTCCCATTCCCTGTGGAGTTGTTGTGTCAGGGAGAAAGGAGGTTTTTTTTAGACTCCTCGGTGTCCAGAGTGTCAGAGGCAATGGTAGTCCTACTAGCAACAACACAGAGTGTAGTTGATACACAGGTAACTGGGGATAAGCTGGGGGTGGGGTGGGGGCGGGGCAAGGAACTGGGTAAAAAGCTAGGGGGGCAAGAGAGCTGGATGTTAAGTGCTTCTTTATCTGACATTTATCTTCATGGCAAGAATGAAGATGGCCCAGGGCCAAGATGACTGTTCATGTTCCAGGGTGTGCAATGTTATTTTTATCTCTAGGATTAGAATCATTACCAAGTGAAATTCTCAAATGTGTGACTTTTAAAAAAAAAACAAAAACTAAGTTAAAGGAGAAAAATCTGAGCAGATCAAAGGTCGATGAGATAAAGTAGAGGGCAAAGCAGAGTGACTTGTTATTGTGATGTTACCAACATGGTAAATAAGATTTAAAAACACCAGTAATTGTGAAATCTGTGGATTTGGAATGCGGCACTTGTGTTGAAGCCTCAGTCCCTACAGAAACTCAGAAGTACTCAGCATAGGGCGTTAGAAACACTTAGAATTCTTAAAAAGTTACTGTTATAAACATAATTTAACTGTATAAGCGAGATTTGGAAAATAAAGCCCAAAAGGGGAAAATTGACTTGTACTCTTATCACTCTTAGGATGACTGTTAGCTTATTTATAAACTTCCTTCATTATTTGCTTTTGCTGCATCAGGTTATTAATTTTTAGAAATTAAAAAATCTATTCTTACAACTGACAGAGCACCGGTATTAACATCTTTGGCATATTGCGGTCCAGTCCGTCTTTTCTGTGTTTTTTTTTTCTTTTTCTAAACTCCATGGTGTGTGTGTTTTAACAGCTTTAAAAGCTGCCCATTAGCGAGGCTGTCGTTATTATCAGTAAATCTGTGGCGTCTTGCTATCCTGGCAGATTGACTGGTTTAGTCAGAGGCATCTCCGTCCCCCCCCCCATCCCAGCCCCGGGTCCTCTCCCTCTGCTGCCCCAGGACAGTGCTGCACCCAGCCTGCTTTCTCAGCTTCTGCAGCGGAGGGACAGGACTGCTAGCACGTTCCGGCAGCCCCGCAGTTGATGCTGCTGGCTGTTTCTTGTTTCTAATCTCAACTGTGCCTGCAAATGCTTTTCACTTGTTATCTGTCAACCTCTTGCGACTCCGTGAGCTTTGTGCTCCATCTCTGCCTTCCTTATTCTCAACAAATGACCTCTGTTCTTACTTCGAGAGAACTGACACCATTGTGTCTGGTTTTCTTCCACTTTCTGCCCACCTCGATGCACCTTCTTCCAAAATTTTATATAGATCTACAGTCTATTTTCACTTCCTCATCTAGTTTCAGGACGGGCTTGCTTTCTTTTCAAGGTCATCTTCTCTATGAGTACCCTTGACCTCTGCCCCTTCTTCTCTACCTATTCTGGAGCCCATACTGGTCATCTCTTTTCTCGCCTCCAGTCTTTTCCTCTCTGCAGGCTTCTCCCTTTTGGTTTATAAATTCATGCCATTTGCCTTCATTTTAAAATCTCTCCCATTACTTTGTGTCTCCCATTATTAGCTCTTGTACTATTTCTCCCTTCCCTTTCTTCTGAAAGAATCGTCTTCATTTGCATGTTTTTTACTCTCCCATTAGCTTTAAGGTTTTTCTTTTATTATCCTATCTGTTTATTGAACATAAAAGAAATGTATGCAGCCATATATGTAGTTATAAAGCATAATAAAATAGAGAATGCTTATGAACCTACCACCTGACCAAGAACGAGAATATTATCAGTGCCATGGCCATCTACCCATCTACCTGTTCCTTCTCTTGTGTCGCCCGTCACTCAGACGTAACCACCCTCCTCAGTTTTTTGTTTATTGTAACCCGGCTTTTGTTTTTGTTTTTGTAAAGTTTTATCACATATATATGAATGCCTGAACAATACATTATTGACTTTTGCTTGTTTCTGAGCTTTATAAAAATTCTATCATAATGTGTTTAGTCTTCTGGGATGAGCTTCTCTCATTAGACATTACATTAGGGAAGTTATCTATTTGTGTAATTTAAATAAAGATGTTTCATTTTTAATTCCAGTATAATTAACATACAGTGTTATGTTAGTTTCTGGTGTACAATATAGTGATTCCACAATTCTCTACATTCCTCAGTGCTCACCGTGATGAGTGTACTCTTAACCCCCTTCACCTATTTCACCCATCCCCCACCCAACTCCCCTGTGGCAACCATTAATTTGTTCTCTATATTTAAGAGTCTGTTTTTTTGTTTGTCTCTCTTTTTTCTTTGTTTTATTTTTTAAATTCCACATATGAGTGAAATCATTTGTCTTTCTCTGTCTTATTTCACTTAGCAATATACCTTCTAGATCTATCCGTATTGTTGCAAATGGCAAGATTTCATCTTTTTTATGGCTAATATTCCATTTTTTATATATACACAAATACACACCACATCTTTAATCCATTCATGTATGGATGGACCCTTGGTTTGCTTCCATATCTTGACTCTTGTAAATGATGCTACAGTAAACATAGGGGTGCATATCTGTTTTTGAATTAGTGTTTTAGTTTTCTAAAGGTAAATATCCAGTACTGGAATTACTGGATCATATGATAGTTCTATTTTTAATTTTTTTGAAGAACCTCCATACTATTCTCCACAGTGGTTGCACCAGTTTGCATTCCCGTCAACAATGCACGTGGGTTCCCCTTTCTCCACATCCTCACCTACACTTGTTGTTTCTTGTGTATTTGATTTTAGCCATTCTGACAGGTGTGAGGTGATAATCTTATTGTGGTTTTGATTTGCATTTCCCTGAAGATTAGTATTGTTGAGCATCTCTTCATGGGTCTTTTGGCCACCTGTATGTCTTTGAAAAAATCCTCAAGTTCTCTGCCCATTTTTAATTGGATTATTTGTTTTCTTGGTATTGAGTTGTGTAACTTCTTTATATGTTTTGGGTATGAGCCCTTTAGCAGTTACGTCATTTGCAAATATCTTCTCCCATTCAGTATGGTAGGTTGCTTTTTTGTTCTTTTGATGGTTTCTTTTGCTGTGCAGAAGCTTTTTATTTTGGTGTAGTTCCAGTAGTTTAATTCACTAGACGTGGCGTTTCTAAGATTCGTTGCTGTGCATTATGCCATTGTGGGAATATAGCATCATTTATCCTTTATCCTTGAAGGATATTGGGTGGTTTGTGGGCTTTTGTAGTTACGAGCCATCTCCTGGTGTAGACTGGCACTCTGTCCACTCTATCCACTTCTGTTCAAGTGTTTCACCACTTGTCTGGAACCTCTTTTGTTTAGGTTTCCATGAATGCCAAAGGCATATCCTCCCTGATTCTTCTTTTAATAGTCTCTCTACTACATTTTTTTTTAAAAAGCTTTATTGAGATATAATTCACAGATACATGCAATTATCAACAACAGTCAACTTTAGAATATTTTCATTACCTCAGAAAGAAACCCTACACCTTCAGCTATCACTGAAGCTGCCTCCCCATGATCCCCATGCCTAAGCAACTACTAGTCTACTTTCTAGCTCTTTAGATTTGCCTGTTGTGAAGATTTCATATAAACGGAATCTTTGTCTTGTTCCTGATCTTAGGGAAAAGCTTCCAGTCTTTAACCGTTAAGTATGATGTTGGCTGTGGGTTTTTCATAGATAGCCTTTATCATGTTGCAGAAGTTCCCTCCCAGTTCCTAGTTTCTTGAGTGTTTTTATCATGAAAGGATTTTGGATTTTGTCAAATGCTTTCTCTGTGTCTATTGGAATGACCATCTTTTGATTTTTATTCTATCCATGTGGTGCATTCCATTAACTGGTTTTGGATGTTAAGCCAGACTTTCATTCTTGGGACAAATCCCACTTGGTCGCAGCATGTAATCTTTGTATATGTTGCTGGATTGGGTTTCCTATAATATTGTTGAGGAATTTTCATGTCCATATTCACATGAGATAATGGTTTGCAGTTTTCTTGTGATGTCTTTGACTGGTTTTAGTATCAGGGTAATGCTGGCTTCATGCATAGAATGAGTTGAGAAGCGTTCCTTTGTCTTTTATTTTTGTTTGTTTTTTGGGGGAAGACTTTATTAAAATTTTGTATTTTCCTCAATCTTTGATGGCATTCAGTGTTGAAGCTGTTTGAACTTGGGCTTTTCTTCTTGGGAAGCTTTCCAGTTACTAATTCAAGATCTTGTTGAAGGTTGATTCAAATGGTCTATTTCTTCTTAAGTCAGTTTTGGTAGTTTTTCTTTCTAGAATTGGCCTATTGCATCCAAGATATCTAATTTATTGGCATACGATTGTTTCTAGTATTCCATTATAATCCTTCTTTAAGGTCAGTGATAATAAACCCCTCTTTCATTTCTGATTCTCTTACTTTGAGTCTTTTCTCCTTGTTTTCTTGGTCATTCTTGCTAAAGGTTTTATCAATTTTGTTGCTCTTTTCAAAGAATCAGCTTTTGGCTTCAACAATTTTCTGTATTTTTCTATTCTCTATTTAATTAATTTCTACTCTAATTTCTTATTCTCTTGTGTCATGGGTTGAACTGTGTCCCCTAAAAGATAGGTTAAAGTCCCAAGCCCTCGTACCTGTGAATGTCATCTTACATGGAAGTAGGGTCTTTGCAGGTGTAATTAGTTACATTAAGACGAAGACATACAGGATTCTGGTGGACCTTAAATCCGATTTCTGCTCTTCTTATAAGAATGTCGTTGAAGACGTAGAGAAGAGAAAACCATATGATTATAGAAACAGATTGGAGTGATGCTTCTATTAAACAAGAAATGCTAAGGATTGCCAGCAACCACCAGGAGGTGGGAGAGTGTCATGGGGCAGATTCTTCTTCAGAGCTCCAAAAAGGAAAATTTTGACTTCTAGCCACCAGAACTATGGGAAAATACATTTCTAATACTCAATTTGCAGTATTTTGTTACAGCAGTACTAGAACATTAATATAATTTCCTTCTGCTTCCTTAGGTTTAGTTTAGTCATCTTTTTCCAGTGTCTTAGGCAGAAGGTTGGGTTATTGATTTGAGATCCTTCTTCTTTCTTAATACAGGCATTGACAACTATCAGTTTCCCTTTAAGCACTGCTTTAGGTGCATCCCATAAATTTTGGTATGTTATGTCTTCATTTCATTTGTCTCAAAAGTATTTCCTGATCTTCCTTTCGATTTCTTCTTTGACCCACTGGTTATTTAGGAGTGTCCTGTTTAATTTCCACATATTTGTGAGTTTTCCCAGAGTTCTTTCTGGTACTGATTTCTGATTCCACTGTGGTTGAAGACCAGACTTTGCATTACTTCCACTGTTTTAAGTTTATTGAGATTTATTTAATGGCCTAGCATATGGTATATCCTGGAGAATGTTCCATGTGCACTTGAAAATGGTTCTGTTACGCTGTTCCCAGGTAGAGGGTTCTGTACATATCGGTGAGGTCTGGTTGGTTTATAGTGTTGTTCCTGTCTTCTATTTTGCAATTCTGATACCAGTTCCAGTGTGGGGGTTTTTTGTCTGCACACCAAGCAATTCTTGGGCCAGCTGGGTGTCCTACAATTTAACTTAATCCTTAAGTTATCTACTTGGAGATTGCATCAGATCCCACAGGTTCAGGGCTCAGTCCTACAAGACTACCCTCCTACCTGCCACTTCAGACACCATTTGTAAGTCCACGTTGTCACCTGTGCATCTGACTGACCAGCTATAGGATGGAGGTTCCAACAAGCCTCTCCTTTAATTAATTTGCTAGAGTGACTCACAGAACTCAGGGAAGCCAGATGGAAGTGCTATAGTGGGCAAGGTCTGAGAGAGAACTTTAATCTCACATCACTTAGAAAATTCCAAGGGCTTTAGGAGACCAAATATATATTTCTTTTTCTTTTTCTTTTTTTTTTAAGATTTTATTTATTTATTTGACAGAGAGAGAGAGAGCACAAGAAGGGGGAGTGGCAGGGAGAGGGAGAAGCAGGCTCCCACTGAGCAGGGAGCCCGATGTGGGACTTGATCCCAGGACCCTGGGATCATGACCTGAGCCGAATGCAGAGCTTAACCAACTGAACCACCCATGCACCCCCCAAATATGTATTTCTTATAAATCACAATATCACCTGTTTCCTTGTTGACACTCTGCACAGTTTTGTTCATTATTGAAAGTAGGTGTTGAAGTCTTCAACTGTCACTGGGAAATTGTCTTTTTTCTTTTCATTTCTGTCAGTTATTTTTGTCATGTATTTTATGTGCTATTATTAGATGTATATGTTTGTAATTTTTATATCTTCCTGTGGCAACTTTTATCATTATAAAATGTACCTTTTTGTTTCTGGTAACATTGTTTTAAAGTCTGTTTTGTTTATCAGCATAGCCACATCAGCTTTCTTACGGTTACTGTTTGCATGATACATCTTTTTCCATTCTTTTATTTTTAGTCCACTTGTGTCTTTGAATCTAAAGTTTATCAAACTTTCTGGATGTGTAGGCTATTTTTTTTTTCCCATTAAATTTGGGAAGTTTTCATTCACTATTTCTTCAAGTATTTTTCCTGTTCCTTTCTCTTGGTCTCTCATTACACATATGTTGGTGTGGGCAATGGTGTCTCAAATTTCTATGAGTGTAAACGAACCCAAGCCCGGCTGCCTGATGCGCAGCAAAGCCAATCACCAAGACAGGTTTGCAGCAAGGAAAGGGTTTATTTGAGAGGCAGACAAATGAGATGGGAGGGCAAGCCTCAAACCCACTTCCCTGAAGGGGGACAGAACAAGTTTTTTATAACCTTTAGGGGTTGAGATTATATACATATTGATGAAAAGGGCTGGGAAACTTCTGACTACTCATGAGGAATGATGCAGTGTGTGCACTGAGCAAACATGTATGTAACATATGTCCCATGTTCACTTTAGGGGTAGACAATGCCAGAATGAGACAAAATTCAGCCCCTGATGTCAGGACGTTATCTTAGGACAGGGAGAAGGGGTGTGGGCATGCTCCAAGGGCTGGTATAAACTGGAGGGGGTCTTGGGCTCCTTATCTTGGGTAAAGAAGGCAGGGCCTTGCTTGTTGCTAGGCTGGAACCACATCAGTTGACCTTGAGTCCAGGCTTCTGTGGAGACCACAAGTGGATTTGATAGTGGGGTCTGAAAAGACACAATAGCTGATTAGGGGGAAACAGTTCTCTGAGAAACAAGCTTTAAGCTTTCTGCTAGTTGCAACCTCATTAACCCTGTGGGGCTCAGTTTCTTGATTTTTGGGTTTTTTTTTTATGATTTTATTTATTTATTTGTCAGAGAGAGAGAGAGCACAAGCAGGGGGAGCTGGAGAGGGAGACCAGGCTCCCCCCTGAGCAGGGAGCCCAATGCATGGCTAGATCCCAGGACCCTGGGATCATGACCCGAGTCCAAGGCAGATGCTTAACTGACTGAGCCACCCAGGCACCCCTGTTTCATGAGGTTTTATTCAGTTTTCTTCATTCCTTTTTCCTCTCTGTTGTTAGATTGCATTATCTTTTTGATCTCTTCTTGCTGGCTAATTCTTTCAGTTCTCATCTACTGTTGGACCCAACTAGTGAATTTTCATTTCAATTACTATACTTTTCAACTCCAGAATTTCCATTTGGTTCTTTTTTATACTTCCTATTTCCTTATTGATATTCTCTATTTAATGCAACATTGTCATCATCCCTTTCTTTATTTAAAATGGTTTTAATGGTTTCTGTCTTTGTATATTAAATTCTACATCCAGTTGCAATCGCAGGCAGTTTTTGTTGGCTGCTTTGTTTCTCCCTGGTGTATGGATCATACTTTTCTCTTTCTCTGAATGTTTCAGAATTTTTTGGTAGAAACTGGACATTTTAGACAATTCTGGGTACTGCTGCTTCCTCACCACCACCGCCTTTTAATGGGATGTTCTCGAGCTCAGTGTTTTGAGATTTGTTCTGATCCCAGGCCTTCTCTCCATGGCTCTCTCCCCCTCACCACCCCTGCTACTCCAGCAAACTGGCCAGCCTATAGTTTATTTAGCCCATTGGTCCAATTGATCTACCAATCTCCTCCCAGTTGCCTTTCACCCAGGCAGAATTTCTGAGCCAAGGCTTGAGCTGGAAATGGGGACAATGTCACACTTCTCTCTGAGTGATTCTCCCTCTTCAGGAGCTGAGTGCTTGGGGAAGGGAATTCGCGGGGCCAAGGGGCAGGCAGTACCCTCAGTTCTGCTCAGTTTTCCTCTCTTGGTTTGGAACTACCACGTTATGAGTCTGGGCAAGGGCCGTTGGGGCCCCATATTCTGGGTGCACCATGCTCAAGGTAGAGCCATCGTACACCAGTGGGGACTAGATGGGAGAAGGGCACCTCTACCTCTTGGCTGCATTAGCCTACAACTTAGCCTCCACATCAGGATGAGATGGAGAGGGTGAGAGGTGCTGATGCCCTGCCTCTCCTGGGAAGAAAGCCCACTGACTGGTAGCTGGGTGGAGAGGGATCCCTGTGTTCTTGGCTGCACCAGTCAAGTGGACTTTCCACCTTGCTGAGTTCAGAGAGGGGAGGGAGTGTGGTCTTGATTCAAACAGCATAGACTCTTACTGTTCTTACCAAATTTTAGGAGGTGTTCTTGAATAAATGTTTCTTCATTTGCTATACGTCTTTAGGATCATTTCCCGAGCCTTTCCATGTTTGTTTGTTTGGTTTCTTTAAAATAATTTTCACCAGTTTCACTGGGGAGCTCATCTGCACAGCTTATACCGCCATGCCAGAAGTCCCTACCCTTCTACTGCATTTGACACTTGTATTAGAATTATGTTATGTTTGGCTATGGATAACAGAAAATCCAAAGCAATATGGCTGTTAGTGAAGTCTAGAGGCATGCGTCCCGGGTTGGTGTGGCATCTCCAAGGTCATGAGGGATGCAGACTTCTTTTCTCTCTGCTCTAGAAAGCTAGGATGCAGCTCCCATCTTCCTGATACCTCATGGCTTTAAGATGGCTGCCAAGACTCCAGCCCTCTAATCCATGTTACACACAGCATAAATGAGGAAGGAGTAAGGACCAACTTGCTCTTTTAGGGAGCCTTCTCAGGAGCCCTGACAAACAGCTTTTCCTTATATTTCCTTGGCCAGAACTTTGTGTCTGTTTTCAGCATTTTTAAATTAGAAGATTTTGTTGTGTAAAACTCCAGCTACTTACCTTGTCTTGGAAACTCTGGAGCCCAAGAGTAACTGCCTTATTTAGGTGGAGCATGTTAAAAAGAAAACCACAGGATCAAAATGGCATCACTTAGGTTAAGCCCCCAAGACTATAAACTAGGGTTTCATACCTAATTAATTGCAGTTTCAACCTCCTGCAGAAATACAACTCTTAATGGGTTAGTCAGGAGTTTTCTGATAAGCACCAATGAGGTAATCTGTCACATGGGTCTTCTCCATCCCCTAAAGGAAGATGAGGAAATCTGCATAGTAAGACCCTCTGCTCTAACCCCTAAGGGAAGGTGATCTTGCCTGAAACAATGTTTTCTCTTTCTTACAACTTTCATGCCCCACCCTCCTTCCCTTAAAATCTTCCATTTTGTACATCTCCTGGGAGCACCCCTCTGCTTGGTCAATGCGACGCTGCCCCATGCATGGATCGTTTAATAAAGCCAATTAAATCTTCAAATTTACTCAGTTGAATTTTGTTTTTTAACAAGGTCAGTGCCTGTTCTCAGTAGTAATTGAGTTTAGACTGTTGGCTTGGAGGGGGAAAGGAATAAGTAAGGGAGAAGAGAGCCAGGTTTGCATGGGGCACCTTCTGAATGTTGGATACTTGTTTGAAAGTTGAGCAGTCGTGTTTTATTTTACAGCAAGCAAATGTGTCAGTTGTTTTTGTTTTGTTTTCTCAGTCATTCATTCAGCAAATATTTACTGAGAAGCTTAAATAGAAGCGCTGCTGTAGTGCTGGGAATACAGTTGAATAAAGAAAACCGACAGGGGGTCCTGCACTTGTGAAACTTACATCCTGATGGAGGGACAGTCCGTAAACAAGTAAAATATATATTACTGTATCAGGTGGTAGTTGAGTACTCTGAAAAATAAGCAGGAAAGGACTATAGGGAGTGGGAGTGTTTGAAATATAAACAGGGTAGGGGCACCTGGGTGGCTCAGTCATTAAGCATCTGCCTTTGGCTCAGGTCATGATCCCAGGGTCCTGGGATCGAGCCCCGCATCGGGCTCCCTGCTCAGCGGGGAGCCTGCTTCTCCCTCTCCCACTCCCCCTGCTTGTGTTCCCTCACTCGCTGTGTCTCTCTCTGTCAAATAAATAAAATAAAATCTTAAAAAAAAAAGAAATATAAACAGGGTAATTAGGGGCAAGCCACAGAGAAGGTGACATTTGAGCAAAGACCTAAAGAAGGTGAGGAAGTGAGCCATCTGGATAAGGGGTGTTGGGAGAGGGTTGTTTTTAAGCCCCAGAGAGTGTGGGGTGGGGGGAGTCCCTGAGGCAGGGGCAAGCCTTGCTTTGTTGCAGAAACAGCAGGATTGGAATGGTTTTAGCTGAGTGAATGAGGGGTGAACAATGTGAGGATTGGCTGAAAAGCTTACTGCAGTCATCTGACTTCCCCTTAAGGGGGTTCTCTGGTTTTTGTGTTTAGAAGAGACTTTAGGGACCAAGAACGGAGGCCAGAGGTTACTTAGGGGGGTTGTTTGAATAGTGCAGGTGAGAGGTGCTGGTGGTTGGGACCAGGGCTATAGTGGGGGGTACTGAGAAGTGACTGGATGCCGGATGTATTTAAAGATGGAACTGACAGGATTTGCTGACCATCTACCTGCAGGTTTGAAAGGAGGAGGCTGTTCTTGTCAAGGGTTAATGCAAGTTTTCCCTGGGCAAGTGGAAGGACGGAGATGGGAGAGACTGGCAGAAGCAGGGAAGGGGCAGGATATTGGGAGCTCA
Source organism: Mirounga leonina (assembly GCF_011800145.1). Lineage (NCBI taxonomy): Eukaryota > Metazoa > Chordata > Mammalia > Carnivora > Phocidae > Mirounga > Mirounga leonina. The sequence goes on along the minus strand of NW_023270316.1, from coordinate 61,271,756 downwards.
GTTTTAGACAAGTTAACGTTCACGATGCATGTTAACTATCCAGCAGGAGATGGTGAGGCCCTTGGATCCTTCAGTGTGGAATTGGGAGTTACTGCGTATAAGGGGTATTGCTGCTGGACTGAATGAGCTCACCAAGGAATGAGTACAGACAGGGATGGGATCCAAGCAAGGGCTGAGCGGCGAGCCACTCACCTGATTGGAACTGAGGACTTTGGGGACTAGTAGGCTCCTGTGAAGGCCTCTGAGAAGGAGCTGTGTGTGTGTGTGGGTTGGGGGGGGAGGGTTGGAGGAAAACCAGGAGGGGGTGGGCGTTTGGGGCCCAACCTTGGACAGTTCTCCCTGCCGAGGGAAGGACTGATGTAGGTGGGCTGGTGGTTGAGATGTTAGCAGGCTCATCTGTGGAGACTGGGGATAGGGGCTAGGGAGTGGAGGTCAGAGGAGCAGCGGGGAGAGGTGGACGTGTGGCACGTCCTCCAGGAGAGCAGAGAGGGAGGGGACGAGGGAGCCGCACAGCCGGACTGCCGGCAGCAGCAAGGGCTCTTTCCAGGTTCCTGATCTTGAGGCAGCCTGGCTGTGTTGGGTCTCATCCGCATGTAGCTGGGAGCAGACAGACATGGAGTCCGTGGGGATGCAGACGGAACCAGAGCTGGAGTTGGGCCAGGTGGGCGTCCGATGACAAGGGCAGCCAAGGAAGTTGAGGTGCATATGATTAACCATGGAATGGAAACATTTCCTTTTATTCTGACAGGCTCAAGCACTTCTCTTTTTGGCCCTGTCCAGTCTCTTTATGATTTAGAACCATTGTAATTTTTTTCACTGTAGGCAGTCCAGCCGGGTTTTTCCTTTTTTTTTGTCTCCTGTTAGTAAGCTAATCTAAAAGTTGTGCCAAGGGGCGCCGGAGTGGCTCAGTCGTTAAGCGTCTGCCTTCGGCTCAGGTCATGATCCTGGAGTCCTGGGATCGAGCCCCGCATCGGGCCGCCTGCTCCACGGGGAGTCTGCTTCTCCCTCTCCCACTCCCCCTGCTTGTATTCCCTCTCTCGCTGTGTCTCTCTCTCTGTCAAATAAATAAAATATTAAAATAAAATAAAATAAAAGTTGTGCCAAGCCATTTCAGTCTCAGAAACCCCCAGTTCCTGGGGATGTGAGGAGCAGCCCCCCAGGCCTTCCCCCAGCAGGTCTTCCAGGGTAACTGGCCTGTGGCAACCCCTCCCACACCAGGCACCTAATGTTTGAAGGATTTCTTTTATACTTTAATACTGTCCTCTACTGTTCTCTCTTAACCTGCTAATGAACTCCTGAGGGCAAAAAGTGTCTCATGTCTTCTGATGTGCATAGCGCTTAAATGGTTGGCTTTCAGGCTCTAAATTATACTCATTAATGTTCCACCGCCGTTGTGAGGGATGGGCTGTTTGTGCTGCTCACGTTCTCTGTCTGGGAACCTTCTGGGCCACTGCTTCCCAGCCTGCGGCTTAGTGTCAGGTTCTGTCGTCCTGTCCTGTCACAGTATCCGTGGCTCCTCTGCCTGTCTTGGAGGACTGGCCCAGTGTTCTTTCTGAGAAGCCCCACCCAGGGTGAGCTGGTCATCTTTGTCAAGTGCTGAAATATTGGAAACAGATGTCTCCCTTCCACATAAGGTCGTCGGTCTCGGGGGCTTGTGGAAACTGAGCTGCCCATCTGCCTTTGGGCCTGGGCCCCTCAGGTTGCAAAAGGATTGGTTAGGATACCAAAGGGATTTTTATTTTTATACAAAAAAGATCCCCAGAGACTGGGAAGGTGGGTAAGATGAATTTATTTTGGAGAATAGCTGATATAATTTGCACCTGTGGGAGGCAAGATAATTTAGTGTGAGGAGACCTTTGAAGACCTGTAGTTCTAGAAGGAATATGTGAGAGCCAAATTTGCCCTTGCACTGGGGCGAGGAGGACAAAACCCACCATGAAATCCTAGGTAGAAAGCACATAGGGATCTGTCTGTACTTCATCTCAGTGAGCGTATATATAACATCCGGGGAATGATGTTTGTTCATCTCTGTGTCAGGGAACACGTAAGAACCTTGTCTGCCAGAGGCTTACAGTGTCTCAGGGTGCTGGGAGCGTGCTAGGCATCAGGAACCAGTGTTGGCTGATCTGGAGGCAGCCTCTGTGGAGGGAGAAGACTTGGTCCCCAGTTACAGTGGAGGCTCAGTACGTGCCAGGCCTGTGGTGTTGACGTTGGTGGCACTGGAATTCAGATAAGGGACAGAGCCCCACTAGTATGAATGGAGGCCACACTGAGAGCAGGACTTAAAGGATAAGGAGGATTAGCTGGGCAAAGGAGGGGAGCCCAGGGGTCAGGTGTGAGGAAAGGGGGAGGTGCCGGAAAGAAGAGTTTGAACCAGTTCTCAGTCTGGGAAAGTGGTTCATGCTTTGGCTGTTTTGCAGGTCCCTTAGACTCTGTGGGAACAGATTTCCACCCCAGACATGCTTCTCCCCATTCCTCCTCATCTCTGCCAAACTGGAAAGGGCAGTGTCCCCCGCAGGTCCTCTCAAGGCCGCTGGATGGCTGAGCCTGGAGGGCCCCCTCATTTGTTTAATCCTACCCTGCATTCATTTTCTCTGCTCCTTGTAACCCTATAGGTTCCCCCCCCGCCCCGGAATCTTCATTCTCATGCCTGCCCAAACCATATTTCTAAATCACAAATATGAATCATGTCCTTTGCGTTAAAAACTGGTGATTCTCCACTGTCCACAGGACAAAGTCTAAACTTCAGGCCTGTTATAACCTGGCCCCAGCCTCCTTTTTCTGGCTGTGTTCTGGGTCTGAGTGGCCATTTAGGAGAAGTAAAAATATTTTACAGTAAAGTATTCAAATTTTCTATAGTTCATGGTGCTAAAAGCACTTGGGATGTATGATGCCAACAAATTTTCCTTACTAACCATTCAAAGCTGCAACACAGAAACGTTTATATCTATAATGATCCCCTATCGCCAAGGAAAAATTGAAATCTGGTTAGTAACTCATATTTTAAAAGACAGAAGAAGGGACACCTGGGTGGCTCAGTCAGTTAAGCGTCTGCCTTCGGCTCAGGTCATGATCCTGGGGTCCTGGGATCGAGTCCCGCCTTGGGCTCCCTGCTCAGCGGGAAGCCTGCTTCTCCCTCTGCTTGTGCTCTTTCTGTCAAATAAATAAAATCTTAAAAAAAAAAAAAAAAGACAGAAGAAAGATAAACGGCACCTTTGGGGAAGGATTTCTACCCAAAATGACAAAAATTTTTTAAAAATCTATGCTTAAAAGCTAAGCCTCAGGGGCGCCTGGGTGGTTCAGTTGGTTTAAGCAACTGCCTTCGGCTCAGGTCATGATCCCAGGGTCCTGGGATCGAGTCCCACATCGGGCTCCCTGCTCCTCGGGTTGCCTGCTTCTCCCTCTCCCTCTGCTGGTCCCCCTGCTTGTGCTCTCTCTCTCTCTCTCTCTGTGTCAAATAAATAAATAAAATCTTAAAAAAAAAAAAAAGATGAGCTTCAGATATCCGGAGAACATACGATGCACACAAAGGAACTCTGAGGTGGTCGCAGGCACACAGATCCTGATGGATCCTATCAGGAAACAGGGAGACCCTAGATAAGCAAGATTTGAGTGATGGCAAGAAAGCAACCACAGATATCCCAGACTCCTCTAAGCTGGCTCCTACTCGGTGTACACGGAGCTGGGGCCTGAGGCCCTTAGCATCCAACGTGCCATTCCTTTTTGGTCACTCATTTGAATGGCACTTCTTGGAAATGGAGGCAGGTTCTTTTTTGACTGCGCGCAGGGCAGATAAGAAGCCAAGCGAGACACATGGGAGTTGGCTGCCCTGAGCATGTTTCAGAAGTGGTCAGATCCCCACAGAGCGAATGAGAAGTAGAAGAGTGAGAGTCTTGGGGGGGCCTGTGGTGAGGCCGCCTTCCCTCAAAGAGAGCAGATCTCTTGGTCAGCAGTTCTTGGGGCGGCCGTGGCAGTTTTGATTGGGGAGTAAGGGTCATTCCTAAGGAGGCAGAATCCTCAGTGCCCTCGAGCCGAAGGCGGTATGTTCTAGATGCCCTCAGGTACAGGCCCCTGTGACCCCACCCTCCCCTGCCAGGGGCACATTCACCCCGGAGAGGAATGCAAAAGGATATGGTGTCTGTTTTAGCCACCCGATTCAGTCGGCAGTGTGGACATTCCATACCTACGCACTTGGAGAGGGCCGCGGTGCAAGGATTCGTGGTGGTGGAGCTGTTCCTTCCCATGGAGGATGAGGTTGCCTCTTTCCCGGCAGCGAGCCGGTGGGGGTGGGAAGGGAGATAATGCTGCCCAGCAGAGCGGGAGGCCGCCTGGATTCTCCGAATCCTCCCATGGAACTGCCGGTGGCCTGAGAAGCCTGAATTGTGGGTTAGTTCGTGGCTGTCCTGCTCCGTATAAAAGGTGGATGAGCCTTGGTATCCAGTGAGGTTTTGCAGTCAGTCCTTACTGAAGTCAAGCCAAGTTGGCCCGAGGGAAAGCAAAGCTGCAGGAAACATGGACCTCTCTTACACCTTCTTGAAAATGCAAGTCATGTTGCCTAGGAAATACTTCTCTCCCCTGGTGTGCCGCACACGCCAGCACTGCAGCCATGGAAGAGACAGCCGGAGTTATTCCAAGAAAGCTCTGGAAGCTTGACAATAAGAGGAAGTGTCATTTCTCCCCTGCGTCAAGGCTGGGGTTCTGGGAGTGCACAGGGCCGAGAGGAAACCGTGCTCAGCTCTGGGAGGTGAGTCCGTGCCGGGCTCCTGCACACGCTGGCTGGTGTCCTGGCCGGGCTGGGTGAGGGCACGCATGGGGCCGTGTGCAGAGACTCCCAGTGCCTGATGCGGTGTGATGAGTGAGAGGGTGCCAGTTGGCTGGAAGGATGTAGGTAAACAAGAGCAAATATCTACAGCGGTGTGCAGCCTGCCCGAGCTCCGAAGCTGGCTGCTGGACTTGGCTGGCAGCCTCTCAGCGGACTGGCTCCGGAGCAGAGGGGAATCCGCAGGACGGATCACAGAAGGTGCCTCCCCCTGCTAGTTAGGAGGACACTTTTAAAGCATTTCCTTCTCACATGACCAGGTGGCGTGGTGAGGGTGAACTGCTTGCTCGAATGGTGGGTAAAGGTGTGACCGTGGACGCAGCGATGGAGGAAGCTGGGGGTGAGACGCCCAGGAGCCCTGAGCCGTCCTTCCTGGCGACCCTGGGTGACCCACAGGTCACCCTGGTGTCCGTCCACAAGCGGTGGTCCTTCAGGAGGAACTCTGGGGCCAGGGGCTCCACCAGGCCAGTGACTTCGGAGGAGGAAGGAGAGTTTTCCCAGAAGGTTTTGAATGGAACACGGGGAATCCGTTCCAATCAGGTCAGTGCAGTTGCAGAAGGGCTAAAAAGTGGAGGGGGACTTGGACCGGGCTTACAGATGGAGGCTTCTCCCAGGTCCAGTGAGCAGAGCAGTGAGGGATCAGGGAAGCCGGTCTCGGGGAGGGAGCTGGAGGCGAGGTGGATCTCCAGAGACAAAAGTCCATCATGGTAACTCCCGGCTTTGGTTGCTTATTTTAATTAGGATATTTTGTAAGCCCCCGTGGAGCAAAAGTTTTCCAAAAGGCAACTCAGACAAAAATGGATTTTCCCCTCTTCTTATTTTTTTTTTAAATGTGTACCTTATTTTGTTAATGTCCACATTTCGACTAAAGAAATATTTTGAGCAGGTTGCTGCAAAACGAAGCTGCTTTTCTTAAGCAAATGGAAGTTTTGTTAACCCAAAGGTCAGGTCATGTTCAAAAGTAGGGCAGTGTAACGTTTTGTAAAAATGGTGCCTTCCCGTAGCTTTTCCAGGTGGGACTGCTGGTTTGTGTGGGGTTTTTTTAGTGACGAAGGCAGATAGACAAAAATACTAGTTAGATACAAAGGAAAGTTTTCATGAGTCTCTTGCTCTTTAAGAGCTATTTTTGTTTCTTCTGGTTTTTATTGTTTACAAAGTCCCAAAGCTAAAGGAAATTTTGTGAAAAGAGGTTTTTGAAATGTACTCTGCAAAAGATTTACACCTGTTGAAGGAGATTTATGAAACATATTTATGCAGTGTATGGTCAGCTTTTATATTGTTTAGCTGAGTGTCTAAGAGAGCAAAATATTAAATTTGGAGGGGGGGGAAACGCCTATTTCTTTAAAATGTTCAGACGACTGCTTTACAAAATCCAGCCTGTGTCTATTTGAAGGTGAAATATTCTAATTTTTAATGGCTAATACTGATCTCGTGTGACTAGGGGAGCAACCTGAACCTGGCTGGGGGAGCCCTTTGGAAAGGAGGGTCCATGTAGAGGCCGGGGTAGAGGCTGTGGTCCTGAGGGTCTGGTGCAGATCTGTGCTCTTCCGGTGCCGGGCTGGGGGTTGTGGCAGGTGAGTCTCGGTCTCCTCCAGCTTCACATTCCCCACTGCAAAATGGAATAAATAAGTCCCACCTCCTGGGATTGTGAAAGCACTTTGTGGAGTACTATAGAAACACAACACGGTATTGTTTCTGCCAGAATTAACAATATTCAGTAGAATTCCCAACTCAAGATGTGTTTGGTGCTCTCTGAATGCCTGGTAGAACTGTATCAGCCAGTTAATCTGTCTGAGCAGAGTTCCAACTATTTCTTTCTAAAGCTCTGATTGTAAAAGTAACATGTGCTCATTATGGGGCACTGGGGAATCAAGAAAAGTATTAGGAAGAAAATGTAAGCAACCATATGCCCCAGCCATATATATGTACATGTATCTGTTTATTTACAGATATAGGAGCAGGTGGTACATGGTATTATACACCTTATATTTTATACTTAATGTTTTGTGAACATACACCCACACACATGTGATATATGTACATCTCTATGTCATCAGGTTTAATTGCAGTCCCACTTTTAAAATTAGGATTATTTTTAGAAAGAATTTAAATGAGTTACTCTCAAATGGGGGAAATTTGTAGTAACTGGTTTAGGATGATAAGAACCAAGCTAAAAGTCATTTACTCATTTACATGAGTACTTGTTTATTGCCAACAATGTGTTGACCCAAAATCTGTGATAAATCAAACTTTGGATCTACTTGAGAGTTAAGTTATTTCATACTTGGTATGTCTTTTTGATGTTAGCCATTCTAACAGGCCTGAGGTGATACCTGGTTGTGCTTTGATTTGCATATCTCTGGTGATTAGCAGTGCTGAGCCCCTTCACATGTACCTGTTGGCCATCTGTATGTTTTCTTCAGAGAAGTGTCTATTCGTTTCTTCTTCCCATTTTTTAATCGTGTGTGTGTGTGTGTGTGTATAAATATAAATATATGTGTGTATATATATATACACACACACGTATTTACATATTGCTGTTGAGTTGTAGGAATTCTTTATGTATTTTGGATATTAACCCCTTATCAGATTTGTGGTTTGCAAATATTTTTTCCCATTCCATGGGTTGGCTTTTCATTTTGTTGATGGTTTCTTTTGCTGTGCAGAAACTGTAGTTTGATGTGGTCCCACTTGTTTATTTTTGATTTTGTTGCTTGTGCTGTGTCATATCCAAAAAATCATTGCCAGGACCCACGTCAAGGAGCTTTTCCCCCTGTGTTTTCTTCTAGAGTTGTATGGTTTTCGGTCTTCTATTTAAGTCTTTAATCCATTAGGGTTAATTTTCGTGAATAGTACAAGATACGGGTCCATTTTCATTCTTTTCCATGTGACTATCCAATTTCTCCAGCACCATTTATTTATTTATTTTTAAAGATTTTATTTATTTATTTATTTATTTGAGAGAGAGAATGAGAGAGAGAGAGAGAGAGAGCACATGAGAGGGGGGAGAGTCAAAGGGAGAAGCAGACTCCCCGCCGAGCAGGGAGTCCGATGCGGGACTCGATCCTGGGACTCCAGGATCATGACCCGAGCCGAAGGCAGTCGCTTAACCAACTGAGCCACCCAGGCGCCCCCTCTCCGGCACCATTTATTGAAGAGACTATCTTTTTTCTCCATTGAGTATTGGCTCTTTTGTCAAAATTACTTGACCATACACTATTTTTTTAAAACGTTTATCAACCACCTCCATTTCATTTTCTGAGGATTATTTTTAGTATCTAGTTCCTATTGTGCGTTACAGGGTAGTATACGCCATAAACACGTGTTTATACCTAAGTCTTTCAAAGGAATATATTTGTTTTATGTTGAGCTGATCATACCTATAATTCTAGGCAAAAACTTACCTTCGTTAGGCAGTATAGGATACAGTTGTGTGTGATAAAACACATGCTGTGTTATTTCACCAAATCTGACTGCCATATGGAATTTATCAATAATAATAATTAGCAAAAATAATCCCAAGTTCCTTGACTTCTGTCATAACAGTTATCTGAATTACCAGCGTTGGTGTGACATTTCTTCCAGCCTGTGGTACTCTTGCACATATTTAATGTAAGGTCTTTTACATCATGATCTTATAATTCTGGCAAATGACATAAGGGAATGGTGACCTTATGATTGTGACTTACACTGTTTCATTCAAATGTAAAAACATATTTGAAGATACTGACAGTTGCTTGATAGTGACAGGCCTGTTGTATAAAATTTCTTTGATGGGAGGGGCTTAACATACAGGATTATCAGAGAAGATTCTGAAGCAGAAAAAATGCTGTTGGTTTGATAAAAGTCTGATGGAATAGTTGTTGCGATAGACATAAGTTAAAAGCCACGAAATTCTCTGAAACGGTTAATAGTAAAGCTGTTTGGAACGAGATTGCAAACAAGTTTTCTGAGGTAATAACTGTGAAGTGCTTCTTGGAGAGGTCTTAGAGTTTGTAAATTTCTAAATTTTATTTTGCCGTGTGTAGAAAACAACATGCCTTGTGTGTATATACTGAGACTGGTTAATTTAACTTTATTCACTTTTTATCCCAAGCAAATAATGGATTTACTGCATCCAGTTTCTCAGGAAGAGTTCATACTTTTCCTTGCTGTGGTCAAGAGAAGGAAACAGGCAATGCATTTGTTCAGAATTTCCCAGAAAGTACACAGTCAACACCAGAGCTGGGGTGGCCTCGGAGGGCAGAGATTGGGCGTCGCACACGCAGCCGAGGCCCATAGTTGGCCTTCATCAGTGTTTGAGTTAATGCCTGAGTTTTGGTTAGTTTGTTTTTTTCAGTAGATAAAATTTAAATAAGAGTGGCTGGAAGCGCTTTCTGGACCTTGGTGAAACATCATGAAAAAAACTGTTTGAAGGGGTTGGAGTGGCGGTTGGGGGGATATGTACACTAGTTTTAATGATTAGTTTTCCTTCTCAGTTAAATGGTGGAAATAGTTAAGTTCCCTGCTTACCTCCTTGGGCCACTTTTGAGGACCAAATGAGTCATGTTTGCCTTCCTAGTCATTCATTTTCAAACATTTTTGATGTTAGCTTTTTAAATCCTTTTAGGTTTCAGGCCTTCCTGAAAAACTGTAGGGTGGGCTTTCTTACTACCCTATTTTACCCGCAGCTAAGAAAACTGAGGCTGGGGTTTGCTCTGACATGGCTGGAATTCATACCCAAGACTGTCAGACATATGCTCAGTAAATTCACAGCAAGTAAGTAAGGACAGATATTTAAACAAATACGGGAAAATAGTTTTAGAGTATAAAGCCATGCACAAATATACCATCAGGGCATCACTGCTGTTGTCTTTATCACAACGACTAATACTGTTGTTGATGTGTGGTTTAACATGATATTCTTTGCCTTAGATAAACTGAAAAAACACATTTGTTTTCTGGTATAAAAGTGACACTTGTTTGTTTTTTTAATTTAAATGTTCATAACTGGAAAACATACAGATAGTCTCACCCGTAGGTAATCTCAATTTTATGTATTAATACATGAGTAAATACTCCTGTAAATGTGTATACATACAGGTTTAACAATGAGATATGGACCCTTCCTCAGGGGTTTTAGAGACTGGTGCCCATCTGCCTGGAGTGTTTCATGTGGGATCTTTTCTTGAGTCAAACAGTCTCTTCTGACCCTCCCTCCCTTATGAACCTCTGATATCCAGAGATTTCTCAGATAAGAATAGGGCCTGTCTGGGGCGCCTTGGTGGCTCAGTCGTTAAGCGTCTGCCTTCGGCTCAGGTCATGATCCCAGGGTCCTGGGATCGAGCCCCGCATTGGGCTCTCTGCTCGGCAGGAAGCCTGCTTCTCCCTCTCCCACTCCCCCTGCTTGTGTTCCCTCTCTTGCTGTGTCTCTGTCAAATGAATAAATAAAATCTTTAAAAAAAAAAAAAAGAAAGAATAGGGGCTCGCAGTGACTCATTCACACTGTATTCAGGAGGATATAGAAGGTTCCAGAACCACTGCCACCTCTTCTTGTGTCCTGCCTCGTAAATGTTGTTGCCTTGAATGTATTTGCAGTTAGAAATATTGGCGAAACCAGAGTGAGTACTGATATTCTGAAGTCCCAGAGACAGCTAGAGGTGACCTACTAAGGTTTGAAGGAAGGTTAGGCTCAGACTCAGTCAAGCCGCCGGGCTCAGTGTTCCTGGCTGCTCCTCAGCTTCCTTACTGTGCTCACTCCCTTAGCTGTTAGCTTCTTTGTTACGTGGCAAGTAAGATGTGGCTCTTTTTCTGTGTTTTCCGCGTTTTGCTTTTTTGCGTTTTGCTTTTCCCGCATTGTAGTCTCTTCCTGTAATTAGCATGGCTAAAAGGAAAATGTAAACTTAAACATTGTTTTTTAAAAAAAGAGCCTGCTGGACTTTTGAGCTGAATTTAAATCCCAGCTGTTATTTAAATTGATTTGTGACCTTTGATGAGTCTGAGACTGTTTCAACAGTAAAATGGTGATAAGAATACTTATTTGTAGAATTATCTTGAGCATTAGGGATATAAAATGCCAGCCTCATAAAATAACACTGAGAATCATTAACTGTTTGCTCTTCCTGGATCTGCGTACATATGAAAACAGCAGGACGTCTCTGTTTTTTGAATTCCATTAAAGTTCAGGTGCCCAGAGTTGTATGGGGCGCAAGTTAGACACTGGAAGGGTTATGTGCTTATAGAACATTTCTGCCTCTTGAATTGTTAAGGGTATTACACAGCCTTCGAAGTGAAAGAAGTCTCAAGGGTAAGTTGGGCCAGGGGTATCCTTAAGGAAGTTGGGGATCCCAGTGGAGCGAAGAGATCTCAAAAGTGGCTAGTGTGTCCTTGCATCATGCATGTGGTAGGTTGCTTTTGGATTTGTGGTCACAGACATTTTGTACAAGGCATGTCATTTCTGGGCTTTTCAGTTTCGGTCTGGCTCTGAAACCTTTCGTCCAAACATGGCACCCCATTTCCAGTTTCTTCTTTATACCAGACTGACCTATCTGCAGATCTTATTTTCCTTTCTTAGCTCCACCTTAGTGAATCAACCCTTTATATCCCTTTACCCATCTTTTCTTTTATAAGCCCTGGACTCACAGCAGATTCCATGTGGCCTGAGTATGTAAAGAGTAGCAAAGAATTGAAATTCATGTTTGGATTCCCCTCTGTGGAAATCCCCCCTCTTCCTGTGTTGCCAGTCCCTTCTGATCCAGATGCCCACCATACTAATAGTTTGTTAAAAATTAAAACCTAGCAGAAGTTCTTCCCCAACATGTTGGGCTTGCCAAAGAAGTCCCAGACATCTGTCCTCAAGAAGTATATAGTTTAGTGAGGATTAGGCAGCACTGGGGTTCCCTAAGGTTTTCCCTGGACACGGTTTGTTCCCTGGACCCCCTCTCCACTGTCCATGATTGCTTGATGAGCCCTTAAACCTCAACGTGTTTGTTTGTTTGTTTTTCGAATTCATTAGAGTTTCCCCCCCAAAGATCCTCTTAATTGAAGAATGGAATTAAAAGCACACATACACGCCGTGTGTGTACACTTAAAAGCTATTCAGATACCCAGCAACTGTTACGAGGTTGCTTCTAAACCAACAGAAACTCTAGTGTTTCATAAAGTTGTGTTACGTGCAAAAAAGCTTTATCTTTCGTAACTACTTGTCTTTAGAAACCTGCCTGTCTAGAAGAGGGACCTCTGAGTATTGTTTGCTACAAACAAGTAGCTTCCAACGCTTCTGCAAACCTTTTTGGCAGGAGCATAGAATCCATAATCCTGGGATTAAGAGCTAGCATTGTGGTTTGGGGCTTGGGGAGTTTTAGCTAGACCTACCTAGGACCAAACAAAATAAGTTGGATAGTAAATCATTAGGGGTTTGTTTTTCCAACAGACGAGGTGATTGAGGGTTATGTTTCGTTTTAAGGAGGCGATTCTGTTTATTAAGACATATTAAAGTGAGCATCCTTGAATATCTTAGTTTTTCTTTCATCTTTTTCAGTTAAACAAGTATTTAATACCAGTCACAATCCAGTCATTGTTCTAGATCTTTATACTCGTGTTGTTTTAATTTTTAAACTAATTATTTTTTAGAATTTGGTAATGCATGTACATTATACATTAGGTTATACACTGAAAAGTAACTCTTCCTTCAGCCCCTTCTTGCCTCAGCCCTGGATCCTCCTCAAACTCTGTACCAGTTTCTTACGTATTCTCCCAGAGATAGTCCATGCATATGCAACCAGCTACGTGTATAATATTCTTTTTCTCACAAATAGTGCTGGCAAGCTATGATAGGCTTACTTTGGTGGCCCTCCCAGTGAACTACGCGTCCTTGTATTTAAGCCCTTCTGTAATTCCCTCCCATATTGGCTGTGCTTGGCCATGTGACTGGCTTTGGCCAATGGTGAGTTAGTGAGTGTGATGCAAGTAGAGGCTTGGTAAGTGCTTGCACTTTGGGACTTGTTCTCTGGGAATGCTCACTATTGTGACACTGCTGCTCAGAACCCAGAAACCAGCAGCTGTGAGGTACCCAACCCAGCCATGTGGCGAGGCTTCACGGAGGAGAACTGAGGTCCCTGCACGTGGCAGCCAGACAGTAGCCAGCCTCAACTGGCCAGCCATGTGAGGGACAGACCATCTTCTTGGAAGTAGAACCTCCAGCCCCATTGACGCCACTCCAGAGGATGCTCTGAGGAGCAGAGACCAGCTTTCCCTGCTGAGCCCTGCCCACATTGAAACAATGTGAGCTGTCATTCTGAGGTACCAGATTTGGTTTGTCTTGCAGCAAAAGATAATAGAAACTGTATTCACTATGTATTCTGTGACCTGCTTTTTTTCACTGAATGATATATTTGATAATCCACCTATTTCAGTATATACAGCGTTACCTCATTCCTTTTTTAAGAGCTGGATACTATTCCTTTGAATAGCTGTGTAGTAATTGAATTAATCAACCTCTTATTGATGGCTATTTAATGTTTCCAGTTCTTTGCAGTTTTTAATATCTTCGCTGCATGCTTGCTTTTATACATGAACAAATATATTTATTGAGTAAATTCTTAGAGATGGAGTTGCTGGGTCAAAGAATATTTGGCTTTGTCATTTTCATATGCATTGCCAAGTTGCCCTCATGAGAGGTTACCCCCCAACCAGCTCTAAGGCATGAGCGGACGGTGCTGGCCCCAGCAGTACCATAATGCTGTTGAAATGTCACATTTCTGCTTGCTATTGTTTTTGCATATATTGAAAAGGCATTTGCATTTCCTTTTTGATGGACTGCCTTTTTTCTGTTGGATTGTTGGCCTTTTTCTTCTCAGAAGGAGCTCTTTGTATTTTAAGGAAATTAGCTCTTGCTTAATCCGAAGCAGATCCTTTCTCCCCCTTCGTTTCTCATTTATCTTTTTCCTTGGTTAGAGCAGTGTTTTCTGCTAATTGTGGTTAGATTTATCAGTCTTCTATAGCTTTTGGATTTTCCTGTTTTTCTGTTTCTTTTTTCATATTTAGACTTACTCCTGCCTGAGATTATAATGGGTATTTTCCTGTGTTTTCTTATTGTATTATTACTGTTTTGCTTTTTACATCTTCATCTCTGAGCTACCTGAAATATCTCTTGATAAATAGGTTTCAAATTCTTTTTTCCCAGTTGTCCATTAAAACTGTTGTGCCATGTCATCCTTATATACTGCATTTCCATATTTATACCACAGGTAATCTCAGTATATTTATTTAATGCAATAAACTCTTGAGTTGCTATCCCATAAATTATTTTCTCTTTTCTCTACTATTTAGGAAATACTGTCGTGAATATTTTTTAAAAACAACTCTTTATAATTATTAATCCCAGACTAGTTTAGGATTTCTTTTGTGGATGTACAAATGAACATTTATAGTCTGCTTTGAAAATTATTTAAACTTCCATTTTGTTAAGCTGCTCAAAAGCTGAAGTTGGAAAGATAGGTGTTTTATGCACAGGGATACAGAGATCAATCCATGTAATTGAGATCCATCTGGGGATATAGGTAAGATTGTGAAGGCACAGAGTGACATGCTTTTTGATCATGTACCATACAGAAAGGCCTGTTCCTGAATTTGAGAAGCATGTAATAGTACTGGTATAAAAACCGTATCTAATCAGGAGTGTGAGAAGGCTGGGACCCTGCGAAAAAAAGAAGATTTGGTTTTGCTAATGGAATGGCTGAAGCCAGGTCATTATGGGAAGAAAGAAGTCAGGAAATTATGCTTGTGTTACGGTACATTAAGGAAATGTGTCCATTTAATTCAGGGAAGCCCTTGTGATTTATAGGTAATGACTATAACTGTCCCAGGCCCCCAAGGGGACAGTGTCACTCAGTGGAGGCAGAACTGAGAAGTTCCTCCAGCCTTCCCCCTCCTGCCCCTCTAGGTCCAGCCACTCGTGTTCATTTCCCCTGGCTCACGGAGCATACTTCCAGACCTTTTATCACAGGCCTGTGGTCTGACCCCACAGGGCCTGGGAGGTCTGCATTTGGAACACGTGCCCTGTGGTTGTTAAATTTAACCCCTGCTAAGAGAATGAGATGGACACCCCTGGAAAGAGAGACAGAATTAAGGTGCTGCCCAATCTACATATGTGTGTTGCAGCAGGATCCAAGCTCTGCAGGGAGATTTCAGGGATCAGCCCCAGGTGGGCCTGCCACGCTCGTTCTGTGCACGTGAGTGGTATCACGCTCTCTTCATTCCCTAGAGAAACCTGCACGTCTTCTAGGTAAGAAAACACATCTTGCCAAGGTGGACAGTTGATGTCTAGGTTCAGAGTCACGGAACGTTCGAGCTAAAAGAAACCCATCGAACCATTTCATTTGGTCAGTCATGTTTTTACAGCTTTCTTTCCCTGCATTTTATGATCTTAAACTCTCGGGCTGGTTTGACACCCATGGCATTGTTTTCCATTTTCTCAGCGCCAGACAAGCTGGGATATTTCAGCAAATATTTAGTTTCAAGGATAAAAAAAAAAATATGTTCTTTCTTTTCCCTTTAGATCCTGTCTAAACTTTCTCTGCCCGCTCGTGCCGGGGAGCCAGCAATGAAGCAGAGTTTCGCCTTCGACAATGTTGGCTATGAAGGCGGCCTGGATGGCGTGTGCCCCCCTCAGACGACCAGCAGCACCATCAGCATTTCGGGCATGACTTGCCAGTCGTGTGTAAAGTCTATCGAGGGCAGGATTTCCAGCTTGAAAGGCATCGTGAGCATTAAGGTTTCCCTGGAACAAGGCAGCGCGACCGTGAAGTACGTGCCGTCCATCCTGAGCCTGCCGCAGATTTGCCGGCACATTGAGGACATGGGCTTTGAGGCCAGCATCGCAGAAGGAAAGGCCGCCTCCTGGCCTTCAAGGTCCTCGCCTGGCCTGGAGGCCGTGGTCAAGCTCCGGGTGGAGGGCATGACCTGCCAGTCCTGCGTCAGCTCCATTGAAGGCAGGCTTGGGAAACTGCAAGGGGTAGTGAGGGTCCGAGTGTCCCTCGGCACCCAGGAAGCAGTCATTACCTACCAGCCTTATCTCATCCAGCCCCAGGACCTCAGGGACCATGTCAACGACATGGGCTTTGAAGCTGTCATCAAGAACAGAGTAGCGCCCGTAAGCCTGGGACCCATTGATATTGGGCGGTTACAGAGGACCGACCCAAAGACACCTTCGGCTTCTGATAACCAGAATCTCAATAATTCTGAGCCCTCGGGGCACCACGGGAGCCACGTGGTCACCCTGCAACTGAGAGTAGATGGAATGCACTGTAAGTCTTGTGTCCTGAATATTGAAGAAAACATAGGCCCACTCCCCGGGGTTCAAAATATTCAAGTGTCCTTGGAGAACAGAATCGCCCAAGTACAGTACGACCCTTCTCGTATCACTGCAGACGCCCTGCAGAGGGCCATTGAAGCTCTTCCACCTGGGGACTTTAAAGTCTCTCTTCCTGATGGAGCAGCAGGGGGTGGGGCAGGTAGCAGGGCTTCCGACTGGGCGGCCCCCGCCCCCGCCCCGAGAACCCAGGAGCCGGGCGTGTGCAGTACCGTGGTGCTCGCCATCGCTGGAATGACCTCTGCGTCCTGTGTCCAGTCCATCGAAGGCCTGGTCTCCCAGAGGGAAGGGGTGCAGCAAGTATCAGTCTCTCTGGCTGACGGGACCGGAGTGGTGCTCTATGATCCCTCTGTAATTCACCCGGAAGAACTCCGAGCTGCTGTTGAAGAAATGGGGTTTGAGACTTCAGTCCTTTCTGGTATGTAGTTGACCCATGTGAAGCGCACCCTGGGGTCTCCTCCTTTCCTTGTGCTTACGACATAGTGCCTGCAGGGTGGGGTGGGGGGGCCACACTTGCTGCTCACTTGTCAGCAGGGGCGACCAAATTCTGCAGCTTGTGTCAGGGTAGAAGAGAGAGAATTTTCTGGTGTGCAGATTTCGCCTCTCGTGTAGCTGGGACTAAGATGTTAAGTTCTTCGTTTTTTTCTGAAGAGAACTCCGATTCTGTGTTCTTTTTAAAAAAGAGTTCTGTGTGAACACCGGGACCTTCTCTCTCCAAAGGAGCCATCATCATATTCTGAGATTTCTCTGCTGAACAGAACAGTAAAAACAGAACCTTAGTCTCGCCAGCTGGAGCCCATTCCGTGGAAAGCGGGAATTAAGGAGGCGATGCAGTGATGGTCGCCCCTGCCCTCCTGCTGGCTGTGGGAAGAAGTGCGCCTTTCTGCCGTGTGCCGGGACCTGTGCGCGGTGGGCTCTCCCGAGAGCCTCTGTAATAGTGTGGCAGGAGCCAGTGAGGGCAGGGGACGGGGACAGGACGCTGGAGGCAGCTCGGGGTGCCGGGGGAGCCGAGAGCAGTGGCCTGAGTGTGAGGACTCAGGAGGAGGGGAGACAGGCCGGACAGCAGGTGGGCCACTCCGAATGGGCTGCACGTCCAGCTGAGGCTGGACTTTACTGTGGAGGTGAGGGGTGTCAGCGGTGGGTTTTAATCGAGAGGCAGCGCAGGTGAGCTCACACTTGAGCAGGCCTGTCGGTGTCGGTGCAGTGTGGATTGAGGCACAGAGACCGCACAGAGGCGGGATGAGAGCCGATTTGGGGCTGGAGAGCAAGAGATGGATTAGGACGACATCCAGGAGGTTGCAGCCAGCAAGCTTGGTCCAGGTGAGGGGTGTGATGGGACGGGCCGTGGAGGAAAGGGAGAGCCTGCGGCCAGCCTGAGCTGCGTAGATGCTGGACGACAGCAGAGTATTGGGTTGAATTCCGGGAGAGCGGGGCTGGAAATGCAGATTTGGGTGGTGGGAGCCGTGGGAGATGACAGAAGGCCAGGGAAAGTGAGTGTGACCCGGGATGGGCAGAGGGAAGAACGTGATGGCACTGGTGTGGAAGGAAGGGTGTCTAGAGAAGGAGATTTTCACAGACGAGGATGGCACCCTGGAAGGAAAGGAAGCTGTTCCAAGGAGGGGGCTTACGGGGTCTCAGGCTCCATGTAACTAGGAGGAAGAGGCTCGGGCGAGGGGGTGGCCAGCTGCATGGTTGGGGGGGTGGGCTCAGCCCTCCAGGAGCTCAGCCGAGGAGGGATGGAGAAGGTGATAGATACATAGGGGGTTTGCAGAGAGGCCGAAGATGAGGAGGGAGGGCCGGACACGCGAGGGACAACTGTGTGGGCAGCAGTGTTTCCACGGCTTCGCTCCCAGGACACAGGCCCTGTGCGGCCATGTGAGCTGCAGGCCGGGCCCGGCCGGTAGAGTCCCGTCAGTCTGCACTGCAGCCAGCCCGGCTCCAAGAAGGGCTTGTGGGCAAAGCCCCGTAGCCGCGCTCAGGGCCCGCTGGACTTGGGTTTCCCACGTCCACTTCGCGGTGGCCGCCAAGATAAAGTGTGTCTCCTTGAAAAGTTCGCTCTGTCTTGGTGCTGCCCTGCACACACACCCTTAAAGGGAGTGGATAGGTCATGTGCAGTGACTTGGCCCCGTTCTGTACTTTGTCTTTTGTACCAAGTTTCAGGAAGGAGTTTTTAAACAAAAATCAATAAGGAGAACACAATGGAACAGTAAATCCTGTACTTAAAAGGTAGGAAATGTAATACAGAGTCATTATCTCCTGTATTTGTATGAGGTTGCAAGTCTTCCAACAGTAGAATCGGGTTGTTGGCAGTAAGAAGAAATTTGCATTGAATTGCATAATCCAGAATAATTGGATTTGACTAAGTAAGTGTAGAAAGAAAAGAGCAGTGCTTTTTATTGGCCAGAATTATGAGAATTATGTGTTTAGCCCAAGAGGTATTCAGTGTACTAGATTTAGCAAATAAAGGTATAGGACACCTAGTTGGATTTGAATTTCAGATAAGCAGTGAATACTGTTTCAGTTTAAGTGTGTCCCATGCAGTATTTGGGACATACTTATTAATATAAGTATATATAAATTATAAAAAATATATAAATTATAAAATAACTTAAGAAGTTATTTGTTGTTTATCTGAAATTCAAATTTGGCTGGGCATTTTGTATTTCACCTGGCCGTCTTTAAAATTTAGGATAAACCATAGTGTGCTGGTGACTATCTTCATAGCCACTTAAATGCTAAAAAGGCATTATTTATATTTGATTGGTCATTCTGGAACAATCAGGAAGAGGAGCTCCTTGAACACAGTCTTCGAACCATGTTGTTTCTCCTTGGACTCAGCAGCACCCAGTGCATAGGAGGTGTTTGTGGGGGGAGTGAAAGAGAAAGAAGAGGCTGTGACAGGTGGGCTCATGGGGTAGCTCAGTGGCAGGGTTGAATCCGGGGAACTACTCAGAGATGGTAGAGAGAGCTGAATCACCAACCACACAGGGAATGGGCAGGAAACCAAGAGATGACTGAGAGCAGAACCTGGTGCCCCAGCAGGAGGGTCCGAGGGAAGAGGGCGCCACGAGAGCCCGGGGGCTGAGGTTGCCTGGTACTAGCTGGCGGCCCTGGAGCTACTTAGAGGCTGTGGCCAGGACCTGGGCTCCCAGTAGATAGAAGGGAAACGCTTCAGGCTTTCCCTCTTTCTGTCCTATCGTTTCCCACTGGTTACCTCCCCCGTGCCAAATTTAATCAGAAGCCAGTTAGCAAGGGAACCTGGGAAAAGTGGTTTTGCAGGGTCAGCCCCCTTGACAATAGAGCAGGGAGAGAAAAGGGAACGGTCTGAGAGCACATGGGCAAGTGGCAGGCGTTGAATTTCAGCCAGCTTACTGGGCAGCTGAAAATACCTTTAGACCTGGTTTGTGTCTAGAAATGAGCTCTGCGTGTGTGCTCTGGTTTGCATGGTAAGTACTTTTTGAATGAATAAATGAACAGATGAACGGCTTTATGAATATACCGTGAGGGAAAGTCCTCTGTTACGTGTAACGTGTTCCCTCACCCTTTCAGTGGGCAGTGTCCCTCTTGGGGCACTGTTCCCTCATCCCAGCGTGTGTTGCGGGGCTTCTGGGTCCCAGGCGCTGTGCTGGCTGCCGTGAGTGCTCAGAGACGGTCCCGGACCTGCCCACATGTGGTTCACACTCTAACACGGAAGCACATCAGAGACCCATCATCCAAGGCAGGTTGGAATAAATGTGACAAGGAAAGCGTAGGTAGAGCGCTCTTGAGATTCAGAAGAGGAGAAGTCCAGTGTCTGGACTTGATGATAGAGGTGACTTTGGAGCTGGGCTTGGGTCAGACTTCAGGGTCTCAGCAGGCAGAAAAGGGCAGGACTGCACCAGACAAGATGGAGGAGACCCCAACACAGGCCCTGGGCGGGAGTCCTCCCGCTCTGTCTTGGGAGCAGTCTGGCTTGGGTGGAACTTGAGTATAAGTAATGGGAGATAAGGTCAGAAAGGCCAGCACCCTGCTGCAAGCCACCATCCTGTGTGTCCTGGATCCTGGAAGAGGCTCGGAAATAGTCTCCCTGCTTCTTGCCTTTCAGCCTTACAGTCTGTTTACTACCCAGCATTCACAGCGTTCCTGTTACTCTGTTGAGACTCCGAAACCTTCCCATCTGTGTTGTGAGAGGGAGTCCTTAGGGTGATCTAGAAACCCCCTCCCTGACTCCCTACCTTTCTAACCCCTTCCCAATCCTCATAGCAGGCCTCAGGGTCTTGTACTTGCGGTCTCCCGGGTCTAGAGTATGCTTCCCCCAATATCCACATGGTGCATTTCATTTCATATATACTCTTCTGGACTTTTCCCAAAGCATATATAATTTATATTTAGAAATGCATAGATACATTGTATTTGGTAGATTGCATTATATATGGTGGTTTTGTAATCTCTTTCACCCTGCATCATAACATGCTTATAGGTCCATCCATATGTCTGCATCACCATGTTCAGCGGCTGCATAGCGTTCTGTTGTATGGATGCACCATAACTCAGTCAGTTTCCGATTGGATTGTTCTCATCTACTTTGTGTGCATATGATTGTAAATAATACTGATGGCGATCTTTGAGGCTACATTTTATGCACATACTTAGTTATTTCCTTATGGTAAATACCTGAAAGCATTAATTATTGGGTCACAGAATATAAACTTTATTTCATCCTATTACAAATACTTATTGGGCCTCTACTAAGTGCCAGGCAGTTAGAGGTACTGTTTTGATAATATTGTCAAGTAGACTTCCAGAAAGCCAAGTCAATTTACATGCCCACCCATAGTCTTAGCGTAGATGGATAAAGAAAAAGGACTTGTTTGGGTTTTGTTAGTTTATTTCAGCTTTCTTTAACAATCTCCAGAAGCTCCGAATTTAGGTGAGTTAAATTCCAGTGTGGGGAGGGCGCCTGGGTGACTCAGTTGGTTGAGCAACTGCCTTCGGCTCAGGTCATGATCCTGGAGTCCCGGGATCGAGTCCCGCATCGGGCTCCCTGCTCAGCGGGGAGTCTGCTTCTCCCCCTGACCCTTCCCCTCTCATGCTCTCTGTCTCCCATTCTCTCTCTCAGATAAATAAATAAATAAATAAATAAATCTTAAAAAAAAAAAAATTCCAGTGTGGGACAATGGCAATGTGTAAGTTGTAGGTTAGTAAGGGAGTACAGAATTCTCTGTAATAGTACAAATATTAAAATTGTTGACCACAATATTTGGATAGAAAGGCAGGTGAATCCAGGAAACAGGTGATGGACTGGGAAAATAGGGAGGGGTTGAACAGGTGCAGGAGGGTTGAACAGGTGCAGGGGGGTTGGACAGGTACGGTGCAGATGGATGCGTGCAGGAGATAGAATGTTGAGAGGTTGTGGCCACAAAACAGCTTTTGTGAATTTGAGATCCAAAGGGCAGAGTCATTTTGAATAATGACCAGGTCCAGGAGAGTATACCTGTGCTGGTGGGTGAGCTGTGGTCCCTGCATCAAGAAGGGAGAGAGGTCCTGTGAGGCCAGAGTGGTGGAGGGTTTTCACTGAAGGTGCTGAAAGGGTCAGTCAACTGGACCCTTAGAATGAGTAGAAGTAGCTTTTAAGCCACCTTTCAGAAAACGAGCAAAACATCCCAGGATGTGAGATTTATTTAGAAAAACTTGAAAGTCACGGCCTATTCTCAGTACACGTTAATGCCAAGTTCTGTCTTCTGCAGCTTGGATTTTCAAATAATGAGAGTTCATTGTTAAATGATATAATTATCTTTTGTATATCCTCTTTTTTTTTTTCTTTTGTATATACTCTTAAAAGTACTTTCTGTCATCAAAATTGTGTGACTTTCTGGAGTGATGGAAACGTCCTAGATCTTGATCTGGGTGATTAGTTACGGATGTAGGTATGTATGTGGTGGGCAGAAAAATGGCCCCTGACGATGTCTGCACTCTCATCCCCAGAACTCCTTGGGGGGGGGTGGGGAGGATGATATTTTCAGTTTATGGAGCTGGATATCCAAATGGAAAGAAATTAACCTTAAGTCTCACCTCTTAACTTACACAAAGTTAATTTGCAGTATGTCATAGGCCTAATATGGAAGTTTATGGAAGTAACAGCTCCTAGAAGGAAACTGTATGAATATATTTTTAGTGTTTAGGCAGACAGATCTGCTACTGGAGCACAAAACATACTAACCATTAAAGCTAGTTTAGTTGGTTGGTAAGTTGGGCCTCGTTACCATTCAGGACTTGTTCTGTCAGAAGAGCCACCACGAGCTGAGGGTGCGGGTACAGAACACAGCCCGGAACAGGTATGGGCAGTGCAGGCACCTGACAAGGACTCGTGTCCAGAGCACATCCAGGACACAGGCAAACAATAGGGAAAGGCAGACAACTCAGTAAAGGGGTTTGGGGTCCCCTGGATTCTTTGGGGGGGAACAGACCTCTGCTAAGGAAATGTGATACTTAAAGGTACAGATCCTAGGGGTGAAGAGACCTGGTTTAGAAGCTAGCTTCATTACTTACTACCTGAGGGGTTTGGGGCACATTTTTAAATTTCTTTAACCCATTTCTCTATCTGTACAAGATATTGTACAGCTATTTTAAAGGAGGTCATCCATGTGCTTAGTGGAGGGCCTGGTGAGTTCTTGTTGTCATCGTCTAATTAGAGCACTCATCCAGCTGGAACATTCCATTCTTGAGTATTGGCATCTTTTCCTATGTCTGTGATTGTGTGCCTCTGTCTCTGGTGGGAGGGGGGTAGTGATGGAAACCAACCCCCATGGAGCTTCTTCAGGAGCTTTCATTTGCTTCCGTCAGGCTTGAACCTCCTGTTCTAAAAAAAGTTATTCTTCTAATCTGAATGATTTCTTATGTTTTATTCTAGAAAACTGTTACAGCAACCATGTTGGAAACCACAGTGCGGGGAATTCCTCAGCGCACCCCACAGCTGGCGTACCTGTGTCTGTGCAGGAAGAGGCTCCCCATGCTGGGGGGCTCCCTAAAAACCACAGCCCTGGCTCCTCGTCCAAGTCCCCGCAAGGCTCTACCACAGCAGCACCTCAGAAGTGCTTTTTACAGATCACAGGCATGACCTGTGCATCCTGTGTGTCCAACATAGAGAGAAACCTGCAGAAAGAAGCAGGTAAGGGGGGGCGCCTGGGTGGCTCAGTCGTTAAGTGTCTGCCTTCAGCTCAGGTCATGATCTCAGGGTCCTGGAATCGAGCCCCGCATCGGGCTCCCTGCTCGGCGGGAAGCCTGCTTCTCCCTCTCCCACTCCACCTGCTTGCGTTCCCTCTCGCGCTGTCTCTCTCTGTCAAATAAATAAATAAAATCTTAAAAATAAAAAAAGAAGCAGGTAAGAGGCCTGTCCCCACATTAGACTTGGGGAGGCTGTGCCCATGTTAGGCTGGGGAGGCTGCGTGTGCAGGCTGTCAGACGCTGCGGGCAGCAGGATGAGCATCGTGCTCTCCCTTCACAGTCCCCACTGACTCAGTTTATCAGCAGCCCTGATCATCTGGCAGCAAGTTCGTTGTATGATAGCAGAGAAGTCTGTCTGATGTTCTTGGGCGCTTGGCATTGTGTTCTTTTGGAAGTGTTTAGCTTGTTTAAGATAGAATAGAATGTATCTCTGAGTGAGTTAGTGATGGGAAGTGCAATGTAAAGGTCCTGGTACATTCCGTGAGTAGCTTTCTCAGTTAGCTTGTCCCAGTGGTCCTCTCTGTTTTCCCCTCCAGCCCCAGCCATCGGCCTCGCACTGTCACATGAGTACATAGCCTGCAGTTTGTGGAGAAGTGGCAGTTTTGAACATCCCATCCTTTGCTCCTGTAAATCACAGAGTGTTGTAGAAGGGCCACAGTGTTGTCCTCTAAACTGCATTTCCAATACTGTCTCTTAAACCTGAAAGTGCAGCAATAACCCCGTCCTAGTGTTTTGTTTGGAAAATATCTTAACCCTGACTCCAGCAGAGTCACTTTCTCTCTCTCCATGTATCTCTCTGCTCAGACTCCTTGGCCTTCACAGTCAGCCCTAAAGTAGGGTGACACGTTTCCAGCCTCTGGTTCCCTATGCTGTGTGTGTCCTGGAGCTCTAGAACGACTGTTTGCAAATTGAGGCGTGCTTGTCATCCATGGGCTGGCTGCTCATAAAATATCCTATATCTCATGGTGCCTGTGCTTCTTTTCCTGACTTGACTCCCCATTTTTATCCATCATGGCATCCTTTCTAAAGCACATGTCTTTCTTTTATGTGAATGAGTCGTGTTTCCCCCTCAAGCTCACACAGTAGTGTTAGCAAGGTATAGATCTCACTGGACTTACAGTAGCGTTATGTCCCAATAAACCCATCATACGCTGAAAATATCCTAAGTCGAAAATACATTTAATCCACCTAACCTAGGGCACATCATAGCTTGGCCGAACCGACCTGACGCAGGTCAGAATGTGTGTCGGTTGTTCCCACAGCTGATGGGAGCCGAGGCGCTCAGCCGCTGCCCGGCATGTCCAGAGAAGGCTGTACAGCCTGGCGCTAGCCCCAGGAAAGGTCCAAATCCACAGTTTGAAGTGCGGTTTCTGCTGAACGTGGATCACCTTTGCACCATCACAGAGTCGAAAAGTTGTAAGCCAGACTGTTACATGTCGGAGATGGTCTGCAGCCTGGGATTTCTCTTCCACTTCTGAAAGGGCTTAGAGAGAGAAAAAGAGGAAGGAAAAGTACCTTTGAAAGAATTTTTTTTCTGTGTGAAAAGTGTCTGAAGAAAAAAGTCCACCACTGATGGAACAGTAGTTGCGAGCTGCAGACTGTATCCCTTGCGGTGAGGTGTGTGTGCCCTCGGCACCCTCGGCATCTTCTGGAGCCCGACTCCGTAACGCCCGGCCAGCAGCACAGACCCTGTGTGGGAGCGGGGTGCATCTGCAGAACCCCAGACCCACTCCAGACCGACTGAACCAGAATCTGGAGTTTAACAGGGTCCTCAGGTGGTTCGTGTGCCCATCAAAATGTGAGAAGCATTGTTCTAGAACACTGGTTCTCACACTTGGCTGGTGCATTAAAGTCACCTGGCACCCACCCTGAGGGCTTCTGATTTAACTGGTTTGAGTTTAGGGCCGGGCCTGGTGATCGCCAAGTGATCCTAGTGTGCAGTCAGGTTTGAGGACTCCTCTTCTAGAGGCTTCTGGGGCAGATGTGTTTCTTTGTTATAGGTTATGTTGACTTTGTCATCTCAGAGGCCTTGCCTGGAGTGTTATAACTGTGGCCCGATGGTTCCAGGTATTCTCTCGGTGCTGGTTGCCCTGATGGCCGGGAAGGCAGAGGTTAAGTATAACCCAGAAGTCATCCAGCCGCTGGAGATAGCTCAGCTCATCCGGGACTTGGGCTTTGAGGCGGCGGTAATGGAAGGCTACACAGGCTCAGATGGCGACCTCGAGCTGATCGTAAGTGCGGCCAGCGGCTGGGCAGGAGCTGGGGGCGGGAGCTGGGGCCACAGGGCTGCAGGCCTCCAACGGGGGCCAGGAAACCTCTCCCGTTTTACACATATCCTGTGTGTTGCTGGGGTTTTGTTTGTTGTGTTTTCCCTCGAAGCCAACGACGACGACCTCTTCATTTTGTGAGGGCATGTCGGGCCTGTCGCAGTCATAGGGCTGCACCCCACTGGGTGCAGCCACGGTGTGAGGAGGAGGGGGAGGTGAGTGGTGGGAGTGTGGGAAGAAGAGGCATTTAAATGGCAGCTGTCCAGAGCTTGGCTTTGAGGGCGCTGAACCTGAACACATTCCGGAAAGCCCAGAGGCATCTCGAGGCCAGAGGGGGTGAGTCAGCGTGGTAGACAGGGCCACTGGCGCTATTTCCCAGCCCGCTGCAGGCATAGGGGCGCCTGGGAGCCAAGTGGCGGCCAGTGTCCCGTAGCACCCACCCTGCGCTGGCGGCCAAGGCTGGATGCCAGGGTGGTAGGGGAGGTTATTGTTTGCTGTCTGTCCATGTCACCGGCTGTACATGACGGCACAGCATTGCAACACTAGGTCCTAGACTCGCATTTCCACTGCGCTGTATTCACAAGCACTTCTGCATAAAGCCCTTTTTGTGTAAACCAAGGGAGGCTTAGGACAAGGAATTGAGTGAATGCCGTTGTACCGAGGACGAAGAGTCTTAACTCCCTTAACCGTGTTTAGTCACTGCCATTATGGTAAGTAAATGTTTGAGTACTAAGGACGCGAGTGGCACTTTGAGCTCTTGATAAGGGGCATTCTTTGTCGAGCAAACCCTTTGCTCTGGATGGGCCTCCCGGTGTGTGGTCAGGCGAAGTGTTCTGCTCTCCGGCTTCCAGCCCGCAGCACCCCTGAGGCCGGAGCGCGGCCCCCGCTGCAGACCCCAGCCCCGATGGGGATGCCTCTGCCAGCTCAGACCACTGTGGAAAATCTAGATCAGGAATAGTATTGGGAAAGGTGAAAACATTGTTTTTTGAATACACATTTTAATCTTTATTTTGCCAATAAGAGAAAAAGATAATAAAGAAATGGGTAAGACAAATGCATAACTAAATTATTACTTCGTTATACGTATATGTATTTGTCTATAGGTCCAAATGACAAAACAATTTATTCATTGAGTTAATGGGTTTAATTGTGTTGAGAAAAGATAACTTATATATGAAAGATGTATGACATGGTTTTTTTGGGTTTTTTTCTTTTTTTTTTTTAAAGATTTTATTTATTTATCTGAGACAGAGAGAATGAGAGAGACAGAGAGCACATGAGAGGGGGGAGGGTCAGAGGGAGAAGCAGACTCCCTGCTGAGCAAGGAGCCCGATGAGGGACTCAATCCCGGGACTCCAGGATCATGACCTGAGCCGAAGGCAGTCGCTTAACCGACTGAGCCACCCAGGCGCCCCAATATGACATGGTTTTTGAACTTAATTTATGCAGGTGTGGGATCCCGGTTATGAATAGTTCCTAAAATATATTCTATTTGAATTTTAATCTCCACAAGATATTCTTGCACAGAATTGAACATACAGAGTATCGATGACATACTAAGCAACTGCAGAACTTTGAACAAAGCAGAGCTAGAATTGTGAAGAGGTTTTATCAGAGTCATATTCATTGTCTGGGTTCCAATTTTATTAGAGCTGCCTAAAGTATTTTAAATGTTCCAGATTTTTAAGTGTCAGGTTAATATTTGCAAATTACAACACTCTTGCGATGTAATGCTTGTTAAAACCTAAAGGAATTGAATTACAATAGCTACAGTAATATATAATATATTCTTTTTTTTTAATTTAAATTCAATTAACATATAGTGTATCATTAGTTTCAGTGGTAGAGTTCAGTGATTCATCAGTCTTATATAACACCCCGTGCTCGTTAAGTCACGAGCCCTCCTGAATGTCCATCACCCAGTTACCCCATCCCCCACCCCTACTCCCTCCCCTCCAGCCACCCTCAGTTTGTTTCCTATGATTAAGAGTCTCTTATGGTTTGTCTCCCTCTCTGATTTCATCTTGTTTTATTTTTCCCTCTCTTCCCCTATGATCCTCTTTTGTTTCTTAAAAAATTCCACATGAGTGAAATCATGTGATAATTGTCTTTCTCTGACTGACTTATTTCACTTAGCGTAATACACTCTAGTTCCACCCACATCATTGCAAATGGCAAGATTTCATTTTTTTTTGATGGCTGAGTAATAATCCATTGTGTATATATATATATATATATATATATATATATATACCACATCTTCTTTATCCATTCATCTGTCAGTGGACATCTGGGCTCTTTCCGTAGTTTGGCTATTGTGGACATTGCTGCTATAAACATTGGGGTGCACGTACCCCTTCAGATCACTACATTTGTATCTTTGGGGCAAATACCTAGTAGTGCAATTGCTGGGTTGTATGGTAGCTCTATTTTCAACTTTGAGGAACCTCCATACTGTTTTCCAGAGTGGTTGCACCAGCTTGCATTCCCACCAACAGTGTAGGAGGGTTCCCCTTTCTCCGCATCCTCGCCAACATCTGTCATTTCCTGACTTGTTAATTTTAGCCATTCTGACTGGTGTGAGGTAGTATCTCATTGAGGTTTTGATTTGGATTTCCCTGATGCCGAGTGATGTTGAGCATTTTATCATGTGTCTGTTGGCCATTTGTATGTCTTCTTTGGAGAAATGTCTCTTCATGTCTTCTGCCTATTTCGTGATTGGACTGTTTACCCTTTGGGTGTTGAGTTTGATAAGTTCTTTATAGATTTTGGATACTAACCTTTTATTTGATATGTCATTTGCAAATCTCTTCTCCCATTCTATTGGTTGTCTTTTGGTTTTGTTGACTTGTTTCCTTTGCTGTGCAAAAACTTTTTATCTCGATGAGGTCCCAATAGTTCATTTTTGCCCTTGCTTCCCTTGCCTTTGTTGATGTGTCTAGGCAGAAATTGCTGCAGCCGAGGTCAAAGAGGTTGCTGCCTGTGTTCTCCTCAAGGATTTTGATGGATTCTTGTCTCACATTTAGGTCTTTCATCCATTTGGAGTCTATTTTTGTGTATGGTGTAAGGAAATGGTCCAGTTTCAATCTTCTGCATGTGGCTGTCCAATTTTCTCAACACCATTTGTTGAAGAGACTGTCTTTTTTCCATTGGATATTTTTTCCTGCTTTTTCGAAGATTAGTTGACCATAGAGTTGAGGGTCCATTTCTGGGCTCTCTGTTCTGTTCCATTGATCTATGTGTCTGTTTTTGTGCCAGTACCATACTGTCTTGATGATTACAGCTTTGTAATAGAGCTTGAAGCCTGGAATTGTGATTTTCTTTTTCAGCATTTCTTTGGCTATTCGGGGTCTTTTCTGGTTCCATACAAATTTTAGGATTATTTGTTCCAGCTCTGTGAAAAAAGTGGATGGTATTTTGTTAGGGATTGCATTGAATGCATAGATTGCTCTGGATAACATAGACGTTTTAACAATATTTGTTCTTCCAATCCATGAGCATGGAATGTTTCTCCATTTTTTTGTGTCTTCCTCAATTTCTTTCATAAGTGTTCTATAGTTTTCTGAGTACAGATCCTTTGCCTCTTTGGTTAGGTTTATTCCTAGGTTTCTTACAGGTTTTGGTGTAATTGTAAATGGGATTGATTCCTTAATTTCTCTTTCTTCTCTATCATTGTTAGTGTATAGAAATGCAACTGATTTCTGTGTGTTGATTTTATATCCTGCCACTTTACTGAATTCCTATATGAGTGCTAGCAGTTTTGGGGTGGAGTCTTTTGGGTTTTCCACATAAAGTATGTCATCTGCAAGGAGTGAGAGTTTGATTTCTTTGCTGATTCAGATGCCTTTTATTTCTTTTTGTTGTCTGATTGCTGAGGCGAGGACTTCTAGTACCATGTTGCACAACAGTGGTGAGAGTGGGCATCCCTGCCGTGTTCCTGACCTTAGGGGAAAGCTCTCAGTTCGGTGAAAACATTCATTGAACAATGTTCGAAGCAGTCTCAATAGTTGTATCATCATCATCACACGTTCAGACACTGTCTGTAGACGTTTTATGTCTGTATTTAATGAGCGTTCTGGGAAATGTTGACCACTGATGCTCAAAAGAGTGACTTGTCTGGCTTGCCTAACACATATTACAGGGATGGCATGTCTCATTTCAGACTCCCTTTCTCACATCCATATGCACAGCGTGGCAGAAGTGACAAAACAGAGAGGGTAGGGTGGCTTACGAAAGCTCCTCACTGTCAGAGCTGGAAGTCAGTGTTGGTTTGTCGCCATCTGCTTTGTGACTGGCTACGTCTCTCGTCCCTGAGTTGGGGAAGAACCACTGTTTACCTGCCCTCAGCCCCTGGGGGAGCGTCCCGGAGGAAAATCTTGCACATGGGGTCGGTCTGGAGGTGGGAGTCCAGAGCCTTGGGAACGATGCCGTGGAAGGAGGAAGGGCTCGTGGCTGCCTGTTGACCCCGCTCCCTGTGTGCCTTCGAAGGGATCCTCTCAATCCCAAGTGAGTAGTATTTTTGTCATCCTGTGCGGCAGATCACGGGGATGACCTGCGCATCCTGTGTTCACAACATAGAGTCCAAACTCACAAGGACAAACGGCATCACCTACGCGTCTGTGGCCCTTGCCACCAGCAAAGCCCACGTGAAGTTCGATCCTGAAATTATCGGTGCACGGGATATTGTCCGAATTATCGAGGTAAGTCATTCGTTAAAAAACATTATACAAACTAATGTAACGTGTCTCAACTCTACTTCAATTTAAAAAATATGCCCCCTTTTTAAAAAACAGTGATCTATAATCATTGTGGAAAAATGAGAAAATATAGCTAGCCAAAAAATTAAAAAGAAAAGAAAAAGGTCACCTAACCTACCCTTCAAGCTTTCCCATGGAAGTGAAGGTGAATCGTTTTAAAATAAACTGAAATTAAGTAAGTATCAGATAATCTGAGGGTGAAAATCAGTGAATTCCTGACTTCCCTGGGAAACATCAGTATCAGTAAGATACCTGGGCACATGGGGTTAAATTACCTAATTGTAATTATAAAGTGTTACTTATATCTGGACCAAGTATCTGTAGACCACAGGATTGTTGGTAATGAGAGGAGTTACAGTGCATTCTACCACTATGCTGGGCCTGCGTGACAATGAGAGAGTGTAGTTGTTTCTCGTTTGGAAAATCAATTCGAGTAGTTTTCACGCACTGCCTCCCTCTGTTCCCTCCCTCGCTTTGTCCACAGACAATCCGTCTCCTTTGTAAGGTCTGCTGATAACACACCATAAGGGGGTGAGCGTTCGTGGTGATCGGAGCGGGTTGCAGCCGTCCAGACTGAACTAGGTTAACTCACAAGATGAACTGATGGTCAGGATAAACCAAGTTTAGCGGGAAGTGCTAATGCAGGGACACCTCTAGTAGCAGCCTCGGTGTTGTCTTTCATTTTCTCTGCGTTGTGTGTGTGCTGAGGAGACAGGTTGTGTGTTGTGCGGCTGGGCGGAGCTCCCTGCTGTGTGTTACCACTTCTCCTGTTGCTGCTGCTATAACCACCCCCCCCCGCCCCGTCTCAGAGGCAGACAGCACGGCTCCTCTGTCAGGTGGGGAGAGATCCCCAGGGAGGTGAAGTGACTCCGCTCCCCGGTATCCAGCTAAACCTCGCAGGACCGGCCCTCAGACCCACACCTCACAGTTCCAAGCTCAGCGGCCTTTCGATTTTTGCCACAGCACAGGTTACGGAACAGTAGTGAGGGGCCATTGGTGAGGCCGGGGAGGCAGACTGATGTGCCGTCGGAGGGAGGGGCCCAGGGGGTGCTCGGACCACATCTCCGTCACCTTCTTCCTCCTCGTGCCCCTCCTGGCCTCCACGCCACTGGCTGAGCTCGGTGCAGGAGCATCTCTGTCCTCATTTGAGGAATATTGCTGATGTCTGGCCCCCGTTTCTGCATCTCTGCTGCCTCCTTCCCTAATGTAATCAGGCGGGTGTTCGTTCTAAGAGGGTTTGTCTTTAGACAGTCTTAGATGCTCTTTCTCCAGCCGTAACTTTTCATTTTCGTGTGAAATCCCATTATCAGAGTCCTGGGGCCCCTCCTTATATCGTCCTGACCGACCCGACATTTCCTGGCGGCCTTTCCCATGTAATTTCGTAAAGGGGTCCGATCAGATGAGGTGGAGAGGGTCAGGGAGCGAGGTGGCGAAAGAATTGCTGGAGTTTATTCCCTGAAAAGAGCCAGCAGATTGTGGTGCGGTGCCTGTCCGTCTGGCTTCAGGGGAAGCCTCGGCTTGCAGGTGCCGAAGGAGCCAGGGTCTGCTCGCCGGGGAGAGGCCCAGGCTGGGAGCCCAGAGACCTGTTCACTGAGCACGGGGCCTTGCTCTTCTGGTAGCACAATGGCTCTGAGCTGCAGTTTCCTCAGGCCGGGAATGACAGCGCCTGACCCGACCACTCCCTAGTTGGGGTTCCTCACACAAAAATTCTGTGTGTATAAATTCGTCATTGATCAGCCTCGGGGCATGTTGAAGTTTCTCCCAGAACCTGCTGCCTTTGCCCGCGGAGGGACCAGGAGTCGCCATCTGAGGCCAGCCCCTGAGGATGACAGTCTGTAAGCATAGATGGTGCTGGACCTCTGACAGGATTTGTAGTGTGATTTGGGTACGGAAGTCATGAGCGGAAAAACCAGTACAGTCTTTTGAGGCGATTTTTGATTAACTTTCTAATTTCCAAAGATGTAAAATGCTTTCTACCAATGCATGTTTTAACCAAGTTCATTCCTCCCTGTTTCTCACTTCTCTTTTTTTTAATAATAAGGAAATCGGCTTTCATGCTTCCCCGGCCCAGAGAAACCCCAACGCGCATCACTTGGACCACAAGGTGGAAATAAAGCAGTAGGTAGAACAGAAAAGGTACCCTGGCGCTCTTGACTAAGTGTCCCCCCCCGTCACCGGGCCTGACTGCCTCATTCTGTGCTCATGGGTGTCCCTGCTGTCCTGGCTTCCCACAGCACCTTCCACTTGGAAGAGTCGCCTTTGCTGCCCCTGTGATGTTACCCTCCTAAAGCAGTGCTGTCCGACAGAACGTTCTGCAGTGACAGAAATGTTCTATACCCGCACTGCCCAGGACGCTAGCCACCGGCTGCGGAGCAGTTAGTACGAGCGAGGAACTGAATTCTTCATTTCATTTCATCTTAACTGATTCTAATTTAAATCGCCACTTACGGCTGGTGGCTGACTTAAGTTGGGAGGAAGAGAGTGGATTTTTTTCTTTCACAACAGAGTATTTTAAGACTTTATTTGAATGGGTTCTAGAAGTAGGGTCTGAGGGCAGGAACCATGGTCGTTGGAAAGAAAATGGCCTGGGAAAAAGGCAGCCTGAGTTCATTCATTGTTGCAGATGTTCACTTACTCATTCAACAAACACAAGGGCGCTTTTGAATGCAGGGCATGATGCCAAGTGCTAGGGATGAATAGGATACCATCCCTGCCTTGGAGAGGCCCATAGCTGGGCTAGGAATGAGTGGTTGAGCAGTGGATCAAGTGGGTTCAGGGGGGTCTGGGAAGCCAACCAGCAGGGGACACATGATCTGAGCCTCGAAGAATGAGAGGAGGTTTGCCAGGCTGTGGGGGTGGGGGTCGGGGGTTGACATGAGGGTCTTCTAGGGGCATGGAGGCAGGGGGCCTTCAGGGATTCCTGTGAGCTCTGTTCAGCATGCCTGGAGCAGGGAAGGCCTGACAGGAGAGGCACCTGGAAAGCGAGCGAGGGGCTATTCTCGGGGCCCTGGGCGACAGGCTGAGAGTCTGAGACTTCAGTCCTGCGGCCCGCGGTTTGCAGACCGGAGTGGAGGCATGCTAGAGCTTCCGCAACACATGGTGGGAATTGCATGGATGCTGACGTGAGACCACAGCTGTCACCTGCAACCCCCACATCAAACTTTGGTGTTCACCAAGATGGCTTTACAGTTCTCACTGCCTATATTAAGTAATAGTTTAAAAATCAAATGTAAAAGTAAGGTCAGACTAATAAAGTTTTGCTTTTATCTGTTTTTACTTGGGAGTCTGTATAAGATTTTATTTTGAAAAAAGAACAGTAGGCAGCCATATGGACCGGGATGTTCCACTTCTTTGGGTTCTCAGTTCTGGGCCTCAGTTGCCCCCCCTATGGATTAGAGGCAACAGGTCAGCCTCGGACGGGCAGGGGTGTCTGTATATCTCTGGCACGTCCTTGCCAGGTTTAAACCTGTCAGTGCTCTCAGGTGGCTGGTGTCAGGGAGGGAGCCTTCCCTTCGTTTCACACCACTGGTTGTCTGTCCCAGATGATCTGAAACTGAGTCCCCAGGAGAAGACCAGCCCACAATCCCAGTGACAGGTGATACCTAACAGGCCAGTGTCACTGCTTTGCTCTGCAGGTGGAAGAAGTCTTTTCTGTGCAGCCTGGTGTTCGGCATCCCTGTCATGGGTCTGATGATCTATATGTTGGTGCCCAGCAGCGAGCCCCACGAGTCTATGGTCCTGGACCACAACATCATTCCAGGACTGTCCATTCTAAATCTCATCTTCTTTATCTTGTGTACCTTTGTCCAGGTGCGTATCAGAAAGGGCCAACCTCTGCCCTCCCTGCCTGTGTGTGGCCAACAGGTTCTCCGCCCTCCCGTGCCAGACACAGCCCTTCAGCCTGGCTATCACAGCTGTCCTGCAGGGGCTCTTTTCTCTGTCTTACGACTGGTGGGGGGGGGGGGGGGGGGAGGGGGGGCTGGGCGCGAGATGCTTAAAAGGACCTGGTTTCACTGTCACTTTCACGGTTGTAGTTGCTCAAACTCTCCCTGGAGTGGCAAGCCCTGAGACAGGCCTCCTGGAACTTCTCCTTCAGGGGTGATATTAAGGAGCTAGCTGAGTTGCTGCTGCTGGGAAGTGTGCCCTCTGTCTGTTTTAGAATATAAAATAAAACTCCTGCCTTAACGACAGAATGCTTAGTTGAAGACTATCTGAGGGCAATATTTGTGGCCTGAATTTGCTTGTTCCTGTATTTTCTTTTTAATTACAAATGTAAAGTATATTTATTGTAGACAATTCAAACCATGCTGAAGGAGAAGCAGCAAAGGGGAAGATATTCTTTCACTGGAATCATACTCGGCCTCCAGCCCAATCCTGTTCCCCAGGGTTACCTTAGTATTATTACTAGTCAGACATGTATGTTTACAGATCTTCATCTATGTAGAGAAAATACACATGTGCTTATATATGTAGGTGTGTGTACGTGTTCACATAATACAGACACACGGGCTTTTTATTTTTTAACTGGAATAGGATCATACTAGATAAATTGATTTATAACTGGCTTTTTCACTTAACCATGTATTATGGGCATCTTTCATGCCAGTGGTTTATAGATCTAGCACATTCTTTCTCAGGACTGCAGAGCACTGTCCACAGTATAAATGAACCATGCTTTACGTCCCCATGGCCCCCTTGCCCTTTTGATGGACATTCAGGTTATGTACTCTGGGTTTTAAAGGTCCCCCAAGACCTTGACCCTACGTTCCTGTGCCAGAAATCCATAGGCCTGTGAATCAGGAAATACATTTCCTGCACATCCCCTGCCGAGGAGAAAGTCATGTCCAAGCACTTGCAGGCGCGAGGGGCCTCTGGGCATCTGGTGGCTCCTTGGGCTCCCGGCCTCCTTGAGCAGCTGTTGCTTCGTCTCCTGTCTTTCAGCTCCTTGGCGGGTGGTACTTCTACGTCCAGGCCTACAGATCTCTGAGGCACAGGGCGGCCAACATGGATGTGCTCATTGTGCTGGCCACCAGCATCGCCTACACCTACTCGCTCGTCATCCTGGTGGTGGCTGTGGCGGAGAAGGCGGAGAGGAGCCCCGTGACCTTCTTCGACACCCCCCCCATGCTCTTTGTGTTCATTGCCCTGGGGCGGTGGCTGGAACACGTGGCAAAGGTAACCGCAGCTGCAGGTGAAAAAAGAACTGTTCTTCAGTAATGTAAATCTTGATTCATCTGAACACCTTATTTAGAATTACTAATTACACACAGTCTAGAGAAAGACTTAAAGAAATGTGACACCTACGTATAATAGGTGTTCTGATCACTAATCTCCAAATTGGTTGCTACTTCCGAAATCCCAGCTAATCTGGTTAATTATTGAAACCTTTGTTCAGGCACATTGCATAATGGAAATTTCAGGGCAGCGCTCACACCACCTCTTTGTACATAACTGACTATATGGCTTATTAGTCTACACATCCACGTTTCCATCTGAGGGTCATGCCATTTTTAACACCCTGCATTATACCCACATTTTAACCTATTCTATAAAAGAGTAGGACTCAAGCTCTAAGAGAAATTAGATTGAACCTAAAAAAAAAAAAAAGCAGCTAATGGACAGACTGGTTTTGTATTTTCTGCTGAAATGTAATTCATGGCACTTTGTGGTATTGTGTCTTCAGTGCGGCGGTGACATGGCTGCGTGTCGATGGCGGTGAGTAACATCTCTCCTGGAGGAGCCTTTTCACATGCACTGTGGCTGTGTTAGGGGGTCAGCCTCTTTCCGCAGCGGCTTTCTGTAACCGCAGCCGCTTTTAACACCAGCCTAGTGAGTGTTGGTCTGGCTTTGCACGGGTCAGCTTACAATAGCTCTTGTTTTCCATTCTGATTATTTCCTAGAGCAAAACCTCAGAAGCCCTTGCCAAACTCATGTCTCTCCAAGCCACAGAAGCCACTGTTGTGACCCTTGGCGAGGACAACTTGATCATCAGGTGGGTTCTCTACATCCAGAGTTTTCAACCAGTTTATATTAATCTGTGTAATACACCTCAAGACGCCCAGCATCTTCATGACGTTACACTAGACCTTGTGGGGGCAGGCAAAGACTTGTACGGTCAGATCTGTCCTCTCGATCCAGGTAATTAACAAGGCGTTTACAGACTACAGCATGTGCAAGAGTTCAGGGTGGGGTGTGTGTAGGCTAAATGACAAATGAGAGGTCTAGGTGACTAGTGTTCCCGGACTACAGAAGGGGAAGGCTAGAGACGGTCAGGGAAAGCTTCAAAGAGCACGGACTATACGCTGGACCTTCCTTGCAAGATCTGGAGGATTTACACAGGCTGAGAGGTAGGGTTTCAGCTTGCCAAATAATACAAATGTGAGAAGTATTTTTCTTCATAAGGTTGGCAGATATTAAAAATAATAATTATTATCATTATTGCTGGAACTTACATGGCATTTGCTATCTGCCATACAGTATTTTAACCTCTTTGTATTAAATCTAATTTAAAAAAAAAAAAAACTGTAGGAGGAAAAGACTGCTATTAGCCATATTTTGCAGATGAGGAAACTGATTATCAAAAAGGCTAAGCAACTGGCCTGAGGTCACGCAGGTGTTAGGTAGTGGAATGGGATATAACTCAGGCTCTTAGTTCCAGTCCATGCTCTTAACCCTTCCACATACTGACTCTTAAGGCACATTTAATAATATGGACATTTGCACAAATTAAGGCTTCTGTACTTCCCTGGTCAGCCTCATTTTCATATTCTAGGCAGTGCTTATTTCAAACCTTCTTCACATTCCTGAAATCTCTCTCTGGCCCCACCACTTTCCCCTTCGGCCTGTGATCTCACTCTGACTGCTGAAAATAGAAGCCATCAAGGTGGGAAATCCGTCAGTTCCCTGTCACTCAGTCACTCAGTGAGCCACAAAGCTAACCTTCCCCATTGCATGCTCCCTTTCCCCCACCCCAGGGGCAGAGGCCTCTCCTTCTGGGCCTCTGCTCAGGAACCTCCCTCTGTCAATTTCATCTTGATCTTCAGGGTGTCTGTCTTTGCTGCTTCCAACCATCCAGTATGACCTACGGTCCAAACCCCTGTTGTCGAAGCAGTCCTGCGCCCCGCCCCCACTGCACATGCCCACTCTTCACGCGGTTGCCAGTGTGGGCTCATGAGTGCGTCCCCCAGAGATGGCCCTCAGAGGCTGCAAGCCCCCACCCCTGCTTTCTAGGGGGGCACTCGGCGAGCCTGTGCTGTGCATAAGGCACCGGCCGACCACAGCATGGAAGCACTGGTTTTTGTCTGGATGCTAGCTTTTAAGTACTGGGCGGAATTATGGTCGCAGTAGTTGAGATTTGAGAACTTACCATGTACCACTCCCACTAGCCAGTAGTTCATATCAACTACCTAATTTAACCTGATAACTACCCTATGAGGTAGGGGCTCCCGTGATCCCCGTGTCTTTAGGAAGAACCTGAAGCTTAGTGGGGTGGAGTGACTTGCCCCACGTCCAGGGCAGGTGAGTGGCAGAGCTCCCTCTTGGCCACCTGCTAATCTGTCTTCCGGGCAGGAGGATCCCGTGGGACAGAGCGGCTGGCCACATGTGGGCCTCCACACGCACGCGACTGTTTGCGTGGCTCTGTAGCATTTGCACACCTTGGCTGTGTTTTTTTTCCCCCTTATAAATTAATGACGTGAGAGTTTCTGAGATATGGAAATACTCAGACTGGGAACAAAACCATGGACAGCTGCGTTTACTTGCTGCCTTTCGTTTTGAAGTGCTTCTGAAAGCACCGGCCGCAGTCACACGGATTGCTCGGTTGATTCGGACGTGAGGAGACGCGCATCTTTGCCAGAAGGCGAGAGCTACTTGAAATGCCCAAGGACGGGGGGGCTACCCCAGTCAGAAGATGGCGAGTAGCATTTGGCTGTGGACACATTATGGCCAGACTCCTACCGTCATTATGTGGTTGGCACCATTTTCCAAGCTAGGAGCCAGAAGACCAGAGTTCCTTCAGGCCTTGCCACAGGCAGACAGGCTGTGTGCTAGGAGCAGGTCAGTTATGGCCTGTGAGGCACAGTTCCTGTCTGTCAGACTAGGGTGGTGGTTCCTACCCCACCTTCTGATGGTGTGCTCCAGCCTGCTGGGAGGTGACAGGCCCGTGGTCACACTCCGCTCTCCCAGGGCCAGGGCCACACACTGTCCGCTGAGGAGCTTGACTTTCTCTGAGATGAGGTGTGCCGGTGCCAGGGCCCCCAAGCCAACCTCCGCCTCTGTGGGGCCTGCCACATCGGGCCTCTGCAGGTGTGGACTGGTCAGAAGGCCACCAGAGTTTCCCACCTCAGTTGTCTCCTTTCAGTGAGACTTGGGCCTCTCCCTCCCTCTGTCCCTCTGCCAGGGACACCTGTCTGTCCCAAGTCTTGGGTGATCAGTGTGGCACGTGGTTACCTATGGTAACCCCCTGCCCCTTCCTGTTGCCACCACTCTGTCCCCTACAGCACTGCCACAGGGTCTTCATTGGCCTCCTGCTTGCAGCTTCGTCTCTTTCTAAATATCTTCCCACATTCAAACCAGTGATTTCTTGGAAGCACAGATCTCCTTGTATTCCTCTGTAGCTGGAGCTCCTTTAGCGATTCCCTGCCATCCTTAGGATGAAGTCTGTGTGCTTAGTGAGCACATGAGACTTGGCGTCTGCCCTGGCCCACCTCTTGGACTCAGCCCCTTGTGCCGCCATGCCTCCATCTTATCCCAGCCACACCCCACTGGCAGCTCCCAGGAGGAGGCTCTCGGGTCTCCCCACACACCTTTCTTCTTCCCCTCTGCCTGGCTGCTTGTCCTTCAGGGCTCAGCTTGGGGGGCATGTCCTCCGGAAGCCTTTCCTGTCCCCAGGCCTGGTTGGCTCTTGCGCCACTTGCCCTGGGACACCCACATGGCGGGTGCTCAGATTACTAGTTGAATGAATGAAAGGACCATGAAATGTTCAAGAAATCACCCCATGTTGGTTGGGGTGACATTCAAGGGCCTACACGACCTGGTCCCCAGTCTCCTGCATTGAAGTCTCCTGTGGTAGTGGGGAAAGCAGAGTTACAGACTTCATCTAGGTAGTGGCTGTTCTAGTCTAAGTTTTTGTCTTTTTACTTTGTGTTAGATGAGGAGGCAGAGGAGAGAGGAGACGGGTGTGGTAGACAGACTACTGGCAGAAGCTCCAGAAGCAGAAGAAAGGCTAGGGAAAACACTGTCTCTCAATTAAGTGTATTCCCACACCGTGGCATTTTGGGGGACACAAGCTTCTGAAGAAGAAATGCTGGGAATTCACTGGAAGGAGCCACCTTGACCCCCATCAACTGCTGCTCACCTTAAATTAAGCTGTTCGGGCTTAGAATGATATGGTGAATTCAAATCAAAGGGGAAATTCAACTTCAGATTAAGCAGAGACTGACATTACTAAAGGTTTCTTAGAATGGCACCCAGTTGGACATGGGTGCCAATTTCTTGAAGAATCCCCGTAGAAGCGAACCTTCTAAAGCTTAGTAGTTAGGTTATTCCGGGGGAGAAGGTTCTGCCATTAGCTCCCGATGCCCCTTCTCAAGTGAGCAGGTGCTCCTTCTCCTGACAGGCCTCTCTTACCAAGTGAGGACCTGGTGTGATGGGAAACTCCTCCAGGTCGCGTAGACAGGCCTCAGAGGGGAAGGGCCTGGGCATCTCCATCACTGGGAGACTTTAAGAAGCAGCAAAGAACATTCTCAGATTATGGAGAGTCCTCCTCTCCTCCCGGTTTGCCACCCTGCCCAGCCCGCAAACGGGTTTCCTCATATCTACTCCCAGCACTTGAGACTTCAGGGCGCCCCTCCTTTTCCCACCCCGTTTCTTGTATTATGGCCATTACTGAACTTACATTCATGAGTCTGCTTGTGGCTTCTGGGGTGTCAGCATCCTGAGAGGAAGGCTCTGCTTTGTCCTGTTCGTACCCAAGTCCAGCACAGTGCCTGCTACACAGAGGCCTGTCACTAGGGAAAACGTCCATTAAGTGAAATTCCCGGGGCGCTCACCGCATGCCAGGCACGGTACTAAGTACTGAACACGCATCATCTCAGGTAATCCTGGAACAAAATCACCATTGTAGAAAAGAGGACACTGTGGCTTTGTACCAGGATTTGACCCAGATGGCCCCACTGCCCTGTGATTCACCAGTGCCCTACCGAGGACTCCGAGCTCCCAAGGCCCGGCCGTGTCTACTTTGCTCCCCACCGTGTCCCTGGCATCTGGTGCACACAGTGTCTGTAAATACACTGAGCCTGTATTTATGCACACCAGCCTGAGCGGTGTGTGCTCAGAGCCTTGCAGGGAGGGGGCAACTCTTGAATCCTCATTTTGCAGAGGATGCTCCTGCACAATTTTTTTTGTTTTTTTAAAGATTTTATTTATTTATTTGAGACAGAGAGAATGAGAGACAGAGAACATGAGAGGGAGGAGGGTCAGAGGGAGAAGCAGACTCCCCGCCAAGCAGGGAGCCCGATGCGGGACTCGATGCTGGGACTCCAGGATCATGACCTGAGCCGAAGGCAGTCGCTTAACCAACTGAGCCACCCAGGCGCCCTCCTGCACAATTTTTTAAAAAAGAAAATTTTGATGTAAATATTTACCGTCTCTGCACATTTTGGTTCCCAAGTTTTATACATTTATACATAGCAATGTTTAAAGAAATGGGCATGTAGATTCAGTTTCGTGCCTTTCTAAGAAATCTTCAGGTTTTTGCTCTACTGGGAGTGAGTATCACTTACCTCATATACTTTTGGGAGGATTCAGTGAGAAAAAAACCTGTACAAATCTAGCACAGTATGTACACTCAGTAAAGGTCTGTGTTACCTTCGCATGTTGATAAGGCAGCTTATTGTACATTTTTCTCTGTGGTAGTTTGAATGTAGTCCTTGTGGAATGAAGGGAGTGTGTAACGTAAACCTCAGAGCCTGCGTATCTGCTTTT
Source organism: Mirounga leonina (assembly GCF_011800145.1). NCBI lineage: Eukaryota > Metazoa > Chordata > Mammalia > Carnivora > Phocidae > Mirounga > Mirounga leonina. The sequence goes on along the minus strand of NW_023270316.1, from coordinate 61,230,377 downwards.
ATCACCGTTTGGTCATGAGGCACTGTTATAAACGGGTGACCCTTGAACAACGGTGGGGCTTAGGGGCGCTGACCCAGCGCAGAGTCGAAAATCCACATATAACCTCTGACTCCCAAAAACTTTACTAATAAGCTACTGTTGACTAGAAGCCTTACTGACAACATAAAACAGTCGGTTAGTACCTATTTTGTATGTTATTATATGCTGTGTTCTTAGAATAAAGTAAGCGAGAGAAAAAAATGTCAAGAAAATCAGAAGGAAGAGAAAACGTATTTCTATTTCTGTACTGTATTTATTAAAACCCCGCCTGTACCTGCGTGGTGCAAACCGGGCCATTCAAGGGTCGGCTGTATACAGTGACGTGTATTTGGCCCCTGTGGCGGTTCCCTGGTGGCCTCCGGCTGGCTGTCTCCCACTCCTGCCCTACCCTCGTCTCCCCCACCGCATGTCTGTCTGTCTCGGGCCAACGCCCCCAGCATCCAGCCCTCACAAACCTACGGCTCGCACGGTCCCGTCTGACCCTCTCCCTCTCCTGCTCTTTTCCCTGTTCCAGCACATCTTCCCGTGAAAGCGGCCCGAGCTGCTGTCTGCTGGCTTCCCGTGCTCTCTTCCACCCCTCCCGCTGGGCCGCCGCCTCCAGCAGCTTCTGAAACTGCCCCCCCCCCCCCGCCCACAGGAGACCTCTTCCATGTACCCCAGCCCGCGTTGGTGGTATAGTGGTTAGCATAGCTGCCTTCCATGTACCCCAGCCCAACAACTGCCAGGTTTATCTTCCTTTCGGCCCCTCACCAGCATTCCCCCTGCCCCCCAGTCTCTCCATTGAAAACTTACTGTTGGTTTTGTTCCTTATGCACGTGTGACTGACCTTCACGGAGGTACCAAGCCCAAGTGCAGAGTGTGATGAAGTCTGCTTATCTGGCGGCTGGACAGGGACACCTGCTCCCCCACCTCGCGGGCCTCCCCGCCCCGTCTACCCGCGCCCTTCCACCTGCTCAGCCTCCAGATGTTGTCTGGCCCCAGGGCTTAGTTCTAGAACTCCTTCTCTTTTCCACTCGCACACCCAGGTGCGCTCGCACCATTTCTTGGCTGGAACTGCCATCTGTGTTGGGACAGCTCCTGGATTTGCACCTCTAGCTCTGCCCCCTCCTCTCAGCTCAAGTTCCGTTTTCCACTCCCTGCTTGACATTTTCCCTGGAAGTCAGATAGGCATCCCAGACCCAAAGGGGGTCAACACGAAGGTCTTTATTTCGTTTCTTTTCCTTCCCTTCTCTCGCCCTCCCTCAGCTGCTTCGGTACACTTGCCTCCATCGCAGTAACAGAGCTTAGGGCTCCCTCTTTGATTCTCTTCTTTCCGCATTTAGCCGTTGCTGTCCTTTGCTTGGCTGTTGCAACAGTGCACCTCTTCCCCCGGCTTCTAGTATTGTCCCTGCCGCCCGCTCGCATACAGCAGCCAGAGAGAGGACTTGACAATGTGAATCAAATTATGTCACTTCCCAGTAAAAACCTTACATCCAAAGCCCGTACTCTGCTCCGCAAGTCCCCACAGGATCTGGACTGCCTGCTTCTCTTCCTGGTTCTCCAGGGCACCCTTCCTGCCTGCCTTGGGGCCTTTGCATTAGTTGGGTTTTTCCCCTTGAACTTTCTTTCGCCTGTATGTTGGCCCCTCTTATCATGCAGATCTCAGTTCATCTTCCAAGTGAACCCTTCCTCCCCCCCAGAAAAAGCCTTCCAGTCACATTGTTTGCATCCTAACACTTATTTAATACCTGGAACTGTCTTGTTACCTGTTTCTTCTGCAGAATGGGTCTTCCTGAGGACAGGGACTTGGCTGTCCTGTTCCCAGCTCTCTTCCCCGTGCCTAGTAAAGTGCCTGCCCCTTAGTATTTGCACAATAAATAGTGGCTTTATCTGAAAATGAATACTGCTGCTCGGTGTAAAGCAAAGAGCATGTCCAACACTTTGTCGAGAACCTGAGCTGGGCGGCAGACCAAGAGGGTTGAGCTCTGGTTAATTGCTGTGTGCGTAACCTGAATGGTTTTGTTGGCAGAGAGGAGCAGGTACCCATGGAGCTGGTGCAGCGGGGTGATATCATCAAAGTTGTCCCTGGGGGAAAGTTCCCAGTGGATGGGAAAGTCCTGGAAGGCAACACCATGGCCGACGAGTCCCTCATCACAGGTTAGGTGGCTTGTCTCCTGTTCCCTGTGGGTGGGTATCACAGGAGTTGCCGGGTCACGTGAATACTGAATGGGGGCTGAGTGCGTTACGGTTGATCTCTTTTCTCCACCTCTAGGAGAAGCCATGCCCGTCACGAAGAAACCTGGAAGCACAGTGATTGCTGGGTCTATAAATGCACACGGCTCTGTGCTCGTTAATGCCACCCATGTGGGCAATGACACCACGTTGGCTCAGATTGTGAAATTGGTGGAAGAGGCTCAGATGTCAAAGGTAATGAAGAAAGTTAAAAAATAACATAATGTCAACTTCCTCATTTTAAAAGTTATTCTAAGAGTTTCATAGACTCAGGCAGATTTTGCTGAGTAGAGAGTGATTAGTAAGCGTTAACTTACCAATCGAGGGGGCTCAGAACCCCAGTGCTTGCCCGTGCCTGTGGGGACGTATTTCTTTGTGGATTGTAATTTCTCATGGTCTTGGTGTTTTATTTTCATAGGCACCCATTCAGCAACTGGCTGACCGGTTTAGTGGATATTTTGTCCCATTTATCATCATCATTTCAACGTTGACGTTGGTGGTATGGATTATAATCGGTTTTATCGATTTTGGTGTTGTTCAGAAATACTTTCCTGTAAGTTGAATGCTTTGGGCAGTATGGTTGCTGTGTTTTAAATAATCTCTTGCCATTAATCCTGTTCTCTCATATCTTAGATTCATTGGGCTTTAATTACCCATTACATTTATTTGCTTGCTTCACTTATTGGCAGCACAATCGTAGCCAAGATAGGACCATCAGTCACTCTATTTCTGCAAGTTTTTTTAAAGATGCCCTTTGCCTTCTAGTTAAATAATTTCCCAGACACCAGTTAGCTCTCAGTTGTCATGCCTAAAACATTCACATAATGAGATCTTGGCCATTTCTGGAGTTATGAGGCCCATATCATAGGTCACTTCACAATTTTGAGGGCATGATAATATCATTTTAACAGATTTTAAGAAAAATATGTTTTTTGCTCTCTATATCTGACAATACTATCTTCAACCTTGCGGCTTCCCAGGCAATGCTAATAGCTTTTTAATAATAAATACTTATTAAACATACACGAGACAATGGAATATGCTTTCTTGAGTTAAAAGGTAGACGACGAATACTATCTTAGGAAATACTGTTTTGTCAAACTTCCAAAAAAAGTGGAAAGTACAAAAATAACCTTTTCTGCTCGAGAAGTAAGAACTGTAATTCTCAACTGGGAGTGATTTTGTTGTCCCCAGAGACATTTGGCAATGTCTGGAGACATTTGGTTGTCATGACTGGGGAGGGAATGCTACTGACATCTAGTGGGTAGAGACTGAGGATGCCAGACATCCTGCCATGCAAAGGATAGCCCCCCACAACCAAGAATCATCTGGCCCCAAATGTCAGTAGTGCTGAGCTTGAGAAACCTTGATGTTCCTCAGCAGGGAATGGCTCAGTTGGAGTCGTATTTGATAACTGCCCAATGAGGGGAACAGTGTTTTATCTATGGCTTAAAGTATCTCCTACTTAGCCAAATTGAATGCCTATTTTACCTTAGAGCCATAGAATAAGAAATTGTAAATATGGAATGGATAATTTTTTTCTTTAAAAAAAAGGTCTACTCATAATTAAAGGCATATCTGAAATTCTTGGGGTGCATGTCATTTACTAAGATGTCATTTTCTCTCTCAAATTTCCTATCCTAAAATGAAAAATGTCCAAGTTAAGCTCTTTCTGACATCTAAGGAGACCTCGGTACTTTGAAGAATGACCTATGACTATATTCCTAGAATTTGCCAGTGGCTATTACGGCACCTGACTGTCTCAAATTTCTGCTTTTGCGGGAGAGCAGCTCATTGGCATGTGGCTGTGGGAAAAGTTCCTAAACAAGTTGGAATATGGGCCTTTCTGCTGTTCCCTGCCTTTCCATCTTACTTTGGCTTCTTTTGTTTTTATCTGCAATATCAGGGAGGATGCTGGCAAATGAGGTACTGCATGTTCCTTTAAGATATTATCACCCTGCTGTCTAAAAGTCATTTGTAGGGAGAGGTTCATGTCACCCTCTAGAAGTCCACCAATCCCATCAGAATGCCCAGTGCTATTTTGATGAGAATTACTGTTTTTTTTTTAAATCACATCTTTATTTCTAAAAATTGCATGATGTCTTAAATAGTGTCCCTCTATCTAAATCCAACTGTTTCTAATCGAAGTGAAATGACTCTTTAATAATACACCTTATTTTAGAATTCTGCCTTTCAAAATCAAGGAATAAAGTGTAGATGGAAGCTAAAGAGATCGTGGTCTGTATCCTTGATTTAGAAAACATACTGTGATTAAAGTGAATTTAGCGTCTCCTGATTGTGCTCCAGAGATACCTGCCATTTTGCAAAATAAACCAAGGTAAATCAAGATGTCAGAATGCGAATAGTAGTACCCATATGTGTCGGCAGGTAACTGGAAAGGAGACCCATATTTTGTTTGCTTTGGGTTTGCAAAGAAAATGATAGTGGAAAAAATAGAAGAAAATAAAGATGGCTGCAAATCCCATCCCTAGGAGTAACGATTTTTTGCACTTTGGTAAACCTCTTTCCAGTATCGTTGAAAGGCTATATAGAGACATGGGCAGATAATTTTGCACTAATTCAGTCACAACACATGCCGTTTTGTACTTGCTTTTTTTATTTAACAATGTTGCTGGTATCTTTCCATGTCAACAAGTATAGGTATGCATCATCGATTCAACAGTTGAATAATATTTCATTATGCACCTCATCTTCACAATTTAATTCCCCAGTTCCCTATCGGGTATCTCTAGTTTTTTGAAAAAAACGCTGTGATAAATATCTTTGTATCTTTGGCCACTGGTATGATTATCACCTTAGGGTGGATTCCTTGGAGACCTATCATTTTTTAAAGTTTTCATAATAATGATAACAGTAATAATGTATAGTATTGTTAATATGTAATATTGATAATGTGACAGTTACAGTTTCTTAGACGCTTCTCCCGTGCCAGGTATTGTACAATGTATATTTATGTGTTTATATGTATTTATATGGGTATTAGCTCATATAATCCTTCCAACAACAGTTGGGCGTTATTGGTATTACCGTCTCCATTCTGAATGAGGGAGCTGACACGCAGAGATGTTAAATTAGTGTCAGGGCCGGGGCATGGCCGTACACGGGCCAATTCTGGAGTCTGGGCACCTTCCTCTGGTAGGGAGTTTTATATGACTCTCTCCTCTCCTCATGGCTCTCTCAGAGGAAAGCCTAGAGCGTCAAGTTGGGGAACTGGGGTGGGGACCAGTAAAGTGAGCCAGGTGATAACAGAGCACTGAAGCAGACGTGTAGAAGGACTGCACGTGTTTCCCAAACCCCAGCTCATCACACATCTCAGGTCCTGCTGCCCACGCTGAAATGTTCTTATGTGATTAGAAGTCAGTGAGATTCCTCCTTTAACCCCCAGCCTGCCTTTATCTCTTTCCTCTTTTCAGACCCCCAACAAGCATATCTCCCAGGCAGAGGTGATCATCCGGTTTGCGTTCCAGACATCCATCACGGTGCTGTGCATTGCCTGCCCCTGCTCCCTGGGCTTGGCCACGCCCACGGCAGTCATGGTGGGCACTGGGGTGGCCGCCCAGAATGGCATCCTCATCAAAGGAGGCAAGCCTCTGGAGATGGCCCACAAGGTTGGCCCTTGCACCTCTGGCTATCCCTTGAGGTCTTGGCTGGAATGACTCTGTAGCTGTTACTATGTGATTTTTTTTTTTTTTTTTTTTTTTGGAAACTGAAGAAAGTCGGAGGGCAAGTAGTATCTGTTTAAATTCTGTATTAAGAGAAAAACCTGGAAGAGGTTTGAGGGCAGCCCTGTTAATTAAGTATAACAGGAAGCCAGCAGGGACTGGGAATGATAATAGCAACGGCTAACAGTTGCAGGATTAAATATGAATTGATTTAATCTCATTAACAACTCTTTGAGATAGGTGCTTATTATTCCCATTTCTCAGATGAGGAAGCTCAGCAGGAGGAGGCGAGGGAACTCTCCCAAAGGCCTGCAGCTAATCCATGGCAGAGCCGGGACTCACACCCAGGTAGTCGGGCTCAGAGGAAAGTACCGGAGCATATCCATGTGATTAGCAGAGGGACCCTGACTTCTGGGAGTGGAATAGTCAGCAGCAGTGTTTGTGGAGAATCTTGGGCCCAGCATGCCCATCCCTCCATTTATTTATCTCTCCATTTATTTACTTGGTATTTGTTGGGCCCTTACCGTGTGTGGGTCCTGTGCTAGGCCCCGGCGATGGCCAGGGACCTCGGCTGTCAAGGAGCTCCCACGTTAGGGGGAGAGGCAGATGTGGGGTCAGTAAACCACACATCTGTGCGAGCGCAAGCCTGGGAGGACAGTGTAGTGGGGACCTGACCTGCATTCGCAGGTGTTGGCCCAGGGGTGAGGGGGTACACAGGCAGAGAAGGAAATAGAGAGGTTCATTTGGGACCACCCAGTCGAGCTGGAGTTAGCCAGGCAGTGGAGATTGGAAAGGAGGCTGGACGGCCACATCATCGACCCCGTAAGATCAGGGACTGTGAACTTTTCCTCACCATTGTGTCCCCAGCATCTTGCCCGGTGCCAGGCACGCTGGAAGCCCTCAGCAGTTATTTACGGAATAAATGACGAAGAACCAAAAGAAAATCATTGAGAGGGAGAGAGAAACTGACAGGAGATGAGGCTGTTGAGGGAGGAGGGCAGGGAGAGCGGGGCCTGGAAGGGCCTTGGAGTTTGCATCAAGGCTTCAGAACGTGTAAGACCCAGAGAACAGCAGGGAGCCGAGGATGGGTCTGAAGCGCCTGCGGGGTGGGACTGGGTTACTGTTGGGAAGATCGCTGTGGCTGCTTGGTGCAAGGATTGTTGGAGGAGGACCAGTTGTAGTGCAGAGACCGCCGCTCAGCATCAGTTGTTGGCTAAGTGAGGGGGACATTCTGGCCACAGCAAGCAGCTGGCCTTCTGTAGGGTTTGGGGAGCTATGGGCATCAAGGACGGGTGGGCTCTGGCCATGGACACAGGTATCGACTGGCAAAACCCAGACCCATGGGGACTGGTGCAAGCTGCCATTGACCAAGTGGGCTGGGTGCGGAAATTGGCTCTGGTGGTTGCTTGTTATTACAGCCAGGGAACGCTCCCTTTCTCTCTCTCTCTCTCTCTCTTTTTCATTTGTTTTTTAAGATTATTTATTTATTTGAGAGAGAGAGCATGAGCAGCAGCAGAGGGAGAAGGAGAAGCAGGCTTCCCGCTGAGCAGGGAGCCCGACGCGGGGCTCGATCCCAGGACCCTGGGATCATGACCTGAGCCGAAGGCAGACGCTTAACAACTGAGCCACCCAGGCGCCCCTCCCTTCCTCTCTTGAACCTGGAGTGCGAGCTCCTTATTCTCAATAAGTGTGTGCACTCAGGCAGGCCAGAGAAACTGCACAGGGAGATGGGCAGACGGCCAGGGTCCTGACATGGGAAATCTGCGTGGTGTCACTTTCCAGAAGATGGTCCCGTGCCATCTCCTTTGAAATTGGGGTGACAGTTTCTGGCTCAACCTGAGGAAGGTTAAGTCACAGTGCAGACTGTTTAGGCTGCGTAGAAAGGGAAACCGTGTCTTTGTCGTGGGAGTGGTTGAACCCCGGGATTGATTGTAGGGTAGTGTGTTAACAGGGTTATATGAAGGGGTGTTGTTACCTGCTGGAGCTAGGTTGAGTGGAGTTCTGCCTCAAGATTGTGCAGGCTCTTAAAGTCCCTTCCATCTGTATTTGTGGTCACCAAGATGTGGTTGTTTTGGCAGATAAAGACTGTGATGTTTGACAAAACTGGCACCATTACCCATGGGGTCCCCAAAGTCATGAGGGTCCTCCTGCTTGTGGATGTGGCCACGATGCCCCTCAGGAAGGTTCTTGCTGTGGTGGGGACTGCGGAGGCCAGCAGCGAGCACCCTTTGGGCATGGCCGTCACCAAGTACTGTAAAGAGGTATGTGGACCTGGGCACTGCTCATCCCTCGCCTCCTCGCCCCCCCATCAGCCCTCCCCCCGCCACCCCCCCCCATCCTCCGTGCCCCGGCTGGCCGCCTTCTCTGCTCTCACTGGCTGAAAGCCTCCAAGCACCTTCCTCCTCACATGCTTCTTCTGCTGCCTCTGTAACCTGGGTCAGCTGCCTTGCAGGAGGCCTGGGCTTATGGGCCCTGGGAACCCCTCAGCAGGCCTCTGTGGAGCAGGTGGAGATGTAGCTGTCAGTGATGGGTCCCCCATCCCATTTCCAGATCATCACAAAGGCAGTTAAGTGTTAGCAGTCACTTAGAGAGCATGTACTGAGCATCTGTGCTTGAAACAACAAAAACTGCTCGGATGTGAACTCCACCCTCTGGGAGCTGATGGTCCGGTGGGGAGGACAGATGGTGTATTAGTTCAGTCCTTAATGAGTGCTCAGTGCAAAGGGGATACAGAACGGAATGGGGGATTGGGCGAGACGAGGAGAAAGCCCCTCAACCGGGGGCAGTGAAATGGAGAGGCGCCAGCAGAGGTGAGCAGAATGCCCAGTGGGTTCTTGGCAGTTAATGGGAAAGCATTCATCCTTTGACCTCTCCAGACGAAAGGTCCTGTTGCGTTTTCTCTTTTCAGTCTAAATATAGAAGCAGCAGGATGTGCCAGAATATTGCCCTGAAAAATTTTAAACGGTCTGGGCAAATACAATTAATGCCTTGGGGCAAAGCTGACAGCTCTACCTGGACAGGGAGTCTTCCAGAAACTTGCGTTGGTGTCTTGTGTAGGGTCATTCAGACCACCATTTCCCCCTCTCTCGTGATGTTTCAGGATGAACGTGCTCTGTCATCCCTCCTTTGCTGTGTAGTTAACCCCAAAGGAAGCAGCGCCTCACGTCTTTCTCCTCCTTTTGCACTCGCCCCCCCCCACAGGGCCTGTAAATGGGCAGTGACCTCCTGAAGGCCTCCAAGCAGCTTTGTTACCTCTTGCCTGTTCCATCATTCTCATGAGATTATTTGCAACATAAAAATAATATCTCTTCTCTTTTTTGCTCCCCCCACCTCCTTTAATTTGAGGCATTTGCCATGAACTGCTCTTCTCCTGCCTAGTCTGCCCCTCGTCCCGTGTCATGAGGCATCCATTTAATAATTGTAATGTCTGTGTCGGGTGAGAGAAGGAGTTGCCGAGTTACTAGTCGATCTTCTCACCGGCGCAATCCTGCTTTCGTGGTCGGTGCCGCTCTCTCCTGCTTCCTGCTCACCTCCCCTCTCTCCCTGGCTTCACAGGAATTGGGAACCGAGACCTTGGGATACTGCACGGACTTCCAGGCAGTGCCGGGCTGTGGCATCGGCTGCAAAGTCAGTAGCGTGGAGGGCATCCTGGCCCACGGCGAGCGCCAGCAGAGCAAACAGGCTGCTCCCCTGAGCAGGACTGGCAGCGTTCCCGAGGCGATAGGTATCTCTGGCCCTTGTCTCTCTGCCCGGCCTGCCACGGCTTGGGCCCGGCTGGGTCAGCCGGCAGCGTGCCTAACCAGAGAGCTCCAGGCCGGCACACGGCTGTGGGGCCCCGGCTGTGGACAAGGGCGGCTCTGGGCCGGGGTGCCGCGTGCCCGCCTCCCCCAGGAAAGCCTGCCATTTGTCCATTGTTGGGTTCTCTGATACTTCTGAATCTTGACGCTAATGGCCAACAGAAGTAGCGGATGTTACTGCAATTCAGAGTATTGCTTCTTTTTTTTTTTTTTAGGTTTTTATTTATTTATTTAACCGAGAGAGACACAGCGAGAGAGGAAACACAAGCAGGGGGAGTGGGAGAGGGAGAAGCAGGCTTCCCGCGGAGCAGGGAGCCCGATGCGGGACTCGATCCCAGGACCCTGGGATCATGACCTGAGCCGAAGGCAGACACTTAATGACTGAGCCACCCAGGCGCCCCTAGAGTATTGCTTCTGTGACCCATAATCTTGAGCCTCCTCTTTCTTACCCAAGTCAGTGCTGCTTCTCTAAGCTATAAAGGGGACAGATGGGAATTCTACTTTTGCTCCTCCAGTCTCCCTCCCGTGCTGTAGAACCCCGATGGCATGTGTCGTATTTACAGAGCTGGCAGCAGCAGGGAAGCCAGATGGAAGTGGTCTGCCCAAGCCAACAAGGGGTACTGCTTGGAGTGAATACGGCTTTTCTGATTCTGGAGATAGCTTGCTAGCCATCAGCACGAGAATGTGGACACCCTCTGCACCCAAAACGCCCGTGTCTGGTGTTTTCTCTTAAGTGCACTGGGGTATTGTTAGAAGCCATCTGCCACCTTCTAGTAATTCAGAACCCAGCATGACCCCAGCATGACGCTTCCATTTAGCTACCAGGACTGGCCTGTGTGGTGACCCCTAGGTTAGCGGCACACATGGAAGGTGACAGGAGAAAGGCTCACCTGGCCTTTTAGGAGGTACAGCTTTTAAACATTTCACAGAAGTAGACTTGTTATTTGCTGACGCACCTTGGGTCATCTATACCCAGCTACACTTGTTGCTTCTAATCTCTGCAGAAAAGGAACCAGCAGATACCTCTTAAAGGCAAATAAGGACACTACCCAATGTTTATATCATTTTTGCACACACTGCACGTACCTTTTCACACCCCCTTTGGACCCCCCCCGCCCGACGTTCCACACGTTAATTACTGTTTCCCTGGTCCTTTAAGGGTGGTGTTATGAGAAGTGCGTGCTAGCTACTGTTTCAAAACAGTTACACGGGACTTTCTGCTGTTAAAAGGATTCCATGGTTTTTAGTCCTTTCTCATAGTAAAATTGGACTGTTTGGGAATAACCACAGACTCTTTTGAACAGATGCGACCCCCCAGACCTTCTCTGTGCTGATTGGGAACCGCGAATGGATGAGGCGCAACGGCCTAACCATTTCCAGCGACATCAGTGACGCGATGACAGATCATGAGATGAAAGGCCAGACGGCCATCCTGGTGGCCATTGATGGTACCACCCCACCCTCGCCTTCTTCTGCTCTCAGCAGTGGAGTTTCTTGGGGCTATCTGGCAAAAATAGACTTTCTCCTTTTTTTTTTCCCCTAATAAATCTTCCTCTCTGTTAATTTAAATTCTGTGTTCCAAAAGGTTGCCTTGCCAGTTTCTCACTTCATTCTCGGTCCGGAGGTCCTCTCTCGCTCTGTCCATACCTCCCCCCGAGAGTGAGGCAGCTCGGCTGCCTTCGCCATCACTGTCTGCTTCTGTCCAAGCCAGCGGGTCCATCACCCTCCTCCTCCTCCATCACTGCACACCCAGCAGTAGCTCGCTGTCCAGGCGTTTCACACATAGGGACCTAAGTAATGAGATCGCTGCCCCTCCTCAGAGCTCCCCAAGATAGTGTGTCTGGGCCTTTACACCTCAGATGATTGGAATCTTACCTTGTTAATGGTAGTTTCTGCTTATTAGAAGTAAAACTCTATGCAGATAAGCAACATAAATTATTATTTTTAATGCTTCAACTAAATATGTTAAATATGTCTCCCACTCTTTTTTTCCTGCTCACTCCGCCGTGTCCTTTCCGAAGTCCTTATACACCTGCAGTCCCCTCGGCTCCTCAGATCAGAACCAGCTCTGCTGGAGGAGCTGTGCCCTCTGTCACACCACTCACTCCCCGCATCTGCTCTGCCACACCTCAGTCCTCGAATGCCTTCCTGCCTCACTCTGTGAGGATGCGCTCCAACAGACGCCCCCCAAACAAATGCTTTCTGTAGGGAGAGAAAAAGGAAGGACTGATTTTCTGTTTGGACACCCGTCACTTTTCAGTAACGTTTATTGTATTCATTCTATTTCTCATATCTTAATAGCTAACATGTATTATTATTATGAGCCAGGCACTCTGGAAAGTAATAGTTGTTCCTTGCAGGAAATTGGGAAGATCCTGAGAGCTATAAAGAAGAAAATGCAATGGCTCCTTGTCCTACCCCTTAGAGAGCCACCGTTAACGTTTCCTATTCCTTCCAGACTTTTGTATGCATCTGTAAATGTAGGTCATTTTTAAAAAAACAAAATCAAAACCGGGTTCTGTTCTGTAACTTGGCGTCTTGTTGTTCACATGTGACGTTCCACTCTGGAAACTGTTTCCGGTAGCACAGCCTCCTTTGGCCCCGGGCTGCCCGGTGCTCGCCCTTGTGGCCTCACCGAGGGTGTCTCCCGCAGGCGTGCTCTGCGCCATGATCGCCATCGCGGATGCCGTCAAGCAGGAGGCAGCCCTGGCCGTGCACACGCTGAAGAGCATGGGTGTGGACGTGGTTCTGATCACAGGGGACAACCGGAGGACAGCCAGAGCCATCGCCACCCAGGTGTGTGCCAGGGCCCGGGGGCGGGGGATCGTCCCCCTTTGAAATTGCTTTTAAGCCCCCCGGAGCAGTTGGAAGAAACACAGGAGGCGCCGGTACTCCGAGCGCTCACGTTGCTTCCGGCCTCCCCTCGCCGGGTGCGTCTCGCTCCGCCCGCTCTGCTCTGTCCCGAGCTGTGCAGCGTCCCACGCGAGACCACTCTGCTGCCGTCGCCAAGCTCACGTCCCTGGGGCCTGGATGTCTGAGCTCAGGACAGGCTGCTGCCCTGGAAAACGCAAGTCCAGCACTCTCTCTGTCTGTCTTTCCAATGGGGCAAAAACAAAGATCATGGCTCGAGAGCTGCAACACACGACTTCCGAGGCTTTGTGTTAAGGGAGCGATTTGTCCGCTCAGCTCTTCTCACGCCCTGTGCGGGGGACAGACGGCTGAGTCCCTCACTTCCAAGTGCGTGCTGTATGCCTGCCCGACCCCGCACATGGCGAGGCCTCCCGTGCAAATTCCTGAAATTACACACCCTCCCCAAACGTGTGTGCACCATAGGCTTTTGCAAGTGAACTGCTTCTTACAAGGGAAGCAGCAGTACCTCTCCGCGGCCTTCCTTGCTAATGATGGACTTGTTGAGTACTGCCTCCTTTCCTGGTTAAAACTTACTTATCCATTCAGTGAGCACTTACTAAGCACCATCCATGTGACAGGCTCCAGAGAGGAGTGAAGAGGGCGCCTGCGCTCCAGCAGCTCGCTGTCCTCGGGGGAAGGGTGACCAGTGGCCAGGCTGCTCGCTTCTGCAACAGAAAAGTGCACAGGACATGTGGGAGCCGCCAACTGACCCCAGCGTGGCAGGGGCTGGAGCCACCTTCCCAGGGGAGGAAATGCTTGAGTCAGGAGTGGTCGTTTGAAGAAGAGGGAGAAGGTTGGAGAAAGGGAAGCTGACATTTCCAGGACAGAGCAGGCAGCATGAGCACCACGGCAAGGGCTGGAGAGCTGCAGGAAGCTGAAAGGGGCAGAATGCAGCGAGGGCTGGAGGCGGGCAGAGACCGGGTCCAGAGAGGCTTGGGAGGCAGACTGAGAAGTGTGGATGTCATCCCAGAGGAAGTGGGTTCCACTGGGTCTTTAAGCAGGAGAGTAACGTGACCAGCTGACCACTGTTCTGGAAAGACCATCGTGGGGATAGGGAGGAGGATTGGGAGGCCGAGAGGTGGGCGGGGAGAACTAAAGCCACCATGGAAGCGGGGCACGGGAATGGCATGCCCTGGGATCTAGGGTTTGGTGACTGACGTCGCTGACTGGGCTTGGAGGCCGGAGGGAGTGGGGGCAGGATGCCGCACAGGTTTCTGCTGCTGGTCACTATCCTTTGCCAACACCAGGGGTTGGCATGTATTTCTCTTTCGATGACTGTTTTCCTTTCCCTTTAGGTTGGCATCAACAAGGTCTTTGCAGAGGTCCTGCCTTCTCACAAGGTGGCCAAGGTCCAGGAGCTCCAGAATGAAGGGAAGAAGGTCGCCATGGTGGGAGATGGGGTCAATGACTCACCGGCCTTGGCCCGGGCTGATGTGGGCATTGCCATCGGGACAGGCACGGACGTCGCCATTGAGGCTGCTGACGTTGTCCTCATCAGAGTAAGCTCAGCTGTATCTTCTCGTGCCCTGTTGTCCCAGTTGTGGAAGCGGTGAGGGCCGCGGGACAGAGCTCCTGACTGACCATGTGTTCCTCCTACAGAATGATTTGCTCGATGTGGTGGCTAGCATTCACCTGTCCAAGAGGACCGTCTGGAGAATACGCCTCAATCTGGTGCTGGCGCTGATTTATAACCTGATCGGAATACCCATTGCCGCAGGTAGGGTGGCTCTCCCCTGCTAGGTTACCTTTGACTCCAGCTGCCGGCCAGAAAGGCTTCTCTCTGCCTGCCGGGTTTCTGCCCAACTTAATGAGTAGCCCACTTCGCTGGCTGCCTGGCTGCCTGGCCGGCTGGCGGGGCAGAAACATTTTAGAAAGAGTTGATTTTATCATGTTCTCCACTTTCTAAGTCTCTGAAGGTAAACGAAAGCTGCAAAGATGGTCCCTGGGATTCCATGTTCCCTTGCAGCTCCCCCTGAAGCCCACGATGCCCCCTGTGGACTATCCCAGGTAGACCAGGGTGGGTGGGAGGCCCCAGTCCCCTAGACAGCAGCCCCCTGCCCAGCTCCGAGACCGCCTACTTCAGAGGCGTGCGGGCACATGGTCATGACACAGCAGTGGGGGTTTCTGAGCCGCCCCAAGATGGGGAACTTCACAGGGGGCAGCCCAAGGTGAGGACCGTCTCCTCTGAGCTGTGGCGTGAGTGTCGTCCTTCCCTTGGCCAGGGGTCTTCATGCCCATCGGCATCGTGCTACAGCCGTGGATGGGCTCGGCGGCCATGGCGGCCTCCTCCGTGTCTGTGGTTCTCTCATCGCTGCAGCTCAAGTGGTGAGTCCCTCAAGGCGGGAGCGCGCACCACAGGCGGTGCTCGCTAGGCCTTCTCCCCCCACCCAGCCGCCCTGTGGGCTAGCGAAGGGCAGGTGCTGGGCGCAGGTGCCCAGTGCACCACGGCAGGTGTGCGTCATGACCTGACCAGCGCCACGAGGGGGTCATTCAGCACCTCCCAGCCATCTGCACTGTTCGTGTAAATGCCACGTACATGTGCGGTCCTCGGGTATTATCAGTTGTCCTTTTTTGAAAAGACGTTTATTCGTGCTTTCATTTAACAAAAGTTAACGGCAGCCTACACTGTGCCGGGCATTTGGATGGGAAGTTTCTCAATCAGGCGAACTTTACCTGAACCCTAGGAGCTCGATACCCTCTCCTTTAAAAATCCTAAAATCCATGGGGTTTCCATACCATACGTTATTGAAAGACTTTGGTGAGAGCTCTTCGCCGTCCTTCAAAAAAAACCAAAAAACAAAAAAAACCCCTATGCCCACAATGGCTCAAATGCTCCCGGATTCTCACTTGGCAGCTATAAGAAGCCCGACCTGGAGAGGTATGAGGCGCAGGCCCAGGGCCGCATGAAGCCCCTGACGGCGTCACAGGTGAGCGTGCACATCGGCATGGATGACCGGCGACGGGACTCCCCGAGGGCCACGCCCTGGGACCAGGTCAGCTTCATCAGCCAGGTGTCTCTGTCCTCCCTGAAGTCCGACAAGCTGTCTCGACACAGTGCTGCGGCTGATGATGGTGGGGACAAGTGGTCTCTGCTCCTGAATGACAGAGATGAGGAGCAGTGCATCTGAAAGCTCCAGGCGGGTGCAGAGCCAGGGGTCCATCTCCTCAGTGAGTAGCTGGCCTGGCTTTCCCCGTGGCCGAGGCTCAGGCCAAAGAGGTGCAGCACCAGCAGCAGGATGGGCGAAGCTCCCCTCCAGCCATGGGGACTTCGACTCCCCGGACATTCCTGGTCATCCCTCCTAGCATGTGCCACGTCCAGATGTGGCTCCTGGGTAGGCCCCGCCCCACACCCCCACCCCCCGTGCCTGGATCCCACCAGCACAGGGGCCAGGCTTCCGGGCTGACCATGCTGTTGGCCTGGGCTTGTTGGGAACCTTGCTGGACTCTAGCAGAGGAGAGGACAGCCAGCCCTCCTCGCAGACCTCTGCTTTAGTGTTTGGAATGACTGCTTATAAAATGAGGAAAATCTCACCAGGACCAAAAACTTAGCTGGGCCTTTCCTTAGAACTCACGAGAAGCCTTGTGTTGGGTTCTTTTTGACGACACCCACATGCGTTGCGTATCTGAGACCACAGTTTACCTCAAATACACCCCACTGACGTCTGCCGGCATCGCCTTTCCTTTTCTGTTCTTAACACTGGGCCCAGCCCACCCCAGCCCACCCCTGCCAGATCTCTGACAGCAGGACCCTAGTGATCCCTGCTGTTGCCCTCAGGCCCGCATCTGCTCCCTCTCGCGCCGGCCAGAGAGCCCGCCTTGCTTCTCTTCAGGCTGAGGGGAGTTCTCTCCTGACTGTGTGCCCCCTGGCCACGGAGTCCTGGCTTCTCGCTCCTCGGAATGGTGTGCCCTTGTGGATTGTTGCCACCCCGCTGGAGTGAGGGTCTCAGAGCCTGAGACCTGGGAAACCCTGCCTCCTGTGGGGTCCAGGTCCTTGGGACATGCGGAGGCCTGTCGTGCTTGAAACCGCGTCCCGCGGGGAGGTGTGTGCGCTTGCCAGACCGCCTTGCACACCTCCGGGAGCTTCGGGGACATGGTCTGCTATGGGACTGTCAGCTCGCGGAGTTCAGTAGAGTTCACGTCCGTGGTGCTCCTGCTGGTGCCAACTGCACGGAAACGCGTACCTGAAGAAGAGGGAATCACACTCTCCAGCAGCTTCTGCTTGTGCACACGGGGCCGGCGCCTTAGGAAAGGAGTCACCACTGCTGCCCCAAGGGAGAGCGTGTTTCACACTTTCAGTGGCTCTTTGTGATTGTGGGAAGTCAGAGGCGCAGGAATGGGGCCGGTTTTAGACCGTCAAGTCGGCGGTGATTGGCGGAACCACATGGTAGTACACGAGTAGAAAGAAAATAGATTTTAAGGTAGAGAGAGCCCTTATCACACACAAAATAGTTTTATTTATTGAGTACCAGTTATGTTTCAGGGACAGTGTAAGCACTTTTTCTAGGCTACTTGTAATCTTCCCAACAAACCAGCCAAGTAGATACTGCTGTCCACGCCGGACGGGCAGGGCGGTAGGCTCAGAGAGGCTGGGTATCCTGCCCAGGTCGCACAGCCCGCGCATATGCCAGAACAGGGAAGTCTTTTCTCCGCGGTGGCTGCCACCAGAATATCAGTTGGCAGGAATAAACAGGAAAAAGCCACCTGCTCCTAGAAGAACAAGTCTGCCAGGTGATCGATTCATTGTTAGCGACTTGGAATGAAACTTGATCTCGGGATCAGCTCACCTTTCCCTGCGATGGTTTGTTTCCATTTTTGCCTATAATCTCGTGTTGCTGGGTCTTACCCCCTACAATCCTGCAGTGGGTTCCATTGTGTTCCTGTCGTTTTCAGTCTTCCTTTCCCTCGGGCCTCTTCCTGCCCTGTCCTTCCTTTATTCCTGGCTGTGCTCAGGAGGGTTTCTTGTTTTCTAACTAGGTTAATCATTTCTAAAGGATCTAATTGTATTGATTTCACAAAGGCTTTTTAGGACCATAAACCTCATGTGTATATGGCCGTGAAAATATTTATATAATTGTACAGAATATAACCTTTAGATGTTCAGGGGGTAAGAATTTTTTGTGTGTCAGATAAGAAGAGTTCCTGTTTCAAAAACTTTCCATGCTGTATTAGAATAAAGTTTATTTTTATTCATCTAAAGGCTGCCTCTAGCTGGCTCTGTGCATGCGAGAAGCATAATTGAGGCCAGTGCAAGGCCTCTTCTGCAAGGGGGGCGGGGGCAGAGAAGGGTCGGGTTTCACTGTGGAGGCCCGCTCCAGTGGCCAGACCCTCTGATCTGCGCCCCCCCGCCCCCCGCCCCAGCACCCTGCAAGCCCCTGTCCCGCAGTGTGTGTGTGGGGAGAACTCTCTGGAGGACAGCCCCTGTCTGGGTACCTGTCCCCCTGGGCCAGACACAGGCCTCGATCTGCCCCATTCGATGCACTTCTCTGCTTGACAGAAATTGTCAACAAAAGGCTATCTCAGACATACACATTTTAATCAGGAGGGCTATATTTTGGGTCCCTTGGCCCCAAAGGAGTGGGGCAGGGGGAGTAGTAGAAATGTCTGGACCAAAGGACTCTGCTGGGAAGGCTCTGTGGGCATCTTGGAGTGGCAAGGGGGCCCTGAGTGAGCTCCAGCTAAAGGTGAGGTGACAGGGTAATTTATCATCCAAACCAGGACGCTTTTAAGAGTGAAAGGGGTGCTATTAATAATTATGCCAGGCCAACTGGCCTAAACCGAGACTCTCCGGGCAAACTGGGGCATGTGATCACCTTCCTAAAAAGGGAAATAGACATTATGAAGTCACAGACACAAACTGTAGGACTTCAGGATTCTGCCCTAATTGTAGGTTCCGTAGACGTGTGGGGAACCTATCCTTTATCCGATTTGGGATCTTCCCCCCGCTCTGGCCATCCTGAGGTCAGCACTTCCCTGCAGAATCATGGAGGTGATATCTTTTTGGCTCACTATGACCACAGGGAGAACCAGGCAGGGGTTTGTCCCACTTGCTTGCCCCACGGTCCGTCCAGCACACCACGTAGCGCTTCATGCCAGGCATGCTGGACTGTTTTTCTGGATGCCCACGTATGGGAATTTCATGCTGTATGCATGTCCCCTTGTGGGAAGAGAGGGTTGATACCACGTTAGCAAGGGATTCCATTGCTTTAAAAAATAGATCCTTCTAAAACATGAGCAAATCTCCCTGATAACCATTCCACACGCACCAGAAGAAATCACAGTGTCTATCCATTCCTGGTAAGTTTTCAGTCTTTAAGATCTTAGTAAAGCCTTGTGATGGGGTAACCTTTTAAGTAAATGGATAATCTAGTTTTTTGGTAAAGACGGCACCTTCCAATTGACATGGCAAAAAATAGTCAAATTGTTCTGCTAGTTTGCTAAGAAACCAAGATTAATAAAGTGGCCTTTATTTTAAGAAAATCCAGCATAAACCAAAATCAGCCCATCAAATAGGTTAATTAGAAAAAGATTATTTGAGGGCGCCTGGGTGGCTCAGTTGGTTAAGCGACTGCCTTCAGCTCAGGTCATGATCCTGGAGTCCCAGGATCGAGTCCCGCATCGGGCTCCCTACTCGGCAGGGAGTCTGCTTCTCCCTCTGACCCTCCCCTGTCTCATGCTCTCTCTCTCTATCTCATTCTCTCTCTCAAATAAATAAATAAAATCTTTAAAAAAAAAAGATTATTTGAATTAGAGACAGATTTTTTTTATTTTTTTTTTTGGCTTTAAAAAAATTCACATCAACAGGCGCCTGAGTGGCCCAGTCAGTTAAGCATCCTACTCTGGATTTCGGCTCAGGTCATGATCTCAGGGTCATGAGATCGAGCCCTGTGTTGGGCTCCACGCTGGGCATAGAGCCTGCTTAAGATTCTCTCTCTCTTTCCCTCTGTCCCTTCCCTCCTTCCTCCCCCCTCCCCAGCTTGTGGCAATCTTCTCTCTTAAAAAAATTCATGTCAATATTTCAGCAGGTAAATTCCCTAATGCATATAAATACTTCTTGAGTTAGAAAAGTTCTACTCTGCATAAAACTTTTTCTTAAATCGCATCTTTTGTTTAAAGAAAACAGGTAAGAAGTGCATAATACAAAGAAATGCTTTCAGCAAGCAATCATGCTGACTCAGTTTCCCTTTGCAGATGACCCTGTATGTGGGAGCGCTGATCTGGCTTCGGGTGCACTGTGGAGCTGGTGGGAATGAAACCACTCTGCTTCCTGAGTTTTCACGCACAACATGGGCAGGGACATAAACACCACCGTGTGGGTTTATTCCAGAGGGAGATGTCTACTTACCTGCCGTTTTCCTTTGTGTGAAGACAATGACAATGGTTGAAATTACAGGATAGAATATGAGAATGTTAGATAATGCCACGAAATCCCTGAGTCTCCTTTATTCTATTCAAAAAGATGAATAAACAGATGTGAAATCATCCATGGGCTAAGATGAAAACAAGAATTGAAGGAAATTTAACATTTTTTTCCTCTGAAAAGGAAATGGCCATTATTTCTTCTTACTTAATGTAAGCCTAATAACTGCTTATAGCAAAAATTTGAACATAGGGAAATATATAAGGTGGGGGAAAGCACCCAAAAGGAAACCCCATGAACATGATTTTGTGGAGGGTGTCCTCTGTGGGTGGATCACACTGAGACCCCGAGGGAGCAAAGCCTGTCTGCCCCCAGGGGCCCAGCTCCCTGATCTCCGGGTGCTGTAGTGAGCTGGGGATGCAGCTGTTGTGAACCCACAGATAACCAGGTCCCAGTGACGTCAGGAGGAGACAGACAATAATCAAAGACGGGGAGGCGAGGCCAATGGCTCTGTGCTGGTTCCCCAGTGGGTTGTCTCTCCTGCTCACCCTGTCCTCACAATGATCTTAAGAATGATAGGCATCAGTTCTCATTTCCACAGATGGGGGGACCACGCTCAGGGGAGTCCAGCTGACCGTGCAGGAGACAAGGCTGGGAAAGGTGTTCAAGCCCGTTTGGCTCTGGTCCTACCAGGCCCACCTCCCTCCCTGCAAAGGTGACACCCGGTGCTCTCAGCAGGAGAAGCTGGGCCTCCCTGGCCCCTCTGGCCCCCCCATGGCATGCTTGGGGCAAGAGAAGTGTCCTTTTGCAGGACAGTGTGTTCTATCTCGAGAGCCACCAGGTGTCTCTCTGACCAAAACAACCTCCTAGTCTGCAGCAGGATCCCAAATCTCTTGATCATTGTTTTTTTTCTGGATGCGTCTGGAAATTCAAATAAAGCTCATCATAACGAAAATGGGAGATGGTGCAGAACGTGAGGCTGGAGTCCAGCTCTGGCACGGGGGCACCTCTAAGCTATGATGTGTTTATGCGGGCATGGTTAGCCCGCATTTAGCCATGCAGAGTATGTCGTTGGGATGACTCGGCAGTGAACTTCTCTATCATCACGTGTGTCTGTCTGTGCTTCATGCTGTTTCCAAGTTAAGATTTTTTTTAAGCTTGAACATAAAAAAAAAAAAAAAACGGTTTTAAAGGCTCATAGTGATTTTCAGTGTCCCCGAAGCTCCAGGTTCTGAGACTCCTGTGTTTGTCTTGGATTTATAGGCTCCACCCCAAGCCCCTGGGCAGAAGTGTGTCCCTGGTAGTGTCCATTACGGCCCCCTTGGGGGTCGCTGGATCCTGAGCTGGGCTTACCTGCTGTGGACCTCTATCTCCTCTTCTATTTGGTGAGGAGCACTGCCCTGTTTCCTGTCCCGAGATAGGAAACCCCCACCCAAGTGCAAGGTGGCCGATGGTCTCGGGTAACCTCAGTAGGCAATGCAGGTGTCGTCCTGTCTCCTTTAGATCTTCCTGCCTTGTCGCAATTTAAAAAAGAACGAAGTGTGACCTGGGGCCTCATCTTCCTCATCTGTAATAATAGTTTCCCCGTCCCAAGATAATGGTGAGGATAGAGTGAGGTCATCTGAGGAAAGCACATGCTGAGCACACAACAAATGTTAGCTGTTGTAGTTGATGTCATTCATGATGGTGGATGTATTCTAGATGAAAAACACACGGCTCACAGCCTTTCCACACAAGCATGCAAAACCCACCCTTGTGTGTTCCCTCGCTGGGCCTGAGGAAGCACCCACTTAATGGGTCTGCTTCTCAGACCTCCTGGACTGTGTGGCTTGCTTTCAAAGGAGCAGTCTTTGTCCAGTAGCTGCACACCAGGCTGGATTCCTGCTCCTCGTTTCCCGGTGGTTCTAGGACCTGATGCTCCACCGTGGCATGCCCCATGTCCCAGGAAGAACATTGCAGCAGGAGGCCATGCCCTGGAGGAGAAAGTAAGAGCACCCACTGCGACCCAAGTTCAAAACCCGATTCCACCCCATGAGGTGGTCACTCTGCTTTCTGATCTTCCGATTCAGTGTAGAAGAGAGGAGCTCCTACTTCACCGGAGTGTGTGGCCTACAATTGTGCATGTCAGTAAGTATTGATGGTCTGAATGATGCACAGTGGGAATTAGGAAAGTAATAAGTAAAGGGTGCTAGTGAGCGAGAGCTGCTGAAAAGGAAGTGGCTTCTTTTTCCTGTGTCCTACCAGTCTGGTCTAGAAGGCAGGACCTTGTCTCGCTCAACCCATCTGCATCCTACTTAGGACTTCGAGCATTTTCACCAATCTCTTTTGATGCCTTTCCTTTCTCTCCAGGGTAGAATTATGTCACTTCAAGTATGGTTTCCTAAAGAATATACGAATACTTGATTGAAGAGAACAATCTTGCTCTCCTATTTCTGACGACCCAGCCTCGGGGACTAAATCTAACCCCGCAGAGGTGTGGTATTTCCGTCACACAGGGGGGTGGCCCGGGACGTCACGTGGCTTCAGTCACAGGATAACCTGCCTTGAATTGTCCCCAGTGGGGGGAGAGGGGCAGGGAGAGGAGCTTTTTTTTCTGGAGGAATATATGTGTGTTATAAACTTCTGTTTTCTCCTTCCTGGTAAACGGTCAGAATTAAAGCTAAAAGCCATATGAGCTTAGAATCTAGCGAAGCGTTGAAATTTGTTACTTCCGGGAATCTAAAAGAGGCTTGTAGTGCGAGTCTCTGACTTTGGGTGCACTTCAGTTT
Source organism: Mirounga leonina (assembly GCF_011800145.1). Lineage (NCBI taxonomy): Eukaryota > Metazoa > Chordata > Mammalia > Carnivora > Phocidae > Mirounga > Mirounga leonina. The sequence goes on along the minus strand of NW_023270316.1, from coordinate 61,207,612 downwards.
GGATCCAACGGGGTGTCCGGTAAAGTGTGACAAATACTAGACACCTCAGGATGGGGGCTTTGGTTTCCATTTAAAGCTCCACCCATTTTTAGGTAATGTTTTAGTGTATATATGGCTTTCCCTGTTGGTGATCAGTGCTCCCCTGTCCACGTGAAGGACAGTCGGTGCAAGTGACTCTTGTCCCTCCCCCTCCTCTTGCCTCCCAGCCACACATGCACGCGCACGCACACGCACACACACACACCCCTAATGGGCAAAGTGAGATCCTGTGCCTTAGAGTGGGAATCAGGGGAGGAGAGAAAAATCACATCTGGTCCCTGTGTCGGAGAGGAGGGTAGCATTTGGGTTGGCCATTAAAGCGTGGGTTGTGATTTCATGGAAGGATATGGAGGGAGAGGCCTTCATGAAGAGGGCAAAGGGGCCTTCAGGGGGAAGGCACGTGGCCAGCTTGGTTGGTCAGGGCTGCTGGCTACAGTGTGGTCTGGGTGTGTGGAAGGTGGCCCTCAGAGGGCGAGCTTAGAAGTCAGCCTGGAAACATTTGTTGACTAGAGTTCAAGGACCTGAAGTGACCTCTAAGGGCCAGGATGTGCAGAAAACCACTCAGACCACTCCTTGGCAGGTGGCAGGGGGAAAATGTGGAAAGGGTATGAGTTAGAGAGGCAGGTCCTGGTACACATCTCTATGTGTCTCTCTCTAACTGAGCTGAAGGGGCATTTGGGATCTATCTACCTGTCTTTCTGTACCTACATGTCTTTCCTATATGTAGGTATATATATGTATATGCACACACACATGCATATTTCTATATGTATATATTGTATATGTGTATGTTGCTATTAAAACATCTGGATTAGTAAAAGGAAAGAAAAAAGTTATTTCTACCCTTGTTAACATTTGTTCACATTCTTGTTTCTTTCAAATTCTATTGGAGGAGCTCATAGGCAAAACTGTTGTTGATGGTATAAGAGAGCAATTAAGTTGAGAAATATTCAGAAAGCTGACCCTATTTCCAGTCAGTTTTAACAAGTCTTGTTCCAGGAGTTGTGCTAAGTGCTCAGGGAGGGCCTGGAGCATTTGGGAGGAGCATACAACAGGAGCCCGGTCCTTCAGCTGCTTTGCTAGCTCACGTGGACAAGGCTGTGGAGTCTGGGGAAAGCAATTTAGACATGAAGGAAGAGCTAAACAATGGCATGCTCCTTCTACGCGCAAGAGTTGTTTAGAGAGGAGCCATGTCCAGCAATGACAGGGAAGCATACGAGAGGATTAGGTATTGGAGGGTCTCAGGAGAGGGTAGGATTTGGTACACATTCCATCGGAGACAGAAGGCAGGAGGCTGCACTGAGCGGGTCACACAAGGAGGGCTGGCTGAAGCCTGCACTAAGAGCAGGGGATTGTGCTGTGAATTGAGGTGGACACCCGGGGTGCTCCACAGGAAGGTTCTGGCTAGGCCTGTCCTGCCAGTTCCTGTTATACCAAAGGTTCTGGTGAGTCATGAGCATAGAAACCCGAGTTCCCCAAACATACTGAAGGGCCCATGGAATCTCTGCCTCCATAATGGGATTGACATCGGGTACAGGGGAGGGATCTTGGCAGCCTGGGTCTTCTTGGAATGCATCTCAGAGAGGTGAGAACTGAGAGACCTTCAAGTGCAGGAAGGGTTTCCTCACTGGGAGAGGAGCGGGCATGTGGTGGGGGTGGTGCATGTGGAGGGAGCAAGGACTGGTTGTTGGGGACAGGACGAGGGGCAGGTGAACGTGTTAGGTGGGGCTGCACTGTTTGGAGGAAGCAGGGATAGGTGGTGGGGGGGGGGGAATCTCTTCCTTCTTCTCCCCAGCCACCCCTCCCAGCCCTCTTTTCTGAACAGTGGTCCTAGGAGTGCAAAGAGGAGATCCTGGGAAGACTCGCTGGTGCCAACTTTGGCCCCTCCTGGTCTCAATCCCTATCACAGGCTTGTGAAGACCCTCAACAGCCTGCCTTCCCTCCCAGGAACTGTTAAGAAAAGCTAAAGGTTGGGGGAGGAGAGTCCAACAGCATCTTGCGTGGCTTCAGTCTGCAGATGGTCACCCCGGGTGGCCCCGGGCAAGGGCACTGAAGGGCAGGGGAGGCAACAGACTTGCCCATCTGGTGTCACAGGCTGAGGAAGTGGTGATGTCCGGACTCAACTAGATAGGAAGCCCCACCTTGCCCCAAGCCTGGAGTGGGACTGATATTCCTTCATTCACTCAGCTCAAAGGATGCTTCTTCCTGAAGCAGGATACCCACCCGGAAATATGGCCCAAATGGATACAGACGGGCTAGGGTGTGTCTTTGGAAGGAAATGCACCTGCCATGAAAATGGAAGCGCCTCCTGGCTTCTCAGCTCTGCAGGAGGATGGGCTGAGGGCGTGGCGGGGGGAGGGGGGTTCCCTCTCCCCCCCACCTCTCCCCTTCTCTCTTCTTTCCTTTTTTTTCTCTTTCCCCCTTCTCTCTTCCTTTCCTACCTCCCTCTCTTCCTTCTTCCCATCCCCCTTTTTTCTTTCTTGTCTTTTTTTTCCCCTGTTCTTTCCTTTTTTCTTTTTAACAGCTTTGGAGTTGTTTGTGTCATAGGATTCTTTCAAGTCCTGGTCCTCAGCCCTCAACCCCAGCTACAGGACAAGCTGAGTGGTGGCTGCTACCCACTTTTAAGAGGCAACACCATCGGGCTGCCTGCGTGGACCCTGAGATGAGGTATTCTGGCTGATGCCTTTCCACAACCTCAGTGTGGATTTGACACAGCTGATTCTGCTTTTGTTTCTCCTGACCTTAACAAGCCACCAATTCCATTGCTTCCCCAGTGTGTCACGACTGGGGACGGTGAGGCCATGTCAGATGCACAAAGCCGGTTCTTCATCGGGCCATTCATATCTGATTTCTTGAGACACTTTATCGAATAGCTTGGATGCAAAACCTCTACAAGAGGTAAGCAGGCCTGAGTCACAGCCCAGATTTCAGAGTCTAAAGCCTGAGCTACTCCTGCTGGCAAAGCTGGGCTGCAGTGCGGAACTCCTAGGGGCTCATCCTCACTTGCCAACACAGAGGCATGTCCCAGAAAGTCGCTCAGTCAGCGCCACATGCGGTGACAGGCCACAACCTGAATCTGGCCAAGGCTTCAAACAGCCCACTCCATCCCCCCCGCCACCACATAGTGTGGTAGACAGGACAGTGCTCCCCATTGATGTGCACATCCTCATCTTCAAACCCTGTCACCTTACACGGGACTCTGCAGATGTGTTGGAGTTAAGGATCTTGAGATGGGGAGAGTCCCGGATCCCGCAGGTGCGCCAGGGTCATCACAAGGGTCATCAAAAGTGGGAGATAGGAAGAGTCAGAGAAGAAGACGTGAAGACAGGAGCAGAGGTTGGGGTGATGTGCTCGAAGCTGGAGGATGGCGCCTCAAACCAAGGAATGAAGGTGCCCTCAAGAAGCTAGAAAAGGCAGGGAAATGGGTTCTTCCCTTGAAACTCCAGAAGGACCCACCCCTGCCGACAGCTTGATCTTCGCCCGTAAAACATTTTTTGGGCTTCTGACCTCCGGAACTGTAAGATAATACATTTGTGCTGTCTAAGCCATTGAGTTTGTGATAATTTGTTCCAGCGGCCATGAGAAACAGAGCCACCCCCCTATGGGCTCTGCAGGCCCCTGAGCCAACCAGTGCCCGAGGTAACAGCCGAAGCCTTCCCCAGACCAACCCGGGCTTCTCCAGAGAAGCTCCAGAAGCCAGCTGAGTTTGGAAAACCCTGGCATATAAACAGGACTCTTTCCTGGAGATGAGCTCTCAGAACCTCTAATGTGTTGATCTGTCTGAAAAAGAAAAGGACATGTGCAGAGAGGGTTTCCCAGTGCTCTAACTGGGGCATCTGCCAAGTGATAACGCCTGTGGGAGGGGTCTGGGAAGGATCGACCGATGTGCTGTCCAGCTCTCCCAGCCCATTTGTCTCCACTCCGTGACCTCCCCTAGTCAGGGGTCGTTGTTACCTGCAGAGAGGTGGGAGGGAGGACCCAGAGAACGAAGCCGGGAGTCCTGCCCTTACATTCCAAAAAGGCCCAGCTCAGGGGTGCCTGAGTGGCTCAGTTGGTTGAGGATCCGACTCTTGATCTCAGCTTGGGTCTTGATCTCGGGGTTGTGAGTTCAAGCCTTACGTTGGACTCCACACTGGGCGTGGAGCATACTTTAAAAAAAAAAAAGAAAGGCACAGCCCAGATATACAGCTGTATTAGTGGGAAGACTGTCCAATCAAGCTGAATCGGCATGCCTTTCCCCAACACACACACGCACACGCCCACACACGCGTGAGCACACACAGGCACACACCACAATCCCCCACACCGGCCAGGGGGAGGGATGATGGCACGCAAGCCTGAGCAACGAGAAAGCTCCCATTAGGTTGAGCTCCTGAGAAAATGCTTTGGACCTTGCCCCCACCCCCACACTACCCCTCCTGGCTGAGTCGGACGGAGGAAAGAGGAGGGGTTATATATTTGTGGGAGAAAATGCTTGAGCCCCTTTAATTCTGGTGGCTCAAAAGTCAAGCAGCCCGTCACCCACCATGCTGTGGGCCGCTCAGAACTTGCCTCATGGCTGGGGCTAGCAGAAGACAGGGGCCGCCGGGCTGTCATGTGCTCTGATGGTGGCCCTTCCGAGGCAGAGGCCACCTGGCATGCCTTAGAGAGGGACAGCCCCAGGGTCCAGGGTGCCCAGCCTCGGATGATGACCTTGCCCACACGCAGCCTGGCAGTGGACTCCCGGGAACCGCTCAGAACTTAGACCCAGAGGACTGAGGAGCGAACCTGCCAGGCTGGGGAGCGGAGGATCATTTAAGGCTCCTGGATTCCTGCCTGGAATGACTGACATGTCATTTCCAGCCCGGTGCCATTGGCAGTTGCAAAAGCAATTACCTGGCAGACCCATGTTTATGGACTGAGAGGAAACTGCTGGATATCTCAAAGCCCACTAAGCACCAGGTACTGAAGGAAAAAACCCAGACTTGCCGCCCCCCATCCCTTGACATGAGCCTTACCGCTCACGGTCGCCCCAGACACTTGACATCCTGAGGGGTCTGCAGCCACTTCTCGGTCCCAGGTCAAATGTCGGAGTGTTGAACAGGATTGACGGCTCCCTTTCTGACCTGTTCCTCGAGCCTTGCTAGAGCTGTGAATTGCCCACATCGGGAGTCAAACCAAGCAAGTTCGAGCCAAGGAGGAATCTATAATCAGGCTGTAGGAGTGTTGTGGGAATACAGTTGAGCCTCAGGAAGAATTGGGGCTGGGAGTCTGAAGGCCGCCAGGAACCCATTCCTTCCCTGAATGTTTACTAGGCACCTCTCCCAATTGTAGGTGCTGGGTCTGCAGCAGGAGAATGAAGCAGATGAGATGCATGCCCTTCAGGAGCTGGAATTCTAAGGCAAGAGAGAAAGACAACAATAGACAGACGTAATCTCACCTCTGCTAGTGGGAAGCACTGCAGAGACCCTGCAGCAGGACGATGGGGCAGAGGGGATGGTGCTGAGGGGCGGGGAGGGGATATTTTAGCTAGGCAGCAGGAGAGGTGTCTCCGCAAAAGTGTCCGTGGAAAGATAGAGGCCTGTACGTGTGAACGCCTGAGGGGGCTCCAGCTGGGAGCGTCCCAGGAGAGGCAAGGGCCAGAGAGTAGGAGGGAGCATGGTTGGAAGGGTGGGACCAGAACTCCCAGGGGCATGCCAGCCAGAGCAAGAAGCTGATAGAAGCCTTCATTCCAAGGCTGATGGAAGACATTGGAGGGTTTTGAGGAGAAGAGTGACACGATTTCATTTGTGTTTTTAAAAGATCACTCCAGCTGCTATGTGGAAAGGGGATTGCAACAAGGCCCCTGGGAGAGTAGTGGGCAGGACGCCAGTCCTGTCCCTGCCCCAGCTGCCCAGACCTCTCGTGGGTCCAGTGCTCCACAGCCCACCTGTTCAGGAGCTAAGCCTGCAGCTGCAGGAGGTTAGTGAATGACCCCAGCACCCAGCAGAGCTCTGAGGAAGCCCAAGCCCAAGACCAAGTCCATCCTGAGCGCCACCTCCCCAGTCGCCATCCAGTCAAGATCTCTAGCTCTAGTGACCCTCACACTGACCCCATTTCCTGCCCTGTGCCTTAGCCCAGACACCCCCCCAGAGTTCGCCCAAGGTGTGCCTGGCACAGAAGTTAAGTACATGTTTGCTGGATTACCAGGAAATCTTATCCTTTCTCTGTCTACCATTGGCTGGCTTAAGACGATGCAGTTTCACTTCATCTGAAGTGAAAAACACAAACTAGTCCATAACTGGCTTTTATCAGAAGCCTAAGTACTGCAGAATACAGGCAAGCGGCTCTCCTTTTTCTCCTGAAATGTAAAATCATGCCGAGAGTATGCCCTTTGATCCCAGGCGTATAAATCACTATTACGATGCCTCTTGGACTCCTCACTGCCAACTTCATTCCTGAATTTCCACAAAATAATGCCATTGGCTGCCTAGTCCTTTGATCCTGACCTTGGTGGTGGGAGGTTCTATGACTTCCTTCCCTCTCCCCCTTCCTCCCTTCATGTTAATCCACTGTGAGTTAGGTATGATGTGGCAATCGTGGAGAGATGAAATCAATGTATTCTGCTTGGAGTTGAGTGGGCGGATCAGAGAGCAAGCAAGCACAGCCGAGTGTTGAGGGCCACTGGGAGGTGATCTGTATGAGGCCCGCGGCGTGCTCGTGCATGGGTACGCTGGGGGTCATTACAGCACTGTTCGTATGGGGAGCAGCCAGGGGGTCCCTCAAGACGGAAATGGGTAGACAACTTGTGGCATGTGTCATATAATGAAGTACTCTGCTGCATTTAAGCTGGATGAGCTCGATCTACATATATCAACATGGAGAACTCGCAAATCACAATGTTGAGTGAAAAAAGTTGCAGACACAAAAATATAGTGAAATTGCTTTGTATACATTTTTATTTGTATTTTTTTTAATTGTTCATTTGAGAAAGAGAGTAACTGTGGGGAGGGGCAAAGGGAGAAGAAGAGAGAGAAGCAGACGCCCCACTGAGTGCAGAGCCCTACACCGGAAGGGCTCGATCCCACCACCCTGAGATCATGGACCTGAGCCACAATCAAGAGTCAGACGCCCAACGGACTGAGCCACCCAGGCGCCCCACTTTGTGTACATTTTTAAAAGAAAATAGTTGCACATATTGTTGTAGACACAGGCTTCTGGAGTCAAAGTACACATATGGGGTGGAGGAGTTACCAACTGGGTTTAGAACAGCAGTTTCCCCCAAGGAGAAAAGAAAAGAAAGGGGTCTGAGAGAATCTGAGAAGTATTTAGGCTCTTCAACTATATTTGTAACATGTTTTTTCTAAAAATATGAGGCAAAAATGTCAGCACTGGTCAAATCTGGGTTATGGGTACATTGATTTTGCCTATATATATATTTAAAATATGAATATATTTTTTAAAAATACATGTGGGTCTGCAGTTTGGCGAGAGGCCAGGCCCGAAGCTGTAGAGGAGGGGATCATCTTCACCAAAAGCTCAGGTGAAACTCTGGGGCAGATGTGTTTGCTCAGGCTGTGCACGTTGATTCATGACACAGAAAGGAGCAAAGACCTCGGCAAACACTTATTTTTAAGGAAGGATGTGGATATAAAGCAGACAGAGGACTCAGAAGAGGGCCCAGAGAAGGAAAATAGCCAGAAGGGATGTATGATGAGGAGGCCCTAGAAAACAGGGTTTTTTTTGTTTTTTGGTTTTTTTACTGTTCAGTATGTAGAAACACAGAGGAGAACACAGCGGGTACAATGAATCTCCATACACCTGCCCTTAACCTCTCCTTGAAATAAGTAATTTTCAAGATTTTGCCCAAATTGCTCCTTCTCTTCCCCCTTTTCTTTCCTTTTTTGAGTTGCTGAAGTAGTTTAAAGCAAATCCCAGACACCGTGTCTTTCTATCCCCACATAATGCAGTATGCATTTCTAAAATACCCAGACATGGAGAGAGATTTTTATTAAAAAGATTTTATTTATTTTTTGACAGAGAGAGAGCACAAGCGGGGGAGCATAGGCAGAGGCAGAGGGAGAGGGAGAAGCAGGTTCCCTGCTGAGCAGGGAGCCAGATGTGGGACTCCATCCCCGGACCCTGGGATCATGACCTGAGCCGAAGGCAGACGCTTAACTGACTGAGCCACCCAGGCGCCCCTAGAGAGAGATTTTTAAGGAGGGAAACATCAGAAGCATTAAATGTTGCAAAGGACTGGAAAGAGAAGAGGATGGAGGGGCCGTCACCCAAGGTGTGGGTGCCAGGACGAATGCTGGTCCCAGAGGCGTGGCTAGGATTGGCTGTTGGAGGTGGTGGAGGCCACCCCTACAAGAAACGCAGTTTATTGGGCGCCTGAGTGGCTCAGTCATTAAGCGTCTGTCTTCGGCTCAGGTCATGGTCCCAGGGTCCTGGGATCGAGTCCCACATCGGGCTCCCTGCTCCGTGGGAAGCCTGCTTCTCCCTCTCCCACTCCCCCTGCTTGTGTTCCTTCTCTCACTGTGTCTCTCTCTGTCAATTAAATATATATCTTAAAAAAAAAAAGAAAGAAAGAAAAGAAACACAGTTTATCATTTCCAGAAGCCTGATGGCAAAAGGAAGGCAAAAGGGGACAGCATGAGAGTGCGGCAGACACGAGGAAAGAGATCTAAGGATGGAGGGACATCAGTATCTGGGGGCTTGGAGGACAGATATGAAAGAAGAAGTAAAATGGATGGAGCAAATCCCCGCGGCAGAAGTGAACGAGAGCAAGTACAGTGGGGCTAATTCTTCAGTAACCAGGAGCGAAGTTACTCAAAGATCTAGTGGTGGGAAGAAAGAACATTGACAATCTTTGAGGGCCCCGAGTCTGCCATTTGGGACCTGCGAGTTTGGAATGCCCTGGGGGCATGGGGACCAGGGGTCAAGCCAGGATTGTGATAATATTGTGATTTATTGAGCCCCTGCTGCGAGTCAGGCGCGTTCATGAATCTCATTTAATCCTCATACACTTTGCAGCTTGGGAAAGTGGACTCGGAGGTGGTAAATACTTGTGCAGACACTTAGTACATCACCGAAGTACTCTGACCACAGGGCTCTTCTGTCTTTGCTCTTGAGTCTGTGGAGTTCCTAATCTCCGTCCAAGGTCTCCCTCTCCTCCCTCCCCTGCGCACCCTCTCTGGGGCAAGCAGGACTCTTAGGACTCCCCCTACATCCTTCCATCCTGCAGCGCCACATCCACACTGGCTGTGTTTGTTCAGAAAGACGAGCATTTGTTCAGAAAGACGAGCCTGTGGATGTAGCTGATCCCTGGAAAGCCCTTTAGAAAAGGAAGGCAAGCTTGCCCTGCCGAGCTCCATGGACATATTCGCCCCTTTCAGGGGTATTCTACAAAACAAACAGGTGTAATGCGGGACTGGGAGGTGCGTGGGCTGTGATCCATAAACCACATCTTCTCTGTAAGAAAAGTCTTTGCGTGGCCAGTAGGCGGGATGCAGGGCTTTACCCACAGGTGAGTGTTAAGTGGGGGCCTTGCTTGTGCTCCTCAGTGCAATGGAGTGGACCAAGCACTGGGTTTGGATGCAGACCTGAGTTCGAATCCCTCCTTGGGCGCATCAGTCAGCTTCCTGGAACCTGAGGATCAAGGGAGAAAGCTGCATACGAATGCTTGGAGGGTGGAGGAATGAAGAAAGGGGAGGAGGCTATGAATGGTCAATCTACCCCTGCTGAGTTTAATTGGAGTGGACAGAGTGTGTTTGATATGGTCTTCAGGAGAAAGTCACCAAGGTGATGGAGAAATTTCAGGTGGGTGACTTAAATGCTCATATTTAAAGATTCCTTGGGTAACTGACCTGAGGTGACCCTGAGGGACTCCTGGCCAAATGTCCTCCAGGGAGCCAGGCCCTGCCTGGGAGACACACGCTGGGATGAAGGGCTGGGCTTCTTCCTGCCTTGAAGGCCCAAAGTGCCAAACCCCAGTCAGAGCCTGGCAGCATCCTGTGACGTTTTTGTCTACACTAAAATGCAGATAAGAAGAAATAAGTTTTCAACAAGAGAAGAACTTATTGAAAATAGAGATCACGAACTGAGGCACCATGTTATGTATGAATAAAGCCTTTCTATGTCTCTTCTCAATTTTCACATGGACACACGTAAAATACTGCAGTTTCCACTGTTTCACAGAGGATGAACCAACACAAGACTACAGAGGCCGTTCACTGTGAGCCCACGAAGCTTCAGCTTCACGGCCCCGTTGGTGCACGGGCCCCTGCCCGCCCTGGAAGGCACCCAGCACCACGTTCTCATGGTCATGTGTTTTGTAAGTTTGCCAAGTAAGTTACTCTATTTGCAATTGGTTAGGACTGGTCTCTCTTTCTATGTGATGTCCCCTCCAGCACATGTTTCTTTGTGTCAAGTGACACTGGATAACCACCGTAAATTTTTGGGTAAGGGGATGTCAAGTTCATCATACACTGAGTTTGGGTAGAGTGAGCTATGTTTATGGGGTTTGTGGTCACCACTGTGTACGGTTCAGGCTAGCTCCCTGTGTACAAATGGCTCTAAGGACTACTCCTAGTAGTCCTTCCTGACTTACCCAGTGTCGTGGCGGGGCGAGTGTGGATCTATACGGAGGCATACCGATCTGGGAGGAGACACAGGTGTGGAAGCTCGAAGCTACTCTGTGGAGAATTCTCCCAAAGACGTGCAAAATTGTTAGCAGAGGAGTTGATTCTCATTGATAGAAGTTCTCTCCTGTCAGGAATATACTTGATAATGCAGCATATACAATTATAAACACGACATACATCGTTTCATTTTTCGATGGCAATTGCAAGAAATAAATAGAATTAATCACAGTTGCTGCATTTTTAGGGCACAAATCAACAGTAACAGCGTATATAGTGAATATGACTATGTGTGAAGTTGCATCTTCATGAAGTCCCACTGTCAATGATGAAGACATTTCCATCAACCAAACCAGGGGAAAGACTGAATTATCTTTTATAAAACTGTTGTCATAGGAAGAGGTGATCAGAACCCTCAAATGTAGGATAAAAGTATTACATAAATGTGTTGTTATTTTTCTGGATCGTTGGTGTTTGTGGTATTTGTAAGCTCTTTAATATCTGTAATTTGTTGTGGAGTTTTTTACATTCTAAATCATAATTTCATACCTAATTTTGTATTTGTGATTTTTATAGACCTGAGAATGTGCCCAACCGGGATGCCTGGGTGGCTCCGTTGCTTAAGCATCCGACTCTTGATTTTGGCTCAGGTCTTGATCTCAGGATCATGAGTTCAAGCCGCTTATTGGGCTCCATGCTGGGCATGGAACCTACTTAAAAAGAGAGAGAGAGAGAGAGAGAATGTGCCCAACCATATAAATTTTAAGCCACACAAAACGTGGATCTATCCCAGGGGTGCCTGGGTGGCTCAGCTGGTTAAACATCCGACTCTTAATTTTGGCTCAGGTCATCTCAAGAGTTGTGAGATCGAGCCCTGCATTGGGCTGGGCGTGGAGCCTGCTTAAGATTCTCTCCCTCTCCCTCTGCCCACCCTCCACCCCTGCTCAAGCACGCTCTCTCTCTCTCTCTCTCTCAAAACAATGACAAAAACTTGGATCTATCCCTAATGGGGTAGTTAAGCCACAAGCTGAAGTCATAGCCACTAAGTGGTCCAAACAGGATCCAAATCCGGAGTCCCAGTGCTGGCCTCATGGTGTGTCTCAGACTCCAACACGCATCCATTCACCTGGAGCTCTTGTGAAAGTCAGATTCTGATTCAGTAGATGTGGGCTGGGGCCCTACTGGCATGACTGCTATTCTGTGGGCTGCAGTCTGAGGGGCCAGGGTCTCTAAGCTAATGCACCATTTGGTTTTCTCGTGCAGTGTGATTAGGTCACTATAACAGCTTCCTAAGCAACAGGGTCTAGCTCACCTGATTTCCTCATTAACACCCCCCTTCCCCTCCCTCCAACCCTCAAGGCATGTATGGTATTGAGAAGTTTCTTGAACACACTTTACACTACCCAGCTTCCCTCTTCCACACTTATGGAGCACCTATGATGGGTTGAATATTTTCTATTGATCATCACGAATGCTCCTGAGTACTTGGCTCCCAGGGGGCATGTTCCCATCTTGTGGATGAGAACATTGCCATTCAAGGAGGCATATAACTTGCCTGAGGTGGCAAGGTCAGTGTTTGAACTCACATCTCCTGCTCCTCCTTACCTGGTGGCGTGTGGGCTAAGCGGGGAATCCAGGAGTCAGCCTGTGTTCCCAAGGAGAATACCGCCGCCAGGCACCTACTCTCAGGTGGGAGCCACCTGCATCTCTCCTCTCTCCAGGTCTTCTCTGCCTTGGGCTTGGCCCTAAATGCTGCATGCCTTCATTGCTGGTCCATTAAATGGGCTTAATGGGACCCACCTCATCGAATTTTATGGGGATTTAATGACGCATTCCCTGACGAGTTACACGATACTACTCATGCTAGCCCATAGCACCCGTGGAAGTGGTCACTGTTGTCCCTGGGATAAGCTGACCTTGGCAATCAGGTGGGTAGTCCTTCCAGCTTGTACCCTGGGCTTCCTTCTTCCTGATGTATGTTAAGAAGAGACCATGTTAAAACACAAGGACATCTGAAAACATCTCATACCCCACAGAGTGCTGAGCAGAGGCGAAGGGCTTGATGGCAGCTAATTGTCCCCTGGCAGATGTCAGTTTCGCCTGTCTGTCTCTCTCCGTGTGTTCGCAGCTGTGTGGCAGGCTGTCGGCCTCTGGCATTCTCTTCCTGTCTTGGTCCTCCCAGGTGCACCAAAACCCCCAGCCATGCTGCCTAATTACCGCAGGCCCGCCTGGTGACAAACACTGCAGTGATCTTATGTGTCGTCTTTAGAACACGTGAAGCAATATTATTTTCAGAGACTTCAGACATTTGTCCTGTGGATACAACTTCCAGGAGAAAATGCCAACAGATGGGGGCAGGCTGCATTCCCGGGCTGTCCCTATCCTCTGGAGGCTTCTGTTCATTAGCATCCCCCAGAAGGACGTGCACCATAATGGCTGCAGACTCAGGGTGGTCTTGCCTCAGGCTCTGTAGCCCGGAAGGTCCGACTTCCACATCCCCAGGCAGCCTGGCCTGGATTTGGGTTACTTTTTAAACTGCCCCTGCAATGCAGCTGCAAATCCAGAGAAAGAGGAGCGCAGGTCCTGCTCACCAGGGAACAGCTCGCTGAGCACACGCTGTCCCTGGCATGGCGAGCAGGCAGACAGTGTAATTACAGTCATTCCAGGAGATGCATTCTGCTGAATTGCCCCTTTGGGACCACCCCTCCTAGTTCTTTGGTGCCAGGACAATTTTTTTCAAACCCTTTGCTAAATTTCAAAATGTCACAGGTAAAAGCAAACCTCCTCACTTAGCTTCTTCGTTATTTGTTTAGGATTTTATGTATCTCATTTTATATACATATTGCAATAGATTGGCCCCGCCTCTGGGGGGGCGGGTAGAAAGGGTTCCAAGAGTGGAGCGGAAGATGACTTCAACCACACTCCACGTGGAACATTAGCTTCAGGACAACAACAGCGTAGACTGAGCCCTGGGGATGCAGTTTGCCTTCTCTGGTTCTTCATTTGGTGTCTGAATCAACAGGCTTTGTGCCCAGAAAGAGGAAGAGAAAAAGCCGTGGAATGTTTTTCCTTGGAAAACTTTGTCTAATGGCCACCTGTTAGTACTGGATGCCAGACAGCACTCTGGGCCCAGGGGATGAATTTCAGAACTCTGAGGTCCTTTCTCCTGATCACTTCCATCCGTGTACTTTATAGATTCCAGAGCAGTTCTTCTGCCTCTTCCGTGCACGTACTCAGTCATCCGCCTAGCGAGCATGTATAACACGTTAGCTGGGTGCTGGGATGGCACTGGGCACGGGGGATACTGCCCCTGCCCTCCAGTTGCCTCTGAGCCAGCGTGGGAGGCAGACACGCAGAGAGCACACTCAGCGCCGCTCCCGGGAGAAGCCCAGGGTCTGGGGTGAGTGGGATGGCTCCTGCTCTGTGTGGGAGGGGGACAGATGAGGCTCCCTGGAGGGGACCTGGATAAATCAGTGGGGGCTGCCTAGAAGGAAACTTTGGGCAAAGAACAAAGATATTTAAAGGGAGATTTTAAAAAGTCTGGCTGAATGATGCACCCCGGAAACCGTCTCTCTAATCTCCCCAGGGTCTTTAGTGAGAGACCCCTCTCTGTGAATGCCCTATGGCCGGGGGCTCTGTCCAGGATGCCTAGGACGCGCTGGCCTTGCAGCTCGAAGGGCATGGGTGACACCTGAGGCTGCTGCTTCCACGTAGACTGTTTGCAGAGAATGCTGTTTGCAGAGCGGTCCTAGGCTGCATCGCCAAGGCAAAGCCTGCAAACACAGGCCGCAGGAACTCTGCATTCCATGCATTTATTCAGTCATTTCCTATTAACCGAATACTTGTTACATGCCCTGTTCTAGGCGCTAGGAGAACAAGCGGTGAATACCACCAGGTCAATGCCCTTCTGGACCCTTATGTAATATGGGGAGAGGGTAGCAATCAACAGACAGTTACATCTAGGGTATGCCGGATGGTGATGGAGGAAGGCGAAGGAAACGAGCCAGTGTAGGGCTGAAGTGGGGACAGGGGGACACACTGGCAGGTGACATTTGAGCAAACACTCACGGGTGTAAACCATGTGGATCCCCAAAGTAAGCGGGTCCCAGGCAGAGGAAAGAGTAAAGTGCAGAAGCCCAGGGAGCAGTGGGCTTTCGGTGCCCAGGGAGAGGCAAGGTGGCCTGGAGCGGGCGTGTGGTAGGAGAGGAGGAGAGGGGCACTGGCAGTGGGGTGCCTTGGGGGCTCTGCGTCTGAGCAAAGTGAGGAGCCAGTGGAGGTCTGGCCAGAGGAGCGGCATGATGTGACTTATGTTTAATAGCTTGTCCACTGTCAGGTCAGCGCAGGCCCATCTTCAGAGCTGTGTACTGGTGCCTAGCAAAAAAAAGTCAGGAGCCTACAGAAACTGATTAGACAAAAATATTTCTAGAACATTCTGTACATGGTGGACATTTTGCTAGGCGGTTTGGTCCTTACCCTGAGGGAGTGAGCCCCCTGGGTGATGGGAGGACAGAGGCACACAGGGGGATGACAACTCCGTGCAGGGCGCTACACTGTGTACATTCAGGGAGGTGCGCTGGCTGTCTCGGAAATGGCACCCAAGCAGGTGAGCCCAGGCGGCCAGGTGAGAGACGTTCTCTCTGTGTGCCAGCAGTCCCCCAAGTGCCTTGGGGCTTCTTCTGGGGATAGGGTTAGTGTGTTTCAGTTGCACGTGGGATCGCTGGGGATCATGGTAGACAGAGGTGAGCCAGTCTGCCCTTTCCTGAAGGTGTTGAGTCTGGACAGCATAGTCTGTCTCACTTGGGAGCTGCTAAGTAAACAGCGCTTCCATAAAGCACAGGTCAATGAGAAAATTTGAATTTTATTTATGAAACTACCTACCAGGATGTGCCATGAAGAGTAATCTCAGTCAAGCCTCCCAATCAATAATTTCAGACCACAAACACTGGAACACCAAAGTGATAAGGTAGTGGGTGCTCTGGTTAGCTATTGTTACTTCACAAATGACCTCAAAACTTACTGACCTAAAATAACGATTTATTATTCCTCATGATTCCGTTTGCTGGGAGGTCCTCCTGCCGGTCTTGTCTGGGCTCACTCGTGGGGCTGTGTTCAGCTAGGGGGTTCCATCTGGGGATGGATGCAGCTGAGATGCTGTGTCATCTGCGCCCTTCTTCCTCATGGCAGTACTGTTCTAAAATATAGGTTTTATTGTTACTCAAGCAGGGCGAGGCCAACAGATCAGGAGATGAGGCCATCAAAAAGAGAGCTTGTTATTCTCACAAATCCCTGGAGGAGAAAGCACGCCAGGCCATGCAGGGCCAATGGGGAAGCACCAGGGTCAAGGCAGTAGGCAGAGGAAGTGAAGGGAAAATGTGGGCAAGAGCCTTCACTGTGGTTCCGTGGGAAGGAATAGGTGAGGCAGGGCAAGCAGATTTAGGATTGGCCAGTTGGAGTAATTTCAGCAGGCTCTGGAGCGCAGGGGCTGTCCCTAGTAGTTGGGCATATTTCAGACAGGTGGATAGGAGCCCAGAGCCTGAAAACCCAATAAAAGAGATACTTGGAGTGTGGGCCCTGGATTGGTTTGTTTTGTGTATGCAAAGCATGTTCATGGGAAAGTTGCTTACTATCTCTAGGAATTGGCTGGCCCTGGGAGGGGCAGTCCCTCAGGGTCAGCAAGCCCAGATGTCAACGCGGCAGAGCACAGAAAACAAAAGACATGGTTCCCACAGGTCTCCAGGCCTCTCTCCACATGGTCTCTCAGTAGGAGCTCTCGCGTGGGCTTCCTGAAATGATGGCCAGGGCATTCAAGGGAGGAGCAGAAGCCCCAAGGCCTCTTCAGGCCTCAGCTTGGAAGGTGTGCAACATCACCTCCACGTGGTCAAAGAATCTCAGAGCTGCTCCAGATTCATGCTCTTGCTGAGAGGAGAGGAACCCTTACCGCGCCAGGGTGACAGCCGTTGTCGCCATCTTGTCAAACAATCCGCCACAGGTTTGCTTCTAGAATGTTGCTAAGGCCTTCCGGCAGGAAGGACAAAAAGATGTGGAGTTCCAGCTCCTCTGTCTTTACCGGCGTGTGGACAGCGTGTGACTTCCCTCCCCCCATTGGTCCCAGCCGCCAAGGTCAGTTGGGTATTTGCCCTGGAGTCCCCAGGGCCCTTTTCTACTTTTCCGGGAGGGTTGTTGAGGCTCTGAGCTGCTATCCCTCAAACGGCCTCAAGGCCTGGAGTCCCGGGGAAGAGCCTACCTGCTCTGGCAGGGAGCCCAGGGCTGTTGGCTGACTGTTTGAAGGCCTTAGGGTCAGGCTCTCTCGTATTATATTCCCATCAGGAGTTAAAGTCACCCGTAACTTCCCCCCACAGGAGCACAGATGCTTTATTGCCGACATGCTATTTGTGAAGCATGAGGGGTTGGGCCAGTAAGAGCCACCTTCCATCTCACACGTTAGGCCCATGGAGCACTTTCTCGTATGTTCTCTTATGTGTTCTCACAGCCCCATGGAGGACGCATCCTGCTTTTTCGAGTGAGGACCCTGCGGCTCCGGTGGTCTCCGGGACTCCCCGGGTGTCTACGTTGGCTTGGGCCTCAGGAGGTGTCCTGGACCCATGGGTGAAGCTAATGGAGCCCTGCAAATGCTCTCCCACTTCGTTAATATGAGTGCTTCAGAGCGTGACTTCTGCCTCCTGTTAAAGCTCTTCTCTCCGGCTGTCCTCATTAGGTGATTTCTGCCTTTGACTCAGTCCCCTTAGTGTTGTGAGGAGTTACCCATAGCCAGGGGAGTACCGCTCGGACACCCCTAGAGACAGCCCAGCCCTTCCCCTGCTCCACCCAGCTCTTGCTCCAAAGACCCCAGCGGGGCCCGCCATTTGCGGGGAGCAGATCTCAGTCCCTAAGAACAAGCCTGTGGAAAGCCAAACAGGCTCTCAACTCCGGACCCCCAGGTCGCCTCCATAGCACAGTGATGGGATTCAGTGAGAGAGTGAGTCATTTGTTCTGCTTCTAAGAGTCTGAGCTGGACACCCACCTGTTTGCTTCAGAATCCCAACAAGAGAAGCTGCCCCTGTCAGTCTGTCTCGAGGTAAAGAAGACTGAGTCATTGCTGAGCATGGCACCAGGGACCACTCTCCCCAGACACCCACGGGCATTCGCGGAGGGTAACGAAGGCAGAATCTCTCAGAGTTAGATCCTGTTTCTCTGGAAAGCAGGGTGCAGTCTTCCTGCGTTTCCTGGAACTCGGAGGCTTCTACAATCCCTACAGAGACCCAGGGGAGTCCAGAGCAGAGGCCACACGTCAGGATTCCATTTCCTGCTCCGAGGCTGACTCAGCTGTTCGGACTTGCCCCTTTGCCTCTGCTCGCAAGGCGCTTCCTTTATGAACAGAGGTAACTCACCTGCCAGAAAAAGATTTTGGAGAGCTGCTAATGAGGCAGCCGGGTTTCCCTTACAACATCCTGAAAAAGATGCTGTCCAAACAAGAGGGTCCCAAGATGTAAGGGCATCTCCCTGACGAGCGAGGGGCAGGGTGGGGTGCAGGTCCAGGCCACAGGTGCTGGGACTACTCCAAAACCATGCACCTCCCCGGCTGTTGTCCCTGAAGTCCTGCTTCCTGGGCCCGCTCCTGCTGATGGCTCTTTTCCCCAGAGAAGGACAGTCCCTTCCTTCCTGTACAAGCCACTTACAAAAGTCAGCCTGGGACCAACACTGCTTTGCAGTGTCTGTTTTTCCCCAGAGGGTTCTCAACCACCGGTGACTTTGACCTCCCCCAGGGGACATCTGGCAGTGTCTGGAGGCATTTCTTCTTGTAGCTGCTGGAGGTGCTATTGGCATCAGAGGAAGAAAGGTCAGGGATTCTGCTTCTCATCTTACGGTGCACGGAAAGGCCCCACAATAAAGAATTATCCAGAGGAGCCTGGCTGGCTCAGTTGGAGGAGCCTGCAGCTCTTGATCTCGGGGTCATGAGATCGAGCCCCACATTAGGTGTCGAGATTGCTTAAATAAATAAATAAACTTAAAAAAAAAAGAAAAGCCTAAAAAAAATGATTCAGTCCATGGTGTCCATGGTGAGGAGGTTAAGAGGCTCCCTCGGCCTCCCCTCCCATCCCCTCATGGTGACGAGGTGCCCTTCACCTAGCAAATGAAGTCCAAGAGTATCCCCATCCATCAGCACTTTTCACAATACCTTGAAAGTGGGCCATGCTTGCTTTATCCCTTCTGATCTCGAGCTTCCTTTTTTCCATGCTCCTATTAGCAATTCCTAATCAAGCCTGGGGAACATTATCCATTACCACTATTCATTACTGTCCATTAGCTATTGAAGGCCAGGTGATATTTTCCCAGATCTCTCTCTCATTCTCCATCGTCCTCACCATCACTGACAACAGCACTGACCTCACAGTTGTCATAAATATTGCATATAAGCTAGCCCACAAGCAGTCATCAGTCAATTGCCTGGGGCCTGACGCCACCCGAATTCACTTCCTGCCCTCGTGTATTTCTTAACTGTAAAGTAAGCAGCGCTAAAACCGTATATGGGCTCCTCAACAACGGCATTGTCCTCATCATCCCCATCGTTACCATTGCTGTCGTTACCTTTGCAAGCCAGCCAACTAGCAGCCTTGAAGTCCATGGTGGTGGAGGTGGCAACTGGGAAGCAGCTGTTCAGAGCACTCCTAAATTTCCAGCAGCCAAGAGCACAGACATTCCGTCCTGGGCTGGAGTTCACTTTGTGCAGTGTGAACACAATTTTATTAGGCGCTGTTGGCATCTGAGCCTCTGGTGACCAGGTCCTATTTTCTACACACACACACACACACACACACACACACACACACACACACACACTGCTTTGTCTTTTCCATTTTTCAGTTACCAGTAGTAGAGCTTGATCATTGCTTCCTCCTCTGGTCCCCCAGAAATTGAGACTTTTGGGTGTATTAACTTAGCATTTGACTCAGTGAGATGCCCAGGGCCTCCTGCTTCCACACCGGGGGACTGGGATGAAGAGTGCTAGCATAGGGGTGGGATGGCTAGAAGGCAGTTTGCCCTCTGCTTGGTGACCTTCCTGATCTGTCCGGTGGAGAGAGCACCCAGAGCCTGACACGACAACTGAGGCATTGTCAGCCATGATGTAGAGTCTCTCCCCTTCCCCTCCTGCTCCCTGGGCCTCCCCTCACAACCTTCCATAGCACACTTAGGAATGATTCACCAAGTGTCACACCGGGAAGCAAGACTTGAATAGTAACGAGAGGAAAGCACTATAGTTAGGTAGTATTGATCATCTCCGTATGCACTTTATTTATTTGCAAGCACCGTTCAGGACCTAGTTAGTAATAAATAAAGAGCCTCCAGATCACCTTGCCGCTCCCCACTGCTCCATTTCTGCTGACACTCTTCATGAATGCAATTCTGGTTGTGTGCCTCTTGGTGACCCAAACTGAGGAGAGGGTACCCACAAACGGCGTGTAAAGTACTTCCATACTCGTGAGCGTCTGTGTGCACACGCAGAGCTGTCAAAAGCCTGCTTCGTTTATAATCAACACCCACGGTGGATGCAATTGGTGCTCTGCCCAGGTGCCCTTTACGCCCCTCATCCCCCAGCTTCTGTGAGTGTTGGCTCACAGCAGCTGTCCCTTTCTTGAAGGAGAGCTGTCCCTTTTCTTTATAACAACTTTATTGAGATATAATTCCTGTGCCATAAAATTCATCCCTTTAAAGTTTATAATTCAGTGGTGCTTGGTAGATTCATAGAGTTGTGCGACCATCACCACTTTTGAATTTTAGAGCATTTTCAGCCCTACCCCTTCAAAACAAAACAAAACCCTGGTAGTCATTAGGAGCCACACCCTATTCTCCTGTGGCAACCATGAATCTACTTTTTGTCAGTTATGGACTTACCTATTCCGGGTATTTCCTCTAAGTGTAATCATACGATACATGGACTTTTGTGTCTGGCTTCTTTGACTTAGCATCATGTTTTATGATTTCATCCATGTTACGGAATGTTGTAGCGGTACTCCACTCCTTTTTATTGCTGATGCTATTCCATTTTAAGGATATGCTGCATTTTTGTTTGTCCATTCATCACTTGATGGGTATTTGGGTTGTTCCTACTTTTTGGCCATTACAAATAATGCTGCTATAAGCGTTTTCAAACAAGTCTTCGTGGGGACATATACTTTATTTTGCTGGGTAGACATGTAGGAGTAGGCTGATATGGTAACTCTTAACATTTTGAGGAACTGACACATGGACTACATCATTTTATAATCCCATTAGCAATGCATGAAATTTCCAGTTTTTCCATATCCTTGTCAACACTTATTATTGTCTTTTTTATTTTAGTTTGAATGTGAAGTTGTATCTCATTGTGGTTTTGATGTGTACTTCCCAAATGACTAACAGTGTTGAGTATCTTTTCATATGCTTATTTACTGTTTGTGTATCATCTTCAGAGAGAAATATCTATTTCAAATTATTTATTTTTAAGTTGTGTTATTTTGCCCTTTCATTGTCGACTTTTAAGAATTCTCTATATATTCTAGACTCGAGTCCCTTCTTAAATATATGACATGCCTTCTCTGGCAGCCATGGAATTGTGAGGCCAACTTGTGGCAAGCTGCTCATCAAAATCACCGGGGGCAGGGCTTCAAAAATACTGCTGGGCTCCACTCAGGCCGTGCAGATTCAGTATATCTGGAGTGTTCGTTGAATTCCAGGGATGGTTCTGATGCAGACTCTTAGTTGAGAACCGCTGTTTTCCCAGTGGTCCGGGAGGCATGCCTGGGCGGCTGGCCGAGCTTCTGACAGGAAACAGGTCACGGTTGGAAGGATCCAGCAGGGTTCTAGAGACGTGGCACAGTGAGAAGGTGGGTGCAATCGTGTCCCATTGGACAAGATGGGCCTCTCCGACAGGATCAGGTTCTGCTTGATAACAACACCTCATATCCCCCTCAGGGCATCAGGTTGGGTGAGGCAGCAGGAATGGGTACCCGTGACTTCTCAGAGAACAACTGTCCCCAGAGAGCAGTGATGGCGCTGACGGTGGCCTTGCCCCTGAGCATTTTAGCTGGAAGGGGGTGGGGGGAGAAGAGGTTGGAGATGAAGAAATGCTGGATCTGTTACTCCTGGGCAGTTCTAGCTGCAACTCTGTTCTGTTAAGTCTCCGTGTCAACGTCCCCAAGTGGATCCCATGGCAGACACTCCACTCCTCCCCCTCCCACCCATTTCGCCACTAAAGTCTACAGACTCTAACTCGAATCCTTAGTCTTGAGGCTCCATTTCCCTGCAGTCACCGCAGGGTGTGATCCGCATCTGCAGGGTAACCACTCCACCTGCGGAATGATTCAGAAAGCCCCCTCCAGACACAGTTTCCCACCCAAGGTGGCAGCTGAAGAGGGCAATGCTATCAGAACCCACGGCTGCTTCTCTGTTCTCTGCCCCACGTGACAAACCGCCAACACCACAGGCATCTCAGCCAGGCTGGCCCTGCTTCCTTTTCCTCAGAGTGACTGTAATTTCCATCGACATATTTGGGTTTGCCCTTTCGCCAATTTTTCAGTCCTTTCAGGGCTTTTGGACCAGAGGCCACCAGAATATGGCCCGCCCGCACCAGCTGAGTGGAACTGGGCAGGGCTTTGAATTATACAGACACGTGACTCGCACGCGGCTAATTACCTTCACCTTCACCTCAGACACAGCGATTGGCTCGAGGGATGAAGACGTCACCCAAACCCAGCCAATCAGAGTTCTTCTACTGAATTTCCACTTGTTGGTCCTCTCCGGCACCTTGGCTCATCCTTAGCTGGGATGGCATAAAGCTGGTGTTACCTGTGCTGATTCCCCTGTCCCCTGACACTGTTTGATTGGAATGGTTTCTGTCACTTCTAATCGCTAAAGTTGTGATTAATAGAAATTTGTTCCCCGTGGGATTCCTCAGTGCAAGTGTTGGTATGTCTCTATGCACTTAATCTCTGTTCGAAAATAAGCGAATGTTGCTGGTCTGCCTCCAGATCCTTGAAGTTCTGTTCTGTGTAATGAGCCCTTCCTTCCTCGCCCTATTTACAGCACTGCTGTTTTTGCAACTTATTATTATTATTACTAAAGTCATATAAAGTTCTGTATTGAAGATTTAACATGTTTCCTGTACAACAAAACGGCAAACTTGTTAGGGATGCTTTTTAAAAGCATCTCTCTCAAGGCTAACCTTAATTCTGGGCACATATCCAATGTATAATAATATTAATTAAATAAGAAAATTTTCCTGAAACACAGAACGCACTGCCTCCTCAGAAATATCACACTCCCTAGTGATCAAGCCCTTGGCTGGTGGCAATCATTTTAATGTTCATATTCTTGGGGTGTTGGGGTGGAGTCTGAGCAGAGGTACAAATGGAAAAATCTAGAGAAAGAGGTTTTTGCACAACTTTTCTGAAATAAAAATTGTGTTTGGAGAGCCCCAGTAAAGCGCACATTCGTTGTTTTCTGACTAGTTGCAGGACCAAAGTGATCATGAGGCAGCAGGCCCTGGTTTAGCTGGAAGAAGGGAGGGGAGTCTGGAATGGGGGTGGGGGGTGAGGGGCGGGGGAGGGTCTGCTGCCCAGGAACAACCCCCTGGCTGAAACTTGGACCTCTTCCTGATCTGTCTATGGAAGGCCAAAGCTTTCTGATTGGGGATCCTTTTTTACTTCTACTTCCTTCCTGAGGGAGACAGAGCTTTGATGCATTGAATACAGGCAAATTCTTTTTAAATGGCCAAAACAAGAGCTACAGTTTAAACCTTCCTGATGCCCTGAGCAAATATTTGAGAAAGGCAAAGAAAGCAAATTAAGCTAATCTTCACTGAAGGTCTTCCTTGGTGCCTTCCCTTCCGTGAAGACTCGGAGAAAGGAAGTTTAGTTCAAAGTCACTACTGCAAGACAGATGGGTGTTTCATGAGTGTGTGCCTACAATTTAAGGAGAAGGAAGGATGGACTTAAACACTGTTTGTCAGAGAGTAGAAAGTGATGTGAACAAATTAGCTGAGAACTGGGTTAACCCTTGTGCTTCAGTCTGGATGCAGCCAAGAAAGCAGATCCCAGGGCAGAGAGTTTAGTAGAAGGAATTGAATACTGCAGGCTAGTTACCAGGGAGTTATAAGAGCTGAAACCAGGAGGGGGTGTGAAAACTCAGCGATTAACAACTGCAGGAAGCTACTACCACTCGTAGGGCTGGAGGGAGAAGGGGAGGAGATTGAGCTCTCACACCCCATGCACGGGAGCTAGAACTATCAAGTCAGTGCTGCCCGGGGCGGGGGGCGGGGGGGGGGGGGTGCTGCCTAAAAGCCCCATGGTTTTGGCTGCAGCTGTGGGGGAAAGACCATGGTTGGGGAGGGGGGCAGAATCAGAGAACGAGGGCAGGGCTGGGTGGCAGACCTGGGTCCAAGGAGCAAAAGTGGTCAATGCCAGAGATGTAGCCACTGTCCAACACAAGGCTGAAAGTATGGGTAGGCAGGATGAGCCAGTGTATAGAAAGTTCTCCTCTTCTTCTGCCCATGCTCCCCACTAGCCCAACCTAGCATAGAGCAAGTGGGCACAGGAATTTAATTCATAGGGGTCAGCTCCCAGCAAGCTGAACAGCACAGGGAAAGTGGGGATGGGTCTGAAAGTAAGTAGGCAGGTGACCTGCCTTCCTATGCCATCTATGTCCCTGACACACAGGCTGGGGTCCCTGGGGGCCTGGCAGGTATCCCTGATGCCAAAGTGTCAGGATGAGGTGATGGTGATGATGAAGAAGGCAGTGTCCTGGAGGGTGGGTGCTCTTGCTTCCAAGCTTCAGTGAACACAAACCGATATATCTGTAGATGACTTATGGGAATAAACGATCCCAATCTTCCAAAAGTCCCAGCCTAATCCTGTTCTCCCTCAGTTTCACCACAGCTAGTCACTGCTGCAGGGATTCAGATGATGTAGGGAAAAAAACAGTCATTCAGATTCCCTCCCTGACATACATTTTTTCACCCCTTCTACCTCTGGGCCTGAAAATAAGTCTTTATTGGTGAAAAACAAACAAAGTGTATTGCCACAGGGAGAAAGCAAAATCCCTCAAAATCACTTTGCATCACAGTATTAATCCACCTGATCTGCAGAGTTTTGGTTAACCCAATTTTACAAATACTTTTCAAAAATTGTTGACCTTACAAAACTTTTATTTGACTTTCAATTCTAATCCGCTGCCTGTCCCCTACCCCACTCCTCAGGAGAAAAAAGTTCACCCTCTCCACCTCTAAATATTCTTTCCAAAAGCAGTACTTGAGTATCTACTAAGGACTAGAAGCTGGGAATTCGAAAATGAATGGGGCACGGCGCTGCCTCTTTCTCCTTCTGCTTCCCAATAATGGGAGTTGTCCCTTGTCCCCAACTCACTCCTGCAGAATCCTTTCTACAGATGTCTTGTCACTGAGAAAAATAATACACACAGCAGGGGAAGTGAAGCTGGTCTTCTGGAATTGGGTACAGAAGCCTCCATGCTGCCTCTCCACAGTCCCGGTCTCCCCCCTCCCACCCCGGGACCCTGAGGCACATTCTTAGAATCCCCAGGCCCTTGCCAAGCTGAGTTTACAAACTCCGGCTCCAGTGCAATCAGTAAAAGAAGAGAAACTCCTTAGCAAATCTGTGTGGGGACAGAAAGGACATTAAGTTAGGCTTGTCATAAAAATCGCTAAATTTTCCTTGCTCTGTGCCCTTCGGCAAATAGGAGTCTGAGAGTTGAGGCAAGTCATCCCTATACAGGGATGAGACTTTATAGGAAAGATTCAAATGAAATAATCAATTCGAAAGTGGTTTGCAAACTGTGAGCTCTAAACAAATATCAAGGTTTTTCCTTTGGTAATTTTCCCTCCTTGACAGAAATTTCTAAGACTGAAGAGAAAGAGAATGAAAGAACCTCACAATGCGGGGGGGTGGGGGGGGTGGGGGGTTGGGGTTGGGCTTTTCCTTTGAGCTGGTTGAATTATCACTGAGTTATGGATAAGGTGCATTCCATGTAGGACCCAAACACAAGTCCATTACTTGGGTTTACATCTGGTCAGCAACTTGGCTGCTTCCTGCATTATAGCCCCTCCTGAAAGAGATGTGGCCACAGTGCCACCTTCCCTGGGCCCTCACCTCCACCCCAAGAGACTTGTGCACGACATTCTCGGAAGGCAATCTGTGTGCCCTCACCTCTGGGGGCTTGCATAACTTGTTTCTGCTCACAGCTGCTCTAGCTGAGCACTCCCAGGCTTGGGGAGACCCCCGCACCTCCTCCTCCATCATTGCTACCCTTTCTCTGGCAGCTTGCCGGAAGCAGGCCTTCCCCCGGGGGGCTTCACCTGCTCACGTTCACTGTTGTAAGATTCTTTCTCCTTCTCAGGGTGGAGGGCAAGGCCCGGGTAGGGGCAGTGGGGAAGAACACCTCCCCAGCTTGGGTGCTCCTCCTGTCTTCCCTTCCAGCTCTGCCCTCTGACCCAGGAAGGGTTTGTGGTTTGTGTGTGTGTTTGTTTTTAAATCTCCTCTCTGTGTGGCTCTGGCATCATGATGTAAAATCTAGATTTAAAATTCTTTAGGTTCTGGCTAGTAAGAATTGTAGGAGAGGAAGAATAATTTTTTCTCTATCCTTCTGAGCTCTTGGCTGAGACTCCCTGTAATAAGAGACAGATCTACAAGAGAAAAACAAACAGAAGTTTTTAACGTGGTTAAAAGATAAACTGAGGCATATTAAAAATTTTACGTTCTGTGAACGAAAATCAGTTTGAATCAGACAGGGCCAAGCCGGAAGTGGTTAGGAGTGTGCCACAGACAGAAGCTGAGGAAAGACTTCTTACAGAGGACAGGCGGAATCAAAGCAAGGAAATTATTTGATTGGCTTTAGCTGAAGGAGTTGATTGCCTTCTTTGGGAAAACTCCAGCTGGTTGTTTCTGATTGGTTGTCCTTGGGTTTTGATTTTGTGACCCCGAGGCGTTTCCAGGCTTGGGTTTTGCTCTGCTGACCTTGGCTGCTGAAGTATCAGAACGACCTCAGCCCACTGCCTCCTTGTTTCATCAATTTAACAATTCCCCCCTTTTGGTCTTCCTCTCATACCTGAGAGACTGACCCAAAATTTGGTATGGGCACCACTCTCAGTCACCATCAGGGTTAAGTTGTTCTTGTCTCGTTGTGAAACATGTGGGTTACGATGTCAGGTCCACGGAAGAACTGTTTTTGCTGTTCATCTCGTTTGTTTCTCCAGGTGCCATGAGACCATCTGCTATCCCACCGATGGCTTTGAACCCATAGTCAAGACCTTTGAGAGAACATAGCACACCAGGGGAGAATACAATGAGGCTGAAATACACTCCTTTGCAAGGGCCCCTTCAAGCCAAACCAGCTTGTACCAAATAAATCAAAGAATGTCCCTGAAGGGTATAGCCTGTTCTCGCCAGGGGCTTGTTTGTCAACTTCGCACACTTGCTAGGATACCAGAGGTGTTGACCCTGGTACAGAGGGGGTGCTCGCTATGGCACAGACTCCTTGGTCAGCCAATAAGTAATGGAAAGCAATTCTATTATCTAAAACCACCTTAGCAAGAAAGCCCGGGGACTTCCGTTGTGTGGGACTCTGGCCTTTCTGCTAGATCCAGTGATAATTGCCAGAGTTAAGGAACGTTGTCTCCCCATGCGTTAACAGAGAGGAAAAGCAAAAAGGAAAAGACAAAAGGAATACAAATTTCATATTGGAGGTGATCCTGGGAGGGCTGCCCACCACATGCTCTCTGCTTCTGGGGAGGAACCTCCCTCGTCAATTTTAATTTTAGATCTCCCACAGGTGTGCAGTCCCGAGTCTGGAGATAGGGAGCCAAGTTTCGAGATCACCAAGTTTGTGGTCTGCGGAATGAGGAGGACCCCGTGTGGTCCCTTCCAATGAGATCCAAGGCCAGTCTTTGGTCCAGTACAGTGGTTTGATCTTAAAAGTACCAGCAGTCTATATTCTGGGGTGCTTGTGGGGGTCTTTTCCATGAATCTGTCTAGAGATGGAGCACTTTTGCAAAAGCATCAAAGTAAAATGATAACTGTAAATGACAAAAAGGCTTTTAAAAATTAGCCATGGTTAGGGCGCCTGGGTGGCTCAGTTGGTTGAGCGACTGCCTTCGGCTCAGGTCATGATCCTGGAGTCCCTGCATCGAGTCCCGCATTGGGCTCCCTGCTCGGCAGGAAGTCTGCTTCTCCCTCTGACCCTCCCCCCTCTCATGTGCTCTCTCTCATTCTCTCTCTCTCAAATAAATAAATAAAATCTTTAAAAAATAAATAAATAAATAAATAAAAATTAGCCATGGTTAAAGACCTGATAAAAGTTTATTTTATAGGGAAATTTCGTTATTTCTGTAGCAGAAAACAATTTAAGATAATAATTGGACAATGAGGGTATTGGCAAATTTTTATAAACTTCAGACAGTTTCTGGAATGCCCCCTTGTGCCATAGAAGCATATTTTGGAGTGGCATATTCTGCTGACCTTCAGAGTCTAAACATACTTGTTTCTTTCAAGATGCTTCCAAATCAAAAACACTTTGGCCTTCAAGATTCCTGCCTCAGCTTTGAACTTCAGGAGCCTGTGTGAGAATAAAAAATACAATCTTTGGCCTTTTGTTCATGCCATAATCTCTTAGGTTTTCTCTTCCCTGGAGCCGAAGACTCAGATTCATGGTTCAGTTTTTATGTTAGAAAAGGTATATAATAAAAAGGAATTAAGGAAAAGAAAAATACATGGGATGGTATTTGAATAGTGTCCTGGTCTACAGAGATCAAAGCAGAGCTGCCAAGGTTAATGTAGAAGTCTGAGGCTGGGGTCCCCCACTCTCCCAACCCTTCCACGTCCCCCAGGCCTTCTTTGAGACCACAGAAAACCACTGTACCATCCGCAAGCTTAACTAGGGGAAGGCCATGCACCACTCACAGTTGGCAGCACATAACGGGTGCTCGGTAAATATTTGGGAACCAAGTCTCTATATTTGACAGTAGATTTAATTAAAAATATATACCAACTACACCAGCTATTTTTTGACTCAATAAAATTGAAGTTAAAGAGGAGTTTACTGCGGTGCCTGGGTGGCTCAGTCAGTTAAACATCTACCTTCGGCTTGGGTCATGATCCCAGGGTCCTGAGATAGAGCCCCAGGCCCCCTGCTCAGCAGGGAGCTTGCCTCTCCCCCTGCTTGTGTGCTCTCTCTCTCTCTCTCTGTGTCAAATAAAGAAATAAAATCTTTAAAAAATAAATAAACAGGGGCACCTGGGTGGCTCAGTCGTTAAGCGTCTGCCTTCGGCTCAGGTCATGATCCCAGGGTCCTGGGATCGAGCCCTGCATCAGGCTCTCTGTTCAAAAGGGAGCCTGCTTCTCCCTCTCCCACTCTGCCAGCTTGTGTTCCCTCTCTCACTGTCTCTCTCTGTCAAATAAATAAATAAAATCTTTAAAAAAAAATTTTTTTTTTAAATAAATAAATAAACAAAGAGGAGTTTACTTTTTCAAGATGTATTTTAGTTTGCTTTGACTGTGGGGAAGAGAGAGATAGTGAAGGGCTGGTGGAGAGAGGATGTGCGTGAGCCAGGCTGAGAGGTCAAGGAAGAAACATGTTATGTTCAAATATAATGAAGACAATTCCAGGGCAGGATTAGGGGGTTAGGAAAGAAAAGTGGATGAGGAGAGGAGGCAACAGGGTCTTCAAAAGTTATAAAAAGAACAAGATAAACTAAAACAAGCTAGAAAGAGGAAATGGAGTAGCTTTCTCATTTATATCTCTACCTGCTTACTGCTAAAACAAAGAAAATATTCAATTTTGCATATTTAGCTTCTAACCAGCCATCTTTCTAAATCTCATCTTAAATTTAAATTTTTTTTCAAACTAGAGTCTGGGTTTTCCAAGTATGTAATTACATTACCAGCAAAAAAGGAAATAGCTTGATATTGTTTCCATTTCACATATTATTTTAATTTTTTTGCATAAAACGTCAAATGAAATGTTAAATAGCTGTTCATAGAGAATTGATCATGATTAAGACCAAAATTTATGAAACAACAGAGAAAAGCTAATAGAAACATGGTTGATTTTTAAAGCTAGTAATTCGAGAAGCCCAATCAATGAAAGTGAAACCATTGTGATATTAAGATTAAAAAACAATCAAAGAGAGCCAAAGTACATAAGATTAGGAATAAGAAAGGGACTATAATAAAAGAAAAATACAGGAAATCTTCCAACAGCTATAAGAATGTCATGGGCAACTCAATGGTAAAAAATTGTTTTGAAAAACTGGAAAAAAAGAATGATTTCCTAGGAAAATATAAATTTTCCAAATTTGCTTCCCCCCCCAATGATCATATAGTGACAAAACCTATAAAATACTAAAAATAAACTTAACGAGGAGTGCATAGGACTAAATGTTATTGAAGGACATAGCGTGGTAGAGGAGTGTATTGGCTTGCTAAGGCCATCATAACAAAATACCACAGACGGGGGGCTCAAACAAGAGAAATTAATTATCTCACAGTCTGGACACTAGAAGTCCAAGATCAAGGTGTTGGTCTCTCCTGAGGCTTCTCTCCATGGCTGGCAGATGGCCATCTTCTCCTGTGTCCTCACATGGGCATCTCTCTGGGGTCTCCTTCTCTTCCTATAAGGTCACCAGTCGTATTGGGCTGGGGCCCCATTCTTATGACCTCATTTAAATTTCATTAGTTCTTTAAAGGCCTGTCTCCAAATATATTCACATTGTGCTTAAGGCTTCAACATATGAACTTGGGGAAGACACAATTTAGTCCATAACAGGGGGGATATGAGGAAAAGTGTGAATACTATAGACTTTTAGGAAAATAATTTGATAACGTCTATGTTTTAAAAAATACACTCTTCTATGGGGTCTCTCCCAATTGGATGTGGATCCCCACATGTGAAGCAACCCAATCGCGTGGGGGCCAGTGGCCCAGGCAGAGAAAGAATTCACCCAGGGCAGAACAAAGGAGATAGAAGTTTATTGAATGCACCGCAAGGGAGTGGCGGGCAGGACAGCAGAGGAAACACAGTCTGAGACAAGGAGGTGTGGGAAGCCAGAGTTATAGGACCAAGTATGCGGGCTTATGGAATTTTCCCTTTTTTGGTAACTGTGCCAGGGTGTAAGTAACCCACTGGTTAGTTAGGGCCACGGTTTCAGGGTGGGTCACTTAATAAGCCTGTTTGCATTCGGCTCGGTTGTCGCTGTGGGCCCTTGCCTTGCTCTATACTCCATCTATTAAGCCTGTTGCCTAAAAGTGGCCTCTACATCTTCTACTCAGCCATATATTCTTAAGAAATATCTCATAGCTAGAAAACCATCTAGAAACCAGCTAGAAAGGACCCACGTCTGGGACACCTGGGTGGCTCAGCTGGTTGAGCATCCAACTCTTGACTTCATCTTAGGTCATGATCTCAGGGTTGTAAGACTGAGCCCTCTGTCGGGCTCTGTGCTCAGTGCAGAGTCTGCTTGAGACTCTCCCTCTCCCTCTGCCTCTGCCCCGATAGTGCTCTCTCTCTCAAACTAAATAAATAAAACCTTAAAAAAAAAAAAAAAAGAAAGGACATATGTTCAAATATGCTACTGCAGCACCATCATGGTGGGAAATCACCACACCTGGACACACGTAAATGCCATCAGCAGGAGAATGGCTAAAAAATCAGGGAAAGATGCCCACCACCAGACTGTGTAGCCATGCAGAAGAAGGAATTAGAGCCGTACCAATTTACTTGGAGGGATTCCTATAAAGTGTTATTGTGTGAGAAGAGCAAGATGCAGGAAAGCATGCATAAGGTGATTATAAACAAGGATAACACAAGTTTTTTTTTTTTAATGCCATTGAAATCTTTTTTTTTTTTTTAAAGATTTTATTCATTTATTCATGAGAGACAGAGAGAGAGACAGAGGCAGAGGGAGAAGCAGACTCCCCGCGGAGCAGGGAGCCTGATGCGGGACTCGATCCCAGGACTCTGGGATCATGATCTGAGCCGAAGGCAGACGCTTAACCGACTGAGCCACCCAGGCGTCCCGAAATCTTTTTTTTTTTAAAAGATTTTATTTACTTATTTGACAGAGAGGAGAGAGTGAGAGAGCACAAGCAGGGGGAGGGATAGAGAGAGAGGGAGAAGCAGACTCCCCACCGAGGAGGGAGCTCAATGTGCGGCTCGATCCCAGGACCCTGAGATCAAGACCTGAGCCGAAGGCAGATGCCCAACCGACTGAGCCACCCAGGCGCCCCATGATAACACAAGTCTTATATGCATCTCTGCTGGTGTATGATCCTAAGGGCTGTTAACAGGGGCTGCCTGGAAGGTGATGGGGACAGGGACTGATGAGACACGGTGGGGAATGGAGAGGTTGCAGAGATAGGAGCATTCAAGAAGAAAATAGATTTTAACAACGTTGCATCGAGTAAAAATACAATGCAGCTAATATGATCACATTTTATCATTTATGTAAATTTATATAGGTGTGTATACGTTTAAAGATATTTTTAAGGTGAAATGAAAAAAAATAAACTCAGATCTGTCCCAGGAATCTAGGATATCTGGGCATTTCAGAATTAAGAGCTAGCTGGGGAGGATGGCAATCAGGTGAACAGGCCAGTTCACCTTTCCACTCAGCAGCTCTTTGTGCGCCCTTGGGCCTGAGAGCTTCCAAAATGGGAGAAGAAAGTAGGGGATAGAGAATCATTGATGGAGGGTCATTAAGAATTCACTGTCCCAGGAGACTCACGTTTTCTCTCCTGCTGCGGTCTGGTTATGAAACAGATACCCCTAATTCCCTTTAAGTAGGCCAGAAAATGAGCCACATAAGGCTCTGCATTACTGGATTAACGTGAAGGAGAAAGCTCAAGCTCAAAGCCAGTGACTTGCAGTAACAGAAACATCCATTGTCTGGAATGTTCTCTATGACCTGGTTGGGCTCTCAGCTAGTAAAGCAGGTTTTATAGAATGATGGAATTAATTTTGAAACACAAAGATTTTGTCATCACTTGTTCAAGAAAAGAAAACATTTCAAGAGAACTAAAACCGAGAAGGCTTGAATCACTGTTTACCCCTATTCTGCTTTGCCAGTCTTGGGGCTCCATTCTTCAGACTTTGCAGTCAAAGCACATCTCACAATGGAAGCTGTGCTCAGGCAGTTGCCTGATAGTTGCCCATGTTAGGTAGTTAATGGTGTTTATTGAGTAATTCAAGGGAGTATGGCCAACCACCCACCGGTTGGTGAAAGCATTTCCACTGTCAACTAAAGCTCCCCAAAAGATCACCAGACAAAGCCCTTGGTCAAGCAAAGCCACTGAAAAGAGGAAGTACACCACCTCATAGAGACTTAGTAGTGTCTGAGAAGGGAAATTATGGGGAAGATCTGTAGGGTAGAGTTTTAGGTCCTGGGCTGAGTTACTTTAAGGTAGGTCTTACAAGTGGAGACCTGGTTGGAATTGGGTGGATTCCTGACATCACAGCTTTGGATTGATGAGCAGGGTAAATGAGAATTTTGAAGTTAGTTTTGAGGGGCCAGCTAACAGTCTTGATAAGTTAGCTATTTTAGTTGGTTGACAAGCTTATCTTCCAGAAACACATACTTCCTGGAGCAAGTAGCTACGTTATGTTTGCTTGGTCTCAGGATTATTTCACACAAGGACAGGAAACTGTTGGTTTCAGATATCACCACTTAATCATTTGCCAGCCTGAAATTTTCAGTAACCGGACACTTATTACACGTGGAGTCTCATGGCAGTAAACTCCAAGATACAGCCCAAACTCTTTGCTTGTCGTGGATTATATTGTAGTAACTTTGTGTAGAGGCCACTTTTAGGCAATGGGCTTGAGCAATGGAATGTAGACCAAAGCAAAGGGGCTCACAGTGACCATAAGCTGAGTGCAAACAGGCAATGCAAACAAGCTCATTAGGCGACCTACCTTGAAATAGCCATAGACCCTGACTGACCAATTACAAACAGGTACAGTTCCTAAGATCACCAAAAAAGGGAAAATTCTGTATGTCCTCATAGTCCCTCACTCTGCCCTGTAACTGCAGCCCCTCACCACTGCCCGTTGAAGACAGTCTCTCCTTTGCTTTGCTGTCCTCCCCACTGCTCCCTTGCAGTGTATCTCTTTTCTACCTTGGGTGAATTCTTTCACCACCCACACACCATCCCATCCCCCATTTCGGGGTCTCCCTCCAACTGGGAGAGACACAGCATTTGGCAGCCCATATGGGGAGCCTTTGTGGCCCTGTCCCCCACACACTATGACTTGAAATAAGAATGATATAGAGAATTTAGAAGCTTTACATCTATAGAAAAAATGATCTTAATTTATTGACGATGCCAAAAGTGGCAAAGTTAAGAGCATTAGTCCTGCAGATAGACTGTTTTCAAATCTTAGTTCTGCCATTTGCTAGTTCTCAAAAATACTTTGAGTAAGTCAGTGTCTTCTTTTCCTCATCTGTAAAATGGGAATAATATAAGTACCTGGGAATAATATAAATCCCTGAAGCATTTAGAGGGTTAAGTGAGTTAATATATGCATAGCCTTTAGAACACTGCCTGGCTTATATGAAGCCAGTTCAACAATTGTAAATAGTATTGCTTGATAACTTGAGAGTTAATGTTATTTAAAACTAAAACCAAAGTCTTCCACCTACTGGCTCTTTGACCCCAGCTTCTCCATCAGTATTTCTTTCTTTTTGTCCAGAGTCTGTAGTCATTTTGATACTTGTCACCTGCATCAGTCTTAGTCGCTTCTCTCTCTCGATCACCCATGTCACTCTCCCAAACCAGTATCTTGAGGCTGAAAGCCTTACAGCAAAGAAAGAAGAATGACAGTTTCCACTGAAGGTCCAGGCACCAGGTGGGGAAGCTGAACATTCAGGAAAAACCTTCTGAAGATTAAAAGGCTCTTCCTATAGGAGCTGAGTGACTCAAGTAGCCTCATCTTCTCCAGGTTCTTGTCTGGGGCACAAGACAAGCTTCTTTTATGCCTGTTGCCATAGTTTTAAAAACTTGTCAGTCTCGGGGCGCTTGGGTAGCTCAGTCGGTTTAGTGTTTGCCTTCAGCTCAGGTCATGATCTCAGGGTCCTGGGATCGAGCCCTGCATCAGGCTCCATGCTCAGCGGGGAGTCTACTTCTCCCTCTCCCTCCACCCCTCCCCCTGCTCCTTCTCTCTCACTCTCACTCTTTCTCTCTCTCTCTCAAATAAATAAAATCTTAAAAAAAAA
The DNA here is from genome assembly GCF_011800145.1 of Mirounga leonina. NCBI lineage: Eukaryota > Metazoa > Chordata > Mammalia > Carnivora > Phocidae > Mirounga > Mirounga leonina. The sequence goes on along the minus strand of NW_023270316.1, from coordinate 61,172,722 downwards.
ACCACTTGTCTTTCTCATCGGACATTTATTTGCTTGGCTTGATTTCAGTTAGGACAGAGACTCAAAACTGGGATCCTGTGTTTGGGTAATAAGCATGTGTTTCTAAGACTTCTAGTTCCATGGGACCAGCATCTAACTGTTAACATCCAAAAGGAAGCATCCATAAGGGGAAACCTCCTTCTGTAAGAAGATGAAAGCCAGCTCCATGCTCGAGCTTCTTTACAAGTGTTTTGGTCTACAAGAAATCTTATTCGACTGTAATTTATTGCCATTCACCAATTTTGAACATGTCCATTCATTGTGGTCTATATGAGAACCACATATGTAATGGTGTTACAATCACAGATTATCTCTTCCTGTGGCTCTCTCTTAAGACAGATGAAAGATTCCACAGCAGCCTCTCGCAGACTTCAAACCTTATTGGACAGAAATGGGTCAGGTGCTCATTCCTAAACCTGTCAGTGGCAAGGGGGTAGAATTACCATGATTGACGCCGACTAGCATAGACTAAGACTCATGGAGCCAATCACACTGGCCCCTGCAAGCGTCTGTTATGCCCCAGACATTGTGTTAGGTGCTGAAATACTATTTCACTTCATCCCATAAGAGCTCTATGAGCTAGTAGTATTTTCCCCATTTTATTTGCAAGGAGACAGAGGCTTGGCAAATTTCATCATCATCATCATCATCATCATCATCATCATCATCGAGCATTTACTGTGCTCTGGGAGATGTGCTTCATGTTTTACATGTATCATCTTAGTTAATCTCCACCATAACCTTTTCAGGTAAGTTCTGTGGTTAGTTCTTATTGTAGATGAGGAAACTTGCCAAGCTTCCACAGCTAGTGAGGGGCAGAGTCGAGATTCGAACACGGGAAGTTGGGTTCTGGTGTCGGGGCAGTTGGTCACCCACGGCTCAGGTCACACAGCTGGCAGGTGGAGGAGCCAGGAGTCACAGGCAAGCTGGTCTGGTTCCAGTGCCCAAAAGTTCGGTCCATCCTGGCTCCCTCCCACCATTTGCCAGTACAGTGCTTTAGGGTCATCAAAACCACATTTCACAGGTGTTTAATTATCAAGTCGGCCCTGTGGAGTGCAGTATTGCACGCAGAAGAGAGAGCTAAGCCTGGGAGCGAGTAAATTAAAGTCATGGAGCTGAGGGGCAGAAGCTCCTCTCAAACTGTGACCCCAAGAACTCTCATGACCTGACCAAGACCAACTTCCCCTCTTCTGATCCCCCATCTGCGGGTAACATGAGATCCATCCTTAATCTTGTATATCACTCAATACGGGTGAAGGGCATTTCCCTGATTTACTGTGGACATTGTAGGGGAATGGGAGAGTAGGTTTTTCTATAGGCAAACGGTAACTGTGGCAAAAATTATGGCCTGAGACCTCGTCATTGTCTCTGTTGGTACTACACAAATACTGGTCAATAATCAACAGTGATTAAATATTTGGTATCACTAATTGATAGCGATTAAACCCTTGATGGCTCCAGGCTGCTAATGTTTCCCCCACGCTTCTCACCTAGAAGAACAACAACACAGATTTTTACTTTGACATCACTGACAAATATTTTCGTTACAAAGAAAAGAAGTAGAATAGATGATAGGACAAAAGAAAGGATGTACCAAGGGAAGCAGAGCCCACATGGGTGGAGGGGGCGCTCTCAAGGTCACGTGGGCCACATAAAGACACAATGGAAGCATCCCGGCCAGCTGCCTGTGCTTTTTCTCTTCTTGTTTGAGGAAAAGTCTGTAATATTTACACGTTCACAAAGTAAATGGAACCATCACACATGTTTCACCATTTCTGAAGCCACTTTCTTGTGTTTGTGGAAGTTTCTTCATGGTTCTCCAACCGCCCCCCCCCCTTGTGTTCCTTCAACATTTTTATAACTGCTGAGTTAGTTCAAAAATGAAACTGGGTTGTGACCTATCCTGACCATGTTTTGGTATTTCTACCTGTCTGATTTTTAATTCTTAGGAAGTTAATTTTTGCTTTAGCAACTTATAAAACCAGAGTTAAAGGCAATTTAAGGAAAATCATCCAGGATGCTAATGCTTCTATAAGCTATTCAAGAACCAACAATAGACTCTCCTTACATTTGGGGATAATGTATCCAGCTTTTCTTTCAACACAAATTAGAGGCACCAGCCACATAAAGGCCCAGCAGCCCAATTCCAAAAATGTCACTAAGCATACACTTGGCAATGTGTGTATTAATTCTTGAACACACCCAAAGGTGACAAAATTATGCAGTCACAGAATCGCAGGCACCATGCTCAGCACATATTAGATATTTAATGAGGCTTTGATGAGGAAATGACTGGCTACTTATGTAACCCAATGAAATCAGAGGCTCATGTAGTTCAGTCCCAGAACGATGTCACATCCAAAGACACACAGTTCAGCAGCATAAAATAATGTGAAATGAATTTTTCTTTATTATTTTACTTTACATGACTCAGATGAAAAACAGATTTAGTGATAGCCCACTGTTACCATGCTTGATAATGCTTTAGAGCCTCTCTTCTTCTTGTCTTTAATCTCTTGTACCCCCACTCTTTGGGGCTTCCCACTCCTTTACCCCCTCCTGACTCTGCTCTGGTCCTGGAAACTGTCGCTGCCTATCCCAAACGCCTCTCTCCCTCCTCTCGATAAGATCAAGATCGATTGAATCCCAGGTCCTCCATTTCTGCTCCCACCTGTCTAGCCTGTCCTTCATTTCCCATTCTTTGTGTAAAAACAAAAGTCATTATTAAAAAGGAGAGTAATAAACTATGGAGGAGCATCATGTCCTCTATATACATTCAGGCTTTTAATGTCGTAGCTGTTTCTGGTGGATGACAATCTCTCCTGGTCCTGAAGGGCCAGAGAAGGAATTTTGCATTCTTTCCAGGGGCTCAGGCATGTTATGGTCTAAATCCCCGTTACTGCAGCTTCGCTATCTTTCCTGCTGACTTGTCCGGTCACCTGGGCACAGCCCAGAATACTTGATTGTTATTCGGTCACCTTTGGCATCCTTCTCTTCAGGCTGAACAATCTGCTTGTCTGAATGATAAGAATCGGAAGTTAGGATGTCCATGTGTATCATCATTAGTTAATCTCTTGGACATCCCAATCGGTTGTGAAAAAATCAACCAATTCTTATGTCTAAATATGTTACTACTTCAGTCCCATGCCTCCAGGGGATAACATCCTGCGGGGGAACATCCAGTTCTTTGTTCACAACTTAGCTTGGACGTCTCACTTCTTTGGGGTAGAAGGAATTGAATTTAAAAACCAACAATCTAGGAGCTTCAAAATTATTGTGACTGCCCACTACCTTCCAGAAATAAGCACTCATGAAGACTACAGACTCTACTATTTATTACCTATAGTTGTTCTATTACTAATGTTCTCAAATTAGATTTAAGCTTGAAAATAGACACATCACAGCCTCGGTGATCCCCCCTCCCACCACAGCACACTGGATGGGGCCAAGTAGAGGGGAAGGGGCACGGAATTCCAGCCATTGGCATGAGGCTATTTGGAACATGAGACTGTTGCTGTCAGTGAGGAGGTCAGCTTAAGGCATCCATAATGACTTCATGCCCTGTTTTATCCCTTCCTCTTTTATTCTTTAGAAAGCCCTTCCTGGACTCCGTTGTTGGGCTGACTGATGCTTTTCCACGCTCCAAAACACCCTCTGTAAAACTCATTAAGCTCCTACCACATTCAGCAGAAATTAAGTCTCACTCTCCTTAGTGCCTGGCACAAAACAGGTGATCTGAAATTCCTGGTGGCAATAGGCTTGGGGGGCGGGGTGTGAAGGTGAAGGATACATTTTCTTTATACTGCCACCACTCATCTTAATGTCAACCCATCTTCCAAATTTTCCTCTGCATGTTAGAAATTTTTGATTGTTAAGTTCTCTGTTGGCAGGTTCGGACGACCCTGGGAACCCCTTAGAGTCATCAGCCATATTCCCAATCCCTTGTTTGATGGGCTGCTTCTGCCAATATGTAGACAGCTCATCTAGTCCATGGTGGAGACCCCAAGATCTTTGGTCTTACATGATGGCACTTCTTGTTCCTTGAGACTTTTTCAGGTTTAGGAAATAGAAACACACCTGAACTAATGTTAGTACAGCAGAGAAAGTCTTGTAAGACACTGGAGTACCTCACAGAACAGCCTAGCTGTGGAAGGTCAGGGGCCAGAAGGCCACGTGCTGCAAGGAGCCCAGGAGTCCCCTGGCCCTGACCCTTACTCCTCTTCCCTCCCTAAGTGTGTTTTGTTCTTTTTTCCTGCAGCAGACTGGTTTTCTCCGCTTCTCAGCCCACGTGAACGGGAGATGCCCCTTGACAAGAACTCCTGAGTTTACATTGTCTCTCTTCCCTCAAACCGAGGCTGGGTGCTCCCTCTCTTCTTCCCTTCCCCAGCACCCAGGCCCACTTCTGCTCCCAGCTCCCTCTCCTGTAATTTCCATTTGCCAAAGCTGCTACAAAGCTCAAAAATCTTTCTACTGAGATTGAAATAAAACAAACATTGTTTTTTGCCTGTTGGTATTTGTGAGTTGTGGGGCCCACAGCCAGGGCCTCTCTTGCCTGGCTGAGAGAAGTCCTGCTGTAGGCCTTACATTTCCTGATCTCTGAGTGAATCAGCCCATTATTAGAACCCAGAACAAAACTAGGAAGCCCAATTTTTATGCAATGTCCTTTTGGAAATTCTGACTAACACACTAAAACCTTAAATAGAAGTAAGAGAAACAAATATCAAATCACATCTAAATTTAATATATAACAAACAGAAAGGAAGAGTTATTTCATATATTGTGAGGGAATTCCTAATTATCAGTTCAAAACATCTCTGGCCCTTACCTCCCTCCAATACTAAATATTAATGTAATTCTATACTCATTCAGGAGTTACATCACTTAAACTATGAATGGGGAAAAACCAGAAGAAAATAGAAGTGAATATTTATCAAGTCTGTGTATGGAGGAGAACTTTCTAAGTATAAATTTTCCAGGGGGGGGGGGGAAACATGTCTGCAGGTTTTTTAAACATGAAGAGTGACCACATTATAACTGAAATAAAATCATACAGCAGAACCTAAATAACACGACAAACAGCAGAATGGGAAAAGAATTTACAGCTGGAAGACAGTAGATAATATCATTAGTGTGTAAATACTTCATACACGTTGGTAGGAAAAATGCTAAAGACCCTGTGGTTTAAAAAACAAAGGAAATAAGCTGAGGTTCCACACAGAAGAGGAAATAACATTAGTAAACAATCATTAGAAAATGTGTAGTCTCACAAGTAAAATTAATGCAAATTTAAAATCCAAAATAAGGCCCCGTTTTCACCTATTTACACCTTTTTTTTTTTTTTTGTAATGGCAATACTCAAAGTTAGTGAGTGGGTAGTTGTGAGATATAAAAAAAAAAAAAAATTATTAGGGTCTCTGCCCCTGACTCCTGGCACAAAGCTCCTAAGACCTTTGTGATTTCCTAAGTGATAAGAGTACTAGGAACCTCTTTCATTCCATTGAGCTGACTCTGGGTGAGCTCCTGGTTGGCGGCTGGTCTCCAGCAGGACCCAGCCATAACCAGAAGTGTGAATTATCAGCACTCCTCCTGCCTCCAACTTCTCCAGGGAGGGAGTGGGGCTGGAAAGAGTTAAGAGTGGAGCACACCTAGGTCAGGGAGCCTGAACTGAATCCCAATAGCATGGGTCTGGGGGGAGCTTCCAGGCTGATGAACACATCCACACAGGGAGGGTGATGTACCCCGACTCCACGAGGACAGAAACTCCTGTGCTCACGTCCCTCCCTGATCTCGCTCTGTGTATCTCTTCATCTGGCTGTTCATCTGTATCCTTTATTATATCCTTTAAGAAACTGGTAAATGGAAGTAAGCGCTTCCCTGAGTTCTGTGAACTGCTCTAGCAAATTATCAAGCCTGAGGAGGGGGTTGTGGTAACCTCTGATTTACAGCCAAATCAGACACAAGCTGTGGGGAATCTGGGACCCACTCTTTGCGACTGGCATCTGCGGTGGGGGGGCAGTTTGTGGGACGGAACCCTTAACCTGTGGGATCTGATGCCATCTCCAGGTAGACAGTGTCACAGGGAACTAAACTGTGGGTCACCCTGCTGGTGTTGCAGAGAATTGCTTGGTGTTCGGGAAACCTAGCCACATTGGGTAACCGGAAGTGTCACAAGTGAAGTGTTTGGTGTGAGTAGTAAAAGAGACATGAAGGTGGAAAAATGAGCTTCTCTGACACAGGAGTAAAACCGGCGACGTTTATACAGAGCTGGTAGAATGGTCAATTAATACAAACACATCAGAAAATAACTTAGGGAAATTTACCCCTTGGCTCACTATTTCTACTTCCTTGAGTCTAAACAAAAGAAATGATCCAAAATAGGAACAAATATATTTGTTGTGGTGATTTTTATCATGAAGAAAATTTAGAAACAAACATAACGTTCAGTGCTGGTAGAAGGGCTTAGTTAATTATGGTCCATTCTCTCGCGAACACAAACATATATTGAGCACCTACTGTAAGCCATGTTCTGCTGAAGGAGCTGAAGATACAAAGATGGACCAGACAAAATCTCTGCCTTGCCTTACAGTGTCATGGGACATAGTCTATGAGGTGGAGCAGGGAGTAAAGGCCAGGAGTAGAAATTTATTGAGGAACTACTATGCATTTGGCATTTTACATAGATGACCACATTTACTCTTCTGAGGTCCTGAGCCACATAGCATGTAAGTGATAAACTGGGGACAGGCAGGAAGGAGAGAGGGGCCAAGGTGCACACATCTGGAGCCCATCTGCACTTTGTCATGTTCCTTCCTCTCTTCCATCTCTGCTGCTCACTTTCTGTCCCTCAGATCACTCCTGGGAACAATGGCGGGTGTCAAGTTTTGGCTGGAAGAAGGCGCTTCAGCTTCAGGCCTCTGTCCCATCTGAATCTCCAGTCCCCCTGCAGGGTAGAAATTCTGGCCACCAGCTGAGAATTGCAAAGACTTTTCCTCTTAGCATCCAGAGGAGTTCCTCCCTCCCCGCCCCTGCCCTCCAGCTTGCGTCTCAAACTCACCAGAGTCTTCTGCCAACAAATGATGCTCTGTTTCACAGAATCTCATCTTCCATGAGCTAGTTGGGGTGGTAAATAGCAAAAGAAATTTTCACATACAACAGCAAGCAAACAAATAAAAACCTTTAATGGTTCTCCAAAACCTAATAATAAATTTAGACTCTTAAAACTGATTTTCCAGACCCTCCAATACCTGCTTTCTCATCACCCATTACTCCCCAAAACATCATCTCTATTCCAGCACATTCCATTTATAAGCCACTTTGGAGCCAAAGGTTCAGTTTTAGAAATGAGGCTATAAGCCCTCACAATAATAAAAGTTAACAGTAAATGATAACATAAATGCAAATGATGTGAAAAGAAGTTAACTGAGCATTAACCAAGACATGGGTTAATCTCTTGTGCATGTGTAAATCTGAATACATTGAAGGGGGAAAAAAAAAACTCTTCTCTACCCTGAAGGTCTTCCCGCTGGACTAAGAATTAAATTTACATAAGGCAGATTAACCGGAGGAAAAAACCCAGTTTTTTTGCCTGCCCACGGAGGCCCAATAATGAAATTGAGACCTACAGAGATGACAAAGGCAGGCAGTTTTTATGCTTTTTAGATAAGGAGACAATAAATCTGTGAGGAATTGACAGGACAAGGAAAACTTAATTTGGGAGCTTCAGTTAGTAAGGAGTTCTGAGCAGAATTTGGGCTGGGGGAGTCAATTAGTAGAAAGTAACAAGGGTTGTTTATACAGCCCTGAATTTCCCATCTCTGGAGATAAGGCTGTCTCTCACCTCCTGGTACAGGGAGGGGACCGCTCACATGGGAGATTCATTTCCTGCTTTCTGAGGGATGGAGGAGGGTCTGAGTGTCCTCTTTGCACAGGCTGGCTCTTTTTTTTTTTAAGATTTTATTTATTTATTTGACAGCGAGAGAGATATCGAGAGTGGGAACACCCAGCAGGGGGAGTGGGAGAGAGAGAAGCAGGCTTCCTGCGGAGGAGGGAGCCCGATGCGGGGCTCGATCCCAGGACCCTGGGATCATGACCTGAGCCGAAGGCAGACGCTTAACGACTGAGCTGCCCAGGCGCCCCGCACAGGCTGGCTCTTAAGTAACTTTTATTTAATATCGTCAATATGCCAAAGTGGCACATTTCGAGGGCAGCCTGCCCTTGGCCCCTGCAATAGGTCATGATGAGGAAGAACCTAACAGGATTTCTGGTCCTCACAATGAAGCTCAGTTTCGAACTGGTGAAATGCTAAGGGAATGACTTCATGACTCCCTGAATCCCCTGCCTGACGACCTCTGGAAGGGCCACCAGGGCTGACAGTGGGTTGCTGACCGTACTTTGGGGGGAAATCCAACCGGGGCTACTAAAAGGGAATATAATTTAGGAAGAGGTCAAGTTAGAGTCTAGGGAGGATATGGGAAACGTTCCAGAAGCCAAGAGGCCAATGCTTTGGCAAATGGTTCCTGGTGCCCCTCCGGCTCCCTTCTTTCCAGGAGCACTCCCAGGAGAGCTGCAAAGACTGAATTAGAGGGAGGGTACAGGGCTGAGGATAAAAAAGAGGTTAGTCAGAGAGGCCCCAGCTTAGAAAAAGAGATCTGTGTTAGGGAGCACCTCAACTGGTGAGAGGCAGACAGTGAAAATGTAGCTAGAATTGAGTTGCTGGGGGCTGAAGGCCCAAGATGACAGGGAAGAAGTAAAAGGCTTTGGTTTTGGAACCTGGGTCTGAACAAATCTTTGAGTCTTAGGAGGAAGAGACAGCTGGCTGCCACAAATCTCAAGCCCAGGGGCTTCAGTAAAATGTGTCCTGGGTGGTTTTCCACAGGCAAGCACCAGCCACAGCTTATCAGGAGATTGTATTTGGGTCTTGGGAGGGGTGTGATCACACCACACACCCCCCGCCCATGTCAGCACCTCCTGCAAAGAGATTCTTTCCTTCCAGTTTTCTGTCCCCAGCCAGGTTCCTGGCCCAGCCACAGATTTCCATCACCTGAGCCAGGTTTAGCCCTGGGGATGTCAGGGTCAAGAAATGACCCCCCTGGCTCAAGTTCGAATGTGGTTGACATTCTACTGAGTTTGGAGTGAGATGAGTGAGAGTCAAGGCAATTGTCATCAGAATATCTTCTTGGTGATATGTCATGTGTGGTAAGGGACTTGCCATCAGTGGGGTCCATGAAGCCTAGCTGAACATTTTATGGGGCTAAAGTATACACCTCTGTCCCTTGGAAGAACTTTCTGTCTTAGCTGCTTTAAAGGAAAGGCATCTGAGAGTGGTTACTGAGCGGGGAGCAGAAATGACCTGGGTCCAAATCCCCATTCCATCTCTTACTGGTGGTGTCACCTTGGGCGCCCCGTGCCTCAGTTTCCTCATTTGTAACAGAAGCTAATACTAGTGCCACCTCACTGGGTTGCTGTGAGGATCCACTGAGTATAAAACAGTGGTATAAAACCAAAACCCACTTGAGCTAGTTTATCAGACAAGATATTTATTGAAGGATACTAGGGTGTTCTCATCATAGCACTGAGAACGGTGTTTGAAGCAGAGTGAGCTCTCAGCCAGCTTTAGCGATTATTCTCTTTTTCTCAAGGCGTTGCGGGGGTCTTTCTTCCACATTGATTAGGGAAATGTGGATCTAGAACTAGTTAAACCAGCATGTCATTTTGTTGCTAAGCAACCAGCTCTGAGTTCTGCGAAAGTGCAGCGTGGTGCACAGTGATACAGCCCCCCACCAATGTAGCCCCCCTCGGGCCGCTGCCAAGCACCGTTGCACATTATTTCAAAGCTCATTCTGCACTGTGGACGAGAAGGGAGGCATGCGCCGCTAATACGGTCTTGAAGCATGAGTGAAACCAGCCTTTCCGGCTGGAGGGGCTCACGATGGGCAAAAAAATAAGCAAGGAGTGTTGGGTGCTTGCCCCCACCTGCGGGAGTTAAGTAAGTCATCCATGTGATTTGCCCTTCTCTGGAGTTAAAGAGATTATCATAGTGGTATCCTCCATAGATCAAGGGGGTGTCTCTCCTTCACCCCCATTTGGATCTGGAGTTGCATGGCCTGGGGCAGGGCTGGATGCACCTACGGGGCTCCCACACTCCTCTTAGGGGGGCTAAGGGTCACAGTCTCTGACCTCAGGGGAACTGTCCCCTGTCCCCCTCATTCATTCATTCATTCATTCACTCACCTGTATCATTAAACATGTACTGAGCACTAAGTGCCCAAGATCCTCTAGGCACTGAGAATAAAGCCTAAAGCAAGACAGTTACTCTCTGTCTTGTTCTGGTACTTAGTCAGTCAAAAAGAACCAAAACCCACTTGAGCTAGTTTATCAGACAAGGTATTTATTGAAGGATACTAGGGTGTTCACAGGATTTCCCCCCAAAGCCACAGAATTGGGGTTGGTGACTGCAGAGCTAGGACCATCGCCCAGAACACAGTTCTAGAAAGACAGTTTGGCCGAATATAGAACTCGGGGATGAAAGTCACTTCTCTCAGGCTGTTGACGTCCCTGCTCCATGGTCCTCCACTGTGCCACCGTGGAGAACTCTGCAGTTATTCTGATTTCTGGTCTTCTGTGCTTTTTCTCCCTCTCCCAACACTCTTCCTCTCTCTCTCTTGGCTTTCAGTATATTGTCTTTGCCCTCGGTGTTCTGAAATCCCATATCCTGGGCAGAGCTATTTTCATCCACCATTTAGGGCACTCATGGCCTCTTCAATCTGCAAACTTGTGTTCTGGGACATAGTCTTGAATTATTTCTTGGATAATTTCTTCTTCTACATTCTTCTCCTTTTCTTTTTGAGTCTCATTATTTGGAGGATGGCAGTCCTGGATGAGGCATTTATGTATGTATGGATGGATGGATGGATGTATTTATAACTTCCCCTGACCTATTTTCTTGTCTTTGTGCTCATTTTTCTCAGAGAATTCTTCAGTTTTATCTTCCAACTCACTTCTTGAACTTTTTATTCCTGCCACGTCATATTGCCAGTAACTCTTTTTTTGATTTTCTAAAAATTCCTACCATTTTATTTATCCTTGTTTCAGGGATTCAATATCTTCTCTTATTTCTTTAAGGATATTAATGATAATTTATCTTTCCTTGCATATTCTCTATTTCCTCCAAGTTACAGTTATCTGTTAATTTAATTTTATTTAATTTTATTTATTTTTATTTATTTTTTTAAAGATTTTATTTATTTATTTGAGACAGAATGAGAGAGCACATGAGAGGGGGGAGGGTCAGAGGGAGAAGCAGGCTCCCCGCCGAGCAGGGAGCCCAATGCGGGACTCAATCCAGGGACTCCAGGATCATGACCTGAGCCAAAGGCAGTCGCTTAACCAACTGAGCCACCCAGGCGCCCTATCTGTTAATTTTAGCCTAGGTCATGTTAGAGGCTTTCCTAAAGTGCCCACTGATCCTTGGACATCTGTTCACATTGAAGGAAGTGCCAATATAGAGTTGACTGGGAGCTCTGTGTGCGCAGGTGAGGCCCCAGGGCTACGCTTTTAGGCCTGTCCTTCTGGAATGGTCAATTTTCCCTGAGAAAGCTCTTCCAGTCTTGTGCATAGAAGGTACAAGCTTGGCTGCCAGCATTCTGGGAGCAGAGTTCTTCTTCTGGGGAAGAAAAGGTGTGTGTGTTTGTGTGCTTAATCTATTGCTGCATTAACAGATTACTCTAAAACCTCATGACTTAAAAAAATTCCTATCTCACAGAATTATGTGGATTAGAAATTCAAAGACAGTTTAGGTGAGTGGTTCTGGCTCAGGTCTCTCATGAAAGTTCAGTGAGAGGTGGGTCTACAGTCTTCTACCTGGGTCTGGAGGTGCTACTTCCAAAGTGGCTCACTTACATTCCTAGCAAGAGATGCTAGTTGTTGGCAGCAGGCCTCATTTTCTCCCCATGTGTCCTCATGACATCGTGGCTGCCCTCCCCCATACTGAGTGACTGAAGAGAGAGCAAGGTAGAAGCCATAGTCTCAGAAGTCATCTTTTGTCATTGTTCACCCTACTGGTTACACAGATATGTTCTATTCCGTGTGGGAGGGGACTACATGAAGGCATGCATAGGGGAAGACTCCCTCAGCACCATCTTGGGTGTTGGCTACCACTAGGGTGGGGTGGGATGGAGTATCTCAACACTTTTAATGTACATTTTGACTTTCTAGCCAATTTTAGCAAGGAATCATCATCTTTAACTACACTCAATGTCTCCAGTTCAAGGACCCTGAGTTTTGTCCTCTCCAAAGAATAAATTTCCAATCCTCTGTAAAATGGAGGATAGCAGCCTCCTGGCTGCACTGACGGGGGGTGGGGGGTGGGGGGTGGGGGGTGAAGGTCTAGGAATTTGCATCTTTTTTTTTTAAGATTTATTTATTTATTTTAGAGAGAGAGCGAGAGTGCCCATGTGCAAGGAGGAGGGGCAGAGGGAGAGGAAGAAAGAGTCTCAAGTAGACTCCGCATTGAGCCCAACCCTGGGGCCGGGGGGTCCATCTCAAGACCCCAAGATCAGGACCTGAGCCAGACACTTAACCAACTGTGTCACCCAGGTGCCCCAAGGAGTTTGCTTCTTAAAAAGACTTTCATCCAGTCTTCCTGTCATTAGCTCCCCCTTTACCTATGCTTCAGGGAGTATCTGGCCTGCTAATGCCTGAGTCTTTGGGGGAGGGAGGTGGCTCAGCCGCATAAATTGGGTTGGTTCTTGGCTTTTCCCACTGCCAGTTTAAAATTCAGCTCTGCTTCTGCTAAGTCAGCTCTGCTCATCCATCTGCTTTTCTGCTTCCCTTTCTCTTACTCTCTTTGTTCCCATGGATTTATATCTTTCTAATAATCTCTTTATCATTCTTGATTGGGCTTTAGGGAAGGAGTAGAAGCTGGTGCGTGCCTTTTTTTCCCTAATCTTTCATTGCCAGTGCCTCTCTTTTCATCCTTGCTTCTTCTGGGTTTCGCCCTTTGGAAAATTTTTCTTTTTTCTTTTTTTTTTTTTTCTCTCCCACCTCTCATAAAGCTTCTGAAATGAAACTTAAGGACCTGTTTTGAAAGCTAAAACTGAATAAAGGTTCTTCCTAGGTACATTTTAATCCTTTCTAGGAAATGGATGACTCTGGTTAAATAGGAAGAAGGTCACATACAAAAAATAAAGTATTACACACTCCAAAATATTATCCAACCACAGAAGCATCACCCTCCTAGTCAAACGGTCATCGGTAAAAAAAGTATCAGGTAAAAGAAGGTAACTGAACTGGTAAAATCGTATTCTTGACCCAAGCATGTTGAGTGTTCTCACATTGAGCCCACCCCACTCCCTCCCCAAATCTCGTTGTTGAGGCTCCACTGGGACGTACAGGGCGTACTCCTCTGTAAAGAAGTAATTTGTATTGATTGATCATGAAAACTTACAACTTCTTAGTTAAGCATGTCCTGGTTGAGAAACTAGCAGTTCTCAATAGAGCAGAACTGTCTGTCTTGGAATGTGTGGAAATGGTGGGGTAATTTTTGGTTGTCATCAAAGACTGGGTAGCAATGCAGGCATTTGTGAGGCCAGAGATGCTAAACGTCATAAAAGTTTTAGAAAATACTTTACAGTGAAGAATTTTCCTATCCCGAATGCCAAAGGCCCTCTCATTAAGAAACACTGCATAGGAAGATACCTTCAATGGAGCTTGAAATTATAAATACAGTAACTAATCCACAGAGTACTAGAGCTCGATTAGTTAAGTAATTAACTTGGTTCTATAGAGATGTAACAAACTATTCAAAGGAAATTTGGGCTGAAGTGCCAGGAAATGATAGATAACATATTCCAGAAGAGGTGCTAAAACATATACAGAAGTGAACAAAAAAATTTCCAAAAACTGTTTACATAACTCTTAAATTCTTACCCACCTTGAAGGTGCTAAAGGGTCAAGAGTAGGAAATTTGGGGAGAAATTTGGAAGATTTCTTTATAAAGAGGCTATGCTGTGAATCCTTTCCCTTGCAACACTTGCCAACAGGGACTTTTTCAGTTAGAAAGGTCACTACTGGGGCGCCTGGGTGGCTCAGTCGGTTAAGCGGCTGCCTTCGGCTCAGGTCATGATCCCGGGGTCCTTGGATCGAGCCCCACATCTGGCTCCCTGCTCAGTGGAGAGTCTGCTTCTCCCTCTCCCTCTGCCTGCCTCTCTGCCTACTTGTGCTCTCTCTCTATCTCTCTGTCAAATAAATAAATAAAATCTTTAAAAAAAAAAAAAAAGAAAGAAAGGTCACTACTTCTGCAGCTGAGGAAACAGAGGCTCACCTTTGCCCCTCAAGTTCTTAGCCATGAGTGGCAGAACTGGAAATAGAATTGGGACCTTTGAGTTTTATCCCAGTGTCTTTTTTTTTTTTTTTAATTATACACAAGTGTTTTCTTTGCCCTGCCACAGGAACAAAGAAGGGGAGCCACGCTGCTCCTTAGATGTCTGCGTGTGACTCAAGTCATGGAGCACCCAGGCAACCCCTCCAGGAGCTCAGTGATGCTGTCCTTAGGCACCTAAGGGTGCTGCCTTAATGAGGAAACCTGGGATTGAGTCCCACATCGGGCTCCCTGCTCGGCGGGAAGCCTCTTCTCCCTCTCCTACTCCCCCTGCTTGTGTTCCCTCTCTTGCTGTGTCTCTCTCTGTCAAATAAATAAATAAAATCTTAAAAAAAAATAAAAATAAAAAATAAAATAAAAATCATCAGGAAAACATGTTTTAAAATACAGGGTTTAAGGCCTGGCCCCCAGAAATTGAGATCCAGTCTGGGGTGGTGCCCAGGAGTCATGTTTTTGGCAGTCAACCCCAGGTGAGTCTGATGCATGTGGTCCACAGCCTTTACAAGTCCCATGAACAGATCACGTTGCCCTAAGGAAACTACTGCACTTCAAAAATGCTATCCCTCTGGGGCACCTGGGTGGCTCAGTTGGTTAAGGGACCCACTCATGATTTCAGCTCAGGTCATGATCTCAGGGTCATGGGATGGAGCTCCTTGTCAGGCTCCATGCTCAGCAGGGAGTCTGCTTAAGATTCTCTCTCCCTCTTCCTCTGCCCTCCCCCAATCTCTCTCTCTCTCTCTCTAAAATAAATAAATCTTTTATGGGACATCTGGGTGGCTCAGCCGATTAAGCATCTGCCTTCGGCTCAGGTCATGATCCCAGGGTCCTGGGATGGAGTCCTGCATCGGGCTCCCTGCTCCGCAGGGAGCCTGCTTCTCCCTCTCCCTCTGCCGCTCTCCCTGCTTGTGCTCTCTTGCTCTCTTTTTCAAATAAGTAAGTAAATAAATAAAATCTTTTAAAAAATAATAAAATAAACAAATCTTTTTTAAAAATGCTATCCTTCCCCTTCTGGCAGGTTCAGGTAGGAGCTTCAGCGTGGGCTCAGGCTTTGGAGGAAAGAGGACAGCTCCTCGGAGTGAATTCAGTGGCGAGGTAATAGATATGGCAATAGATGCTGTTTCTGGCACTCCTGGATCTTCCAGTGTCTGCATTATGATTCTGGAATAAAGATGATTTTGAATCTGGGGCCCTGAAGATGAACGGGACCCCAAGATGGCACAGATGACATGCTCCCTGCCACAGGAACAAAGAAGGGGAGCCACGCTGCTCCTTAGATGTCTGCGTGTGACTCAAGTCATGGAGCACCCAGGCAACCCCTCCAGGAGCTCAGTGATGCTGTCCTTAGGCACCTAAGGGTCCCGCCTTAACGAGGAAACCAGCTTTGGCTGTTGCTCTTTGAAGAAGTCTATGTATGTGTGTGATAACACCAGTAATAATAACACAGAGCAGGACATTATCTGCATCCTTTCTTTTATCTGTGAACCTATGTGAAGGTCTAATGACTCTCCATTATTAGCTTAACAACGCTTACTTAACCTTATGTTTTCTTTTGTCTAGAACTGGGTTTTATTTCCTATCTCTAGAGATCTTGCTCTCTGTTTAACACACTCAAGTGGGATGCACTGTTGGCATGCTCTCAGAGAGGCAGCCCCACATACCCTCCTCCTTCCTGGTATTTGTCAAACTTTACAAATAATTACATTGTGATGATTTGATGATTGTCTTCCCCCTAGACCGCAAGCTTCATGTGGACGGGAATCAACACATTCCCAGATAAAGCCCAGTGCCAGCAAGGCAGAGTGGTGGCTGGATGAATAAGTGGATGGTGAAGGAGCTGACCAATGCACACCTTATGTAACAAAGGGATGCTGGCTGTCCAACCTCTTGTTGGATGGTAAACAAGGAGAAAGTTTGAGATCACCCAAATGCTGACCAGGCTTGGAGAACTTGCTCTGCACGGCAGATGAAGGGGTCCTGCCATCTTGCATGTTCCAGACTATACTCTTCATCGCGCCCCCTGTCCTGAAAAGTCCCCCATCCTGCTCTTCCTTGGCCTCCTCTCAATGACGGGCATAGTCACCCCCCTTGTGTCCCCATCAGGACCCTATGCATCATCCTTGACACTGGCCTCTCCCACCTTGACGAAATCCAACTCATCCCCAGCCAGGGGACTCTGTTGGCCTCCCAGTAGCCCCCCTAGCTCTCAGCCCCCCTCCCTCAGCTAATTCCCACTGGACTGTTAGGCTTCACGCAGTCATCCCCTCCCCCTTTCCAGATTCCATCCACTCCCCTCTTTCCCCCCCACCCTGCCACTGCCAGAGTCAGTTAAAAGACATCAAAGGAGCACTCCTTGGATCTGTCTCTCACTGTTCTCATCACCTACAGATGCACTGGCCTCTTTACCTGCCTGTCTCTCCACCTAGACCTAAGAGAACAGAGCCCGGGACTGTGGAAGTTCATAGCTATTTGTTGGAGGGAGGATAGAATCACAGAGGGACACACCTGTCCTCTCTGGGCCGCTCCTCCAGTCCTTCAGTTGGCAGCTGTCTCCAAATGGTTTCTATGGGGTGCTGTTAAAGCAGGGGGGAAGGGTCTTTCTATTCACTGCACCCCAGTTCCTACTGCACCAGATTCATGGTTTTTTTTTTTTGGTCTTAACAATTCTATTCGCTTTTGTTTGGAGCAGAATCACTGGGGACCACTGAGTCTGCGGCTCTTGCTGCATTGGGGTTCCCACCATCCCGTACACCATCTGCTAGGCAGGGCTTCTTGAGTTGGGCTGCCCAGCTGTCTCCCCCTGAAATCTGATTCTCCACACCGGCATCTTGTTCCCACAGCTTGCTGAAGTCTTTGTCCAGGGGCCCATCGGGGGCTGAGGATAGAAGGCAGGGTGTGTGATAAAGGAGGATGCTGCTCCCACTGCTCGGGCCCCGACTCCTGAGAATCAGAGGTCTTGCCAACAACCCAAACGTTCCCAGAATGATACAGAGTCACAGAGGCCTGGCTGTTCCTGGAGTGAGCCCATTCTTCTCTTATCAGGAGCATGTGCTCAGCACACCTAGGGGCACCCTGTCCTCTCCTCTCCCGGTCTCTCCACGGGCACCCCAAACCACAGTGTAATTCCACAGTGCTGTGAGGCTCACCCAAGCCCTGACGCCATTGTTGGCTGAGCTACTCTAAAGCCACATTCCATGACCTAAAGCTGTCGTTAGAAAAGGAATGGGACCAAGAGGCAGACAGTGCCGGCTCTAGTCCTGGCCCTTCCATTTGTACTTGCCTGGCCATATGTGGTCACTTTGTTTCTCTAGGTCTCTGATTCCACATCTGTATAATAGGTTTATGTGCCTTCCCTGTCAACTCACAGAGTTGTGGTGATGGCAACACGAGTTGGTGAGTGTGAAAGTCCTTGTCAAGTAGGGAGGGATGTACAAAGGCAAGGCAAGTACATGCATTAATAACAATGAGGGCCAGGCCTCAGAAAGTGGAAAGCAGAAGTTTGCCTCGACATGTCTTACTGTCCATTCTCCAGTCATTTCCATACCAATGCCCATGTAGACCACCTAGTTCCAGAAGAGAAGTTGGGCATGTAACCTGCTGACCACATTAGTGTACGTTCATTTAATGTATTACTGCCCTGGGGCATTTTAATTTTAACAGAATGAAAGGAGAGAAACTTAAAGAAATTAATAATGCAGGGGCACCTGGGTGGCTCAGTCGTTAAATATCTGCCTTCGGCTCGGGTCATGATTCCAGGGTCCTGGGATCAAGCCCCGCATCGGGCTCCCTGCTCCACGGAGAGCCTGCTTCTCCCTCTCCCACTCCCCCTGCTTGTGTTCCCTCTCTCGCTGTGTCTCTCACTGTCAAAGAAATAAAATCTTAAAAAAAAAAAGAAAGAAAGAAATTGATAATGCAGGGGCACCTGTGTGAATGGGAACACACAGGGCAGGGAGATTGTCCTACATAGTGCACATGACTTCATCATCAGGGAAGGGCAGTGCTTTTGTGGGTGGAGCTTTAAAGCTTTGGCCTTATGCCATGCCCCTTCCTCCCGCCACAGAGAGGGGGGCAGTTGAGAAGATTCCCCCTGTGTGTTCTGAATGATGTGCCTGCAGGGGAGGAAGCAGCACAAGTGAGTTGTTTAAGAGCACTGTGGCCTTCTCTGAAAAGCTGTTAGCCCACTCCAGGTCTCTAAGACTATTCAGAGTGGAAAAGAAATGATCGTCCCACAGCATGACAGAGGTGGAGGTGGCTCAGCTGCTCTCTGTCCCTGTCTGTCTCTAGCTTCTCTTCTCTCCCATTCTGACCTTCAAAGAGTGCCATGGGTCTCTGTTCATGAACACACACACATGCAGCGCTCATGGTGAAGTGCCCAGAACCAAGCTGTATGCAGATGGCAGTACAGCCTGGAGGGTGGGAATATGGCCTTGGAGAATCACAAAAACTGGAAAAAATGAAGCTGGCCTTATTGAAGAAGTTGTTTTTCCAAACGACTCCTCAGGACTTTATTAGATCTTTTGAAGCAAGGAGACCAATAAGTGCATATTTTCTCCTGCACATGGGGTCACCCTGGACTTGAATCCCAATCCAGCAGAGTCTGGACCCCATGGCCCTTCATCTCCTATGCTCAAGCTCTGCCTCGGCAGAAGGCTGGTGACTGTGGCCCTCCATCGACGTTATAGTGCCTGTCTTCAGGTCTCTGCTCCTCAGCAATATGGCCACCATCTTCTACCCAGAATGCTTTCTCCTCCTCCCAGAGGGCAGTCTCTTCTTCCCAGAGGGACTTTTTATCCTCCCACAGGGCCTTCTCCTCCTCAAGAAGAGCTCTTTCCTCTACCGACAGGGCTTTCTCTTCCTCCCACAGGGCCTTGTCCTCCTGAAGAAAGTTCCGATCTCTTTCCCATAAGACATTGTCCTCTTTCCAAAAGGCCTTATCCTCCTTCCAAAAGGTATGGTACTTTTTCCAAAAGGTTTTCTCTTCTTCTCGGAAAGATTTTTCCATTTCCCAGAAGGTTTTTTCCTCTTCCCAGAAGGTTTGCTCCTCTTCCCAGAAAGGTCTCTCCTCTTCCCAAAAACCTAAGATCTGACCCCGGAAAGCACAGATCTTGCCTCGGAAATTCCACATCTCTTCCCTGAAATTTTCTATTTTCTCACGAAAAATTTTCATCTCTTCCCGAAAAGCCTTTTCTTCCTGCAGCTTATGGATTAGTTTCTTCCGGCGAATGTTGGGTGAGGAGCCCACCATTGACCGGAAGCAAGCAAGCCCCATCCATTTGCTCACCTTGAAGGGAAACATCTTCTTAGTCGGCCAGAATGGTGGGGTGGCCATGATGGAGAAGAGGGCTGTTGGCCAAGTCCAGGTCAGCTGGTCGAACCCTGTGGGGGCAGCACAAGAAACATGTTCATGAGTATCACATGCCAGAGAACAAGCCCTTGGGTCTGTATCATTTGATTTAGAAAAATTTAACCGTTTCTCTCTTTGTCCCATCGGCTGTGTTTGTGAGAGCTGAGGTTTGGTAGACAAACACTCTGAGGGGCCATGGTTTTGGGCTGAAGAGGTGGTCAGTATATTCAAGCTCAAGGCTGCTAAAATCACAGAATCTCAGCCAACAAGGACAGGGGTTCTCAACTAGGGTATCAGAACACACGAGTATGTCATGGTCACTTAAGGTGTGTGTCACAGGATTTTTTGCTTTTAAATAATAAAGTACTGTAACCCCCAAATGATTTACTTTTGTTAAACCAACCAGAATTCATTTAAAGTTTTGACATTCTCACTTGGGGATTGCTCAGAACATTCTCATGGTCACGCTCACAGCAGGGTGCCACGTATGTGAATGTGTTGTTACAGGTCACCCGGAAAACAGAGGGTGAGACCCACTGACATAGAGGGGACTATTTTAGTAGAAGAGTCTTTGGCGGGGGAACAGAGGCTCAAACAATAAGGTGAGAGACAATGCCAAATGTTGGCAAGGATATGGAAAAGAGGAGCTCTGACAATATGGAGTAATACTGAACAATAGGGAAGACATTTTATGACCCAGCAGCTCCGCTTCCAGATAGGTACCCTGAGGAAACTTATGAATCGTGACCAGGATACACATACAAGAATGTCTGAGGAACTTTGTTCAGGAAAGCTCAACACTGCAAACAACCCAATGACAATCACAATAGAATGGAATTTAAAAATGGTAGTATATTCATGCAATGGATAGCATAGCTAAGTGCAATAATGTGGGTGAATCTTATAAACATAATGTTGAAAGAAAGAAGCAGGATCAAAGAATTTCAAAAAATAAATTCCCAAACAGGCAAAACTAAATGCTATTGTTTATGGAAATATACATAGGTGAAAACGCAAAAAGGCACAGCAAGGAAGTGAGTCCCATAATTCGAGAGAGTGGTTACTTGTAGGGGGGAGGATGAGGTGGGGAGGTGAGGGGGGCTTCTGAGGGGCTAGCAGGCTTCTATTTCTTTACTTGGAAGCTGGTTGCATGTGTGTTCATTATGAAAATGTGCTAAGCTGTATGTATATATTTTATGTACTCCAGTAAATGTATTATATTTCACAACAAAATATAAGTTAGGGAGAAGGGAAGGAAGGAAGAGAAAGAAAGAAAGAAGAAAGGAAAAGAACAGAACAGAGAGAGAGAGAGAAAGGAAAACCTCGCCATACATCTCAGGTATCAGATACCAGAACTTTCAGAACTATCCACAGACATTCCAGTTAACTACAAAGGTGGGTCGAGGGATGAGAAGGTCTGGACATTGTAGAATGGGCAGAACAAGGGGGGCATGCACCTGGTGAGGACATTGATTTCCATTTTGAGCCTTCCGGAAGAGCTGCCGGGGTCGGCTTCACTCAGCGGGCCTCGCCAAGCACCGCGCGATGGAGCAACATGAATCCCTTTGGGAGATTTCTGGGCTTTCCCCTTTTTTCCATGTTCTGACTTGGGAGCAGCCGGGGTATGTGTGCGTGCACGCTCATGGTGAAGAGATAGACGGTGGCTCCGCTGTGGGCAGCCGGGGGCGCCAACATATCCACCCAGCCACACAAGCCAGAAACCTGGAGCTTACCCCCGACTCCCTCCTCTTCCTCACCAGACTTTGAATCCATCATCAACCCTCCCAGTTAACACTTCTTGAAATCATGCCCCCTGCTTCATCTCATTGACCGCAGCTGGCTTAGGCCAGGACCCCTGTGACCGTCTCCACCAGTCCCTCTGGGATTGAGCTCACCCTCCCATCCGCCCCTACTGTAGCCCCAGGGGTGTTTCTAAAACACATCACATCACACCTGCTCACAAAGCTCTGAAGACCCCACAGCCAAATCCAAACACCCTGATAAGGTTCCCACTGTCTCCAAAGCTAAGTTTTAGTAAAAATAGGCTATATCCAGTTCTCTGGACGAGACCCTCAGTTTCTTGCCTCCAAGCCAAGGAACGTGCTGCTATCCTCTGTACGGATTTTTTTTTCTCCCATTGTGGGCTGGAATTCTGTCCACAGCTGTCCCCTCTGAAAGCTACTTGGACCCTCCAGGGGCGCCTGGGTGGTGCAGTCGGTTAAGCATCTCTCCAACTCTTGGTTTTAGCTCAGGTTGTGATCTCAGGGTCGTGAGATTGAGCCCTGCATCAGGCTCTGTGCTCAGCAGGGAGTCTGCTTGAGATTCTCCCTCTCTCGCTGCCCCACCCCACCATGCTTTCTCTCTCTCTCTCTCTCTCTCTGAAATAAATAAATAAATCTTAAAAACAAACAAACAAACAAGCTACTTGGACCCTCCAGATGAAGTCAGTCACCACCTCCTCGATGCCACTGTGTCTCCCCACTCCCCTGATTGACTTGTCGCACTTGGTTGAAATTAGGCGTGGGCGTGCCTTGTCGCCGTCCCTATAACCCAGTATCTAATATGAAGCTGGGGGTATAAGAGGTAATTGATAAAAATGTTGGTTGACTTGAACTGAATTTCATTGAATTTTGGAATTTTGATTTTCTATGTTGTATTATGGTTATTTGTCTTATTTATGTAGCTGTTGATATCTTGAGGTGGGAGAAAGTGCCTCCTTCTTCAAGTGCCTACATTTATTTCTTTCCTCTATGAGAACACAAAGCAGGCCCTCAATAAGCGTTTGTTGAACTGGATTCGGAAACTCTATGAGCAAAGCCTCAGGGTCAACTAGAGTCCAGGATAGCAGTCAACAACAATCAGCTTTCTAATTATAATGTCAGGAACAACATCAACTACCTGCTCATTTATTCAGCCCTTTTATGCTGGGCATTACACCAGCATTACCTGTTTAATCCTTTTAACCATAATGTGAGATAGGCACCAAGGTGCCTCATATTAACATTAACCATAATGTGAGATAGGCACCTCATTATACAACTCAGGCTTGAGTAAGTTAAAAACCTGTTCAAACAATTAAGTAGGTGAGTCAAGATTCTGCTAGTAAGTGCTAGAAGTGCATTACGTGGTCAAGCAATACTGCTTGTAAATACCATCAGGCTGATATTTTCACTAGGAAGATGTGTGTGTGTGTGTGTAAGAGAGAGACAGCATTTGTATCAAGCCCTGGACCTACTGATAACAACTTAATGATAACATTTAGCAACTTGGTCACTAATTTTAAATGAATCTCTTTTCTCCTCATACAATCCTACTGCTGGAGGAAAATATGCCGATACCCACACTAAGAAGCATATCAAAGAACATGGAATGTTACCACTGAAGAAAATAACTATATTTTTCAACAAACAACAAAAAAAGACTCACAAAAGTCTACTTTCGTATGTGAGACCTGTCCCCAATTTGCAACAAAACAAAACAAAACAAAAACCAACCAACGAACAACAAAAACCACTTTTGTGCAGGCTTCTGACTTTCTTCTGAAATGTTTCCTGGACCTATCCCAACACCAGAAGGAACCACCTTCCAAATTACACTAAAGCTTTATTTCTTACTCCTTGGGAAATGTTCGCACTAACAGAGCACTCACGGAATCAGATTAATAAATTCCTTTGTCCTTTTGGCCAGAGATGCCAACTGTTGCCTAATTCCGCATTTCCCTCTGTCCAGTTTCTTCCAAGCTCTTCTCTGGCTCTTGCCGTGGCCACACACATTCTGACGCTCTAGCACCCCTTGTTGCTCTTGGCGGGCCTTCCTCTGAGGGCTGAGCTCCACAAACAAACAGTGGGGGCATTCATGAGGAGAGAGCCCCACAAAGCTGGGTGAGAAGTCAGTTCTGGGGGGCTGGCTCAGTCCACGGAGTCACTCGAGAATAGGACAAAACTACAAATCGTAGGTCTGTGAGCACCAAGTGCTCACTCCAGCTGCTTTTCCTCCTGAGTCTCACTGCCTGCTTGGCAACAGCAGCAGAAATGTGCTTATGGCACTTGTTGACAAGAAACTTCTCCTTGTATTGTATTATAAGTATTTGGGGACTGCCCCTTGTTGCCAGAGGATCTGGGTTCCTACGTGTGGAGAAACAGAGGCCCATGGGCTGAAACTTCCTCGGCTTCCAGCTCCCCTCTTGGCACCCACGTCCGGGTTAACACCCTCCTCTGGGCTCCTGGGCAAAGCTGGACCCTCCCCCCATCTCCTCACAACCCAGTGGGGACCTTATTTCCTCAGGGATCCCTCACTCCTGGGCCTTCCCTGTCTCTCTCTCTCTCTCTCTCTGCTCATTCTGGCCTCTGGGCACACAAACACAATCCAGTCCCTCTCATCTTCAAACCACCACCCAAGTGCCTGACCACAGAATCCGCTAACTCCCTGAGCCCATTTGCTAGCCCTCTCCTCCTTGAAGAGTCTTCTCAGAGAGCAGCCACCAACCGCTATCCACCACTTCTGAATTGCACGTATGCCTCATCCTCCAGCAATCTGTCTTTTGCCTCCTCACTCCACCGAAACTGTATTCATTAAGATCAAGAGTGACTTGCTGGTTGTTCAGTCCTTCGTCCTCACTGACCTCTGGGCAGCATTTGACTCTAGTCCTTTTTGAATCTCTTTCTCCTTGGCTTCTATAACACCAGGCCATCCTGCTCCAGTCCCACCTCCCGGGCCGCTCTTTCTCCATCTGTTTGTGGACCCCTTTTCCCGATGGAATGTGCTTTATCCACAGAAGGCAGTACCCACCTCATGGGGCTCTTATAGGAAATAAATTGGGTATGTCGAGTGCTTAGCCCAGTACCTGGCCCATAGCAAGTGCTCAATAAACAGAAAACCATTTTTGCCTTATCTCTCAGCCACCCTCCCTGATGCCTAGGCTCTGGCCACGCGCAATCCCTCAAACGTGCCAAGGTTTCCTCAGTTCCCCGCCATACTGTTCTCTCTCCCTGGATAGCCTTGCCTAACCTCACTTCACTTCACCTAGCTAACCCTTCAGGACGTGGTTACCTCCTCTAGCGGCCTCTCCTGACACCCCAGTCTCCACCAAGTTAAGACTGAGAGTACGCTCCTCTTGTCCCACTAGGAACACTTTGTCTCACATCCCTATGCCCGGCATCCAACACAACCACAGGTACATAATACATGTTAAGTAAATGGCAGCTGAACGAAGGGGAGTCTCCAGGTTAGTATGTTAGAGAAAAATTCATTTGCAAGTTTTTCTCGTGATCATTTAAATTATCTTTGAGGAAGAGATAAATTAAGTACAATATCAAATGTGTATTTAGATATAAAGCATAAGATAAAACTGTAAATGTGTACCTACAGAGATATAAAAACATGAATCAAAGAAACACGCCTAATCTTCAATATTGTACTTCAGGACAGGAACTTAGTTTTAAGGAAAACATTACATATAACTCTATGCTTTGAACCGATGCTATCCAATCTAAAGCCAACAGTTACTTACTGCTTAGCTGTTTCCCAACTGGGCAGGTACTGTAGCCCTCAGAAGGCTGGCAATCATTGTCACATCACAGACCCCCTAAGGCTGTTTGTAATGACCCCTCTGACCCTCTCAGGCCTGACTCACAGGGTAGGGAGGGCCAGGATGGGTTAGAGACTTTAAGGAATGGAGAGGGAAACACTTGCCCGTCTTCCATCTTTGACTTCACCAATAGGGTGGCTGTTGATGACTCGCAAATGATTGTTACCTCACATTCTACCTGGATTGTGTCCAGGAGCAGGCTTCTGGAAAATCCCATTGCAGTTGGGGGTTTGTAGGTGATGAATCATTTCTCTTGCTGCCCTGGAGCTGCTGTCTTTTGGCTTTTGACAGTTGGACTTCGATGTGCCTGGGTGTCGATCTCTTTGAGTTTATACTACCTGCAATTTGTTGAGCTTCTTGGAGATGCAGATTTGATGCAGTTTTTCCCCAAAATTTGAGAAGTTTTTGGTCATGATCTCTTCAAATATTCTTTCTTCCGCTTTCTTTATTCTTCCTCTAGGACTCCTTTTATATGTAAGTTAGGAGCTTGATGATGTCCCACAGGTCTCTGAGGCTCTGTGCATTTTCTTCATTCATTTTCTTTCTATTGCTTAGACTGGATGATCTCAATTGATCTGTCAGTGCTCATGCAGGCAGTTTACAATTCGGCCTTAGCCTTCACTTCCTTGCTTGTGCAAGACCTCAAGGCCAGTCAGAGGTAAAGAATTATGACCTCCTTAGATCTTTCCTGGGCATGTACACAGTCACATATGTGTGACCTTCTAGATTCCCATAAGTATGTTAGAATTTTTCATAGTCTCCATGTTATTCCCCAGTTTTTCCTTTTAGGTTATTACTCAGCTTCTTATGCCCTGAGGATAGGGCTATTTGCACAGAAGTAGCATTGACTTAGGTCAAATAAAGACAAGTCCTTTGGACGGAGCTTTTCAGTGAACTGCCCCACAAGTCAAAAAGTAATGATTCTTTGGAGATGGGGATTTTTATGGTGCTCCAAACCCAACCTGACCCCTTGCTTGGCCATTCTCGGGGTCCCAGTCATTGGTTTTAATCCTTGTTCTTTTCTAATATATATACTGAAGACTCTCAGTCTCCCTATAAACACACTTACTTGGATCTCACATGCTTTGACGTCACATTTTAACTATCCTTCAATTAAACTATTTTCTGATATTCAGTGTAATTTCTTCTTTGGCCCACTGGCTATGTATAAGTATGTTACTTAATTTCCAAATATGTGGAGATTTTCCAGTTACCTTTTTGTTATTGATTTTTAGCTCAATTCCACTATAATCTATGTCTGCACAAAGAATATGATTTGTATACTTTCTATCATCTCAATTATTTCAATTTGTTAAGACTTGCTTATGGCCCTGCATATATTAAATTTTGATAAATGTTCCATGTTCACTCAAAAATAATTGGCATTCTTCAGTTGTTTGATGCCATGTTCTCTCTCTATATGAATTAGGTTAAGTTTTTAACTGTGTTCAAATCTTCTATATCTTTGTCGATTTTTTTTTTTAAAGATTTTATTTATTTATTTGAGAGAGAATGAGAGACAGAGAGCACGAGAGGGCAGAGGGGGAAGCAGACCCCCCGCCGACCAGGGAGCCCGATGCGGGACTCGATCCCGGGACTCCAGGATCATGACCTGAGCCGAAGGCAGTCGCTTAACCGACTGAGCCACCCAGGCGCCTCTTTGTCGATTTTTATGACTGTTCTATCAGTTACTGAGAGGATATGCTTACAGATCTATTTCTCTTTCCAGTTCTGTCAGTTTTTGCTTTATATGCTTTGAGGCTAGGTTATTAGGTACACACATATTTACAATTGTTATATTTTCTTAGCATATTAACTTTTATTTTTATGAAATGCCCCTCTTTATTTTTGGCAAGACTTCTTTCCTTAAAGTCTATTTTGATGTTAGTATAGACACATCACCTTTCTTTCATGTTGGCGCGGTATATCTTTTCTATTTTTCCATTTCAACTTTTCTGTGACCTTATATTTAAAGTGTGCTTCTTGTGACTAGCATATAACTGAGTTTTGTGTTTTCCACTCTGAAAAAATTTGTCATCTCATTGGGGTATTATTTTATATTCACATTTAATATAATTACTGATGTATATTTTGATTTGGCTCTCTCATCTTAGCATTTTTTTCTAGACCCACTTATTTATTCTAGACCCACTTCTTTCTTTTTTCTTTCAGAGTAATTTATTATTCCATTTCCCTTTATTATTTCATCAGTTATATGTTCTTTTAGTAATTATCCTAGAGATTAAAATAGGCATCCTCGAACTATTAAAGTATAATATACATTTTTACCTTTATCACATCACTGTAATGCTAGAATCTTAGAAGATTTTAGCTCCATTTACACCCCTCCTTCTCAACTTTTACATTTTGTTGTCATGAATTTTAATTCTACATGTATTTAAGACTCCAGAAGACTTTACTATTATTGTTTTGAGAAGTCAGTGTTTATTTATAATTACACATATTTTTATCCTTTCTGGTTCTCTTCATTTTTTGCTGCATCTCTATGCCTCTCTTTGAGATCATTTTCTTTTGACCCCCAAAATCATACCCTTTAGGTTTCCTTTATTATGGGTCTTGTGATGACTTCTCTCAGGGCTTATTTTTTGAAAATACTTTTATTGTGCTGTCATTTTTATACCATCCAACAGATTTTATTTATAAAATAATTTACTTAACGTGTTTCTATTACGATGTAAACAAATGATTCTTTCATTTTTTTGGTTCTCACAGTATTGAGTATTTCATGGTAATAGGATTTCAAAGCATTGTAAGAAATGAATTTTAATTTCTGTAAACATACTGGTGACAAAATCAGCATTTGTCTCTGTTGAATTTGTATTATCATGACATTGGTTCTAAGTTTTTAATAGAAAGGAAGAAAATGTACTTTGGGGCTACCCAACACTGAAATTCTAACATCAGTATCTTTGGTTTTTACTCTGAAATGCAATCCTTTATGATCCCATTTGTCTTCATTTTCAAAGCATATTGCCACTGGTTAGAGAATTCTAGGTTAGTTGTTATTCTGGCTTTTACTGTTCTGTTGAGAAGTCAGCATCAATTTAATTGTTGCTTTTTTAGAAAAGTAGTATGCTTTTTTTGTTTTTAGCTGCTATTAAGACTTTGCCTTTTATCTTCAAGTTTTATTTTGTATGATTAAATATGCTTTACTTTGTATTTGTCATGCTTGGAATTTGAAGCATATCCTGTTTCTATGGCTTAATGATTTTTATCATTTTGGGGGCATTCTTGGCCATATCTCTTCAAATATATCTTCTCAATTTCTTCTCTCTTCCATTTCCAATAACATATACGTTAAACATTTTCACTGGGTTCCTTATTTCTTATGCTCTTTACTATATTCTCCATTTTTTTTGTCTTTGTGGTTTAGTTTGTGCATTTTCTACTGCCCTATATTCCAGATCATTACTGTGTCTTCAGCTGTGACTAATGTGCTGTTTACTTATCCACTCAGTCTTTTCTTTTTTTATTGGATATTATTCAGGTCTGGAATATCCATGTGATTATTTTGCATAGTTTTCAGGGGTTTTCGTGCCAAGTTTATTCATCTTGATTTTTAAGTCCATGAATATATTAGTAATAGTTCAGAGTGTATGTCTTATTATTTAAAAAATCTGGATCTTCTGTGGATTTCTTTCTATTGTCTGTTTTTCCCTTTTGGTTGTCTGTCAAAACTTGTTTTCTTATATGACTGGTTACTTTTATTGATGTTATCTTTTTCCAGAGGTACTTATTTTTTGCTTTTAGTAGACAGAGAGGCTAGAAGCTGATTACCTAAATCCAATCAGGTGTTGCTATGATTCTAAAACTAGGCCTTAATCCCTGTGAGATATGCTTCTCCAGTTGACCCTTTCTCCAAAAAATATGTTTGTGATGTTTTCCAGTACCTCTCCCCTCTAATAAGTTCTTTTTTTTTTTTTTAAGATTTTATTTATTTATTTGGCAGAGAGAGACACAGCGAGAGAGGGATCACAAGCAGGGGGAGTGGGAGAGGGAGAAGCAGACTCCCCGCTGAGCAAGGACCTCCCGATGCGGGGTTTGATCCCAGGACCCTGGGATCATGACCTGAGCCAAAGGCAGACACTTAAAGACTGAGCCACCCAGGCGCCCCCCACCCAATAAGTTCTTAAACTCTAATTTTATCCCTCTAAACATTTTCATATTGATGAAACCTCTCTTCATACTTTCCAGCTTTCCATTCACTGCTTTTACTTTTGGAATCAGCTTCAAATGTCACTCACCTCTACTGACTTGATTCCTTATTCAGATCTTGGTCTAAAAAATTCTCCCTGACTAGATATTTCTGAGATTTCCAGTATTTCTACTTGTTCCCAGCAAGATACGTTGTCTCAAACAACCTAGTCAGCCACTGCCGAGTTACAAGACTCATATGGGGGCTTATAACCAAAGGAGTGACAAAATGTAACTCAACATCATTGACCTAGCCAAAAGGCCCAAAGTAGATGCCAATAAATTAATTATATAATTGATATCGCTAGCACTGATTGATCATTAACTATGTGCCCAGCTGCTGTTCCATGTGCTTTTACATGTATTTCCTCACAACAAATTAATAAATTAGATAGTATTGCTACCTTCATTTTATAGATGAAGAAAGAAATACATAGAGAAGTTAAGAAACTTGCCTAAGGTCATACAGGAATAGAGCCTGTATTCGAACCTAGGTAGTTTTGTTCAGGATGCATACCTCTCTGATGCAGAAGATTGCTGTGATAATGGAGGCAACAGGTGGTCTGAGTCATGATGGGTATTGTAGCTGGGGAGTCAGAGAGGAATCAATAGCTATAGGAAATAATTCAAAGAAAGACTCATTAGGTGATCAAAACAGTTGCATGGGATGAACACTAAGGAAGTAAGGGCAAGACTAAGGTGCCTGGCCTCAGTGCCTGGAAAGTGACCAGGCACTGATTAGAAATTTGAAATTGAGATGGAGTTGATTTAGATGAGCTGAAGTATTGTTACAGGAAACCTGTGAACCTCAGTAATTCACAATTCATAAAATGTTGGTTATTCCAAATAAACCTTATAGCCTCTGGGGGAAATAGCAAATGAAATTATTATTGCTGAATGTGAATGGAGTACTGAAAATAATTTGATCCTGAACATCAGTGAGCTCACAGGATTGAAAAGGATAAGCTTTTCCCTAGCACCACCTACTTTGCTCCAAATCAACAGTTCCTGGTCCCTCAAGACAGAAAGTTTAGCTTAAATTTTGTTCAATATTATTATTTAAAAAATAATATTGCCATTATTGCCAATTTTCAGAACAATACATGCTCATTGTAAAAAATATTAGGAAATAGAGCAAGGATGAAGAAGAAAATTAAAATAATCCATAATCCCAGTACACATTTGCGGTATAGTCTTCCACCATTTTTCCTGTGCTAATGGCTAGATATATTCTGTGTGACTGGTTTTCTGCTGTGCATAGTGCTTTGTGGCTTGCCTTTTTAGGTAATAACATAGCATAAGCACTCCCCCATTTCTTTAAATATTTCTGAGAACATGATTTTTAATAACTGCATGAGTGCACATTCCCCTCTTTTTGGAAATTGATTTGTTCTGTTAGGAATATACATTATTTTCCTGGACGAGTAGGTCAAACCAGAAAATTGCTCACAGATGAAGACAATGACAACATAATCAATCATTGCTGCCCATGGCCTCAGTCTCTGCATTGAAAGAAAAGAATTCTTTCTAGCAGCACCAGTCATAGAAAGGGATCATTCATGGGAAGCTGGCCTTGTGAGGGCAGAGATTTTCTTTGTTCCTGACACCTCACAGTGCCCATTTTACAAAGAGCTTCTGAAATCAAGCAGAAAAAGGTAAACAACCCGATAGATAAATGACCAAAGACTGAATAAATTGATTGCAGACAAACAAAAATGACTCTAGGAAAAAATTCCCAACCACACTTAAAGAGAAATGAAATTGAAAATAAATATTGCATTTCCTACCTACCAGATTGGCAAAAATCCAAAAGTTTGACAATGCACTCTGTTAGCAAAACTATGTGGAAATAGGCCTCTTTATACCGTGCTGGTAGGAATGCTAAATGTTACAACCCCTAGAGAGGGGAACTGGTCGGTATCTAACAAAATTACAGATGCAGGTAACTACCTTTTGACTCCGCAACTCCATGTCTGGAAGTGTATCCCACAGGTACACCTCTAGAAGGACAAAATGACAGCTATAAAGGTTATGCAATTCATTGGAGTATTGTTTGTAACTTCAAAAGATTGGCAATGATCCAATTTTCCAGCGATAAGGGACAACTTAAATAAATGATGTCCTGTCCACCCAGCAGAGTAGTATGCAGCGGAAAAAAAAAAAAATACAGCAAAGGCTCTACGTGTGTTGATATGGAGAGCTCTCCAGGATATACACAGTAAAAAAACCACCATCAACAAGGTGCAGAATACTGTTACATATTGTGTAAGGGAGAAAATAAGAATACATACCTATGTATTTGCTTATATTTGCACAAAGAAATATTAGAAGAAAGGGTGGCTGGGTGGCTCAGTTGGTTAAGAGTCCGCCTTCGGCTCCAGTCATGATCTCAAGGTCCTGGGATTGAGCCCCACATCGGGCTCCCTGCTCTGCGGGGAGCCTGCTTCTCCCTCTCCCTCTCCCTTTGTGATCTCTCTCGCTCTCGCTCTTGCTCTCTCTCAAATAAATAAAATCTTAGAAAAAAAAAAAAAGAAGTAATAGAAGAAAAACACCAAGCTAATAAAAATGGTTATTTATGAGGGAAACAGTGGAGGGGACAGGAGTAGAAACAATACTCTTCTGTGAGTATCTTTCATGAAGGCTTTGGTCTTTGAATGATGTGTGTTATAAAGTCTAAAACAAAAAGTTCTTAAAATTGGAAACAAACCCATGAACATAACCATACATCCGTTATTACCAGGCCCGCACAGAGGAAGGATTTATTTCAAGTGACATTAGAGCACAGTGCTTTGACTTTACCTCTTAGTGGCTACACCACGTGACGTTGGTCAAAGGGCACCATGTGAGGTCCTACAACGTGTCCTCCATGAAGGTGGGTGTTACGGGACGAGTTGTGTTCCCCCAGAATGTCTTATGTTGAAGTTCTAATCACAGTACCTCAGAATGTGACCATATTTAGAGATGGGGTCTTTAAAGAGGTAATGAAGTTAGAAGGAGGTCACTGGGGTGGGCCTGAATTCAATATGACCCATGTCCTTGTAAGATGAGAAAAACAGGACACAAACACGCACAGATGAGAGACCATGTGCAGGCACAGGAGAAGGTGGCCGTCTACAAGCCAAGGAGAGAGGGCTTAGAAGAAACCAAATCTGCCAATACTTTCATCTTGAATGTCTAGCCCCCAGAACTGTGAGAAAAATAAATTTCTGTTGTTTAAGCCGCCTAGTCTGTGGTTACAGACTGTCGTTCCAGCGGCCCTAGCAAACTAATACAGCGAGGGCTTTTGCTTCATTTACTGCTTCCTTCCTGCACTTAGAACAGTGTTGGACACATAATAAACAGAGTTCTTGAATGAATGAATGAATGAATGTCCCACTCCTAGAGTGTCAAATAAAAACAGGAGAAAAGATCTCTACTTGCAGCTCTCCTCTATCTGTGGTTTCTGTTCTTTGGCTCCTCCTCCTATTTTTTTGTTTTTTTTAATCTCAGAAGAGGTCACCCTCTTGTTTTCCCCTCCCATCCTCTTCTTCCAGTGGAGGAAAGACTTTTACTCACCAGCCTATCCTCCGGGGATTTTCTGAATGTCACATTTTCTTTTGTGCATTCCTTCGGATCTCTTTGTTCTTAGTGGTTGAGGCAGATTGGGCTTTCCAAAGATGGCCTTAACAAGATCTCTCATTCCTTACACTTTCCTTACCCTGTGACCTCCCAATCCCCCATCAAGAGGCAGAGTCTTCCCCCTCCCCTTGAACCTGGGTGGACCTTTGGATTGCTTCAACCAACAGAGCACAGAGAAGGTGATGCTATGTGACTGCTGAGCATCAATTGTGTTGGCCATGCTACCAGCTTTCCAGTGAGAGTGGATATCTTGCTCTAGCTCCAAGCCCAGTGAAGTCACGCCAGTGGGCTGGAAAAAGCCACAGGGGAATGATTTATAGGGCAGAAGGCAGCAAGGACTGGGATCACACACATACACACACACACAGCTGTTGTTAAACATTACCCATAAAAAGTGATTACAGCCTCCCCTGGTGCTCCATCTCTCAGCACATGTGCTCTTAAATCTGAGCCAGGGCACATGCAGAGGCCACATGTAGTGTTTCGGCTGACAGCCCCAGCTAGCCTCAGCCACCACTGTACCTGTGAGTGAGAAAGCCCTCCACGACCGCAGCCTCAGCCTCCATCTGTCTGTGAGCCCCGTCAGCTCCCAGAACTGAGAGATATAATAATAAATGATCATTGTTTTACACCACTTAGCTTGGAGATTAGCAACAGCTAATCGGAGCAGTGATGCTTGTCTCTGGCCTTCATCATGGCACCGTAAGTTAAGAGGAACGAAAATGCATCAGTTTAACATTTAAAAAATGTATCAGTTTTGCACGATAAATCTCCCTGCTCAGAGTGAGATTTATTTGTTCACTCATTTATGCAGCAAATATGTACTGAGTGCTAATTAAGCACCAAAGCCTGTGCTCACTCCATGTGAAGGGTAGAGGAACTCCCTGTGCACAATGGAAACAACCAAATACGGACATAGCATGAGAGGCACCCACAGAAGTGTGTCCAGGATCCCCTCGGAGTGCAGAAAGGAGAAAGGGGCCTAACTTTTCTTTGTTGGGAGGTGCCCAGAGCGCAGCAGATAGTTGAGGAAGACCTCAGAACGTCTGTTTGGACTGAGTCCTGAAAGCTCGGCGGTTTTCCATATTATTAGCGGGAAGGGTTTTCCAGGCAGAGAGCGGCCCACGAGAAGGAATGAAACACTGGGATCCTGAAGCCCCTGCTTTGTATGACTGGACAGTCCCCCATTACTGATCAACAGTTGCCGGAAGATTAGGATCAGGCAGGTGCTCGCTGAGGCACGTTGAGAAACAGAAGGCTGGAAAAATAGGTTGAGACCAAGTTATGGAGACCCTTGACTCTATCCTGAAAAAAAACCTTTGGTAAAATAAAAATTAAAATATTATTTTACAATTATCATATAGTTTCACTCATATGAGGAACATAAGAAACTGCCAGAGGATTGTAGGGGGGCAGGGGAAAACGGAATGGGAAGCAATCAGAGAGGGAGACAAACCATGAGAGACTCTTAACTCAAGGAAAGGAACTGAGGGTTGCTGGAGGGAAGGGGAGTGGGGGGATGGGGTAACTGGGTGACGGGCATTAAGGAGGGCATGTGATGTGACGAGCACTGGGTGTCATATGCAACAGATGAATTAATGAAGTCTACCTCTGAAACTAATGATGTACTATATGTTGGCTAATTGAATTTAAAATTTTAAAAATAATAAAAATAAAATATTGTTTTAAATCTATTACAAATCAACAAACAATGTCATGCTTAATGATAAAACACTCAGGGCTTACTAGGTGCCTGTCACGTGTGACATTGCACAGTGATTTAGCTGTGCCGACTGTTTACAGCCGGTGATTGGCTGGTGCTGCCATTCTGATTGGTCAGGGCCCGTGGCCAGGTTTTAAGCATTGCATTTTGAATATATCACCCCTGAAAACATTATTAAAATCAAGAACAGGACAGGGGTGCCTGGGTGGCTCAGCTGTTAAGCGTCTGCCTACGGCTCAGGTCATGATCCCAGGCTCCTGGGATCGAGCCCCTCATCGGGCTTCCTGCTCCGCGGGAAGCCTGCTTCTCCCTCTCCCACTCCCCCTGCTTGTGTTCCCTCTCTCGCTGTGTCTCTCTCTGTCAAATAAATAAATAAAATCTTTAAAAAAAAAAATCAAGAACTGGACAAAGTGGGTAAGCTTTCACCATTTTGATAGCAATAGCCAATACTTCAGACAAGGAAATAAAACAAAAGGAAGGGGCAATGCCATCATTATTGGGGGATGATTTGCTTTTCTATCTTAAAAAAAAAAAAAGAATCAACTTATCCAGAGGATTTCTCCCCCCCCGGGAACTCAACTAAATCACTCTTTAAAAAAAGTAATCTGGAGAAGGAAATATGTGAGAATGATGAGGAGCCTGACCCAGTGTCTCTGGCTTCAGAATCCAGGTGAGAAGAGAGAACAAGTTGGGGGGCTGGGGCGGGAGCCTGGCGAAGGCAGCCATTTCTGACCAGAGGCCAAGGTCCCACAAAGGGCTGGCAGATGGTAGGGGAGGAGGGGTGGGGGGAAGAGAACCCCTGGTAGGTGGTGTTGAGCATTTTCCCAACTGTGACACATACTCCTGGGGACTCTGAGGAAGAGGTCCACGAAGACAGGAATTATTCCTTTCCCTCAATGCTCTAACTAGACCTGAGTCAAAGGATTGAAGCTGGAAACCTCCCAGGGAGTGAAGAATCAATCCGCAGGGATGTCGTGTCTTCACACCCTCCCTAGAGCCAATGGGACCCCTAGAAGTGGGGCTCACGGATGCCCTGACATTTTCTGCCCCGAAAACTACCCAGTTCCACAGGGCCCTTAGAATCTTCTAGATTGACTACCTTTTTTTTTTTTCTTCTCCTAGACCCAGGAGTTCTTGTTCATTTATTTATTTATAAAATTGTGGTAAAATACACATAGCATAAACTTTACCATTTTAACCATTTTAAGAGCACAGTTTAGTAACATCAAGTACATGGATGAGGTCCGTTGTGCGGTCATCACCACCATCCATCTCTAGAACCTTTCCATCTTGCAAAAGTGAAATTGTACCCAATTAAAAATAACTCCCTTTTCCCCTCTCCCTCCGAGCTCCTGGCAGTCACCACCACCTTCTGTCTCTGAGTTTGACCACTCTAGGTACCTCACATAAGTGGAATCCTACTGTGATTGTCCTATTTCCCTTAACATAATGTCCTCAAGGTACATCCCAGTTGTAGCCTGGGTCAGGGGTTGACGTTTCCATTCTTCTTCTGACTATAAACTAGTTCAGGACTCAGACGTCTTGCTCCTCTTTTTCTTAAATTATCCTCAAGAAAATTATAATGCTGAGAAAAGTCCAAAAGGGAATAAAGTGTCTATTGAAAATGCTTTCTGATTTAAGTGGAAGATGACGTGAGGGACCCTCAGGGTTTTCTCCCAAAATAGGAAGCTGCCAGGATTAGTGGATGGTAAATATAGAAAAAGTGACTCAAATAGAAGAGTGACATCAGAGTAGAAAGCTCTCCAAGGAAAGCATGAGAAGAACAAGAGTGGCTGTACAGGGCTGATTTATTGGAGAATAACACACAAGAAAAGACAAACTTCTGCACTGTCTGGGGGAGGAAAATGGGGACAATCCTCCGTGAACAGGGGAGTCAGTGGATTGTTTCTTTGATTGCTCCTTGTGTGGTATGCAACTTGGTCCTTGGCCAACTTTAATACCTCCCTTTATTTCTATGGCTTCTGTCAAGAATCAGGCATACCCTCATTAACTCACAGACTCCTTTGTAATTAAACTCAGCGATACACTCATTAACTCATTACTCTTTTGAATTAAAATTCCTTATGGGATACATCGGATTTTATGAAGTAACCCTTTTACTCATAGTGTCTGGCTTAGAGTAAGCCCTATTTGTTCAATGAATGACTGAATTCACTTCTACCAGCAGGGCTCCATTATGTAGGCCACCTCAAGGCTTATTCATGACAACATGCATAATAAAGCTTACACTCTTAATTTAATTTTTAACTCAACTCTACTAACATTTCCCCGCGTGGCCTTTATTCATATGGCAATAAGTGTAGTGGGCAAGAGCATGGACTCTGGATCACACTGCCTGAGTTTAAATTCATTACCCACTCAGGAACTTTGTGATCTTGGGTAGTTACTTAATCTCCCTGTGCCTCACTCTACTTATCTGTGAAATGGGTGATATTAATATCACCTGCCCTGCTTTGGGCAGCATTTCCAACAGTGGTTTTGCACTCATTTCCAACAGTAGCTGCTTCCATCGTCAGCTGCTAATCTCTGAGTTGCCTACCACCCCCCACCCCAAAACTTCCGTTTGCCTTTTCTGTTAGCCGTTCCACTTTTGTAACTAATTCTTCGTTTTATTTATTTATTTATTTGAGAGAGAGAGAAAGCTGAGCAGAGGTGGGCAGTAGGGGCAGAGGGAGAGAGAGAAGCAGAGTCCACACTGAGCCCAGAGCCCAACGCCGGGCTCAATCCCAGGACCCCAGGATCATGACCTGAGCCAAAGGCAGACGCTTAACCGACTGAGCCACCCAGGCGCCCCTACTAATTCCTCATTTTAAATTCACTGTTTTAAGTGATAAGCCTATTCTTATTTATTTATTTGAGAGAGAGAGAGGGATAGAGTATGAGTAGGAGAGGGAAGGGCAGAGGGAGAGAAACTCAAACAGGCTCCATGCTGAGTGCGGAGCCCAACACGGGGCTCAATCCCAGGACCCTGAGATCATGACCTGAGCTGAAATCAAGAGTTGGACACTCAACCTACTGTGCCACCCAGGCGCCCCGAAGGTAAGCCTATTCTCATTGTTACTATCATTTAGACTTCGAATCTCATCATCACTTTCCAAAGACTCTTGCTTTTTCAAAAACAAATCCCTCTATTTCTGTACATAAATATAAATTGTCTAGTTTGGGAGCAAATATTCTCTGACCCTTTGCTGGGCCTACAGGTGCACCTGGAAAAGCTGAGAGACCAGCCAGTATTCCTCCCTCGCTGACCCCCCAGGAGGACTGCCCCATAACCTGAAATTTAGTCTGTTTTGACCCTTGGGCTGAAATATGCTCAAAAAGGCCTACTGTCCCCCTCCAGCCAGCCCCAGGGCTTTGATGGAGGGTCTGGGAGTGTGAAGGCTCTGCCCTCTCTGCTCATAACCACCGCACTTGAACTTGCTGAGGGGGAGGTGTGGCCCAGTGTTGCCGAGAAGATTCAAGTGACCCAGACACTGCCCAGTTCCTCCACTGGGTCCCCGTGTGCAGTGAAGTGGTCAGCTTGGTTCAGGGCTGGATGAGGCTGAAACTAGAAAGGCACTGGACCCAAGACTTGAGGAGACGTCACTTTCTGGGTTGTGCAAGTGCAGGCTCAGCCTTAAAAAGGACCGCCTCCTTACATTTTGTGCAGCCGGAACCTCTGCCCCACCTTAGCCTCACCCCTATAGACGGGTCTTTTCCATGAAAACAAAAACACAAAACCTGGCATGTCAGGTTTGGAGGATGCCTTCCATGCCATAGGACTCCACTGCTTCTCAGAGTGTGGTCCGTGGACACTTGGTGGAATCTAAAATGCAGATTTCTGGGCCCAAACCCAGACTTACAGATTCAGAATTTGGGAGGTGGGGCAGGAGTCTGCATTTTGATAGAGTCTCAGACACTTCTTATAAAGTAACAGTTGAGAACTTCTGCTACTTGATGCTTGTTAACAGGCAACACAGCCTCCGGGGGGAGCGGCCTGCTTCAGACTGAAGACAATCGGAAGTTTATTACGGCGGACATGCTTCTGCCCCCCAAAACACTGCTCTCTGTCTCAGGTCTGCAATGACACTGAACGTTTCATCTCTTTTCTACACGCAGTCCTCCAGCCCTGAGGGCACCTCTCACGTGCTCAGCCCCTCCGTGAGTACCCCCACCCCGCCACTAACCCATCCCTGTTCACGGGACCCTTCTTCACCTGCCACCAGGCATGTAGGGAGAGCAAGAAGCGACAAGAGCGTCTCCAGGCAGGCCTGCACCACCGACGAGAGCCACGGCACTGAAATGGAGTATTTCCAGCACCCATTTATAACTCCCCTGCATTATAACCTCAGCTGTGCATTGTACCCACCCGCCTTGCGAGAGCTTCGCGGATTGGTCTGCTGCCCCCTTCCGGCCATGGGGAGCACGCCAGTTTGTTAAGGCTGGCTGTGGGGTGTGCCATTAACCCACACGTGGGAGGGAGAAAGGCAGATAACCCGTCCCCCCTCCCCCCCCGCAAGGCAAAAGCCAGGAGTTGCTATTATGCAGCAGGCAAGGGATCCGAAGCGAGAAGCAGAGAAAGAAGCACGCGACAGAGAGGGGGACCTGCACGCGAAGAGGGGCCCCACAGACGTAGACCTGGAACCCTGGGACCCCAGCGTGGCTGAGTTCTGCCCGGATTCTGGATCTGGCTCTTTCGTCAGCTCTAAAGGTGAGTCAGGACAGCCCGTGCAGCCTTTCAAGTTGGAGAAACGCTCCTAGCAGATGGTTTCTCAGAATCATTCAGAGGAAGATGGCAATGTGCTGATTTATGCTTCCTGGAAGGGAAAGGACTGCATTGGGGAGGTGCTTTTCTTAATTGTGTGAAGGGAAAGAAAACTTTAATCTTCACGAGTCTAAGGAAAATGGTTTTTCTCGCGGAGAGAATTACCGCAAAGGAACAATGAACCACAGGGCGAGAGCAAGTTATGCTGGACTATTAGAAATAACTCGCTAACTACAGGGCAGTGAGTGGGGACCACCTACTAGGTCTCTGAGCAGGTGGCTTTGACTTTGGTCATTATAAAAGTGTCCTAGAGTTCAAAGGAAGTACATTTTCCATTTCATAGGAACCGAACAATGAAGGGTGCATAGGGAAGGGGGGGGGGATCACTCTGGAACGTAGTAGGTATGCAGTAACCTCCCCTGAATTCACACACGATGGAGAATAGTTGGGAGAGGAAACATAGCAGAGACTACATAGAGAGCTACAGACAATAAAGGATTTGTGTCTGGAGCACCTGAAAGGTTTGTTGGAAATACTCAGTGATTCTGGTTAACATTTGCCTTTGGAGGAACAGGGATGGAGATGGTTAATGCTTAACATTTAATGTTATTCAAAAACCAAGCAATGAGTTGGGGTCCCCATCACATCTCATATAGGATCAAACAGTCCTGTCGACCAAAGAAATCACTAAAAATACCATCACCGAGTCAAAGATGTGCTCTTGCTTCACCTTGGAGCTTTGGGGTGAAAATAAGTAATGCTCAACACCGACCCAGTGCTGAATGTCAAGAAAACTTAGACACCTATAGATACAGGCTCACTGTTGAATTACGACACAAATCAGAGGTTTAAAATATATTTATTAGGGATGTTAGACAGATATAAAAGGGTTTCTCAAACTCAGACCTACTGACATTTTGGACCAGATCATTCTTTTTTTAAAGATTTTATTTATTTGACAGAGAGAGACACAGTGAGAGAGGGAACACAAGCAGGGGGAGCGGGAGAGGGAGAAGCAGGCTTCCCGCGGAGCAGGGAGCCTGATGTGGGGCTCGATCCCAGGACCCTGGGATCATGACCTGAGCCGAAGGTAGACGCTTAACGACTGAGCCACCCAGGCGCCCCGGACCAGATCATTCTTTATTGTGGGGGCTGCCCTGCTCCTTGAAGGATGGTTTTGGTTTTTTTTTTTTTAAAGATTTTATTTATTCATTTAACAGAGAGAGAGAGAGAGCACAAGTAGGCAGAGCAGCAGGCAGAGGGAGAGGGAGAAGCAGGCTCCCCGCTGAGCAGGGAGCCCGAAGTGGGGCTGGATCCTAGGACCCCAGGATCCTGACCTGAGCCGAAGGCAGACGCTTAACTGACTGAGCCACCCAGGCGCCCCTCCTTCCAGGATGTTTAGCAGCATCCCTGGTCTCCGTCCACCAGGCACTAGCCACCAACCCCACCCTCGTCATGACGGTCAAAACTGTCTGCAGACATTGCCCCTGGGAAGCAAAGCTGCCCCTGTTTGAGGACCACAGAGATACACCGACTGGACTGAAAATTGAAAGCGTGTTAAGAATGTCATTTGGCAATCATTATCAATTAATTTCTTCATTGCCTTTATTATCAGTCAACTTCCAGGGGAGGAAGCAACAGGGGCTATTATCACTACTCTTCTTGATGCAGAAGCCCATGTGAGACAAGCAATCCTCTAACTATCTTACGTAAGGATAGACTTCTAAGTCACTGTTAATTCACACTGGAAAGTACTGCCTGGCCCCTCCCTCCAATCTCTTCCTGTTTAAGATTTCTACCAAAAAAGAAAACCTTCCACCAAGTAAGAAGCATTTTCATTTTCTTAGTACTTAGAAACTTTAGAAATTGACTAAAATTGTCATTATCACCAAGATTAACATGGATCTACTCTGTTGAGCATCTGCTGTATTTGAGAAGCTCTTAGAAGAGCTTCTGTTTAACAGGGCTGGGGAGGGGGCTCCTGGGTGGCTCAGTCGGTTAAGCGTCTGCCTTCCACTCAGGTCATGGTCCTGGGATCCTAGGATGGAGTGCCACATAGGGGCTGAGACCTGCATCGGGCTCCTTACTCGACGAGGAGCCTACTTCTTCCTCTCCCTCTGCTGCTCCCCCTGCTTGTGCTCGCTCTCTCTCAAATAAATAAATAAAATCATTTAAAAAATAAAAATCAAAGGGCTAGGGAGAATGCCATTAAGTTTTGTGAGTTTTTCCATGTTCCCGCTGTAATAGTGGGAACTTTTCCATGTTTCCACCGTAGTAGTGGGAACTTTCATTTGAACCTGTAAATTCACATAGTGAGTTCTGTGAATAAAAAAGCAGATTCACTACTGTGTTTTCAAATTGCAGCTTTTTGGGGGGCTTGGCCTTCAAAAGATATTTGTTTTTGCTTTGAGTTGAAATAAATCCACATCAAATACCATAAAAAGTAATTCACGATAGGGGACAGACGACCAAAACACAAGCAATGAAAGAATGTGCAATACCCCTGGTAAACAAAAATGT
Organism: Mirounga leonina; assembly: GCF_011800145.1. Classification (NCBI taxonomy): domain Eukaryota; kingdom Metazoa; phylum Chordata; class Mammalia; order Carnivora; family Phocidae; genus Mirounga; species Mirounga leonina. The sequence continues at coordinate 61,130,537 of NW_023270316.1, read as the reverse complement.
AAATGAAAATCATAATTAAATTCCATTTTTACCTATTAAAATAATAAAAATGCTTTAGTCTTTCTAACACCAAATGCTGGCTAGGATATGATGAAACTGGCACTTTCGTGGATTGCTAGTGACACCCTAAGTGGATACAACTCTTTTGGAAATTAATTTTATCTCAAAAGCCAAAAATTGCTCACCCTTTTAAATTAAATAATCCCACATCTAATTACTTATTCTAAGGAAGTATCTAATGTATGGAAAAAATAATTTTCAAGGAAAGATAGGTCTCCTAGGATTAGTCAAAATAATAAAAAATTGTAAGTAAATATCCAACATGAGGTATGTTTAGGTACAGCATGACATATATCCTGCTCTGTGGAATGTGATAGAACTATTAAAATGATGGCTATAAAGTCCACATAATAACAGAAGGAATTCTTATGTCGAAACGTGAAGTGTGAATTTAATGTGCCTGCTAAATACAGCCATCTAGTTATATGCGTGTGCACATGCACATACATATACGTATACACACAGTTGGAAGAAAAGCTCCAAAATACTAACAGTTGGTGGCCAAGTCAGAGGATTGCTTGTCTCACATGGGCTAGGCTGTGTGGGAACTAACGTAGTAGTGAATCTGTTTATAATGACAAACGGTTTTCTTTTCCCTATGATCTAATTTTTCTTTCTCTGTTAATTTACTTTCATAATTTTAAAGAAAATATTCCAAAAAAGAAACAGAATACTTCCTCACCACCATCACATCCTGTCTCCCCTTTTTGTTTCTCTACTCCAGCGACTGGTTTCTGCTTATCAATGCCCTTCAAGCTACTTTTTCTTTCAAAAAATACTTCTTAAATGTTTTAGATTATAAAAGTAAAACCTGCTCGTGGGTAGCAAAGTAAGGCAAGATTAGGGTATCAAGTAGAAATGAAAATCCTTCCCGTTGGTGCCTCCAGCCCTTTGTTCCAACCTTCCTCCTGTGGTCCTGGTTCCGGTCCCTCTCTCCGGAGGCAGCGGTTATTACCATGTGATGTGTCTGCTTCCGAGCTTTTCCTCTGCATTTACATATACATGTGGGCCATGTTTACACAAATGAAATCCTATTATATGCATCATCCTGCCCGCTCTGGTTGGGACAGGTTGTCCCACGTTGCCCTCCAAAGAAGTGATACCAACAATGTATCCTTCACTCTGTTTCCCTTTCTCCTCACTAAAATCCTAAACTTTCTGATCTTTGCCAAGCTGATAAGCGAGAGATGTTAGCTCACAGCTGTTTTAATTAACGTGTCATTCCTTATCAGTGAAGTTGAACACCCTTGACGAAGTCTGCTGGCCAGCATTTGGGACTCTGCATGGGAATTCCGTCTTCTCTTTCTGGCTGGCCGCCAGAGCTCAGCTGCAAGGTCACAGCCACCTGTCTCTTCAGGAACATTCTCGAAGGCATAACAGAATTAGTAGGACACATCATTTTCTCTTAGTTCTCATCCATCTTCCCAGCTTATGAAAATAGAGGGCTGGAGGGAATAAGAATTGCCCCATTTATAAGATGATCTAAATGCCCGTGCCTCGTGTTGGTTTGTTCTATTGGAAACTACTTCATTGGGTCTGATACTGTGGTTTTTAAACTGATGCTTCTACCACTATTTGCAGTTAGTGACTAAAAAGACCAGTCAGTTTGGGGTATTTGCACTTAAAAAGTTCTCTGTAGGGCACCTGGGTGGCTCAGTTGGTTAAGCGACTGCCTTCGGCTCAGGTCATGATCCTGGAGTCCCGGGATCGAGTCCCACATCGGGCTCCTTGCTCAGCAGGGGGTCTGCTTCTCCCTCTGACCCTCCCCCCTCTCATGCTCTCTCTATCTCATTCTCTCTCAAATAAATGAATAAAATCTTTAAAAAATAAAATAAAATAAAATAGCACTACTGTTTAAAAAAAATAAATAAATAAATAAAAATAAAAAATAAAAAGTTATCTGTACACCCCTCTGTTATGTCCCATAGTGACACTATTCAAGTTTCCTGGGAAACTAATGTGTGCACCTCCTACCCCATTCAGCGGCCCAAGGTACAAATCTTTGTATCATTATGACGTGACACAGACAAGTACAGGTGGTTTCCACAAAGCTGTTGTAGATTTAAAAACCGGAATATCTTGGGTTGTAGGTATGAGAGGAACACTTTTCTCTTATTTCTCCTCCCTCTGTTATTTCCCTTCTGTGAGGTAGGAGGAAAATGTTATGGCCCCTGGCTAGATGTGAAGTCCACACCAAGCCCTGAGAAGAAAATTCCACCAGCTTCTCAGTGTGATTTACATACAGCGTCCATGGTGCCTAGGGTCTGCATTAGTGAAGCTCACAAGTTCTAGAATTCCAAAGGCTGTCTGGGAGGGCAGGGATGCAGGACATCTGGAGCTGAGACAGGAAGAGAGATGCATAGGGCCTGGTGACATGGTCTCTAACTCTGTCAGCGGTAGAGGTTGTGGGGTTTCTGTCCCCTCAGACCTGCCAGCCGACACGGATGACGAGACTTGCCCAGAGCAAGGGCTTTGTGTCTACACCAGGCACACCTATTCTTTACCTCAGAAGGATGAGGAAAAGAACTGTCCCTGCTGGTTAGGAGCTCCGCTGGGCTGGGACCCTCTCCTGCCCTTTTAGATAAGTGGGCTTGTCCTCAGGTGCAGGACGGTTGATTTTCTAGATAGGGTTTTAGGTGGTTTAGTTTATATGGTGCCCCTGTGGTAATTGACCTCGATAAGCATGGGCACCAACAATAAATCTATAATTCATTCAGTCACCAGTTGCTTATGACTGGAGGCCTACTTTCTATTTAACAAAAGGGCATGCACCTGGGGAACCCCATCCGGCCAGAGAGGCGGTCTAATTTCGTGTCTATCCGTGGAAAGCCGAGCAAATGATGTGGGAAGAAGCTGTTGCTTATTCACGGCTGCAGTTTTCTCGATTTGCTGTTTGTAAGGACACCAAGGTGGTGGTTTTTGCAAGGATACTGTGGAAAAAATGGAGGCTGGTGAAGAGTCACGTGACTAGTAGTTCATGGCATCATCAAATATATATTGAAGGCCTACTTTGTGCCGGGAAGACAAGGACTCACACACGGCTTCCACAGGTGCTTCTGAAAAGGCAGCCTGAAGAGTCAGGATCAGCAGAAGGCTGGGTGGGAACCACCTAGCTCTGAATTCTGTAGGATCGGGCGGCAAGGAGCCCTTATGCTCAGCTCTGCTGCTTTGCACCCTGATCAGGATTACCAAAGTGGGTTCTGCCCGAGTGAGAGCAGGCATCTTGAGTTTGGCAGATCGTCAGATACCTGAGTTCCAATCTAGCTCTGTGACTTGGGCAAGTTCTCCACACTTCTGACCCTCTGTTTCTTTGTCTGCAAAATGGGGACAGTACTCCTTCCCTGGGAAGAGAACATTGTGCCTCCATGGGACTGATGGAGAAGGCAGGCCAACCTCCTTGCAGCCCTTGACTGGCACTGGGAAGCCTTTCTTTCCTCCTGCTCTGTGGCGAGGAGGAGAGACCGTGGGCTTGGAAGTCACAGAGACCAGATTTCACACAGAGGCACGGAGGTCTCATTTCAGATCCCAGCTCTCCCCTTCACTTGCTGAGCGATTTTGAACGTACAAACTGGCTGAATCTCGGTTCTTTCTGTAAAATGGGGCGTGGCTGCCCCGTGGGGTCTGGGGAACGAAATGAGGTCGCATGTGAAAGACCTTGGCAGGGCGCAGGTGCTGTGCCTCGGGTTTGAGACTGACTCCCCCACCGCGCCCACCTCCCCTCACCCTGACTCTGACTTGCCATAGAGGGGGTCCTGCAGATACCCGACCAGGCTGTGAGTGTGACATGTCCTGGAAGCAGAGTGATGGGAACGAGAGCCCCATATCTCGCTGTAATCCCTGGAGCACAAAGCGCTGGCTAAATCAGCCTGTCTGCAAGTTAGTGGAGGATCAGCGGTAGAGAGAAACTGACAGAAAAAGAGCTTCCGGCCTGGGTGTCCCCCTGCCAGCAGGTCCCTGCTGAGCCGTGGCAGTGAAGTCAATGATGGCGAACAACAGCTTCAGGCCTTGCGCTCTGTACTCCCAGCCATCATTCCACCTCTGTCCCTGCACTGCCGTTACCCACCTGTCACTGCCGGGTTGCCCTGCCCGGAAGTCTTCCCACCCAGGAGGGCTGCCCGTAGCGTGGCCACCTGCCCTGCTTCCCCGGTCTGCAAACCCTGGCACTACGGGCGGGGATGAGATTTATTTTATTTTATTTTATTTTATTTTATTTTATTTTATTTTATTTTATTTTATTTTATATTTCCTTTTCTTAAATCAACATTCATTTTCTTTTTCTGTGAGCACAGCTGACACACAATGTTACCTTCATTTCAGGGGGACAACATAGTGGTTCCCCAAGTCTGTACTCGGCACAGGTGTAGCTGCCCTCTGTCACCGCCCGAAGCTGTTCCAGTCGCGCTGAGTGTACTCGCTTTGCTGTGCCTTCCACCCCCGTGACGTAAGGGGGGACCGCCCCCCTTTACCCCCACTTTGCCCATCCCAAAGCATGCTTGCAAACAGAACTGTGCCCACTCTTGCTCAGTCCTGTCTTTTGCATCCTGCCTGGGTCAGCCAGCCCTCCCAGAGACCAAACAACAAAAAGTAACAAAAACTTCTCCCAGTAGAAAACTGTACAACTGCCCCCTAACCAGGCTTTAGGGGCAAAGGAACAGAGGTACCCCCACCATTCCACCTAATGACTTTACAGGGCTACCTCATTCTGGGCAGGGGAGTTTGCTGTCCTACTTGATTGGTTGGGATTTTGTTGTGTATTTTTTTTTTTAAAGATTTTATTTATTTATTTGACAGAGAGAATGAGAGAGAGCACATGAGAGGGGGGAGGGTCAGAGGGAGAAGCAGACTCCCCGCTGAGCAGGGAGCCTGATGCGGGACTCGATCCAGGGACTCCAGGATCATGACCTGAGCCGAAGGCAGTCACTTAACCAACTGAGCCACCCAGGCGCCCATGTGGTGTATTTTAAAATTAATGGATACACTGGGGTACCTGGCTGGCTCAGTCAACAGAGCATGCAACTCTTGATCTCGGGATTGTGAGTTCGAGCCCCATGTTGGGTAGTAGCCATTACTTAAAAATAAAATCTTTTTAAAAACCCCAAATACATACACGTTTTTAAAAAAATAAATAAAATTAATGGTATTTCTTCCAAGGAAGAGTAGCTCTTTCTCATAGGGGCAACCAACATACTCAGACCATAGGAAGCCCACCACGAAGCTGGGACGGGATATAGGCTTCTTGGGTCTCAGTCTCAAGCCGCCATGGTCAAGTCCATAGTTACCCTTTGTCTTTGCGCCCTCGGAGGGTGGTGTTACAATGGAGAGTGCTTACGTGTGTGGAAGTGAGAAGGACCCTAGCTCTGTCAGTGTACCTGGGTCCTGTGTGGGCTCTGCCAGTTGCTAGCTCTGACTTTAGACGTCAGTCTTAACTTCTCTGAGTCTCTGAAGCGCCATCTGTAAAATAGAGTTAATACTACTTCTCAGACAGGATTATGGTGGGGATTAAATATGAGAATTTGTATAGAGAGAGCTAACACAGCAGCCGGCACATAACAGCGGCTCGGTAAGTCATAGTTATTACCATCTCACCTCCCAGACCCTGTATCTCCCCAGCTGGGCATCAGTGGGCAAGCGTCTTAACCTCTCTGAGCTTGATTTCCTTATTCCTGAAATAAGAGGTGCTCTCTCCGCCCACCAGATAACGGCTAGCGAGGCCACACCTACAAGCAGCCCCGCATCGAAGCTGACACCCCAAATCCCAGGCTGACTGAGACCCCCCTTGCCGGTGCAGACGACCCACACAGAGGTAGTTAATAGTTGCTGAGGAAAACCTGCCATGACGTTGGTAAAAAATTATGTTTGACCCCCAGAGCTTTGTCAGTGAGCAAGAACCATGCCAGGAGGTCTGGAGAAGGCGTGTCATCCGTGCATTTTGAAAATCGCCAGCAATGGTGAGTCATGGCCCTGAGAAATGCCCACGCTTTGAAGGATTTGGGGCCTGGGGTCCTATGACTTGTTAGCCGTGTGCTGTAGCATGAGAACAAGTGACCCATGGGCTGGTCTGTGCTTGGCTCAGGGTGGCCCTGGGGTAGGCCTGGGAGGACAGTGTCCTTTCCTCTGTTGGTACCTTCTAGTTCTACGCCTTATTTATTAATCTTTAGCTTTCCCCAGTACATAGGATGTGTGTTCAATATAATATGTGTTCGAAGAATGTTTGAGTGAATGGAGTCCCTGGGACAACCAATGCATAATGGCAGTGGGGCTGGGAGACAAGGCAGGCAGGTGTGAAACCGCTGGCTTTTCCTTGTATCCACCTCACTCTATCTCCTTGCCAAATTGGACTTTTCCTCCACCATCACCTGCTGGAGTCCTTTGTGTCCCAAGGGGCTGGGTCATGTTACAGAAGGCCCAGGCTACATCTTGACACTTGGAATACCCTGAAGCAAATCCCAAGCCTTGAGGTTCCTTGGGATGAAAGTAGGCACCTCATGGGGAGAGATGTTGTCTAAGGCTTCCCACAAGGATCCCTTTACTCACGGTTCATCTGTAAAATCTTAGAGCAATAATGTCAGGAAGTAGCAGTCCATAGGCAGGGCAGACCAAGGTAGAGGGGACGATGACGCGTGCCTGACTACAACGGTTTTGGCGTGTGGACAGCCATGTACTGTCTCCAGCTCCCCCCAGGGGGTCCAGCTCACTGCGGGCATATCATAGGAGCATAATACCTGCCCACTGGATGACTAGATGGGCGAATGAATGAACTACCTTGTCCTCTAGCTGATGTGTCCAGCCCCCATCTCATCCTCCTCAGGCACAGCCTGACGTTTTCTTCCCTAGGATGGCTCTGGGGGCTATGGATTCTCCCCCGCCCCCGCCAGTGCACACCTACCATGTGGGAGCCAGAGTGGGAGCAGAGGCTCTGAGGCTCTGGCAGGAATGAAAACACACAGGCAGGTTCGCTGCCCTCTGGAAGAGGCGACACCTTTGGCCATATTGTTGTTCTATGTTCTCCTGAAATTAACTGCCACCCCACCTCTCCACACACATCCCTACCCGTTCTTGGAACGAGAGCCCTGACAGTGAGACAAAGTTATCCAGGGAGGAGGTATTACTCTCAGGGTTTCTCAGGAAAAGGGATGTTTCTGGGTTATACCAGAAGTCCCCTGGTCTAGGCCATCAGCTCAAGTGCCCTTGAAAGGTGATGGAAAACCTTTGACTGGCCCTCCCCTATCTGGGGTCTCCTTGATCCCTGAGCTTTTGCTATTTGTTTTGTGAACAAGTCTGTCTTCAGCTTGGATCATGGAGGGCCTCCTATGTGCTCCCCCTGCCTGGTCCCCTCAGCACACCCTCCACACATGGCCAGGGAGGTCTCTCCCTGCTTGGTGACTCCCCATTCCTGCAGAACATCAGATCACTCGAAAGACCCTCTGTAAGCTGAGCCCTGCTCACCTCTTGTGTCATCTCTTCCTTTTTGACTTCTCACCCTGGAAAATGTAGCCGGACAAAAACATCTCAGCTTCTCTGAAAACACTAGGCTCCCTTTGTCCCCTGGGCCTCCCAAAAGGGCACTTCTCCACTCTGAGCTCTCCTACATCCCACTTGCCCTCGTAAACATTGGATCAGGCAAAAATCTTCCATGGATGCTAAATCTAAGAGGAAATGTTGATGATCAACCAGCATGATGTTTGCATTGTCTTAGAATCTTTCCATATGCTTCTTACTGGGAGGGAGAAAAAAAATAGTAATTATGCAGTGGAAAAATTGGGGAAAACTTTGAGGTTCAAAATTAACATCACCAATGAGGGACAGGTGGCCATCACCTACACAGCAACCTGGCCAACAACGTACAACCTTAATCTAAACACAAAAGGGCATCACAAATCCAAAGTGAGGAATGTTCTATTCAAAGACAGTGGAAGGTACTGTCTTAGTCCGTTTGGGCTGCCATAGCAACTTACCCTAGACTGGGTGGCTTATAAACAACAAACATGTATTTCTCAAAGTTCTGGAGGTGGGAAGTCCAAGGTCAGGGTGCCAGCATGGGCCAGTTCTGATGAGAGCTCTTTTTTAGTGTCAGACTGCTGACTTCTCATTGTATCTTCACATGGTGGGGAGCAGAGAGGAAGCAAGCTCTCTTGCGTCTCTTGAAAGGGCACTAATCTCTTTCATGGGGGCTCCATCCTCATGGCCCCATCTGATCTGAATTACCGCCCAAAGCCCTACCTCACCCTGGGGGTACAGTGTCAACATGAATTTAGGGAGGACACATTCAGTCCATACAACTATATTCTTCAAAAATGTCAACATCACAGTAAATAAAGAACGGCTTTGGACATGTTCCAGATTCAAGGGGTCTAAGGAGATAAAACAACAAAATGCAGTATCAGACCCTTGGATCCAAGGACTTTATTAGGTCAATAAAATTGGAATATGGATGGTAGGCTAAAGTGTTGTATCAATGTGAATTTAAGAAGTTGCCACCTTCTGCGCTTAGCGTGGAGCCTGCTTAAGATTCTCTCTCTCCCTCTGCCCCTCTCCCCTCCCCCGCCACACTCTCTTAAAAAAAAGAGAGAGAAGTTGCCAACTGTATTGAGGTTATATAGGAGAATATCCCTATCCTTAGGAAATATACAATGGGATTATTTCCAACCAAAAAGTTCAAAAAGTTAAAACAAGAAGCATGCAGACAAAAAAACCCCAAGTGATAGGTACCTGAATGTTTGTTCTATAATTCTCTACTTTTGTGGATGTTTAAGAATCTCATAATTAGGGGCACCTGGGTGGCTCAGTCGTTAAGCATCCAACTCTTGATCTCGGCTCAGGTCTTGATCTTGGGGCCATGAGTTCAAGCCCTGTGTCGGGCTCCATGCTGGATGCAGGGCCTACTTAACCAAAAAAAAAAAAAAAGAGAGAGAGAGAGAGAGGGAGAATTTCACAATTAACATTCCTCTTAGAATTTAGACTGGAAAAAAGCCTCCCTGGTCTTATCCCAAATTTCTTAAAATGTTGCCCTAGATGCATATACACCAGAGTGTTTTCCTTTCAAATGACTTTTAAATTTTCTTCTTTCTGCATTTTCCACATTTCCTATTAAGTAGTATATACTTATGCAATTAGATAGAAAAGTTGTATTTTTACAACAGTCTTCAGATATCCCCTTAGGTTAATTTGCAGCTGGTCCCTATCCACATGTAAAGTTAGCCAAATGGTGGTGGGGAAGGGGAGAGGAGAGGGGCCCAGGCCGCACGGGAGTGACCCATCCATCTGTCTGTCCATCAAAAGAGCAGGGCAGTCTCTGTCATGCATCAGACTCCACCCAGCCATCCGGCAGAACTTTCCAGAGCTGCCCTGGACCACTACCCAGTCCTGACCATCAGCCTCCCATCTTAAATATTCTTTTCCGTCAAGTTCACTCTGTTGCGGTACATTTGCTTCCCTGTGCCCTGAGGCTGGCTTGGAGGATGAATTTAATAACTGGGAAGCAATGAAATCTTGATAAATGCATGTGCAGTGTGTGTGGCCTCCAGCCATCACAGGATAACTCAATTAAATGCGACGAGTGTGGTGGACCCAGATCATTGACACCTATCCGGGCATCCTGGGAAGTGCTTTTGAGCTCTACACGGAGACAGCAGCTGGAAAGGGGACAACAAAGCACAGACTCAGGAGGGACGCCAGGAGAGAGGCCCTCCAGCCTGCGACTGGACCCAAAGAACTGTGCCCCTGGATGTTTGCAGCCCCGCAGCGAGGTGGAGAGGGGCTCACAATACTCCACACACTGAACGTAGAGTGGCAGTGTTATTCTACAGTTCTGCTGTGAGCACTCGTACATGTTGTGTTGTGTTGTTATTTTTTAATTTACTTTAAAACTTGAAAATGTCTCTCCTTCTAGATAAAAGTAATCTGACTTCAGTTTCCTACTTGCCAGACTGGCGAGAAAATCCATCTTGGGCACTTCAGCCACATACGAGTCCAGGTTGTAGGAGCTGAGGCTGGGGAGAGGGGGTGCCACTCTTTTGGGGTTTGGGGTAGAGAATGCTTCCACTCTCCGGGCAAGGCCATGATGAGTCTACTTGAGACCCTTTGTGCAACTTTTAAAAGGCGCCCTCCTAGTAGGGATAGCTTCAAGGACATGCAGCTTAGGAGCAGATGGTGCTTTTCTTGGAAGAAAGGGCATCCCCTTCTTCCAGGCAGGGGGAGCCTCACCCAGGCCCCCTGTTCCCTGCGCCAACTGCCCAGCAGAACGCTGTCCTTGCCATGTGCCCAGTGCTGGTGCCAGGCTTGGGCTGTTGGGGTCTTTACAAGCCTGGAGGCCTGGTGCCCCCTTCTAGATGCTTCTTGTAGTAATTCCCACTGGATGCTGCCAGGCAAAGGGCCACCAACCACAGGTGCCATCAAAGAACTCCATTCCTCATGGGCTCAGGAGGCTGCTCTCTCCCGGCTCCATGGCTCCCCCTGCATCTGGGCTCTTTCCTCCATCCCTTTCCTCTGGGACAGTCCCACAGAACTGCTCTCACACTCGGTGGAAGCACAGTGGCCACCCTTGCCAGAGATCAGCAAAGGAGATTCTAACATCAGCCCGCCCAGTACTTCTTACTAACTCGCCCCATTACCCGAACAGCTGGAAGCCTTGAAACGTTGGACCGTCGAGAATGTGGGCAGTGGGGCTGGTTTCAGAAAGTCCTGGGGCTCTGGACTCACAGATGCCTATAAGATGGCCTGGCACATTAAAGGCAGTGAATTCTGAACCAGACACGTGTCCTTTCCCAGAAGCTCCTCCTCTTTCCGTCCCTCGCATCTCTGTCAACACCACCATCGTCCCTGTCACCCAAGCATGGCACTGGGGTCATGTCCCTGCTCCTTCTTCTTCTGCATCACCACACCCAACTGGTACTCAAGGCCCTGCCCCACCTGTACCATCGATTGCTCACCAGGCTCCATCATGGGTCAGCCTCCTCGCTGGTCCCCCTGCCCCGTCACCATGCCGTGGCCCCATCCTTCTTCCAGCAGTTTGACTTTGATTATGTCACCCCCAGCTCCAAATCCCTCAACGCCCTTTATCTTCCTAATAAAATCCAAAAACGCTCTATTCTCAAGATCTCTTTCCAATCTCATCCGCATTTGTCTATTACGAATGACCTATGCTCAGCTAACACTCCCCAAAACCACCCGGAACTTTTCTTACTTGAATCTTTTGTCTCCTCTAGGAATTTCCCTTCGACTGAAGAGCCATCTCTCCACAACTCAGCCTTTCAAAACCCTACCCACCCATGAACACCAGGGCTGTATCACCTCCTCCTGGAAGTGTTCCTTGATTGCCCCAGGACTCCCTTCCTCTGGGCTTCTTACTGCTTCGGGCACCGCTGCTGGCCCCTTTCACCCACTGCTATGTACTGCTCCTCGGGTATGCCTCCCATCTGTCTCCCTTATGAGGTCGTGAGGTCTGAGCTGGTGTGGCTCATCATGCCCATTTGGCATCTCCCCAAACCTTTGTCAAATACTAGAATACATGGGTGAATGTCTGTGATGAAGCGGGGTAGGCGCCGAGCAAGTGCCACCCCCTGCAAGCTGCTTTGGCCATGACCTCTGGGGGCGAGCGGGTGGCTGTAAAACAAGCCAGGTGAGAGGATGCTGCAGGTGCTGATACAGGAGGGTAAGAGGAACAGGTGGGAAAGACGAGGCAGAGACGGAATCACTGGCTGTATCAGGAGGGGACAAGAGATGCCTAGGTGATGGGGTTTGGTGCCTTTAAGGATACAGGCAAGTGGGGAGGGCAGTTGGGAAAGAAGGGGAGTCGACTTTGAGGTAATCCTCCCGCCCCCTTTGCCACCTGCCTGCTGGGCATTCGGTAGTCAGGGGGACCTTGAAAGGTGGTGTTGCAGAGAAAAACGACCGGGTTTTAGTCTTGGCTGCCACATTAAACTATTTCACCTTAAGCAAGAGCAAGGGATACACTTGCTGTTCATAGGAACAGGTTCTGGAGATCCTCGAGAACAGACTAAGCTAAGAGCTGCCCACTTTTCCTGTCAAGATTACCCCTTTTAAAAAAGCTTTGAATACTTCTGGCTGTCCACTTTGACCCACAGCAGGGTGCTCCCATGTCTCCAATCAGCCATGGTGGGAGTGGCAGAGTTAAACCTACTTGAAGGTGTGAGCAAGGATGCTGAGCTGGCTAATCCGGACACCGTCTTCCTCCTCGCCCCCTCGCTAAGACAGGACTCAGTTTATCTGTGCTCTTGGCATAAAGAATGGTTTGGCTCCAACCCTCTGGTTCTAATATCCTCCCACATTGCTCTAACTCTGAATTATTTGCCCCTTTGAGACTCTCCGTTGATTTAGGTCTGTCACCGAGCTCTTTCAAACTGACCCGATAGAGACTCATTTTGTCAGAAACCAGAGGGCAGCGCTCTGAGCCACCTCAGAATCCGTGCTCAATAAGCTCAAAAGCATAGCAGTGTTTATTAGCGGAGGTCACTGCTGTCAAAGCACCGTCCTGGCCTGAGTGAGGTCCTGAGGCAACTCAGCCTCTGTTGCAGAGAGCTCGGGTGACCCATCAGTGTGGAACCAGCTCTCCCAGGGGGCAGGGGGACCAGGGGGGAGGCGCGGCTTGCTGATCCCTGGCTGGGGCTGCGCTGGCCCTTATTAGGACCAAGTGGTCAAGAAGCCCCAGTGTTGTTAGCCGCTGATGACTTCCATCCCAGTGAAACCCCGCAGCTGCAGCACCTCGCGCTGCCCCAAACAAGCAGGCTCTAAGGAAGGCCTGGCCGAAACCTCCCCGGCCCTGCTTATGAAAAAGATGGCATGCGGACGGCCTGCTTCACCATCCCCCGGGCAGTGGCTTTCAGACAGATTCCCAGATCCTGTTTTGGAGAGATCCTGATTTTGTAGCTAGCGTGGCCAGGGAACCCGAGAATGATGTGTAGAGAGCAGGTTTGAGCCTTAGGCCCGGACGGGGGTGCTGCAGAGAGGGGGCCTCTCGTGAGCTGGGGGCGCAGTCTGATGTCACCTCCCTTTGGGTTTGGGACTGTCCCTGCTCAACTCATTCAAAGTCCCTGCGAACCACAGGGCCTCCCTCACTGCTGTTCTTCCAGTTCCCCAACTGGGCCCTAGGTGGGGTCTGGAATCCAAGGGAAGTCACACAACTTGAATAATAATAGTGTTGATCATGACAGTGGCTAACGCTTAGCCCCGTTTATCATGCTGCAGACCTTGTGTGTCTTGCCTTACATGGGTTATGACACTCGATCATTTTAACAGATCTATTAGGAAAGTCCTAGAATAATGCCTAGAATGGTGATCAGCATTATAGCTAATTCAGAGAAGGGTGATTTGAAGGGAGGAGTGAGCACTGAGGCCCATCACTCTGCGTACCTGTCCTCGACATCTCCTGGAGGTGAAGGTCAAGATTGGCATGAAGGGCAACTTCAGGGGGCCTGCTGAAGGGGAGGGACTGCCCTGTCCATCCTGCTCTGACAAGCTCTGTTCTGACAAGTAGGAGCAGAGCTTGTGGTTTGGTGTCGTGAATGGGAGGCTCTCGGCTGCAGACACGTGCAGCCTCAGATCTTTTCTCCTCCAGAGACGACTGGGATTCACAAATAAATCTGAGATCTTTGATGATCCAAAACTGGAATGGGCCTTGTAGGTTAAACTAATTACAGAGGGTTCAGTGTAAGTAATAGAAAACCCAACTCAAACTGGCTTAATTAATAAAGAGGATTTATTGGTTCATATCAACAGAAATAGTTTAGCTTCATGGGTGTGTAATTCAGTGGGTGACAAATGCCACTGAGGACCTAGTTTCTTCTTGCCTCTCCTTTTTGCCTTCCACGTGTCATTCTCAGGCTAATTCACCTTCGTGGTGGCAAGATGGCAGCCAACAGCCCCTAGAGCACGGCGCTTGCACACCAGTGGCCAGGGAGGGAGAGAAGCCTTGCTTCTGGAAGTTCTACCCGAAGAGTGAGAAAGCTTATTTCCTTTTTTCTCCACTTGAGTATGCTTGGCCCAAGATGAGTCATAAGCTTATCCACCAAATGATAACATATCCGATGAATACTACTCTGCTGATTAATTTAGAGCTAAACCTCATGCCCTTCTCCAGAGCCCAGGGTGGAGTCAGCTTGTGTTAGAGCACATTAACTGCACAGGAGACTGGGAAGGTGGGCAGGTGCGGAGACGAGAGCAAAACTTGGGGTGATTACCTAGAAAGGAAGGAGTGAATGCTGAGGAAGCCACCATGATATGCACTCCAAGATCCCGTCTCTGTTCTCAGCGCTGGCATCAGAACCTAGCAGGATACATAAATGTGTGATGTTATCAAAACTTTAGCATCGAGAACTGGGGATGCGGGGGCAAGCTACCCAAAAGGCATTCAAATTCATAATTAAGAAAAAAATGCTAGCCAAGCGAAACCTGCATGTGCGGACCATTTAACAGATGGGGAGACCAAGAAACAACAAGGGGAAATAATTGCCTAATCATAGTAGTGCCATACACTGAGCTGGGGTGTGCATCTGCTGATGCATTGTACAGAAGAAGAACGTGATGCCCCAGGAGGTCATCTAATTTGCCCAGAGCCACACAGCTAATGAGTGACAGGCCCAGGGCTGTGCAACTCCCATGCCACTCTCCTCTCCCAATGCCAGAGGGGCGAAATGGGGGCAGGAGCAGGAAGAAAAACCCCAAGCAAGCAGCAAAGAGCTCTCTTCCACTGTGTGTCAGTAAGAATTGTAGGAGACCATCTCCGAGCATATTCTGTGGGAGATGGAGCCAAAGAAACAGAAAGGGAAAAAGACTTCGTGAAGCAAATTCTGTAAGTGATAAATCAAGTTGTCAGTGAATCTTGGGCAGGGGAGGGGAAGAACCATCTGCAGTGGGGAGAGGCTCCCAGGAAGGGCAGGGTCAATCCTGCCTGGCTGGGCGAATGCTGGTGGCTTTTGGCATCCTGGCGGGCAGAGCTGCAGTTCATAAACTCCTTTTCTAGAAGCTGTCAGATTTGGGAGAGGTGGTGCAGGAAATGTGGGTCTTCGACCTGGCACGACGCTCCTCGGCGACATTCAGCCCTCCCAGAGAGGCAAGTCTGGGCTTGCACCCCGCCCTCCCTCCCGTGCAGTCGGGTAGGGACCTCCTGCCATCTGCTGACTTGCCAGAAGGTCGGGCCTCACGGAGGCATCAGGAGACGGCACTGCGAAGGAAGTGAAAGGGTCTGCGTGTTTCTAAGCTGGTGCTTGCTCCTTCTCCTGGCAGCCTGCTTCATTTTCATGCTCTCCGCCCTCCGGGTGCTGCCACTCACAGGTGAGCCGGCTGCTGAGCTGCTGGACCCCACGGGTCAGCCGCGTCCGGCCTCAGACCACGGCGCCGCATCTTGAAGCATAAAACGTGTGCTAGGAAGAGCTGGCTGGACCAAGGAGGATTTCCAAACGCATATTAATCGTAACAGAATGACTTGGTTGAACGTTTTAAAAAGACTGAGTCCTGGGTCCTGCCCTGGGACATTGATGCGATATGTCCAGGGTGGGGACACATAACTGCTTTTAAAAATCTGTGGCTAGATGATGTGGGCCAGGTTGGGGGCCAGTGGGCTGAAGGTTTCCCAAGGCCCCCTCCCAGCTCCTGGGTTCCCATGTGGAAGCCTGTCGTGAGCAGTGTGAGAAGTGCCATGGTAATGTGTTGGTGCCCTGTGACTTTCTTTTGCTGAATGCATGAATAAATACTTTCATAAGTCACATAAATTAAATAACCTCAATAATCTGGAAGTGTGAAGTGTCGAGGGAGTAGGAAGCTCCCTGAGTACCTAAAAATCGTTGTCATGTGTCAGTCAGTGAAATTAAAGTCAGGCCCTGGAATGTCGCTAATGGGGGCCCCTGGGTTCTGTACACAGAACTTAGCTAGACCCATTTCAATAGAGACCTAGCAAGCCTGGTGTTCTAGTCTCCAAGTTCACAGCCCACTGGAGTAGAAATTCAAAGAGCATGGGAGTTGTTGAATAAGACCCCAGTACCCTAATTGCTTAATGGGTTTGGGTTTTCCCTTTGAGGTGATGAAAATATTTTGGAACTACATAGAGGGGGCAGTTATACAACTTTGTGAACACACTCAGTGCCCCTGAACACTTCACTTTAAAATGGTTAACTTTATTTTACGTGAATTTCCCTCGGTAAAAAAAAAAAAAAAAGCAGCTAAATACTAAAAACAAAAAACTAATACAAAATAGTGCTCTTAGATCTGTAATAAGCGAAAGCTGACAGCTTGCTGGGAAATAAAAGAACAAAATAAAACTCTAACGTTTGCCACGAACTGAAGTAGCTGAGAAGTCTAGGGCCGTTTAGTGGAAGGGCAGATAATTCAACCACTTCAGTAGGCCCTTGAAACTGTCGTTATTAGAGGGAGTTCAAAAATAAAACATGTATTATATGGCTCTGCTCGACCCTGCTTAGGAAGTCAGGAGCATCCTTTAAAAAAATGTCCTGTGCAAAATCTATCAAGTGAAAGATAGATTTTTATTGGGGGGGGGGGAAGCTTTTGGAGCCTGTGGTTTAGTTATCTGGAAAATGACTTTCACTGGAATAGTCATTCACTAACAAGGCTGCTTAAATGAAGCAAGAACCTACAAGGGCCGTTCCCATAGATATTACACTAAAATCCCTACACTCACTGCAGGAAGAGAGTATTGAGGAATCACTGCTCCATGGTTATGAGTTTCTGTTCGGGGCGTTGAAAAAGTTTTGGAACTAGGTAGTGGTGACGGATGCACAAGATTGGGAATATAATTAGTGCCCCTGGATCATACATGTAAAAATGGTTACAATGGCAAAATATTGTTATATTTATTATACCACAATAAAACATGTAAAAACATAATTTTAAAAACCCCATAATATGAGCCCCCCCCCAAAAAGCCTAAAGAGGGTCATTGTGATCCTGCCGATCAGATAGAAAGAAAATCTAGAGGTAAGGTAGGTACTAAGCAATACGTGAAGAACACAAGGGGAAAGACGCTTTTATTAAATTTATTAGGATCCTCTGAAGCCATCTGTGCGCTGTTTGACCCTCCTGTGAGAAGCAGCTGCTTTTATTCATTAAGAATGAGCAGATATAGAAGTCATTACTCAGTGTTCATCTCGCAGCTGGGTTTTGAATTGAAAGGCAGTTCATATCCAACAACGTTGGCATCCAGCATTTAAAGGTCTTTGTGTGAAAAGGTTGCATTGAGACTTGGGAAGTATTTCCATCTAGTAATGGCTTCAGCGGAACATCAGAGATATCTAGGAAGGCAAGCCTCCCCAGGTTGATGATTGGAGCAACGTACGTATCTGGTTTTACTCTGGGGCCCTTAATTTGTGGGTGTCTGCCTACCCAGGAATTTTTATTAATTTCAGTGAAATATGGTGTAGCCATGGGGAAATGGCTTATTTCCTCTAAGTGCCAAGGCATTCATGGGAAATAAAAATCAAATCAGAGCTAAAACTTTAAATGTCATTTTAACAGAACACTTTGATTTTACAGTGAGCATCCCCTTTCTTGGGCTCTGTTGACGGATGTATTGGTCAGGTTAACTTGACCGCGCTGCGGTAATAAATTAGCCCCAGAATCTCAGTGGCTCAACGCTATAAAGGTTTATTTCTTGCTCATGAAAATTCCACTATGGGTCAGGAACCCCCCAGGGTTCCAGAGGACTCCCCAGGGTAATGTGATGACTTCACACTCCAAATTACTTTAGTCTTGAGCACTGACCATCTCGACCCATGGATTCCAGGAGGTCAAAGCAGGGGAAGAAAACCAAGGGTCACATGTCAGTTTTTAAAGGCTTTGGCCCCAAAGTATCCCACGGGACATTGGTTAGAAGTAGTCACACAGCCCTGGGCTACCCACAAGGGGGCTGGGAAATGTGAGGGATGCTCGCGGAGTGGTCAATGTCTCCTCACAGCCAAGATGTGTGCTGGAACCCATCCAAAGCCCGGTCATTTGAGCCAGATTGGTCATGGAGGGCAATAGGCATTTTTTTCATATGTTTTAAATAATATATCGTACCACCATTAGTTAATAATAGGCCTAGAAGACAGAGGCCTGAGAAAAGTAGAGAAAGCATTGCTAGTGGGATTAAAATTATCATTAAGAAAGGGTACAGCCAGTTAATAGCCAGACGAAGTGATGTCTGATCCTTGCTCTGCCTGATGTCTGGTGGACAGCCATTCAGTCCCCTGAGCATCCTAACAATCAGGTGGCCAGTGAGACTGGGCGCACTCCACAAGCAGGGAATCGATCAGGTTACAGTTTATGTGAGGAGCATCTGGGCTTCTGCAGAAATCTCCTGAATCTTCCCAATTGGCATTGTGCTCTTGAATGCATTTCTCTTAATCCTCGTTTGTTCTCTCCCCTTTGTAGGAATGAAGTTTTTGGAGACTGCCCCATGCAGCTCCTCATTCGTCTCTGTTTGCTAGTGGGTGGGATCACTGGAGCCTTAAAGGTGAAGTGTATTTATCCGTTGTTTGTAGTTCTTGCAGAAATGTAACTTACAGGCACTGTGGTATGCATCCTTTAATTGTTTGCTGCTCACAGAGGAGCCAGAACACCTCCCCGCAACCCGCCCCCGAAGCCCAGGGCTGTGGAAGCAACAGAGCAAGGTGGGTCCTGGAGTCTGTTTGCAGAGACATGGACTTTTCCAGATGAGGAGCGTTCACCCAGAGCTGGGCATCTTAGCAATAGCCTCCCTCCTGCTGCCCTGAGTTCAGTGTGCTGAGTTGTGGCTTTGGTCCGACAGCAGTTGACAAAGAGGAGTCACTGACTGCCAATTAATTTTACCTTTGAATCAAGCCAGTGTAATCTTAGCCTTTCTCTGTGCTTCTTTTTAAAAAGTTTCCTGTGAAGGGCAGTGGAGTTTGCCGCTAGTTCAAATGTATTTAATTTGAGCAGCTCTTATTTCTGTTTTTCTCCTCATTCTTAGTTGATTAGCACCGAATCCGTTAGCTGCAGTCATCAATCAAACACTAAACTTGCATGTTCAGGGGTAGGAGTGCTTCTCTGTGATTCTCAGCTTATGTCAGTGTAGGGAGCTGATTTGCTCATGGGTTGTACTGACATCTCTTTTCACAGGAAAAGTGACAGAAGAAAAAATATGGAGGGGCCTGCGAAGTCTGCAGTTAGTTTCCAAACCCCTGGCCTACAGAAATGTCCCACCTGCCCAAGGCACCTCAGGTCTAAGGTATGTTAGGTCTGCCTCCATTTACCAGTGACCCTTCCCAATGGTCCACGCCTGCTCAGAGCTTCCCGTATCCAAAGCTAGAACACACAAGCATCCATTTTTCCAACATGGCTTCATAAAAATGAAGCGCAAGACGGGGCACCTGGGTGGCTCAGTTGGTTAAGCGTCTGCCTTCAGCTCAGGTCATGATCCTGGAGTCCCGGGATCGAGTCCGGGGATCGAGTCCCGTATCAGGCGCCCTGCTCAGCGGGGAGTCTGCTGCTCCCTCTGACCCTCCCCCCTCTCATGCTCTCTCTCTCTGTCTCATTCTTTCTTTCTCAAATAAATAAATAAAATCTTTTAAAAAAATGAAGCACAAGAGAAAACAATCAAGAGTACCATATATAAAATTTCATTGGGACCCACTGTCGGATTTCTTTGCTGGCTTCCTTCTGGAGCTTGGGGCCTTCAGGAGATGCTGGCCGGTGGCATTGGTCAGGGTACTGATAGGACATCAAAGGAATGTCTTCAAGATTGCTGCTCTCATTTGCAGCCAGAAGTCACTGGCTCAATTCACGGGAAACATGTCTGATTTGGGGCAAGTGCTCTGAGCCTTTTGTGTCTGAGTTACTTCACTAGTAAATGCCCCCAGGTCCTGACAGCAGTCGGGGGTGGTGTTCTGGAATGTGCAGTAACATGTGGTCCCCCCACCCCGTGACAACATCCCTACGGGATCTGCTTGGGACTCTGTTTAGCTCCAGGGAAACCCAGAGGCTCTCTGCTCAGTGGGGCCGCCTATCCCCTGTGGCCCCGTGGTGTTGGGGAAAGCTCTGATGGATTGAGCACCATAGAGGTGTTCCAAACAAGGGCAAAGTTTTCAGCAATTACCTCTGCTCAGCCCTCTCTCACTTGACTAGCTCATCATCAGGCTGTGAACTGAAACTTTCCTGTGGAGATGTTTCCATCCATGGGGTCTATTCCTCTTAACAATGGCAAACTTTTCCTTTATGAAATCCAGCCCAGAACCCAAAGGTAATTTATTTTAATGAACAAACTAGGGCCCTAATAAACAGCATTGATTTTTTTCCCTCTGGCAATCTAAACCTGCTTGAAGCCAAATTAAATTTTTGTGCTCATCATGGCAAGGTAATACACAGTGAGTCCATAACGCTCAGCGCAACAGCAGGCAGATTTATAGAATCCCCAGACAGAGAAGTTTGAGGGAGGCCAGTGATTTGTATTTAACCCTCTCGAGACACTGCATCACGATGCCCAGCATCCTCCCCGAAATGCATCAGATCCGCCACAGTGTTACATTTTATTGAAGAGAAAGCTGAGCAGCCGCGAGTGGACTTTTCCCAGAGTCACCAAAAAGAACTGAGAGTCACAACCCACTGGAAAGATCAGAAAATGAATTTAGTAGGTTGTGACCATTTAAAAAAAAAAACAGGATAGAAACTCTGAGAGGACCCAGTAACTACTATGTGACACACACGTACACATGTGTGTTTGGGTACGTCGGCCACATAGTTTATCATCCAAACTGGGACGCTTTTGCAAGTACAAGCTCTAATAACAGTCCTGTCAGGAAAACAGCACAACCCATGACTTCTCTGAGCCAGCAAAGGACATACAGTCCCCCAACTACTAGGTTGTGATGTAAAATGTATTTGTTACTGAGGGCCATGATAAAAAGAAAGGTTCAGAAACACTGATTTAGTGGCCATTTACCTACCTAACCCTCCACTTCATCGTCCAATAGTTCACTGCTCAGTAAGAATTTCTAGCACCCAGTGAATGCTTACCATGTACCACGTGCGGTGTTAAGGGCTCTACCCTTAGTCCTTACAAGACCCCTTTGAGGCAGGTACTTGTAAAGTACAAAAAAGGATTTTTGAATACAAGGAACAAGGACTGCCCACAAAGCAGTCCTGGGTGGGTAGCCAGATCCGTGGACCTTGGGCATCCTGCTGCTCCCTCCCCCTGGCATGCTGAGAGTATGGGGGAGGCGCCTCTAGGGAGGGCAGATGCTGGGATTTTCTCTCCTGTATACCTGTGATGGGTGGGTGACACCCACGGGATCGGGCCCTGCTAGGAAGGAAAATGGGCGCTGAGTAACTGAAAGCCGAACTGTACCATCAGCTCCAGCTTACAGATGAGGAAACTGAGGCTTACAGGTTGCTTCTCTTGAGTTTATGGCAGAGCTGGTGTGCTATCCACTCCTGCCCGAACTCACAGTTCCCCTCAGCGGCCCTTTTCCGTCAAACTGTTTCTATCCTGTTCCCCAAACCCATCACCCTTCACCCTCACCACACCACTTCCGCTCCAAGGAGGTCCCTCCCACCTCTCCCTGCTCACAGGGGTCCAGAGCATACGCCCTCTTCCAGGAAGTCCTCCTTGGGTGAGCCGGCTCTGTGCAGGTGGCTCTCTGGACCTCTCTGAGCCTTCACTCTCCTTTTCTTATGGAAATAATCTGCCTCCCAGCCAGGCTCTAAGTCATACTTCTAGAAAACCTGGGCAGGGTTGGACCAGACGGGAGCACTTTCCCAGCAAAGAGCCCCTCCAACTCAACATTCTCTGATTTAGACATCTGGGGAATGTGGTGTAGACAATGGCCACAAGTGTGGACTGACACCCATCTCATCCTTTTTACCCACTGTGGACCTGGCTTGAAGGGAAGAAATGACTTACCTTCTCTGCTCCTTAGTGTCCTCATCCATGGGGCAGAGATGATAATAAGCAGCTCCAAGGTTGGTGTGAGCATTAACTGAGATCATACAGGCCAAGCAGCAGACCAACAACTTTACTTAGGCTGTGCTGTCTTTTCATAAGTAATAACTCTACATGGTAGAAAACAAGAGAATAGGAGAAGCACAAAGAAGAAAATCAAAATCACCTGTAAATTCCACCACCCAGAGAAAATCACTGCTGATATTTTGGCCTGATGGCTCCAGCCGTGGTGCCCCCAGGTACCCATTTAGTTAATGCAGCTCGCCTCAGGTCTCTGGGAGTGTTAATCGAGAAGGTGCACACTGGGCACTCACTCCAGCACGGGGACCTCCCTCTGTACAAGGCCCATTGCCAGAGACACTGTCACCATTGCACATGGAGTCCCCAGGTAAGTCTGTCTCCCCTGTCACTCTTCACCCCCCAGGCTCTGATCCCACCATCCTGCAGGTCCCCACCACCTACATTTGCATCTGGAATTTTAAATGTGGCATGTCCAAATCTGAAACCATCATCCACCTAAAGGCACAGCTTGGGCTCCTCTGTCCTCTGCCTCTCTTGATATGATCACCCACTCCACTGCCCTGGCATGGAACCTTGTTTGCTCCCTCTCTTGGCTCCGTGCTGCCCCCTCACCAATGTGCCACACTGTCGGTTATTGGAGGATTTTTTCTGAAGCCAAGTTCTCCATGGGTTAGGGGTGCCGTGAGGTTGGCCTTAGAAGAGGTGGGGAGCCTGGGACTCTGGAAGAGAATGGATGAGAGGCATAGGTCTTCTGAAGACATCATAGATCAAGTTGCTAGACACAGGGAAGATAAGGAACCAGGATTCCTTAGCAAAGATGACTTGTGGTCTTCTGTGGGTGCATCTTTAGAGGAAGCATCTGGAACTGAAACATGTGAGTGCCGTCAGAGCTGGGTGGGATGGTGGTCCTTTGTGAAATAAAATGCGAGCAGCATTTCAAAGGGGAGCCAGGAACTACCCACTAGGGGCGAGATAGTCTTTGTCCCTCTACAAGCAATTAGCAAGGCTAAGGCTCAAAGGACAAGGGTCTGTGCTCTTGACTGGATGGATTCGTAAGAACAGGAGGGACACACTCATGCTCCTTGGCCCTGCTTGGAATTGCAGATCCCTGGAGATGGTGAGTGGTGGAAGCATCCAACACAAGTAATTATCTGTTTATGAGCCTCTTGCTGAAGAACTGGGGCTCCAGGAAAATAAGGACTAAAATTGACCTTTGGATTTGGATGCATGGAGGCGTGGGTTGAGGCGTGGTCGCATGGCATCTGGAGCTGACCAGGCCTGCCAAGTGGCCTGGAGGTAGCAGGCAAGTCTGCTGGGGGCTCCTCACAGGGCGGAGGGTCCAGCATCAGGACCAGGCATCCATGTTACAAAGTCATGTATGGTGGAAGTGTGCTAGTGATAAGGAAAATCTGTGTCCTAAGATGGCCGACCGAGCCAACGAGAGAGTCCCAGTCCTTGCCCCGGGGCTCTTCTGGGTTCTTCTCCCTGCCCCGCTTCACACACGCGCATTCTCATTCTTCAAAAGTAAATTTCACTCCTTGGCGGCATTTCCAACTCCAGTGTGCACACTTTTCATAATAAATAAATCTCTGTTTCTCCCCTACCTTCTCCCCCCTCTCATCCCCCTGCTTTGCTGCTCTGCCCTCTGACCCCTTCGCTCCCTACCACAATCCAGGGGTCTCTCCTGCTGTACGAATCCACCAGGATGAGGCGGCTTCTGTCCCAGGCCATGGTGATCGACAATGACAACGATGATGCATATCCCTGGAGGCCGAATGTGCACAGGTGTTATAGACTCCTAAGCCTCAGCCTCTTCCTGCCTCTGTTTCCTTCTGGGAAACCACTGGCTCTTTTCGGTTTATCTGCCTGATTCTCTTCCCCCTTTCCAGCAGCCTCAGAATTACTGTGACAAAACCCTGTACCTCTTTGCAGTAGGGGTCCTCGTGCTCAGCCACGCCGTGCTGGGCCTACTGGTCCTGTGCAGCGGTTGTCTACGTGTGGTCCAGGTGAAGATTTGTTGTCCATGAAGACTAAGAACCACCCACTCTGGCACAAACATGCACCCATACACACACACACACATGCCCATGCGTGCACATGGGTGTATGTACAAATACACACACAGACACACTCACACATGCATGCGCAGTTGCAAGGGAAGGGAGTGCTGGAAAGGTAATAAATCCTTCCCTACAGGCATTTAAGAAACCACCAAGATGCGCTGCATATTCTAGAAGACTAAAGAAACTCTTGCCTCCCTGGGCCTGGGGAAAGCACTGTGGCTCTTTTCAGAGTGGAACTTTTGTGCTCATGAGTTCGCAGAGGGATTTTTTTATTTGAGGGGATGAAGTAAGGTGAGGCCGAGAATGGGACACTTTTGAATCACACGCAGTTCCAAGGACTGTCACAAGTTCAAGGTTTGTTGTTACTGTTGCTACGGCTGTGCTGTCATTCAGCCACCGGCAACCCGAGATTATAGAAAGGTATGTCTTTCAAACAAGACCATCTTAACTTCACTTTGGTGGCTTTGTTACGAAAAGGAGAAAGGTGCTCTTGTTTAATGACCCCAGGTGTCTTTTGGGAAAAGTAAGGAGGTCTCTTTCCCAACCCCTAATCAGATGGATTTGTTCTGACAGGTAAGGGCATCCCAAGGACAGCTCTAAAGGCTGCCAAGGTCAAGGGAGTCAGTCCCCCTCGGGGCTCTGGTCTGGCGGGTGAGCCTGGCATCACAGAGAGCAGCACGTCCTCCCTGCGTACCTTGGATGGTGCTACTGCAAATCCTTGGCTTGGCCTGCGTCTGCTTCTTTCCCTCGTCGTCTGTGTACATCTCTGTGGGTTGCTGATCGCATAAACCAATTTTGTGTAGGCTTTGGCCAGGCTGCATGTGGTCTGGTTAATGTAGGTGTTTGTTTGGTCTCTGAGTTTAAATACTCTACAGAAGCAAATCTACTTGACGTCAGGTGAGGGTTGGGAAGCCTTTGGCAAATCCATCTGTCTGGAAGTTCAGGATGACACCAAAAAGCAAACACTGACATCCCCTCTTGCTGCCGTTGTTATGAGTGAAGTTCCTGGGGACTGTGGTGCCATGTTGGTGTGTCGGAGAGGAGCGTTGGGGCTTTAGAGTTTTATTTATTTTTTTAAAGATTTATTCATTTATTTATTTTCGAGAGAGCATGAGTGGGGGGAGGGGTAGAGGGAGGAGCAGACTCCCCGCTGAGCAGGGAGCCCAATGCGGGACTCGATCCCAGGACCCCGGAATCATGACCTGAGCCGAAGGCAGATGCTTAACAGACTGAGCCACCCAGGCACTCTGCTTTAGAGTTTTAGATGAAGACTCTGTCATGCTTCTAGAGCCAGTGCCCGCCCCGGGGGGCAGGGGAGAGGGGCACCTTCACAACTGTGCTTCTGTCTCAGCTATATGCACAGCCTCTGTTTACATGGTGCTAAACTACTTGCTTGCTTTTGAGGGGGAATGCTTTATACTCAACTCCTCACTGGCCGTCAAGGTTGGCTCACTCATCTCAAATGGCTCATCGAAAGGCTCATTCCTCTCCATGCTTCCAGAGAAAAGGACCTGTGAGTCCTGTGGAGAGTTCACATTGAATTTGGGCATCTGTCATCTGCTGTCACTTTTGGTCCCCATTCCTCCCAGGTAGGGAAGAAGGTGCTGGGTGCGCCCTCTGCTGGGCAAAGGGTGGAAAGCCCTTATTTTGCCCCTGCCCCTCGGGGACTGCTCAGGTTTTCATTTTCACCTGAGCCATGGAAGATCAGAGGGAGTACCACTTGAAGTTCCTGCCCTCCTCTGTGATGCCCGAAGTCATTCTCATTGTGCCGCATGTCACTCTCTCCATGCTGGGAGCTCAGAGACTGGAGCAGGCAAGGTGTTCCATGGGCAGCCCCTTCCACCTGCTTTCCCTAGGTGACGACTCATCAGTCACTCCCAGTCACTTAGCTACTGTTTGGACACAGATGAACACAGCTGAAAGCCAACAAAACCCATGTGTAAGCTCAGTCCAGGCCACACATCAACCAGCACGTCACTTAACGTCTCTGACACTAACTCCTGAGCAGGACCTGAAAAGAGTGTCCAGGCTCCCATCTAAAAAAATGAGCCAAGCCTATTCAGTTAGGGCAAAGCCAGGCTCTGTTATTTATGGAGGAGAATGGCCTGGCAGCCCCCTGCAGAGGCATGCTCCCTCGGTGCACGGGGACCACACCACCGGCTCGGGCACCTGCCGAGGATGGCAGACAGCTTTGTTCTCTCCTGCTAGCCCCCGTCACGGAAGCACATTGTGTTGGGAATGACTCTGAGGCTCTACTGAGACTCAGCAAGAAAGCGTGTTGGGACTGAGGAGCCATGCCCATCTGGGGCATGGGAAGGGAGAGGCGCCAGCCACGCCACGATTGGCAAATCCACAGTCCTACTGGGGATCACCCTGGCGTTCTGGGGACCGAGCAAATGGAGGTTCTCCCGCTCACATCTCAGCACTGTCCTCACCCCCACAGTGGTGCTAAAACACTTTACGGTGCCCTAGTGAGTGACTTACAGGAGGAGTCTGGCCACGGAGAGACTGTGACAAGAGGAGGATGCCCAAGGGAACATATCGCTGACTCCTCTTCATCTGTCGACACTGAGGACCTGAGCCCATGCCCCCCACATTCCTCCCACACATGCTTCTAAGACTGTGTTGCTGGGCCCTGGGTAAAGGTGGAAAGAGCTTATGAAAAAAATCCTTTAAAAAATCGTAAAACTGGCTGTTAGCAGCCCACAGATATTGGCTGGTGTTTGGGTACACCAGTAGCCAGGTCTCAGATGTTGGAGATGCCCGGTCTCTGATAGGCATGACTGTCCCTGGAGTGTTGCAGAAATCTCTATCTTGGCATACGTGATGACTTACCAAATACGCTTGTGAAAGTGGCAAAATATCCCCTTTGCCAGAAGGATTTATTTCCTGCCTTCATTCCTTTCTCTATTTATATTTTGTTTCACAACAAATTTGGAGGGTTTTTTTAATGCTGTATTGGAGACAATAAAATTAAAGAAAAATATATAGTACAAAAATAGAACTATAGAAAAAACTGAGATGGTTAGAAAGCTGGAGTTCTCAACCTCTTTTTCCCCCTACACTGACACACTAGATTCTCACCCCAGAGGGAGAAATGAAGTAGGGTGATCATTCTCGTATGTACCCCACCCCCTTTGCAAAGGAGAATAGTGGTCATAGGTCCTCAATAATTACTAAAACCTGGACTAAATTTTCATCTATGAACTGCACATTTTCCACGGAGGAAAAAAAATATGCCCCCTCTGGAGAAACATGAGTTAAGTCTGCAAGCCCATATTGCTGTGCATCCATTCATGGAGGGAACATGGAGGAATTCAGTGGGTGACATCTTCAGTATGCTATACAAATGCACCTGCAGGGGCGCCTGGGTGGCTCAGTCGTTAAGCGTCTGCCTTTGGCTCAGGTCATGATCCCAGGGTCCTGGGATCGAGCCCCACATTGGGCTCCCTGCTCCGCGGGAAGCCTGCTTCTCCCTCTCACACTCCCCTTGCTTGTGTTCCCTCTCTCGCTGCCTCTCTCTCTGTCAAATAAATAAATAAAATCTTTAAAAAAAAAAACAAAAACAAATGCACCTGCAGTCTGTGAATTTTAATTTATTAGAGCCTCCTTCAATGATGTGAGGTGGTTATGACAAGGCACATTTCAGAAAAGAAGTTCTGGGCCAAGGCAAATGGTCCACGACTACAGTTCTCTGAAGGTCTGGCTTAACCCAGAGAGGACCTTCAGATTGTCTAGGAAGTGATCAGTTGCATGTCCTTTATGTATTCTGTTAGGATCATTTCCTTCATCTAGGCTTTTTGATAGAAGATGAGCATGGGACGTTCAGAGTCATAATCCAGAGCCCTGATTATGACTTAACACTGATGTTAAGTGGACTGCATATACCTGCAGAATGAAAGCACCCTGCCAAGAGTGACCCAAAAAAGTCAGCCATTCCTCCTTTGCAGGAATGGTATTCTGGGGAAATTAACATGATAACATCTGAACTTTTCAGATGTTTTGAGAAGTCAAAGACCAGATCCATACGACTAGAAGGGATAATTGATTGTTCTGAGAAAAGACTGCAGCAAATATGAGCTATACACTGAAGTCATTTAATTTTATTTGCTACCTTGGGCATCACGGTAAAAACCACATTGTCCCTATTCTTTGCCTGAATCTATGGAAATGGTAGTTGAAAGCGGTAAAAATGGAACCATTTCACTGGGGTCAACCACACCCATGGTTCACGAACCTCAATGAACCATCAGAACTACCCAAGGGTTTGTTTAAAATGCAGAACCATGGTCCGCAGAGATTATGATTCTGTGGGTCAGAGAGCCACACATGTGCCCTCAGGCCACACAGGAGTCCTAGGCTGACCCAGAACTGTTCCATCTTGGTAGTGACCCTGAGGGCCGTGTGGGTGGCACTTCTAGTATTTCATGTGATTTCCATCTGTTTTAGCATGAGAACAGGCAAAGCAGTCAATAACTTTCATTTTTGGGCGCCTGGGTGGCTCAGTTGTTAAGCGTCTGCCTTCGGCTCAGGTCATGATCCCGGGGTCCTGGGATCGAGCCCCGCATTGGGCTCCCTGCTCGGCGGGAAGCCTGCTTCTCCCTCTCCCACTCCCCCTACTTGTGTTCCCTCTCTCGCTGTGTCTCTCTCTGTCAAATAAATAAATAAAATCTTAAAAAAAAAAAACTTTCATTTTTGTATAATTGTGCTTCATTTCCTTGTGGGCATCTTTCATTGTCAGTGAAATAAACTTGAAACAATTGTTCCCCGGTGCTTTCCCTGAATCCCCTGGGGGACAGAATCCTCCTGGCCTGGGGACGCTTCTCTTATTCTTCCTTCCAGTGGGATTTCCATGGGGACAGATTGTACACAGAAGCCGACACCCATCAGGGACCTGTTCGAGGCAAACTGGGCTCCATAAAACTCCTCATCTGTAGGTGGGCTAATGAGTTCATAGTGGATTCTAAAAAACTGAATTAATAAAAAATCCTTATTGATTCTAGTGGTAATTTCTCTATGGGTATGGAGCTAAGAAGAAAGTAAATCTCTCTTTTATAGAGATGGAATTGCAATAGTTCACTTTGCAGGTCAGCTGGTACGATAGCAGCCGACTTATCTTGGCTCTTGTCAGCGACAGCCTTTTGCTATTCCTCGCAGAGCTGAAATAGGAGGTGGGTGTTTCTCAAATGCATCTTCTATTGTTTTCTCTAGAACACTTTCTTTGCTAGATCCGTTAGCTTTTAAAGTGTAAAACTTTCTTTCTTTTTTTTTTTTTTAAAGATTTTATTTATTTATTTGACAGAGAGAGACAGCGAGAGAGGGAACACAAGCAGGGGGAGTGGGAGAGGGAGAAGCAGGCCTCCCGTGGAGCAGGAAGCCCAATGCGGGGCTCGATCCCAGGACCCTGGGACCATGACCTGAGCCGAAGGCAGACGCTTAATGGCTGAGCCACCCAGGCGCCCCTAAAGTGTAAAACTTTCTTACTGCATTGTGTGGAAGTACAGTTCCAAAGGCAAAGAGAAGGCAGCTCGTACTTTCTGCAGAGTGGGCGTGGCATTCAGGGTTTGCACGTATGGCAGGTTCTAATAAGGCCCCCAAAGTCTCATGACTCAAAATGTCTCTCTGTTCTGATTGCCTTCTGTTCACCCCATTGGTGAGAGAGGGGTCCCTCGCCCTAAATAGTAGGAGATGGCTGAACACCCCACAGTTGACCCTGGGCAGATGCGAATGATGGGAGTTTCTTAGCCACGTGTGTTCACACCGGGGGAGGAGGACACGGCATGCGATGCAGGGCCCCATGGAGGTTGCACACGGGAACAGAGCGACCAACCAGGGCACGCAGGGGCCATGCTCTGTAGTAATGAGAGGCTGGGGTAACCTCTGGTTCCGGTGGGCGGATGTGAAGGGCTTGTTTGAACCACGTCTGGGGTGCGGCCAGTTGCATAAGGGAGCTAGCAGGTGGGAGCCTTTCCTGTTGGGTGGGGGGCGTCTCTGCTCAGAGCAGGGAACTCGTGGTTAGTCCTCTGAGCCTCACTGAGGCTCAAAGATGTCAAGGCAGCTCATGAAATCTGGGGCCTTCAAATACACCTTCCAAGATCAATCTCTACCTTTATTTGCCTATATTCCCTGCGTTACTTAGTCCTGGATTCAAATCTGGATTTGAACTTTCTCAGTCACCAAAGCAGAAGGGAGATACAGTCAACGATGAGATATACATTGTCCCTGAAGTCAAAAAAAGAAAAGCCCCTCACACCATCAGTACCTAGGTTAGAACACTCACTTCCCGAACACCTCTGCCCCTGGTCGGTAGCTCCGAGCTCCTCCAGCCTTCTGATGATTTTCCCCACCATTGCAAAAATCTTGCAGTCTGATGGGATTCTTCCAAACCAATTTTTTTACTCTTTATTTCTTCATTTGAATATTTCTGTTTTAAAATGTCTGTAGCCTGTGCTTTTCCATAGCCAGAAAAAAAAAAAAGGCATTTCACAAATCGATTTACAGTTTATAAGTTTGTTTATAAAGAAGCCAGTGTCCGTTCAGCCGCCAGTAAACTGGGGGACGTGGGTGTAGCCCAGATCCCGCTGGGACGCCCTGTGCCAGCCTGGTGGGCCCACCCCAGACTACTCTGGTGTTGTGGCTGATGGCTCACACCTGCAGCCTTTCCTGGAGACCCATCCTTGGTTAGTGGAGCCAGCTTGCCAGGACATGCACCAGAGTGACCCCCTCCCCGCCCCCCAACATCCACAGTTACTCATAGCTTAGGATGAGTTGGGGAAGAGGGAGTAAAAGCTCAACCCTCTTGCTTCAGGGCAGGTTAAGCTCTGTGGTGTCACTGAGAATCTGAAGCTTTCTGGGGGATCAGGCCAGACTTCATGAGAAGCCACATCCTTCCCCAACTTCTTCCTTTTCCCGGTCCTTCTTCCCTCACTTGCATTATAATCTCTCTCAAGACTACTCCATTAGTCCATCACTTTCCACAAAGCTCCATCTGGGGCTCTGTCTCCAGGGAACCTGACCTAGGACAGGGCTATTCCTCCACAGCTGGAGACAGGAGATAAATCAATAGTATAAAGCCCTTTTATTTTCCCAAAATGACTGTTTTACAACTTTTTGTAATTATTATAAAAGTGATACATGCTTATGGATAAGCATTCAGGTAGAGGCAGAGGGTATAAAGTAAAATGTAAAAGATTTCACACCCTATCACAACTCCCAGTCCCAGTCCCCTGAAAGGTGACCAGCGCTCATTTTTTAGTATCCTTTTGGAACATGTCTATGTATATATAACCATAAGTTATATCAAATTAGTCACATTATTCTGCAACCTGCTTTTTTCCGCTTGCTATATCATGAACTTTCCATTATGGATGCAAAGAGATCTGCCTTCAAAAACGCCCCATATTCATAAGATTCATTTAAATAGGCACATTCTCTGTTACTGGCATGTTTTTTCCATGAATCAAAATGGAAAGACCAGTAATCTGACATTTTATTTTGCCAAATGAACAACTGAGAGCTCAGTTGGGGAAAACAGTTGTCATTTCCCACCTTGTGTGTCTGGTAAAATGAGCCCAACTCAACCAAAACACTTGATGAAATTAGTTGCCGAGCCTTTTGGATTAAGGCCATGTGACTCACCTGAGGGAAACTCAATGGTCCTCAACAATGGATTAAAGCCAGTGAGAGAAAAGAAGTGGAGTCGGTTCTAAATTATGCACATCCACAAAACCTCATACCTAAGGAGTAAACTGTAATTTCAATATTGCCTGTGTGTGAGGGTATGTGGATAATTAAGGTATATTAAGCAAAGAAGACAAGACGGGGGCACAGCAGATTGCACAGAAATTATCAGAAGCATTTTAAGATACAGAACAAAAAATAATAATGCAACACAAAGAGATGCCATCTCACACCCATTTGAGTGGCCATTCTACAACCATAACAACAAGAGAAACCAGAAAATAACAAGTGTCAGTAAGGATGGGAAGAAATTGGAACCCTCGTGCAACATTGGTGGGAATGTAAAATGGTGCTGCTGTTACGGAAAACCTTATGAAGTTTCCTCAAAAAATTAAAAATAGAATTGCCATGGGATCCATCAATTCCACTTCTGGTTATACACCCAAAAGAACTGAAAGCAGGATCTTGAAAAGATATTTGTACACCAGCGTCCACCAGCATTATTCATAATAGCTAAGAGATGGAAGCAAGACAAATGTCCATCAATAGATAAGTGGATAAGCAAAATGTGCTGTATTTACTATGGAATATTATTCAACCTTAAGAAGGAAGAAAATTCTGGGGCGCCTGGGTAGCTCAGTCAGTTAAGCGTCTGCCTTCGGCTCAGGTCATGATCCTGGAGTCCCTGGATCGAGCCCCACATCAGGCTCCCTGCTCAGTGGGGAGTCTGCTTCTGTCTTCCCTCCCCACCCCTGTCCCTGCTCTCTTGCTCACTCTCTCTCTCTCTCAAATAAATAAAATCTTAAAAAAAAAAAAGGAAGAAAATTCTGACACACAATACAACATGGATAAAGCTTGAAGACATTACGCTGAGTGCACGTAATCAGTCATAAAAGGACAAATACTGTATGATTCTACTAATATGAGGTACCTAGAATAGTCAAAGTCACAGAGACAGAAAGTGGAGGGATGGTTGCCAGGGGCTGGGGGGTGGGGAGGAGAGTTAGTGTTTAATGGGGTACCGAGTTTCAGCTTTGTAAGATGACAAAGTCCTGGAGATGGATGGTGGTGATGGTATAATGTGAATGTACTTAAAACCACTGAACTGTGCATTTAAAAATGATTAAGATGATGAATTTTATGGTATGTATATTTTGCCACAATAAAAAATAAGACATAAATGAAACTGTATTCCTCAGTCCTTCCAAGCCTCCCCAGGATGATCAAATGGCCCAGGACTGAATAGCAGACAAGGGCAGGGTCGTTGCAGGTGTAGATAAGGGATGCACGCTCACAGGCTCAAAACCCAATCTCACTCTGTTACTATGGGTCTTAGTGCCCCCCCCCCCCCAGCATGCTCCCCCTTGAGTCTCTGAGTGCCTCTAGCTTGGCGGGGAGTCCTTGGAGGGGTGTGAAATGGAGGGCAGGGGAGGAATGCTGGTAGAGGGAACCGAGGGGACTATGAGTCACCCATTTGAACACAGGAACCAGTCAACACACCAAAAAAAGGGGAGGAGTTTCCAGCCAGATGGAAGTGGCTAGAAGAAGAACCTGAAGAGAACCCACTATGAGAGGTGTTCCATCCGTACAGAAAAGGCGTGAAGGCTGTCCGGGTGGAATCCTGGTTGTGCTGCTTTCTAGATTCTCACGTGATCTTGGACACACTACTGAAATTCTCTATGCTGCAGGCTCGTTTGAAGTGAGCTTAGAACAGTGCTGGGCACATAGCAAGTAGAGTATGAGTATTTGTTAAATAAGAGGAAAGGTTTTTATTTCAGCCTCCCTACTATGCTGTGAGGACTAGACAGTTAACACTGCTGTGTAGAGGGGAAACTGAGGCTCAGGGAGGTCAAGTGTCTCCTCTGAAGAGGTGTCAGAGCTGAATGTGGGTCTTCTGACTCTCGATCCCAGTCCCTGCCACCTCTGTGTCTGCCTGTCTCTCCCTGCCTCGCCGGTGGCCCTTCTCCTGAGCGGCAGGGGGACCTAGGTGGTACAGGGAAGTAGGTGAGGGCCAGCTACAACAACCTCCAGGCTCTCATTCGACCCCCACCCCTGAGCCCCCACTGCCTTTGCATTGGGAATGGAACCGGCTTGCCATGAAAGTAGAGCTCTAGAAACAGACACCATGAGAGTTTCAGACCAACACGAGCCCCATTTTCAGGAAATCACCTCCTTCATCAGCTTGGGTACATGGAGACTGATCGACCCAGGCTTCACGACTGCCCTGCCCTTGGCCCATCTCACCACTACCATCTCTAGTTCTGGGAAGGAGGACAAGGGAAACAAAGTGGACCTTTGCATGTTTTTTATTTGGATAGCTAATTCATGCACATAGTACAAAATTCAAAGGCTCAAAAGGGTATTCAGTGTAAACCGAGTCTCTCTCCCACCCTGGTTCCCCAGTGCCAAAGCTCTTCCTAGAGATCCCCACTGTGAAAGGAAGGAAATCCTTACATCAAATGGATTTGTTCTTTAGGAAGTTGGTTCAGATGGACAGCAGACAGCCCTGGAGTGAACCAGTCTGGAAAAGCTGGTGGGCATCAAGGGACTCGGGGCACAACCAGAAAGGTACTTCTAAATCGGGTCTGGCTTCCTGCTGGGTGGTTGTGTGAGCCACTGCATGGGAGCGTCATTGTCTGCCATGTACATCTCCCCTGGGCTGCTTCTCTCCTCCTTTAGTGTCGCCTTGGGTTTCTTATAATCAGACTTTTGTAATTAAGGCTGGGAGCCCCTAACCCCGTTATTGTCATTACAGAAGAGACCAGTTCTTGAATCCATGCACAAACAGGGTCAGGACCTGTGCATGATCCATGCTGAGGAGTCAAAGGGACCAGCATCAGAGATCTTCTTCCCCACCCCCAGCCTCATCCTCCCTTCCTTTCTGTTCCTTTCCCTTCGCCCTCATTTCTCTTCCCCACCCCCAAGTCCACATTAAAGACATACAAAGAGCAGTGCCTGGGCTTCCTATGGATTTATGATTTATGCTTATTCATCTTATTATCTAAGTGGTTTTGCCAGGTAAAATATTAAGGCACCACTGCCATTATAACCTTGTCTTCCATGATCTCATTGGCAGCTGGTGTTGCCATGACAACTGGGCTGGAGAAATTGGTACTGAGCTTCGGTGGAAGACGATGCGAACACTGGTGTGTGTGTGTGTGTGTGTGTGTGTGTGTGTGTGTGTCTGCAATCTTCCCATCATGTATATCTGTTGTGTGAGAAACCATGGATTTCTTAGGCCACACCTTCTGCTTCTCCTTCAAGTTTGGTCTAAATTGGCTTTAGGACTCTAAATCAACTGGAAGGAAGCTTTGGAGGAGGCTTTCTTTGTTTGGTTTATTGGGTAGCAAATTGAAAGCTGGGACACATAAGAAATATTTTAGAGTCTTTCTACCCATGTGAAATGAAGCAGCTACCCCCACTCAGTGTCACTCTTAAAAACACCTTGGGCTTAACTTATTTAAAATTTTTATGTAATTCTCTTATTAAATATAGAAAGTCAGAGCTAGAAGGGACCCCACATGTCATCTGTTTCCCCCTTTCATTTGGTAAGAAAACTAAGGCCCAGAGAGGCTAAGTGACTTGCTGCATACAGTATGGCTCCAGCATGGACACTATGACTTCAGCTAAGGGACTTACTCCTTTAAGTCTCAATTTGCTCATCTGTAAAATGGGGATAATATCAAGAGCCACTTTACTAGGTCACTGTAAGGCTTAAGTGAGATAATCCCAATGCTTGGCACATATCAAGCCCTCAATAAATTTTATCATTATTACCCCAGGTCACACTGGAAATCAGAAATATGACAAAAATCCAGCTGAGCTAACTCCTACTTAAACTGGAGCCTTTTCCCATTAATCCTGTCCTGTCCTCTGTTTCTTTTTGTGTATATGTTCCTTGTCAGCCAGGGGAGAGTGGAAGGCCCTTCTGAGGTGGGGGTTGTCTTTTCTTACAACCTCCCATGATGTGTGTATAATGCACACACTAGGTACCCTGTGGATGCTTGTTGATTTGAGGATAAACATTACATGCTTCATGCCCTCATGGACGATCGACTGAATGTACATGGCATGGCTATACTGTAAGGGGAGAAAGGAATAGAAGGACAAATTTAAGGAGGGAAGTGAACACTTTTTGATCACTTCAGATGAAACCAGGCATTTTGCTAAGCTCTTTACAAAAGTGTTTAATCATCACCAGAACCTCATGAGGTGATGAGGTGAGCATATTCATTCCCATTCTATGAATAAGAACACTGAGACAGACTGGCTATGCAGCGTGCCCGGGGAGGTTCGCATGCCAGGTTGAGAGCTGGCCTTCCACCCAACCTTTCACTTCAAGGTGCGGCTGATGCCCTCAATAGACTCTGGTCCGAAACAATTTCTCACCCCTCTGCGAGCCAAAAGCTTATTTCCTGAGGTGGTGAGTGGGATGCAGAGCGGACTGACACCTTTTCCATCACTGACACAAAGAAGAGTATACAAAGCACAGTTGTGTAGCTCTGGGAATCTAAAATATTCCCCCAGCCAAACCAGACTGGTATTGAAAGTCACACCAGGCTGGGCGGTTTTATAGAAGGCCTCCTTTCATCACTCTGTCAGGAATAAGAGCAATGCGGTAGAACCTCACAGTCCTGTTCAGAGGAACACACTGTTCTGGGGAAACTTATTTCAAAAGAGATTCTGACGTAAAAACCCATCCACTTGGTGGGGGTGGGAGGTAGTGATCCTCTATCTCACATCCTAGGCAATGAGGCCATGAAACCAGCAGGTCTCTGTACCTCTTAGGTAAGAGTCGCTCCGTCTCTGGGCGAGCTGGGTACAGCAGTACAGAATTTAACTGAGTGCCCCGTCTCTCGATTAGGGACGGAGGTGAGATGTGGACAGGGATGCCTGATGGCGCATACACAACAGGGCTAGATGACTTCACTGGGGTCTAGATCTGCACAGCAACCATGCTTTGCTTACACTGTATGTTTTCTGGAGTTTGGGGGGTGGGGGTGGGGGGCCGATGGAGATTTGGAGGAGATAAAGGGGCCCTCCTTGGCACCGCATGAAGTCGCCGAACTAGGGGCAGACGTTCAGATTTAGAAGACAGACTTACCTCTCCGGTGGGCGACCCAGCCCTGCCTCTTGCCAGATGTCACTGTGTTCACATTACCAATCTGACTCATTGCACCTGCTGGAGAGGGGAGCTGTATCGCTGCTGAGTTACTCGGGACATTACCTGCAATAAGCTCATTAGGAACCTGGGAAATGCTAGTTATCACAACACCCCTTATGATGAAGCTCATCAGATGGAGAAATCTTTTTAATATCATTGAGCCTAATCTTTTTAATTCCGCACGATTTTCTGGGTAAGCACTTTCTACGAGGTGAGTTGCGGTGCCATCTTTGCATCCCAGCCATACCCAGCAGACAGGTATCCCCTAAACACATACTGACGCCCGCTTTCAACCCCGAGGTGACTAGGTGGCCCTGAGTGCGGCCCGCAGCAGGCCCCGCCCCCCCGCTCCCTGCGCTCTGAGCCTGGGGCAGGAGTGGGCGCTGGGCCAAGCCTTACGGGAGACCCTGCCGCATTCCGCGTAGAGAAGAGCCCCGGAGACCGCGGCTCTTACATAACTGGAATGACGTAACCGCTGCCGGCTCCCGAGGGCGGGGGCAGCGGGGGCAGCGAGAGGGCGGGCCCCACCGCGTCCCTCCACCGCAGCGCCGCGAGGCTCGCCGAGGGGCTGCGCGAATACACCAAGTAAGACGGCGCGGGCGGCCGAGGGTGCAGCGCCGGGTGGGCGGGGCCGCTGGCCGTCACGTGGCCCGCCTCGGCGCGGGCGAGCAGGGTTGGCGGGGACGCGCCCGGGACTTCGCGATCTCGCTGGACCGACGAAGCGACAGTGGCACCCGCAGGCTAGCAGCCCGCGGGCACACATACAGGGCGGGCAGGGTGCAGCTCCCGGACGCTCGGGGACCCGGCTGGCGCCCGAGGGGCGGGGCTTTGCCGCGCCTGGGCCGGGACCCACTGACGACAGGCGGCCCGCGGGCCCCGGAGCCCCTGGGCGTTACCTTGGCGCCCTGCAGGGCGTGCTCGGGTGACTGCGCTGGGCTGCTGTCGGCGTCAGGCCGGGCGAGCTCTAAACTGCTGCCGAGGACGCTGGCTTAGAACTTTCCTGGGTGTGTTTTTTTCTCACCGATAAAACGCAGCTTGTGGACTGTGACCTCTGGCGCCTGCTGGAACATTCCGAACGCGGGTTTCGGGGCGGGTGTCCACTGTGCACCGTGTGAGCTTGATGAACGGTGCTTGATGATTTCACTGGCCTGGTGGTAACCCTCGCTGTGCCCTAGCCGGTTCTCCACCTCATTGTGATTTTAAGGGGCGGCCAGTTCCCGGGGATGGAGAGATGGTTTTTATCTTAGAATTAATTAGGCTTATGCAGTGGTTCGCAATCCTGTCTGAATAACGGGGCAAGAATTTAAAATACCAGTTTCGGGCCCTGCCCCTAGAGATTCTGATTCAGTTGGTCCGCACCGGGGCCTACGCTGACATTTTGTAGAAATCCTCCAGGTGATTCTCTTGCGGCCTGGTCATCTGAGAGACTCTCTCTCCTCCCTGCACGAGGGTTTTTATCAGTTCCTAAGGCAGCCCCGCACATTTCCATCATTCCAAGGGGAGGCAAGCGGCGGCTGCTCCCTTCTCTTCACCCCACATACTTTTGGAAAAAGTGCTTGTTTTTCTCAGGAGGCAGGACTGCAGATAATGGTGGGAAGTGTAACCGTCAACCCTGCCCCCCAACCCCCAGATTTAGGCAAATACAGTGGCAGCCTCTTTCTTTCAAAGGGGTGCACTCTGGCGGTGGCCGCTATTTGCTGGGTGTTTCCATGTTACACAGAGAGCAGCCCCAAGAGCTTGAGTCAGCTTCCTGCCCTGGGAGAGCAGGCTTCTAAAAGTCTCTCCCCAGACTCGTTCACGGAGTGGGAGGGGTGCAATCCAGGTGGGTCTCCCTGTTGTTGTACATTTAGTGAA
Source organism: Mirounga leonina (assembly GCF_011800145.1). NCBI lineage: Eukaryota > Metazoa > Chordata > Mammalia > Carnivora > Phocidae > Mirounga > Mirounga leonina. The sequence continues at coordinate 61,091,791 of NW_023270316.1, read as the reverse complement.
ATGGAGGGAAAGATAATTCCTTATTTTGATTCCAGTGTGAGAGTCACTGTAGTTTGGGTTTATGCTGTTTTTTCTTGGCACACCATGACTTTTATAAAGCTCCCCTATATTGATCTATGCAACAGTACCAAGTCACTGTTCCCTAAACTTGCCTGAACCTAAGAATTACCTGGAACAAATTAAAAAGACAACAAAACCTGATTCCTAAGTCCCTCACAGAAGTAGGTGGGGCCTAGGCAAATTCCATATTGGGTAAATTGGGGGAAACATGCCTAGGAGCTCGCCCCTTGGTGATTCCTATCTTCAGGGGTTCAGGAAGCACTAAGTACAGTGGTTGCTCAGTTTGAGTCAAAATCATCTGGAGGGCGTGTGACCATGCCCTCGGTAGACCAAGACCACGTTTCTAGCAGGTTCCCAGGTGACACTAAAGCTGCTTGTGTGGCGCTCATCCTTTAAGCATCACTGGTGTAGTACAAGGTGCCCCAGGCTGGGTGTTAAAAGAATGGAAACCCTCCTTTGGCTTTATGACCTACCATTTTGTGATCTTAGGCAAGTCATTCATTTCCTCTCTGCACTGAAAAACAGGGACTGATATCAAGAGTTTGTGAAGATAAAATACTTCCCCAGAAAGTGGATGGGGGATACAAAAAAGCCAAATCTTATTGTTTTTTAAGAGTTTACTTATTTATTTGAGAGAGAACACGCACGCGTGCAAGCGAGAGAGCACAAGCAGGGGGAGCAGCAGAGGGAGAGAGAGAAGCAGACTCCCCGCTGAGCAGGGAGCCCGATGGGGGACTTGATCCCAAGACCCTGGGATCATGACCTGAGCCAAAAGCAGACGCTTAACCAACTGAACCACCCAGGGCCCCCCCCAAACCTTATTGTTAACAACAGATTGACCCAGGACAGGATCATGCACCGAAGACAAATAGCCGGGAGGAAGGACAGAAGGAGGGTGTGACATGCCCTGCAGGCCAGCCTGGCACCGCCCTCTGGCATGGCTCACAGCCTAGAGCTTGAAGAAGAGGTTTAATCCACAGGAGCTGCCCTTGGCAAACCTTAGTGTTTAATAGGATCAGCGTGGTCATCCAGAGGCTCAGGTCTCCTCTAGCTAGGTGTCAGAGAGAAAAGCCTCTGGGCTTCCTGCCCCTGAAGGAGGGGATCTTCAGGGCAGTTAGTTGCAGGTTCTCTGTGGCCCTGTTGTGGTTTGGGAAGGTCTCACTCGTTCCCTACCAGTACCTGCCCTTGGCTAGGACCCTGTTCATTGACTCCAGGGCCTTAGCCCTTTCTGAGGAACTGCTTGCTTCTGCAAGAAAATTCTTTCACAGTGATCCTGCCCCCCGCCCCCTAACATTTGTCTGGGGAAACACAGCTTCATCTTTGGTTATAGTTTAAGGTGCTCTCAAAGTCCCTAATGATTTGGAGGGCCGGGATGAGGGTGGGGGGCAAATGAGGAGCTCAGTTTTAAACACGGGGATTATTGATGTCATTATTAATAATAGTAATATTAATAGTAACTACTATGTATTGAGCTCTTAATTTATTCCAAGCCTGGTAATAAATGCCTTGCATACATCTCCTCTAGCCTGCCCAATAGTTAGCTTTTATCTTCCCTTCTCTGCAGAAAAGTCTCCTCTTCTGGGCTGCAGGAGCCCAGAAAGGTTAAGTCAACACAGGAGATGGCAGAGCTATTAAGAAGCAGAGCTGTGATTTAAACCCAAGTTTTTTGACCCAAAGCCCTTATTATTGATATTCTTTTTAGCTTCAAGTCAGCCTCCCAGGAAGCTTCGGCGTAGTCCGCCGTCTTGCCGGCCGCACTGCGCCACGAGCAGCAGAAGCGGTGGGAAGGGTGTTCTCTGAGCTGCACTGGACATTCCGTGAGTCGGAGGGAGGGCGGGAACAGGAACATTCTTCCTGGTCTCTCGACTGTGAGTCAGGGGCCATGACTGTCCGCAGTCGGTGGCAGTGACTTCCAAACCTAACCTGGGCTCATACACATTCTTTGGCCTCCTCAGCAGTGTCCGGGCTTGTAGTTGGCAGTCATGCAGGCCCGGGAGCCCAGCTGTTGGCAGTCTGTGTGGAAACACGGTGTGGGGGAGGGTGCTGGGCTTCTCGGAGAACCTTCAGGAGAAAGGGAACTGTTCTCCACTGCAGGGGAGAAATCACTGGGCTCTTTGGGTGAGAGATCCAAGCTCTGAGACCCAGCCTGCCCGTGTGTGGGGACACTCCTGCCCTCAGGGCCTCCTCCAGCTAATCCGCCTCCATTCTGCCTCCACCACCCTCAGCCGGTTCCATACCCAGCCAATACCAGGAAAGCAAAGGTGGAAGAGGGAACTCAAACGGCCGAGAGAAACGGTTAAAGAACTCAGGGTTACTTTTATCCAGTGTGATCCCTTTGTGCAAATTAGAACGGGCAGCTCCTTCGCATGCTTTGCTGCCATCTGCAAGCAGCTGCTCGATGCAGATACAAATGCCCCATCACTGCAATCTGAACAATGCCCCCTAGAGTTGTGCGGTGCACACCCCCTAGCCCTGAAGCAGTCTTGGCTTTCCCTGAGGCCGTACCGAACTCAGCTACCTTCCTTCCTCCTGCTTCTCTCTGTCCTTGCAAAGCCCCCCACTGCACCCAGTCCTTCTACAGCTAGGTAGAAGGCATGGGCATGATGCCAATGGTCTCCTAAGCTCCTCTTCTTTTCCCCCCGAAATTGGATAAAGGGAAAATAATCCATCTATCAGAGGATTTTTTTTGGGGGGGGGGCACTTCCAGTATCAGAGGCAGTCAGAGAAAACTGGCTTGGGTGCCAAATTGTTAGAGTCTAATAGTTTTGAAAGTTCAAGAAGCTAATGAGAGAGGAAATGTAAAGCCTGAGAGGATGGGATTGTTCCTGAGCCCAGGGAGGGAAGCAGGGAAGTGACGAAGGAAGGAAGGAGCTGTGTGCTGTGCTGGGGGGGAGTAGTAATGCCCACCCCAGAATTAGGCTTTCTCCCCACAGGGCTTTCTGTTCCTGGCTCCTGACAGCCATTCTGTCTATCGGCTTCCTGCTTCCAGGAGTGGCCATGCATCTGCATCTAAGGACTTTGTGCCTGATGCCTTCGAGGTCCAAGTTCCTTGAAAAGCCTTCTTGGTCAGCTGAGGGAACAGTGGCATTGGGAAAAGCAAACTGCTATTGACAGAGCCAAGCGAGGTGAGCAGCCTGCTGTGTGTCCACAGGGCCTCAAGGCCAGCCTGTGGCCGCTCCACACTGGGGAGAGTGCCCAATGTCACAGGCAGGTCAGGGAGGGCCCAGCCAGCATGGCCAGGAGTTGACCGTGATCCCATGAGGACCGGCACAGCTGCTGATTCTCAGCTGTGCATTGAGCTTCCAGCTAGAGGTGGACAGAGCAAGTGACCGGAGGAGCCTTTCCTCAACTCTTAATTAATTCACGGGAGAGCTCAGGTCCTGGCCACACATCGTTAAGAGCAGTGAGGGGTTCCAGCCAACTCTGGGCCTCTGAATCATCAGTGGAACTTTAAAAGGGCATGGATACCTGATCCCCACCTCATGTCTTGTCAGTGAGCATCTGAGGGTGGCGTGGGGAGGAGGGTGGGAGTCCACTGCAGTTTGGCTGTGGACCCTACTTCAGAACCAGTGCCCCCCCGAATAACCTGAGAGGGGAGTGCGTTGAACTTGCTTCCTCCTTCCTGGTGTTCTGGGGTCCAGCCTCCAGGCTTAGAGGGGCTGGGGATGGCCTCCTATTTCACTTCCCTAATCTTGATTTTGTGAAAGGCTCTCTAGGTGCCCTGTAAATTATTTAATCAGCTGAAGTCTTCCTCTGAGTAAATGCCAGAATTTCCTGCATGAATTCAATGGTTCTGGGTCACCAAATGGCACTGTGGTGGCTAGACAAGTCCACCATGTCTTTCCAGAGATTCTTCTCCAGAAAAACGGATGTTCCAGTAGAAGTTGGAGAAATAGGCTGGGAATGTATCACTTCTCCAGACCCTCAAAGTTGTTTTTGTTTTTTGGGTTTTTTTCCCTCTGAAATCAAGTTAGGCATTTTTCTGGGGGAATATTATAGCATTTGGAGTTGTATTTCATTGTCAGCCAAGTCAGGGTGAGGAGTAAGTGCATCTTAGCAACTGGGAGGTCCTCTGAAGTGTTGTGGGGAGGAGGACAGAGCAGAGGGGCTGGTTATATGGTTAGCTGAGAGCCTCCCATGAAACAGACCCCACTTAATAAAGCAAGCTATTTTAAGTGAAGAAATCAGGCTCTGTAATGATTACTTTTTAACTGCCACAGCCAAGGCATTCCCCTTTACATAAACTTTGATTGATGATAGTATGGTCTTTGCTGGAATAGTCTGAGTGCCAATTATGGATTCAGCCATTCAATAAATATTAATCGAGTCCCTGCTACATGTTAGGCCAGTGTTTCTGAACTTGGGCTGAGCATTAGACTCACCTGGGGAGCTTTTAAAACATACCCAGGCCTGGACCCATCATCTGGAGCTTTTAAAAACACCCCAGGCGAGTCTAAAGTGCAGCCCAGTTGCGACCTCTGTGTCAGGTGCCATGTGAGATGCTGGGAATGCAGGTGTGACCAAGAGGGACACTTCTTAACCTTGATGTGTTCAAACCCCTACAAAAATCAGGACCTTATCCCGGATGCCCCATCAGTCAGCCCATTTAGGCAGGAGAGCACCTTCCAGGATCACCCTGGCTATTATATCCGCTGCTCAAATTGTGGCAACCATCCATTTAGATTTTCCAGAGGAGTCTCAGTTTCAGGCATTCTTCCTGTGAGCCCGAACGTCTTAATTCATCTGGAAAAGCTGGTCTCCATAGCCACAGCGATCTCTAGAATTCACAGATGGTTTCCTTGAATTCCACCAGGTGGCACAATTCACCTGGTTTGTCGAGATCAAGACCCAGCTCGAAGTTCCAAAGGTGAGATCATCAGGGGGAGCGCTAAGCAGGTGAGCTGCCTCTCCTGCTGGGGGTTTCTTTCAACCTGACCTCCATCAACTGCGAGAGGGCTGAGCTGCTGCCCGCGCTCCCTGGCTTGGCAGTGGCCGGCTTGGGGTGCTTCTGCTCTGGAAGCAGCCCAGCCACCCGAGCTTTCTAGTGGCTGGGTTTGACCGCTCATCCCGGTCGGCAGGCAGGGGCCAGTCCCTGCTGCAGAGACCTTAGACAGGACGATGACTCTGCTGGGGTTTCCACCGGGGAAGGAGCTCCCGCCGGTGAGACACATCGAAGGGGACTGCAGCACGCCACGCCAAGCTGTAAACTGACCCAATGGCTCTCCAATAAAGAGGGACAAGAGACATTTAGGTCTTGATGAGAGCCACCTCTTCACAAGAGCTTTCAGAGCCGGCCCACATTTTGTCCTCTGGCTTTTCTAAGAGAGTCGGAGCCAGGACTGTCCGCCTAATTTGCGGGACAGCGCAAAATGAGAATGTAGGACCCTGGTGCAAAAAGTATTAAACATTTCAAGACAGTGAAGGCAGAGCACAGAAACGAGTGTGGGGCCCTTCTGAATGTGGGGCCTGTGTACCTGCACAGGTTGGCCCCCATGAACTTGGCCCCGAATGGAAAACTCACTGTGAAGTGAGCTCGGGCAGTGTTCTTAGCTTCCCCGAACCTCCGTTTCCTCATCTGAAAAATGGGGTGATATTATTCTATTTTTGAACATATGTTTGAGAGTGAACCATATGTCAGGCCGCGTGCTAGGAGCTGCAGAGATGATAAGACGGAAGAGGCCCCTGGGAATGGCCCTCAGTTACCATGGCTCCCTCACTTTCGCAGCAGAAAGTCCCTCGACCCTGCCTTCCAGCCCCGCCCTCACCGCCGCCTCCGCCGCGAACCTGCTTCCCAAGCCGCCCGGGGGCGGGGCCGGGGGCGGGGCATACAGCGCCCCCGCCCCCTCAGCCTCGGCGCGTGCCCGGGGGCGGGGGGGGGGCGGGGGGAGAAATGCTCCAGTCTAGAATGGAATATTTTGCATCCGCTCCTGAAGGTGGTTCTTCTTATTTTTCATAACGCTCTCAAAGCAAGTGTCCTTTCTGTTCTCACGGCACGTCTGTAGTCTCCCGCCATCAGATGCCGCACAGAGGCTCCGCGCCAGCCGCGAGAGTGAGGGTCTCTAAATCTTCCTCTACGGTGTGCGCGCCGCGGCGATCTGCGGCTGCAGTTCTTGAGATTGAAAGCTGGCTGCCTGCCTGCTGATAACTTTCAGCTGTGCCTGCTGCAGGACGCAACAAGAATACTAATCTCAGGCCACAGGCAGATGAGGGTTTGCCCGGATTCCAGCCTGCTGGGGTTTGGGCTGCATTTTTTGCAAAGTGGATTTATATGGAAAAAGATGACAGTACGGTTCTGTTTATAATGTTGAGCCGTCGTTGGGAGGGTAGAGCTGAAAAGACGGAGCACACGTATTTCCTGGGGTGGGGAGAGAGGCAGCCCTTCACCTCCTGCCTTACACAAGGTGGGGTTGGAGCGCACACAGGGGAGATTCCCTTTTCTTGTGTGTGTGTTTATAGGTGGCCTCCAGCGCTGAGAGCTCCAAGGGCCCAGGGCTGACAGTGCTGTCTGCTCATCCCGGTGGCGTGGTTTCCCTGACTCAGTGTACCCTCCAGGCTCTGCCAGGGGGATCGACTGCTCTCCCCGCCCCGTTTATGAAGAGGCACCACTCGCAGCCTCATGCGGTCTAGCACGTGCAGCCCCCACACAAACGGTGTAGGAAGGAGCTGGGCTCAGCTTTTGAGTCCTGGTTCTGTGCTCAGTAGCCTTGTGAGCTTGGGCGGTGTTCTCAGCTTCTGTGAACCCCAATTTCCCATCTGAAAAGTAGGGGTGATATTACTCTATATTTGAACACGTGTTTGAGTGTGAACCATGTGTCAGGTGGTGTGCTAGGAGCCGGAGACAGAGGTGATAGAGTCAGATACAACCCCTCACAGTCTTGGGAGGGACCAAGTGGTTAACAAGCACCTGCCTGCTCAGCTCTGTAGCACAGTGGGGGCAAGTGGGGAGTAGCTGTGCGGACCCCCAACTATGTGTTTCTCTGGCCTTCATATCAGCCAGCTTCCGGCTGGGTTTGGCCATTGAGGAAGAGTGGTAGGTGGTAAGAAGAGAGAAACAGGATATTTGACTTCCCTGGCAACGGCTGGACCTCCTCTGAGGTTCCTCCTCTCGGTGGCGAGCCTGTCTCCTTGGCTCAGGTCACACCACCTCCTCCACTCATTCCTCCACACCAGGCCGGTGGCTTCCTTCTCCTCCCGATATTCTGGTTAGGGGCCAGTCCCAGTTAGCTTCTTACCATCTTCATCCTCTGGGGACCGATCCCTGCATTCAGCTCCCTCTATTGAAAGAGGTTTTGATTAGAAACTTGACTGGCATAACATGATATGTGCTATGACATGGGGAAGTTCAGGGTATACGTTTAGCTCTCAGTCAGTAGGAGAAGATTATTAGTGTTCTCGATATTTTTTATCCTAATACTTTCACCACTCCCAACCTTACATTCTCTGCTTCAAGCTCCCCAGTTCTCTTGAATCAATGTCGAGAGCGCTGGAGGGACAGGTCCTCTCTGCATGGTTGGGTACAGCGGTGCCTTGGACAGGAGAGCCTGGGTAGGTGTGCAGCAGGCTGGCCGAATCAGGTGAGTGTGGGCACCAGGGAAGGTGCAAGGTCCTGTGCGAATCACTGGCTTGGTTTAGCTTCCTGACTACTCAAAAATAATATTAACTAGCACCTCATTCCTATGTAGCGATTCCTACTAAGGATGCATTCATGCACTGTTTTCCATTTGCTCATCAGACTCACGCTCTGACACGGGTAGAGGGGTTCCTGTGATGTCCCCTCATGACTCCTGGGCCACGGAGCAGCTAGATGGTGGTTTGTCTGCAGAAAGGATCCAGTTGAGTTTTGTTCAATTTCAAAGAGTTAGTATGGCGGTGCCCACTGGCTCCGAGGGTCAGCCTTGGCATGTGTAGGTCAGCGGATTGGGGGTTCTGATGCACATGTGTCTGTTCCTAGCTCCTTCCCCTAGTCACAGCAGACTCCTGGCCTATCCTTCTGGATGCTTCCTGGCCTCCTGTTTTCTCCCAGAGGGAGACAGATGATTTCCTTCATCTTTCAGCGGGCTCCGTGGTTGATTTATCTAGGACAGTGATTCTCTCTTCCATGCTGCTACCTCCGTCTGATGCTGAGACACCCCAGGTGCCTCCAGGAGATTCAAGGAGGTTGTGGAATGTTCAAAGTGGAATTGATTTTCGCTCACTTGAATTTTGTTGTTTTTTTGAACCTGGATTTTATATGAGTGTTACTGGGCACCCTTGGGTAGGAGAGAATTTTAGGGTGGTTATGGGGAAGAACCCAAAAGAAAGGACTGGGTGTCTACAGGCTCAGTTTGCAGCCATCGGGGTGGGGGTGCTCACCCCCCCACCCAGGAAGGAGTCAGCAGGCAGCCCGTGTCTGCTCTGGCTGAGCCAAGGCCTTCACAGCCTTTTTTTAAAGAGCGTAGTCCTGTACACATCATGCTTTTCCTATCCTTTGAAAGTAGAGGAATATTCAGCTGCGCCAGACTGGAGCTGAATATGGTATTTAAGATGACGATAAACCTTCTGAGGCAGGAAAATGTAGGATTTTTTCGGTTTTCTCATTTTCTGAGCCTTTGTTTCAGAGTGAGAAACAATATGTTTTAAGACCAGTAGAAAGAAATTCTGACTACGGTCTTGGGTTCTGTAACTCAGCTAATGGGGAAGCTGAGGCATGGCCCGGAACTCTGCTTCATCCAAGGAATTGTGGCTGTTGCTCAGAACCTGACCTGTAGGGTCAGCTCTCAGGTCTCTGCGGTAGCAGGAGTCTCTGCCTTGGGTTCGGGGTAGGTCACAGATGCCCGCTGCGGCGCAGAGGGCATGTCCTTGCCCGACGGCATACTTAGACTATAAGCCTGATTCCTGTGCCGGGGACAGAGAAGGGGCTGGACAGCCAATATACATTAATCGTCTCCATGTACGGCTGTGTGCACCACCCAGAGGCAAGAGGGGGGCATTCAACATGACTCCTCCATCAAGAAGTCCCCGGTATACTACGGGAGGGAGCTGTGTCCAGCAGCGACTATAACACAAGGTGGAAATTGGTAAACATCATGAGCAAGGACTGAGTCACAAAGGAAGTCGTCATCTAGTAATTATGATGTACCTTAGATCTAGTCTTAAGAGCAAAATATTGACAAAAACCCTAAATGATCGGCAGGAGGAAGCTCTACACAGCCATGCTGAAGTATGTTAGGTAACCATAAAAGAAAGAAGGCAGGCTTATAGATAGTTTAAAAAAAAACCTCTAAAATATATTAAGTGAGAAATAAGGATGCAGAGCAATGTATAGTCTGATCCTATTTGTATGGAAAGGGGGCACATATTTATAATATGTATATCATGCTTAATATACATAATATATATTATGCTTTAAATATATGTATATAATTACTGTATGTGCTTAAAATATTTCCGGATGATTAAAAGAAACTGTTAGCAGTGGTTTACTGCTGAAGAGTGAGACTGCTACTTTCCATCTTGTATTATCCTCCAAAGCATTTTATTTTAAAAACACACATATGTATTTTTTAAATTAAAATATGCTAGTTTATATCTTTTTTAAAAAGCTTTACAACTTTTTTTTCTGGTTTAGAACATCTTTCTGCACATGTGGATTTGTCTGATCCCAAGAATATCTGGGAATTTATTGAAAATTTCAAGCAGGAAAATCAACTCAGTATTCTGGTAAGTTTTATAAACCTAAGGAAAGGATAAATCTCGTGTGTGTACATTTTTCATCTATGTGGATACAGACTGATATGTAGGTCTGTGGGTCTTTAAGACGACATCTTAGTGAGAATCCTCTATGGTGAGGCCTGCTCATGCAATCGGGTTTACTCACTGGCCTCAAGGGGAGACCCAGCACGTTGTGGGAAACGGGAGGGGACCACCCACGGGGTAGATACTATGGGAAGATGAGGACATTCCATTTTTCATAAAATGATGATGTGTGTATCTGTATTCCTAAGCTCTGTAGATTTGGGTATGTGTGTATTAAAATTAGGGGTTCTGGGAAAAATAAAAATAAAAAGTTTGGTCCAAAAGAATGCCTGCTGCAGACAAGCAAACCTTTTAGTAACACAGTGTGGAACTCACAGAGAGCCGGGAGGACTCAGGTGGGATGGTACGTGTCTGCCCCTCCCAGATGCTCTGCATTGAGCCGAGCTGCTCTTCTATCTGAACAGCTTCTGATGTGCTCAAAAATGCCCATTTGGGCCAAGGTCTGGTCTTGCACTGTCCAGTTTGGCTAGGGAGCATTGGAAGTGTAGCTAGTCCTAACTGAAGTGTGCTGTAAGGGGAAGAATGAGTCAATTTCAAAGACTTGGTCTGGAAAAAAAAAAAAAAAAGCAAACCATCTCGTTAAGATTTTTCTAATGATTGCATGTTGAAGTGATACTATTTTGAATATACTGAGTTCAATAAAATATATTATTAACATTTACCTGCTTCTTTTTTTCTTAAGATTTTATTTATTTATTTGACAGAGACACAGCGAAAGAGGGAGCACAAGCAGGGGGAGTGGGAGAGGGAGAAGCAGGCTTCCCGCCGAGCAGGGAGCCCGATGCGGGGCTTGATGCGGGGCTCAATGCGGGGTTCGATGCGGGGCTCGATGCGGGGCTTGATCCCAGGACCCTGGGATCATGACCTAAGCCAAAGGTAGACGCTTAATGACTGAGCCACCCAGGTGCCCCCTTCCCCTTTTTAAAGATTTTATTTATTTGAGAGAGAGTGAGCAAGTCAGATAGCGAGCAAGCGAGAAAGAGAGAACACAAGCAGGGGGAGAGGGATTACCTGCTTCTTTTTATCTTTTTAATGCGGCTACTTTTGAGAAAAATTACATATTTCTATTGGACAGCTCTGGTCTAGGTGCAATCCCAGAGCACCTTACTGAGGATTCAGTTGCCCAGACAACCCCTTGTCATCAGAGATCTCTGCACAGTTCTGTGGCTGAGCTTTCTGCCCAAGTGGCGTTTTCCTGGAAGGGGTCTGACGTGAAGGGACAGTTGAGCACAGTTATTGTCCTCACTTGGATATGGGACTGGTGGTGGCCATGGAGGTGTGGAGTTTGGAAATGGGTCTTTTGGCCCTGGTTGCCTTTCTTTTGAAAGGGGAACTGTGGTCTCTAGATCAATAATGCAGGGTGTGTGGTCAATAAGACAGAGCTCACTGAAGACGGACTTGAAAAACACTTTGCTACCTGTACCCTGGGAGAGTATGAGCAGTTTTCTTGTTTGTATTTAGCAAAATAAACAGAGACCTAGATGATACCATAGAAGCATCAGAAACACATCAGTCAACTTTTTGGATTCTTGGTCCTTAGCATGATTGTGTTTGCATCCTTCACTGCATTAAATTTTCTTCATAAGACGCTCTTTTCAAAAAAAAAAAAAAACCACTCTTTTCATGATTTTTTTTTTATAATATGTGTTAGTGCCGGAAATACTTAGCATTGTTGAAGCATTTTTTTTCCAGGAAGCTCAAGGCTCATTATAGATGTTATTTTGGTGAGGAGCGCTGGTTCATCCCAGGTGGAGTGTGCAAATATAAAACCAGCAGCTAAGGGAGCTTCCAGCCAGGGCTGAGGAAGGTATAACCATGAGGCAAGAAGATGGATTGAAAAGGGCATTCAGTTAGAACACAGGACACCGGGATTCTGGTTCCCATTCTGTAATAACAGGTTCACTCATTTTATGCCAGCCCAGTGGTTCTCAAAGTAGGGTTCCTGGACCAGCAGCATCAGCATTACTGGGGAACTTGGTAGGGTCTCTCCCCCAGATCTACTGAAACCAAAACTCTGGGATGGGCCCAAGAAATCTGTTTTAACAAGCCCTCCAGATGATTCTGACGTCCATTAACATTTAGAGAACCAATGTACCAGGCTTTTAATGTCTTTGAATTTTCTCCTTCTTGAACCAAGGAGTCTGGAGTAAATTCTCTTGGTGCCTTTCAGCTTGGAGATGCCATGAATATGAGCTTCTCTCCAGTATCTATACCATTTCCTCACTGTAAGTTAAGCTTTTAATGAGGCATTTTAATTAAATCTTGTCCTAAATCACAAGATGGCTGGGTGGGGTTCGTGTGGTTGTTGGGGGTCACCGAGGGCATCCATTAATAGCAACCTTCTTCTCACCCAAGAACTGAACAAACTGAGGAGTGAGACAGTGGAGTAATAGCTGAAAACCAGCGTATCACTGTTGTTACTGATGAGGCTAGTTGAAGGGTGTGGTGCAGGGTGAGAGCCAAATGGGTTTCCTAATATCACAGCCAAGAGCTAGACAGACTCACTCACCTTGTTATAGCTGGCCGGCCCAGGACAGACACCACCTCCTCCTCCCAGGAGAGGAGAAGAGCGGGGAGCAGAGCTGAGCATGCCCAGTTTATTGCTCCCAAATATGCTATTTTTTAAAAAAGATTTCATTTATTTATTTGAGAGAGAGAGAGACAGAGATAGTGAGAGATAGTGAGAGAGAACACGAGCAGGGAGGAGAGGGAGAAGCAGGCTCCACACTGAGCAGAGAGCCCGACGCGGGACTCGATCCCAGGACCCTGGGATCATGACCTGAGCCGAAGGCAGATGCTTAACCGACTGAGCCACCCAGGCTCCCCAGCTCCCAAATAGACTAAATTAATTATTGATAATGGCTCCACCTCTCCTGGATTAAGGGAAGAAGGGGCTGAGGGAGGGCAGAATCATACTCATCACACTCTCTCCATGAGGAAGGAAACAGTGGGAGTGGGGAAGGACCTTTCTCCCCAGTGGTTAGATTGCTCTTCTTTTCTTTTTTTCTCTTTTAACAAATACCCAGAAGCTTGCTATGAAATGGTGCAGGTTTAGTACAAAATATTTTCATCTTTGATTTTGTTCCAAATGTAGTGTCTTTGCCCCAAGTACCAAACCCAAATATGGGGTCGAGTTGCCTTATAACGTTATAGGCCGGCAAAGCCTCCTAGAGCCACACGGCTGGCCTCCACGTGGGTTCTCAGCAGGACCAGCTTCATGGTTTGTGGGGCCCAGTGTTGAGCAAACATATGGGGCCCCGTACTCAAAAATTATTTTAAGAATTACAATATACTGACAACAGAGCATTAACCTGCTGCTCACCCGCCCCCCACCCGCCCTCCATCCGACAGAACTCCGCTGGGCACTGACTGCGTGCTGGGCATCAGGAGTGTTGTGGACACATCACGCGTCATTTAACCCTGGTGAGCATCCTGGGGTGGAGGTTTTCTTACCTCTGCATCACAGATGAAGATACTGGGGCTGAGAGACATTGAATCACTTGCCCAAGATCAAGTGGAGGAGTCAGGATTTGAACCCAAGTCCGTCTGCCTCTGGAGTGCGTTACCAGGATACAGTTCTTCCACTAGCGGCCTTGCCACCCCGCCGTGTTACAGTGAAATACAGGGTGCTAAGGAGCCCTGGGCGGGGGGAGTGAGCAGCCCTGCCCGGCGGAGGACGGGCAGGGCTGGGGCACCATTTGGAGGGCCGGCTGGGACTCCGCCTTTACGGAGTCTGTGTCAGGTGTCACAATCTAAGGGGACTGCCTTTTTGATTATACAGCTGGTGCTGTTATACTTTTGTACGACTCCGGTCTGCTTCTAAGGACCTTGATATCTCTTCATTTTCATTTCCTATTTGTGTGAGAAACATTGTATTGATCTTCCCAACCTCTCTGAGAAGCATAATAATTCTCATGCTCTGCTATTTATTCATCCTCTCCAGAGTGGAAGACAGAGTGCATTACACAAAGCAGCAGGATCATGACAGAGGGGGCAGCTGAACGTGGAGAGGTGAAAATATTGTCATTCTTAAGCAGGTCCAGAGCCAAAGGAACGACTCAGACCTCTGAGTCCTAGAAACTGCTGGCTGCCTTTCTAATATGAAACATGTTTTCCCGGCCCAATTATGTAATGTGCGATGGGTTGTTTTCTATTTTCCTAGATTCAGTTGGGCCTCTAGAAACATTTCCAGTCTGCAGCCAAACACCAGTGGGTTCCCGACACTCTGAGGACAGGACAACACCAGGACTTGCAGAATCTATAACCAGATCCTAAGGATCTGGAAGCCAGAGGATTGGTTAAATGCAAGATACGATCAGAGCCCACACCTGCACGTGGCCACTTGTGGAGACATCATAGTATATGAATTAGACAAAGTTTGGAAATAATTCCCCTTAACCTGTTGTGGGGCTAGGTGGGGTACGGAGAGATCTTCATAGTTTACCCTTCAGTGGAACAAAATGAGCTGCTCTGGGTAGATCTGTGGGTAGATGCCCTATGAGGGCGAAGTGATCTCGTGAGACAGATTCTGTTTGGTTGCTGCGTTCACCCCTGTGTTTTGGGTGTCCTCAAACCATAGACACTTTGCCTGTGAGCATGCAGTGGTATTAGGCGTCTGTACGGAGGGAAGACAGATGGGAGGGGAGGGGAGGCTGCGCTAAGTGCTCTGTTGGCAGCCTGCCACAGCCCGAGCATGAGCGGATCAAACCCACCACATCTTAGCCTCGCTCCCACTCCAGGACACACGACCAGGACACTGAGTCTACCTCCTCCGGGACAGCTGCGTCATCAACTTGTTGACTGTAATAAACGGGCCGTGGTGCCTTAGCTCTTTGGCAGAGGGTGGGGAAGTTCAGTGTAGGTCACTCTGGAAGGACGCACATCAGCGTACCGTAAGTGTTCCGTTGCTTGATGCTCTGTGATTTGGAGATTTGGAGTTCTCTGCTCACTGGCATCTCCCCACACCCAGGGAAAACTGCTCTTTAAGGCAGGGACTCAAGGTCCAGAAACATCATCATCATCATCATCATCATAAAGAGCACACATTGAGCACTTTCAATGTACTGGGGGTTGCACGAAGTATTTTGGGTGGGGGGGCCTCATTCAACCCTCATTAACAGCTTTACAGATTTTCCAGACAAGGGAACTGAGAGTCAGAAGTGCTCAGAAACCAGAGTCTGCGACTCACTTTACTGAATGAAGGACAACTAAATTCTAGTTGGTGCATTTTTTTAGTGCAGGGTCGTATCTCTCAGTTATTGCTACATAACAAACAACTCTAATACTCAGAGACATGCAATAACAAGCATGTGTTTTTTGCTGACTCTTCTGCAGGTCTGCTGGGCTAATCTCGGCTGGGTTTAGCAGGGTGTTTCAAAGCAGCAGGTTGGAGCCAGAGTATGTTCCAAATGTCTCACATCTTCCTTGGACCATTAGGCTGACCAGGGTATGTTCCCACGGCGATTGCAGAGGTCCAAGTGTGCAAGTACATTTCAAGCCCCTGCTGGCTTCACATCTGCTAACATCCAACTGGCCAATGCAAGTCACTTCATAGAGCCCCAAACCAGAAGCCAGGGAGCATACTCCTCCCACAGACGTGGGGAAGAGAGGGTGAATATTGTTGACAATAATCTTCCACAACATCTGTTTTATTACATTCTAATTCTATGGAAATAGGTGATCTGAGCTTGATGTGGTAACTATTTATTAACCAAAATATTTAGTGAACAAAACACTTTATTTGTTCGATAAACGTGCAGAGATCCCCTACTATATGCCAGACACTGTGGCCAGTGATGAGGACTCAGAAATGGAAGGGACTCCTGGTCTAGTGGGAGAATCAGACACATAAACGATTTCGGTAAGCTCTCTTTTCATCCATGAAGGGATCTAGGGTGCAAAGCCTCAGAGGAAAGCAAAGAACAGTTCTTCCAGGATATAATGTTTCCTCAGACACTGTGTGTGTTTGGTACCAGGAATTCTTGTCAATAATCTTTACCCTGAGCTTTACCACGCGCCATTTTGCTTCAAAGACCTCCTTCCAGCTCACAAGCCGTCAAGCTTCCCAGAGAGGCACAGAATTTGGGAAATAGTTAAGTACTGTAGAAATGTCAGCTAGTATTGTGTTAACATCCAAACCCCTTAACTTGGAATTGAAGTCCTTTATTGTCGTACCTCACCTACCTGCCCAAATTTCCTACTTTTTTTCCTACATGGATCCTTTACCAGTCAGCCCATTATTTTTGGAATGTGCCACTAACAGTTACGTCTCCATGCTTTTGTCCTTGCTGCTCCTCTGCCTGGAATGTCCTCCACTTGGTTAACTTCCACTTCTCCTCCGTGATTCAACTGGGCACACCCCCAATGCGGAGCTTAGTCAGGTGCCCCTCCTTTCAGCTCCCAGAGTACCCTCCGTGAGCTTGTTGCCTCACGTTAGGAATTACCTGTTGACAGGTTGGTTTCCTGCACAGAGCAGGGATCCTCGAGGGCCCATGCCGCCTGGCCACTAGGAGGCACTCAATCTGTGTTGGCTGAACAGTAGTCCAGGTGTTCCACCCCTTTAGGACTCTCCACACCTCCCGTTCCTATTCTGTAAAATGTGGATAATGGTACTTTTATAGGCTAGGTGTTAGGATTAAAGAAAGGATTGTAAGTTATTTACCCAAAGGAAATCACTCACATTCACACAAAAACAGGCATGTGAATGCTTAAGCTGCTTTATTTTTATTCATAGTCACCCCAAACTAGAAACAACCCAGATGTCCTTCAGCTGGTGAATAGATAAACTGTGGTCCTTCCACACAACGGAATGCTATTCGGCCATAAAAAGGAACAAAGTATTGATGTAGGCAACAATGTGGATGAATCTTGAATGAACTGACAAAAGTCAAGCCAGACCTGAAAGGGTACATACTGTATGATTCCATTTACATGACATTCTGGGAAAGGCGAACCTATAGGGACTGAGAACAAACACATCAGTGATTGCAGGGTGCTTGGGGTGGAAGGAGGGATGACTATGAAGGGAATGGGTGACCGTGAGGAAATATTTGGGATGAAGGAACTGTTCTGAATCATGCCATAGTCTAATGCATTTACTCAACGCTGTGCATTTACAAAAACTCACAACTGTACACACACACACACAGATGCAGAGTTTTACTGTGTGTAAAAAAGTATAAACATACAGTTGACCCTAGAACAACATAGGTTCAAACTGCACTGATCTACTTATACGTGGATGTTTTTCAATAGCTACAGTACTATAAATGCACTTTCTCTTCCTTATGCTCTTCTTAATAATGTGTTCTTTTTTCTAACTTACTTATTAGAATATAGCATATGATATATATTTAAATACGTGTTATTTGATTGTTTATATTATTAGTTAAGTCTTTCAGACAATAGTAGGCTATTAGTAGTTAAGTTTTGGGGGGGTCAAAATTATACACAGCTTTTTTTTTTTTTTGAAGAATTTACTTATTTATTTTAGAGAGGCAGGGAGAGGGAGAGAGAGAGAGAATCCCAAGCAAACTCTGTACTGAGCAGAGCCCGATGAGGGGCTTGATCTCACGACCCTGAGATCATGATCTGAGCTGAAATCAAGAGTTGGACACTTAACCAACTGAGCCACCCAGATGTCCCTATACACAGATTTTTGACTGCATGGGGGGTTGGTGCCCCTGACCCTGTGTTGTTCAAGGGTCAACTATGTGTGTATGTGTGTGTGTGTTTTTTTTTTAATATATGAAAGAAAAAAGAAAGAAAAGCGTTGTAACTTTCAGCACAATGTCTGGCATGTAGTAAGTCCATTTCTTAGTGAGAAGCAGATTATTACGGTTGTTTTTTGGTACCTTTTCTTAGTAATCAGTGAGCTCCTAGAAAGGGAGGACTGTATTTTCTTCAGCTTTGAGTGCAGATCACCCCGCACATGCCTGATAGTAGCAGGTGTTCAGAAGTATCAGTTGGTGAGGAATAAATGCAGAGGCACCTTTCAGGCTGTGCTGTGCAGAGGTGGGGGGGTCACTTCCTGGCCCACCTGCTCCAAGGACCGTGGGGTGCACAATGGCTGGTGAAGGATTAAACAGCAACCTTTCAGTCTAGGAGAGCCTCTTAACCCCAAATTTTATGTTTCCTGAGAGCCCATATCATTCTGGGCAAAATCGGGAAGGGGACAGTAGTCCCAAAAGATGACCAGCCAGCCCCAGTGCTTATTGGGGTTCCTATTGTTCCTCCACTCTCATCATTATCCTAGAATTTTCTCTGCACTGCCTTTCCCCTAAGAAGCCACTGAAAAGGAAGGAGAGAGGAGGATGGAGAAGAAGAGGGCCACCATCCAGCTACATCAGAGGTCTCCCTGAGGTTTCCTTTTACCATTTTGGAGTCTGGACTCCAAGGTGCCCAGACTCTTCTGATCTCTTCAGAAAATCAAATGAATGGATGCTAGAGTATTATCTAGGCCCCAGCAAGGCCAGTATGGTCTCAGCATTATTCCACATTCTGGACCATTCTCAGTTCCCTCCCTTAGTTCCCTTCTCTCCCCTCCCTCTAAACATCTGTCTCTTTTCTCTCATTCCCTTAGGCCAACACTACTTGCTGGGTCCCAGCTCACAGCTAAGGAAACCAAGGGATCTGTTCTCATCTTAGCAGGTGCCATCTTAGGACTTGTATGTGGGGGTGAGGTATGGGAGGAGGCATTTATTCAAGATCACCTTTTTTTTTCTGATGAGTATTCACTTGAAAAGTGGGGAAATAAAAATATATGAGAGTAATAAAAAAAAAAAAACCCCTGTAATTCCATCATTAAGAAATAACCACTGGTAACATTTTTGGTCTATTTTCTTTAAGCCTTTTTCTATGCATGTCCCCTACTCTCATCTGGAACCACACTGTATATATCATTCTGAGTCCTATGTTTTCCCACTTAACATTATATTTTAAATGTTTTCTCACATCATGTAATATCCTTTAAAATGTTACTTCTATTTAGAATGAGTCTATTGGATGAATGTTCCATAATTTATTTAATTAACCCCCTATTGTGGGATATTTAGCTTGTTTCCAACTTCTCACTATTGAAAATGACTCCATGATAAATGCTTTTGTACATATATTTTTGTTTACATCTTTGGTTATTGCCTTAGGATGGGTCCCTAGTTGTGAAATTACAGAGACCTAGTGTGTGAGCATTTTTAAGACTTTGATATATATTAACCAAATTACTCTCCAGAAAAACTGTAGCAATTTATATTCCCACCAGCACAGGAAGTGCTTATTTTTTTTTACTTCCTATTGTTCTCAAGTGAATGATCTTTGCAAAACTGATGGATGAGATATGACATCTTATTTTCCTTTGCATTTCTTTGGTTGCTAGTGATATTGAAGTTGGTGGTGTTGGTGGTAGTTTATTGGCCATGTGTATTTCTTTTGCTAATTGCCTGTTCATGTCCCTTGCCCATTTTTCTATTGAGATCGTTATCTCTTAAAATTGCCTTATAAACCTTCTTTGGCACATTTACTGCAAGTCCTCCCCCCACCCCAGTTTGGCAAATTCTTTTTTAGTTTTGTTTTTGATGTTTCGGTTTGCCACACAGAAGTTTTCATTTTTTATGTAGTCAGGCTGAATATTTATCATTAAGACTGATTTATTCACTTTTATGATAAAAAAAATCCCTTGTTATTCGAAATAATTACATTCCCCCCCTATTTTCTTATAACATTTTCTTAGCTTTTTAATGCATCTGGAAGTCACTTTTGAATAGGGTAGGTAAGGAGCCTTTCTTTTTATTTCTTTCTCTTTCATGCTCTCTCCCTTATATTCTTTTTTTTAAAGATTTATTTATTTGAGAGAGAGAGAGTGTGTGTGTGTGTGTGTGTGTGTGTGAGCATGGGGGGAGGTGCAGAGGGAGAGACAGAGAAAGAGAATCTCAAGCAGACTCCCCACTGAGCAGGGAGCCTGACACGGGTCATGATCCCAGAACTCTGAGATCATGACCTGAGCCAAAATCAAGAGTCAGATGCTTAACTGACTGAGCCACCCAGGTGCCCCCTCCCTTGTATTCTTAATAAACAGTGTCACACAGCACTGCTTATTTATTACGTATGCTTTCCTTTCTTTTGAGTTGTGATGCCGTCTTTATTGTATACCAAATTCTCATTAAGTTGCTTCTCTTTCTGAGCTCTAGTCTGTTCCACTGATCTATTAATTATTATGTCAAGACCACACTATTCTAATTATTCACAGTACATTTTAATATCTTCTAGGGCAAGCCCCAGCTCATTACTTGTCTCATCCTTAAGATATTTTAACCCACAGGATTGGTAGGTTAGGGTGAGGAGGCAGATTTTACACAACAGGGGAGATGGGTGGGGTCTGAAGCTCTTGAAATCACAAATAGGATCACCCCCACCTCCACCACCCACATTCAGAAGGATTCCGGAGCCATGCATGGGGCTCTGGGGAGTTCTGTCTGGCCCTTCTAAGGAGAAAGAATGAATGAATCCAAAAGTTTGAGATCTTTGCCCATTGGCTTTTGGTTTCCTGCCAGCCAGTGAGGCTGCTTTGGATGAGGCACAAAACCCTCCCAGAGTTGAGCTCCTGGCCACGTTGTTCCTGGGCCTCCCCACCTGCCCCAGGGGTGGGGTCTGGGCTGCTGTGGCACTCAGGGCAGGGCTGAGCTCTCTCTGGGCTCTGCTGGGACTGCTTCTCTGGTCTCCCTGCCCCAGTCTGGAAAGTCAGTGGTGTGCCTGGAACTCCTCCTGGCCTGTGGGCCCAGGGCCTCATCTGATTACCTGGCTGGGATTCAGCAGGTGTTTTTAAAGAAGTGTTACTCATAGCAGTTCTATCTGGCCCTCATTTGGGGGAATTTTAAAAACAAAATCCCAATTAAGCACCTTCATGCTTTTAAGGAGCAGAGGCCCCAGTGCCCACACGGGTTCTCCCTGCTGTAAAGCAGGTGCTCTCATTGTGTCCCAAGAGTGGCAGGCAAGAGCCTCCCTCATATGTGACAGCAGGGAGCAAATTCAGTCATCTTGCTCCAGAAACACTGGTTTTGCTGGTGCACCATGAAGGTTGGACTTTGGATGGCCTGGGGAGGATGAGGAAGCCACAGCATTTTAACACTTGTGTGAGTGACATGGAGTCAGGGCAACTGACCAGGGCTCGCCCCTCCCCCATCAGGTGGATCCTTCCCATTAGCATTCATAAATGTCCATTTCCTTGTCTAAAAACAACAAGAGCAATAACTTTGCTACACTCCACCTTACGGTGACTAGCAGTCGGGATTTCCCCAGGACTAAGTGGATTCCCAGCATGGAGGACTTTTAGTGACAACACTAGGGGAGTCCTGGGCGAGCTGGGATGAGTCCCTGCTCCACACCCTGCTCTGTCTTCCTCCTCTCCTTCCCAGCTGGTTTCTATCTTCCCTTCCTCACTTCCTGCTCACTCTGCAACCACTCCATCCTGGTTTTCTCCCCAACCATTGGCAACTCTTGCTAAGGTCTCCTGTGACCCTTGTGTTGCCTCCATTCTCAGCCCTCCTGACCCCAAGCAGCACTTGACATGGCTGTCCGGACTCCTGGGGAGCGCGGTCTGCATAGGCCCTGTGCTTCCACTCTTGAGTCATGGCTCCTCCTGTCCCTGCTCCGTCTTCTTCAAGCTCCAGAGCTGGCGTGACCTGGAAAGACCGTAGTTCCACCCAGCCCAGTCCTGGCCTCCTCCCTTATCCCCCTGCTCTCTGTGAGGATCTCACCCCTGCCTGCAGCCCCACATGCCTGCCATCATTGGCTCTGGCTGCCCAGAGGTCTCCATGTAGCCCCGGTCTCTCTTCTGAGCTCCAAGTTCATATCTCAAATACCTCCTACTTAGCTTGTCCAAAATTCGGCTCTCGATCTTCCTCACCGATCTGCTCCTCCTCTAGTTGAGCCCACCTCAGTAGATGGCATGACTATGCACCCACCCACTCATCCTTGGCGCCTCCCCTTCCTCACCTCCTGTACGTAGTTTATCTGAAGCGGCCTCTGTCACATACTTTCAGCCTGTCTGCTTCTCTTTACGTCCACACTAGCACTACCCAAGCACCCCGGTCCCTGCGACAGAATGTGTAAACTAGGGCTCTCGGTGCCCTCTCCTGCCCCCACACCCCCGTGGCTTCCTCCATAAAGCTGACAGAGTGATCCTTAAAAATGCAAATTTGCTTCCTTCTGCTTGAAATCAGCCCTTGGTGTCATGAAATCTTGATGTCATTGGCATTGACCTTCCAGCCTCACCCAGCCCCACTCTCCGCCTTGCTCACAGCTTCAGCCACCCTCGGTTGAGCCTCTTTGCCCAGATTGTGCTCCACACCTGGAACACCCTCCTCCCTGTCCCACCCCCCCTCCCACCCTTTCCACTTCTTCTCTGCCTCTCCTCTAAATCTTAGATGCCACCTCATTGCTAATGTGGGCCCCCATTCCACCCCCATGTGCTCATAACAGTGTGCACACACTCTTCCATCACGGTACTTACCTGAACAGTGAGTGTGGGTTAATTACGTAACAACCTGCTTAATGCCTATCCATGCCGGGAGAATGCATGGGGGCAGGGGGCCTCACAGTACCCCTCATCCTTAGCACTGGGGCTGGCATTTAGCAGGTCCTTGATAAACACTTGCTGAATGAATGGAACTGGATAGGGAGGATGAGTTGAGGTTGGGGGCAAAGGGAAAAATCTGACTCCCCCTCACCGCTGTCTGACCCCAAACCAAGAATACCGCATAAGAAGCTGATGACTCAGATGCTTCCTAATGCCTCATTTTCTGTGGGAACCTGTGTTGCTGGCCTCCCCAGGTGATATGATCTTGGAAACGGTCTCTATATACCTTGTAAGGTCAGTGTGTGAGTCTCCCACGATCCCTATGGGATGTTCTGTTACTGCACACATGGAGAAGTACCAAATGGGATTCCCCAGTGCAGGTGTCTGCTCCTTTAAGATCTACACCAGTAACTTTCCAGAGCCAGAGTGACAGTTCTTTCAAGCTGGCTTTGAAAGTATCTGAATAGAAATACCCCTCAGTTGTCTTATGCTAAAACGTAAAATTTACAATATATTTTTCTCATCAAGCAATATTTAATGCTATTCAAATATACTAAACTCAAGATATTTTATGATTTTAGGAGCACCATGGATTTTTTTGTTGGGATATAATTGACATAGAACATTATGTTAGTTTCAAGTTTAATGAATTTAATATTTGGCTAGGAATGTGGTTTTCATAATGCTTTAAGAGAGCTGCACATCTCTCTTTCAGCATCACCCGGACATGACAGTTTTACCTCCCTTACTAATTAGCTTATAGAGAGAGGTTTGCTTCAAGTTATGCACCCATGTAATAAAGGTCCTTGTTGCCCTATTTAGAAGACTGTGTCCAACATAAATTCCACTCCCAAATCTCTTTCTTATAATGAACCTCCATCAACATAATGAGTTCCTTAGAAGGAAGACATTGTGTAAATTAAAAATACTAATGAGTCATAATGATAATGAATTATTTTCCCTATTACTGGGAGCAGGACTAACCTTGGGCACATTTTCCAGCAGCTGAAGGTGCCTTCCCTAGACCTAGGGTTGCCCTCCTCTGGGACCCCATTCTCTAAAATTTCTTCTTCTTCTTTCTTCTTCTTCTTCTTCTCCTTCTTCTTCTTCTCCTTCTTCTTCTTCTTCTTCTTCTTCTTCTTCTTCTTCTTCTTCTTCTTCTTCTTCTTCTTCTTCTTCTTCTTTCTTCTTTCTTCTTTCTTCTTCTTCTATCTTCATCTTCATCTTCACCAAAACTCTGAATCCCCCAAACGTCCCTGATCCTATCTGGTCAGTCTTGGAGGAAAGGAAGTTACCAAACTGGTTCACACTCAAATATGAGTGACCAAAGCATCTGTTAGCCATTTCCAACAGTGCCCTGCCAGTACCACCTGGATGTTGTTATTTTTTTTTAAAAAGATTTATTTATTTGAGAGAGAGAGAGTTAGAGAACATGTATGCCAAGGGTTGCGGGGGGTGGGGGGCGGAGAGAGAGGAAAGAACCCTGAGCAGACTCCATGCTGAGCACAGAGCCCAACGCGGGGCTGGATCTCACGACTCTGAGATCATGACCTGAGCCAAAATCTAGAGTGTATGCTTAACCGACTGAGCCACCCAGGTGCCCCCTGGATGTTGTTATTTTGAATGGTGGCTGATTAGCACAGAATAACTGGCAGACTTTCTAGCTAAGCCGAGTATCTTCAGGACTGTTAGGTTATAAGTAACAGGAACCACTCAAGCCAAATGGGCAAAAATAATTTATTAGTGGGCTTACAAGGGCACAGCCCTCACAGAACTCGGTGGCAGAGGCACAGCTGGGCTTTGGGTGGGTCAGGGATAGGACAGCACTGCTGTGAGGAACCGGGGTAAACGTCTTTCTCTGGGACGGTTGTCCACAGACTCATCACAACTGTTTCGCTCTCTCCTCCTCTGCTCTTCCATGCACGTGGGCCAAATATGGCACCCTTGAGTCAACCTGCCCTCAGTGCAAGGGTTCTGTTTCCACACTCTTGGGGGCGGGGGGAGCTTGAGGCCACATGGGACAAACACAGTGCCTGGCTCAGGGTAACAACTTCGTTATGTGTTTTTTTTTTGTTTTAGACAGGATGTGGGGCCCACCCCTGAGGGGAGAGGTTGGGGTACCTCTCCAAAAGAAGTCTACGACATCAGGCCAAGGAGTTTTTTGCTTAGTTCAGTAGGGAACCCCGGATGTTGAGGGCTCTGGGGGAGGAGAATGACATTGATTTGTGTTAACAACAGGCCTGTAATGGGCTCTATATGAGTGGAGCGAAGAGCTCCTGGTGCCAAGTTCATCCTCAGGGAATAATGACTTGCAAACAATGGGATACATTCCCACTCTCTCGGCATCAGTGTCGCCTGGGACTGAATGTGGTTTAATGAGTCAAGAAAAGGGAAATTTGCCGTTTGTTTTCCACTTTGTATGCCCTTGCTGGGAACTTGGATAAGTCACCAAACCTCTTTGGGATTCTCTTGATTCCAATTCTTTTAATAAAAAATTTTACACACACACACACATGCGCACATACATACGTACATTACTTACATATTTTTATGTTATTCTTTCAGCAGATTATTATTCTGTTTCTCTTTGCTGGCCTGAAAAGACTCTGAAGGTACGT
The DNA here is from genome assembly GCF_011800145.1 of Mirounga leonina. NCBI lineage: Eukaryota > Metazoa > Chordata > Mammalia > Carnivora > Phocidae > Mirounga > Mirounga leonina. The sequence continues at coordinate 61,066,747 of NW_023270316.1, read as the reverse complement.
GGGCAGGGCCTCAGAAACCCAGCTGGGAGTCACAAGGATTATAAATCACTAGTGGTCAGGAAAAAAAGATGCTTCACCTCCTTCTCAGGGAGGAGAAATGTGTGCTGCGTGTGAAGAGCTACACAGGTTCTTTATAATGATGAAGCTGGTGATCTGGGAGGCAGAAAGCACACAGAAGCAAATGATATCTCAGATCTGCTCCTTTGGCAGGTGGGTGGGCATGGGAGAAGGGCAGGGAAAGGCCTGTTTTGCGGATTTGGGATGAGCGAGATTTTAAAAAGATAGAGAAGCCCTTGAAGGGCCTGTTGCTAAAAACTGTGCTGTTTCTCCAGGAGTCTTTAAAAAGCACCTACCACTTGGCTGTACCCTAGAGGAGAGAATTTGGCAGGATGAATGGTGCAGCCAATCCTCCTGCAGGTGACTCTGTTAACATTTAAATCAGGTGTGTTCTCCTAGGGGATGAAGCAGGAAACAAAACACACAACCATCTCCTGGGTAGGGTGGGGAGGAGCAGAGGGGCTCACCCTGGCTCTCCTGCATCCAAGGCCAGGAGAGAGGAGGTGTGCCCAGACAGGCCCGGTGAGCAAGCCCAGCCCTCAGCCTCGCTGGGCACGGACAGCTGGGCCTCCCGGAGGAGGGGGCTGCAGGCCTGCTGTGTGGACCCTCCTTCTAGCCTTCATTTCCTTTACTCAGGAGTCATTTATGACAATCCGTCGTGGCAGGCTGACGGGGCCGATAGCTTTTGGCAGAGGTCCTTTCTGCTTCTCGCAAATTAAATCACAGAGAGCGCCACGGGCAGTGAATACAAAGAAAGTGTTCAAGGCCACTGGATGGAGGGGAACAGCTGTTGGAGACCAAGTGTTTATGAGACTTCAAAATCCACATATACTAACAAGGCAGGCCCCTCCAAAAATAAATTGGGACATGGACACCTAAGAATGCTATCTGGGATGAAAGTCAAAACTCGGAATTACAAATAACAAGACAGAAATGAAATCTACAACAGACACACACCGAGAGCTTCCCGGTCCTGGGAGGGGGGCTGGCCAGCTCTGATCTCCCTCTTACAAGTAAAGAAACCAAGGCTGAAGTTGCTACGGTGACTCGCCCTCCGTCACATTGCTGGTAGGTGCCCAGATCCAGACTCTGAGCGCCCTCCAGGGCCCTGTCCGTGGTGCCAGGCTTCTCCAGCGGGCTCGGGTCTGAGCCAGGCAGTGGCAGTGGTGGGTGGAGCTGGCCAAGCAGACACTCCCAGCAGTGGCCCAGAAAAGAGCCCAGGGTGCTGCCATTTGGAACCCTTGTGTGTTTCCCACCTCATGTTAAAAAAAAAAATACAGATAGGGCGCCTGGGTGGCTCGCTCGGTTAAGTGTCCAACTCTTGGTTTTGGCTCAGGTCATGATCTCATGGGTCATGGGATTGAGCCCCATTTCAGGCTCCTCGCTCAGCCTGAAAGATTGAAAGATTCTCTCCCTCTGCCCCCGCCCCACACACGAGCATGCACGTGCGCTCTCTCTCAAAATAAATAAATACATCTTTAAAAAATAATAAAAAACAAAAAAATATTTAAAAAATACAGAAAGGCATGAGGACATATAAATAAGAGTTCCACCATTCAAAGATAAGCATTTTAAACATTTTAGCGCACCAAAATATCATCCTTGGAGATATTTCCTGTTTCGACACCTTTCCTTGCAAAAAATGAGATTCTGTTGTGCCTGCCGTGTTGCAACTTCTTATTCTGTATAGTGTGACTATCTCTCCAGGTCACATACACTTCAATAGTATTTTTTCTCATTTTGTTAAAAATGTATGTTTTATGATAACAGAAATAATCCTAGAATTATATGCTCATTGTAAAATATTCTAATTCAAAGAGTGCAGAAATGGATAGCAAAGAAAGCCAATGTTTCACTTCATCCCACCCTGGGGACGTAAGCAGTATTGCTAAATTTCTTATTTCCTGTTCGTCCTTTTCTGTGCGCAGACCAGATATAACAAACATACACGCATGTATCAGCTTCTCCCCACCGTGGGCTCCTAGACTGAGCTGCAGTTGGTATCTCCCCCTCCTCTTCTTCTCGGGACAGGAGGCCCCAGTCCTGGGAGAGGAAAGTGTCATGGGACCAGAGAAGGAAGCATCACAGGGCTAGTGACAGCATTTGGATTTGAAAACACTCTGGGGTGGTGGGTGGTGGGTGGTGGGTGGGGGACGGCAGCGTAGGGGGCCACTTACCCTCCTCCAGGGCCACTGAGTGGCAGGGCCCCACGGCACAGTCCACTGCCCGCCGCCCTCCCAGAGCACGCTGCCTCCTCAGGTGTGTATATTCTCACGACGGCCCTGATCCCTGCGTTGCAGGAAGAACTAGACCCCAGAGCAGCGAGTTGACCTCTTGGGAAGTTCTGTAGGTTTGATTTTGTTCCTGATGGCAAGTCGGTGGTCCCACATTTGCTGCCCCAACTGTCCTAAGGGGGGCATGTTGTCCACATCCATGGGAGGAACCGAATTCTGTCCGGTGGGCCCATGGGCTTTCTCTCTGGTCACCTGAAACCAGGCAGTCGGGGGCCAGACTGGACAGCATCCGGGTGGGCCTAGAGAGGAGATGAAGACAGCTGGGAGGTCACGATGTGGGTCTGCCTGGTGCTTCTTCCTCGGGACACACATACTTCAGTAGGAGTTCCTGACATGTGGACTGGGATTCCTGAATCCTCATTTGGGTGGTAGAGGCTTCTCAGAAGCCCGCTCCGAAGAGCACCTTCGCCTCCCTACTCCCACCTCCTGTCACGGCTGGGTGGCTGATGCCCACATATGGCCTATGAATTCCCTGTGGAAAGGGAGGAAGAACCATCCACGAGCCGTGTTAGAGACCCCAGCCCTCACCGAAGGCTTTGCCCTGATGTCATCTGAGAGTTGGCAGAGCATCAGGAAAGGGAGGCTTCTGGAGAGCAGGGGCAGCTGCAGAAGGCATTCAGGTCAGGGGTGGGCAGGTGCATTTCCCTGAGAACATGCTGCTCAGATGGGAGGGGCCGGGCTAATGGAGCCGGTTCTCTCCTAATGGGTTAAAATGACCCAAATCAGAGAAACCAGGAGGAAGGCAGTTTGCGGACGCTGCCTCTTCTCTGCCTTAGTGGGCAGAATGACCACTCCCCCCACCCCTGATGTCCATGTCCTCGTTCCTGGAACCAATGACTATGTCACCTTTCCTTGGCAGGAAGGGACCTTGCAGAGGTGATACTGAGACAGGGAGAGTATCCTGGACTATCCAGGTGGGTCCAGTATCATCACAAGGGTCGTTATAAGAGGAAGGCCGGAGAGCCAGAAGAAAAGGAGGAGATGCGCGGCTGGAAGAAGAGGTCATCTGGGTGGTGTGGTCACAAGTCAAGGAGAGCAAGTGGCCTCTGGAAGCTCAAGAAGGCAAGGCGCATGTTCTCCCCTCCAACTTCCAGGAGGAGCACAGCTCTGCTGACACCTTGATTTCAGACCTCTGACTTCCAGAACCTAGAAAATGCATCTGCGTTGGTTTAAGCCACTAAGTTTGTGGTCATTTCTTCCATCACCAACAAGAAAATTAATACACTGCTTGACAGAGAAGAGGGTTGGGAGGGTTTTGTAAGTTTTTGTTTGTGAATGTCTATCATATTTATTTCAGGTACCAGTCTCCTCGGGAGGAATGTTGGTTCCGAAATTGAACACCCATGATCTACAATCAGAAAGGACAGCACTTAGTGGAACGAGGGTCCATGCACAGAACAAGGTGAGTGACGCGGTTTTGTCAAGACTGCATTTTATTAATGTACCACATGGGCTCTTTTCCAAAACAAGGCTGATTCTGGGATACACATTAATTTGGATCTTAGCAGTTGCCAGCAGCACCTGGAAAGTTCCCTGGCCCTGAGGAGCCCCCCTCTGGAGGCGCCAGTCATGACTGTGCTCAGATCCGAGGGGTCTTCGTTATGCTCTTGGGAGAAGCCACGAAAGCTGCCGCCTCTCTTCTTGGTGTTTCCCAGGCTCGCCCACAAAGAAATTGGTGAGGGCTGGTGCCCCCTCCCCACCCCTGAGCAGGAGAGAGCCTAGCAGAGGTGCCCTTGGCCTGCACGGCTCAGAGGGAATCAGGATGGCGGGAGGTCACTCTTCTCCCCTGTGGGCGGCGATGGGCTCCCCAGCGACAGACGCCACAGGAGTATGCCACGTTCCCTGGGCTCACTGTGAAGGGCGTGCACCGTCCATCCTGGAGGAATGAAAGGCAGGCGTCCAGATCTCTTACCTGATCTTAGGTATGGTCGTACCGCCATATGTCAGGTGTGACAGCTATTTCTAAAAGCCCGATCTAGAACTTCCACATTGACGTTCTTGCCCTTAAACGCACCCGGTGGGGCTCCCTCGTTGTGTGTGAGGCTGCCAGCACCCATCAGCTTCCCTGTTGCTGGTGTCGACTGTCTCGGAGGGCCGCCTTGCCAGGCACTCCCACCTCCACCTCTGCCCTCTGTGCGCCCTGAGTGTGCCCCACTTTTGCTCACTGACCCTGCAGACCAATCCTGGTGGATTATCTCCCATGACTCAAAATCCTGACGTTCCAAAGAGCCACACTGCTTTACAGTTTTCCCAGGGAGCATGGGAATAAACCACTCACTCATCAAAGAGGCCCGGATGGAGTTCTTTGCAAAGCATGAGCAAGCAGCCCCGGGGTTGGGCAACAGCCGTGATGCAGTGGAGGTGCACGTGGGGTGCGGGGAGGGGGGTGTTCCAGGCATCTCAGGTATGGGTCCCACACGCCAAGGCAGGAGTTAGTTCAGGTATGACTGGACACGTGCTCAGTGCTAGCCTGCGCTGGGGGCCTGAGCTTTGACAGCCCGCGGGACAGACCCTGCCCTCACCCGGAGTGCATACAGCAGAGAATAGAGGGGCACGACCCACTTGGGAAAGGGGCAGGTCTGGGCGCTAATTTCACGGGCAGGGGCTCGGGTGGCCTCCAGGCAGCATGCAGCGTGCTCTCGGGCATCATCACTGGAGTTCCCTTGTGCTCCTTCCGCCTCCTGAGGAGGGGCCAGGCTGCAGCACTGGGTTCCACTGAGACACCCATAAAGACCAGATCAGGAGGACCGGGAGGTCAAGGGCGAAATCTGTGCACACTGCCGTCCCACACGGGCCCGGGTGGGGGCTTGCTGTGTGTGCCCCCAGCCAGCTCCCTTGCCTCGCACCTAGGGGCGCCTTCCCTCTCCAGGTGCTCATCCTGCGCCCTTGTGCAGAGGCAGCCTGGGCCGCTGCCAGAGCGGTGGGCCCGAGGGCACCCGGCCACCCAGGGCTCATCACGCCGGGGAGGTCGCAGCCTTTAATTTCCATGCGGCTTTCGGTTCATCTAAAAATATCTGAGCAGCCACAGGATTGAATCTCCCCAGGAATGACCTAAAACCAGTGTAATGAGGACTGGGGAATTGCTTCATTTCCATTTAAGAGGGGCACGTTGGTACGAGAAAGGGAGAAGCTTCAGCTTCAGAAGCAGAGCTTTTGTCTCCGGTTTGCCTTGTGCGTGGCGGAGGGGGGCGGTGCTGGGGTCGGGGTGCAGCTAGGGTGCCCCCTCCTCCGGGAGCCCTCCCGACTACAGCGGCCTGGTGGCCAAGGGGGCTGGTAAATGCGGGCATTCCGGGCCCAAGAGGCATGAACAGGGGCCCAGGGAAGTCAACGGGAGACCGCTGGGGATCTGGGGACAGGCTCAGGCCACCTCACCCCCACCCAGGTTTCTCGAAATAATGAGTGTGCAAAGGTAAATAATCATCCCTAAGGAGACAACCAGAATTATCTGGGAGCCTGTTGGAAGGGCAGGGAAGGGGAGCGGGGCTCTCTTAGGGATCTGCCTTCCCCAACTCTACGAGGAAGTTTCAAAGAGGAGAGACCTCCTCCCCAAACAAGGCAACTAAACCCAGCCGCAGTCACAGCAGACACCCCAGCCCCCCACCCCCCAGACACCGGAGGTGCCCCCTGGATACACTGCATGTGGCCTCACCACCCCCGTGAGGGGGGCACTGCTGTCGCCCTGTTTACAGGCGGGGAACCAAGCACAGAGGCTGCCGTCCCCGCGGGCCCGCCACAGCATTCCGGGAGCACAATCTCCAACATTGCTGTCCCCTTTCCGAAAGCCAGTTTCTCAGAAGCCTAACATTTGGATAGATATCCTTGGAGTTCATCCTAAGAAATAATTAAAGATCTGGAAAACGAGGCTGCTCATCGCAGCACTAGTGAGAGGAGAGGGAGGTAATAAATTATGGAACACCTGTACAAGAAATCTGTTCCAACCTGAAAACTCTGCCATAGATAAATGTCTGCGGGAGAGGGAAATTGTCTGCACTATATCATTAAATGAAGAGATCCGGTTCCAAAACTGTGCGCGCCTTATGATCTGATTTTTGCTACACCCACGCCCCCCTAGGAAAAGGCGTGTGTTGGTGCTGTGGAGCATCCCACGGAGACCTGGCTTGGAGACTTGGCACAGATTCGCCCTCCGATGCACAGATCTGAGGAAGCTTTGCATATCCTGTTCTAAATGCAAAGGGGATGTTCTCAGGGAAGCACACACACCAGGAGAGACTCAGGCCAGGCGTGCTGGGGGACTGGCTTCTCAGTTCTTTCCCCTTCCTAAGGGAGACATGCGTGGCTCTGCCTGCCCGTGAGCACCATCAGGCCACGGAGAGCCCCCAGCCGCTTTATTCCTCCCAGGTACGTCATCCTGACAACTCCAACGTCAACCTGTGTGCTTATAAAATCTGTGCTTGCAAGCCCACCACCTGGATCTGCACTTTGCCATCTGTCGCCCACAGGTCACAGAGCACCAACGGGGCCTCTTGGGTGTGGGCAGCCCGTCCGTCCGTGGACTTGGGAGGCCTGATGGGGGTTGGGCAGGGGCCTGAGCACATGGATCTTGTCCTCCACGAGTGGGACAACACAAGGCTTCAAACGCCATTTTTTGGTTCATCAGTATTTCCTCCGTCTTCCATAATAAACAAGTACTGCTTCTGTAAAAAGAAGTTTAGTTTTAATTTCAAAAATAAGGCCCCCAGATTATATGATCCTTTCTATCTCTAAAATCCTCTGATCTCATTACAGCTCTCAAATGTTTACTCTGGGTTTTTTTCTTTCGTTGGCTTCACCAGAGAACAAGATTTTGTTTCCCAATGTGCTCACTGCAGGGACACTGTGTTCCCCGAGGTCTGTGGGCAAATGGGGGTGTAGTCTGCAGCCAGCCCTGGGGCCTGGGTGGGGGTGACACTAGGTGAGGACCCTCTGTGTAGTCTGGGGCCAGGATGGGGTGGGAGGATGAGGCAGAGCGACTTGGCAGAGGAACAGCTCTTTCCCTTCTTACTATATTCCTCCCTGAAAAGAAGAAAACACCTCAGCAATCCAAGAAATCATCAGCCAGGATCCTCAGAGAGGCCAGACTCATTTGAGCGAGATAGCTAACTCAGGAGGCAGGAGTCTGAGTGTTTAATCCCCTTTGGCCTCCAGTGTGGCCCTCCCAGCATGGGAAGGAGACCCTGTGTCTTAGCATGCAGAAGGGCGAGGGACTCCGCAGAGGATCTTGCTCTCGGGGGATGGGCTGGCATGGGTGTCCATGTCCCAGAGCCTGGAGGACACAGGAGCCAACACAGTCCCAGGCTCAGGGGAGCAGGACTTTCCACCCAGGCCGAGGGGCGACAGCTCAGGGGCTTTGTAAGAAGAATCTCTGGAACCTGAGCAGCTTGGCTAGATGCTGTTTTGAAGGAGAAAGAGAGAGGAGTGTATGATCACATTCCTTTGTATTATTTATTAGTGGTATTGGTATTAGAAAGAAGCCAAGCACACAATCTCTTCACTTGAGAATTCTGTCTGCGTCTCTGTACTTTCTTCTCATGGCTGTGAGTCTGTCAGTAAGGGGGTTCCACACCAAGTTCAAGGACAGGGTGTGCTCTGGGATGCAGTGGGCGTGGGGAGAGAGACAGCGTGCCGTGGCTGGCCTCCCTCCTGCCACCCCGCACACCTCCGTACAGATTCTTTCAAGGGGACTTCCTGTCTGTCTGTGAACCCTTTTTCTTTCTTTTTTTTTTTTTTTTAAAGATTTTATTTATTTGAGAGAGAATGAGATAGAGAGAGCATGAGAGGGGGGAGGGTCAGAGGGAGAAGCAGATTCCCTGCTGAGCAAGGAGCCCGATGTGGGACTCGATCCTGGGACTCCAGGATCATGACCTGAGCCGAAGGCAGTCGCTTAACCAACTGAGCCACCCAGGCACCCTGTGAACCCTTTTTCTAACTCAGGCTGGGGGCCTCTCAAGGTGGACCCTCCCCTCCATGAAACTCAGGATAGGGTGGGATTGTCCCCCTTCCCCCATGACTGTGCCCAGGCTTTGCTGGTGAGACGTGTCCTTTGCCTGTTGGGGTGGGTTTTGTAAAAAGTGCCTCACCTGATTTTACACCCCGTTTTTCCCCCATCTTTCTGAACTCAGTGGGTCCCTGGAGAACAGAGGTCTTCAGGTTGTGAACCCTGTCATCAGAGTCCTGGGCGAGGCCAGGCCCCGAGGGCCCTGGGTAAAGGTGATCCCCCGGGAGGTGAAAGGTCATCTGGGAAGCTGACCGAACCCCGGGGAATGGGATCTGTCCAAAGCAGCACTGGAAAGCGAGTTAGCCGTGACTCTGCTTTTCTATTTCTGGTGGCCGTTATCTGTTAAGGTTTTCTTCTCTAGCTGGGCCGAGTCCCAAGGGACAAGCTCTGGGAGAGGAGGTGGGCTGGGAGGAGAGGGCACCAGAGAACACTTGACCTCGGGCGAAGCCAGGGTCTTCTCTCTGGATCTTGGTCCATCATGGACAACCACCCTCACTGAGCTGTTATGAGGCTCTGGTGACCCGGTGGCGGTGAGGGTGGTCGCCCCTCCCCTGGCTACCACCTGCCAGTTCCTGAACATATCACACTCCCACCCACCGCAGGCCCCACCCCACCCCACCCCTGTCTGGAGACGCTCCCTCGGCCCCTGCACAGGGTCTGAGTCAGTCACACTCTGCTTGACTCCTGTTCTCCCCTGCTCGGTCTCCCTCCTGTAGCACGTCAGGACCCTCACCCGTGGGGACCCTTGTGGGCAGGGGCGGCCCCTCACGCCCGTGGGGGCCCTGGGCGGGTGTCAGTGACCTGACTGATCTAGGGCCCTGGCGGCCACAGGCACAGGCCAGTCGGGGAGCTGTCCTTCTCACAGCTGCGTTCCCCTCGCTGTTAGATCGGGACCCCGTTCCACATACTTGCCTCTTGCTAGGACAGCCTCGTCACCAGCTGAAGAGGAGGAATTGACAGAAATCCCGGGAGAGCGGCTCAGAGTAAGCAAGCCAGGCCGGGCCAGCTCGGGGCCAGAGAAGGTATGGACCAAGGGCCAGTGAGCAGACGTCACTTCTACTCCCTCCTAGAGATGCCACTGTAGCTCCGAGGAACTTCGGTGACTGGGAACTTTTACTTTAAAATAAGGATGACCGGGGCCAGGAACAAGCCAACCTTCATCTTCTGTGGCAGGCTTTTTTTTTTTCCTCCTGTATGAATCTCTCCTTTATTTGAGAATGTGGTTTTCTTAAAAATTCCGTGTTCAAGATCACCCCACACTGTTGGTCTGAGGGAAGCAGGGTCGGAGGAGGGAGATGTGCGAACAGGCTGTGCACGTCTGTCCTCCAGGGGAGGGCCCCACGCTGCCTTTGTCGTGTGTCCCCTGTGTGGCCCTAGGCTCAGAGCAGGATTATGGGACAGTGCATATTTACATAAACAAATTACATCTGCTTAAGATTAGGAGTGGCTTCGATAATGCACCTGGCATTCTAGTGCTAGTTTGAAAAAACTTCTAAATTATACCACTTTACCTCCTAATGACTGCAAAGTTGTAGCAAAATCAACCAGATTTAGGACTATCTACATACATTCCTGGTGTTCAGAGCGGAACAACCCTCACTCATCATCCATAGTGGAGGAAAAGGCAGATGGGCGGTTCCTCAGAGGCACTCAGACCCAGGCTGTCAGCCAAGGAGCCCCAAGGAAGGGGTTTTTCTGGGTGCGTCTGCCCGGAAAGGGCAGTGAGCATCGGCTCCATTTGACTGCATCCCTTCTTTTCTGAAGAAAGTGGGGCCTCTGGAGTGGGGGGGTGGGGGTGGGCTGTGTTGGCACAAAGGGACTGGGGGAGAAGGGCCACTAGTCACAGGGGCCATGGTTTGAAGGGTACCCCAGCTCCCCCACTCACTGGCTGTTCAATGCCGTGCAAGCCACTGTTTTCTTCTCACATGTTTTCCTATCTGTAAAATGGGCTTCCTGAGTTTTCAGAGAGGCTTTTCCTAGCTGTATTTGCCCGGAAGTCCTTTCTCCTCAGTTGGAAAGTTTATTAACTACGGTTAGAGCAGACTTACGTGAAAGAGCAAGAAAATAAATAGGACTACGTGGCCACAGCCCATTTGCTGTGCACAGAGTCCGGGGCAAATGGTAGCTCACCAGCCTGCGGTTCTCCCTGGGGTCTACACAGGTGCGGGAGCAGCCCAGAGACTTACCTTCCCTCACCCGGGTAACACCAAAGCAGGACTGTTGGGGTGTATGTGTTTCAGCCTGACGACAACAATGATGGGACAAAAATTGCAGGAAGGTTTCCACAGAGATTTATTTTAAACCGTGGAGCAACTTTGCATTGAGAGTCTTACATTGGTAATGGCCACAGGCATGGTTCGGTTAGAGGTAACACAGTGAGAACGTGAGCAGAGTTTAAAAACATTCACAACATCCAGCAGCATTGAACGCAGAACCGGACACAGGCATTTTAACATTGTTAAGAAATTCTTGCTCAGTCCCACCTGCTCAGTCAGGAAGTCAATGTCAAAGTCTCCAGTGGCAGAGAGCATGGCGATGCCAGAAGGGTTCTGCTAGAACCGCATCCGAGAAATCTGTTCCTGCTTCAGGCTCATGACATCCTCAACCTGACCCCTTGGGGAATCTCATTTCAAAAAGAAAGAAAAAGATATCCACGAAGTAACATGCCTGCCACAGCCGGGTTCTACAGGGGCCCCAGACGGACGGCGTGCAGCATGGAAGAGTCCGTTGCCCTGGTTAGGGACAGCGGTAGGTAGGCAGGCACGAACAGGGGGCGAGCACCTTCCCCGTTGTCTAGTTAATAACAGTTTTTGTACTTTTCATATAAAGATTTTCTTTTGCGAAATGACAGTACATGAAAATAAGTCGTTTAAAAGGCAAGGCAAATGGCGTCCAACACAAATACAGGACGAGTACCGTGGTTACCAGTGACACAAGTGTTTGGTCTAGACTTCATACAGATGGATGCTACGGACCTAAGGCTGCCATCTATTCAAATGGGAGGAAAAAACGTGCATGTAAATGAAATAACGCTTTGCAAACCATTTTCCCTTTTTGAATTAGAGTTCACCCTCTTCTGATTCCCAGAGAACCAGGAGAAAAAAATATCAAGGTCAGATTCTCAATCTAACCTTTAAACCAACCTGTGGTTCTCTGCCACTTTCTCTCCCAAGGAAGTCAGCTACCGTTTTTGAGTCACAAAGGGGAACATTTTGAGGTATCTTATTTTTTAGTGAGATGGTACCATGATCAACTTCCACCTTCATCATCTTTTCCAGACCTCTCGATGGAAAAATGCAGAGAGCCATTTCCTTGATAGGACAGAAGACAAAGACCTCCCGATACTATACTCCCACCTGTCGGAGTAAAGTCAGCCATTAGTCCAACAATAAACATTCATGGAATCACAGGATCGCAGGACCGGAAGGGGTCTCAAGAACGAGCATCCAATCCAGTCCCTCCTCCAGGCTTCAGCCGCCCGCCCTGTCTCTGACAAGGGACTCTCTACTGTGTGTTCCAACATTCCCTGGTGTGCGAAACGCAAAGGAGGAATCCCACTCCAATTTTGGACAGATCGTATTCTTAGGGACTGCTTTTGTGTGTTAGGCCTAAATAGGCTTCTCAGTGGAAAGGATCATGTTTAAAGGCAAAATTACAAACTAAAACCCCCAAGGGGTGGTATGTATGTAATTCTCGGTTGTGAAGTTGAGCTGAAGTTGAAAAATGAACATGGATATTCCTGAATTAAGTTACGGACACAGGACACTTGGGCAGTGAAAGAAAAAGGCAAATGGATGGAATGGCAAGAACCAGAAAGTGCCAAGCCTCGTGGGGAGGTGGGGGTGGTGGTGCTGGGACGCCCCTGCTGGGCAGAGTCAGGTGTCAGAGGGGGCGCTGCCTGAGCCCTTCTCACGGCCTCTGACCTGTGGGAATGTTCCCTTCCAGGTGGCGAGAGGCACTACGGTGAGGACTTAGCACGTTTCCCACACTGCACTGAGAAGACCCATGACTTGCAGGAACAATTCAGACCAGCGGGGAAATGGAGGGCGGCCGCCAACGGGCTTGGCTCTGCATACACCTGTGATGCTGCAGTTGTCTAGAACAGTCTCCTACCACCCGGCATGGTCTTTCCTTTGTCAAAGGGGAGCAGCTGAGCCTGGCCCACCTGTGTCATAAGGGAATTAGCTTGTGCCTTCTCCCAGGCCAAGTCCACGCATGTGGTGGCCTCCAGCACCACCTCACGGCCTCCGGGGCGGGGCCGTGCCTCCAGAAAGTTAAAAAATTAGCTGCCATGGGTCATTTTAAGATAACCATCCCAGGTCTTTCTAAAGGAAAAAAACAAAAAGCTTAGATACTGGCCTCAGTCAGCTGCAGGAAAACCTGACTCTCAAACGCTGAGTGAAGCTCTCATGGTGCTCCGTGTACTGCTTCCCTCTGAGGTCACGGGGAACCCCACACAGCCCCCCCCAAACCCTCCCCCCTGGACTGCAGCCGAGCACCTGATACCCTCTGGCAACTCCAAACCACTTGTGGCCTCTGTGCACCAGGCTGATGCCAGATCGTAGGCCTGTTTCTGTCTCAGCAGCCTGCACATCATTTCCCTACTGGACTCACTCCAACTGCACCTTTAACCCTCCGCTCAGAGGTCCTTCTGCTGGGGGGCGGGCACCCTGTGCACAACCCCTGGGGTGGGCCCCCGCACACTTCTATCACAGAACGGACCGCATGGGACTGACATGACCCATCCACTCCCTCGAGTGGCCTCTGCCCAGGCCAGGGAATGGGCCCCGGCCCCCCACGGCCTAGTTCAGAGCCTGGCTTGCAGCAGGCGCTCTACAAATGGCTGAAATGGGCTACACTCTCGAGGATCATCTAAGAGAACTCCGTGTTTAAAATGGACTTAATTTCTGTGTTTCCCAATCAACTTAATAGATATCCCCTGTCGGTTAAAATTTACCATTGTTTTAAAGGAGAGAAAAAGACTGTTTGGCAAAGTGCTTTCTTTTACTTTAAAATACGTATCTTAGTGAATGAGATCACTTATATATGATTAAACTATGAAAAAGCAAAATCAAAGGAATCTCATTTAATGAATATTTATGTCCAGTAACTTTGGTACATAGTTTAGAGCTATCCCTTTACTTAAAAGTCAATCTCCAGGCTTTAAAAAGGGATTAATGTTAAGCAAAAATAAATTATGCTTTTTAAAAATGAATCTCAAACCATGAAAAGGTGATGTTTCCTAAGAAAGGCAATGGCTGTAGACTCAGACTCACTCAAGGCCGGCCTTCAGACAACAGGGGAGATGAATTTTCAATGCCCTCAGATTTCCACCTGGATTTGTTGCTGGGGAGGGGTCCTTGAGGAAGAGTGTAGGAAGGAGCTTATGCTGATCAAGACCTGCAAGAATTGCCTCACTGCATAGTACCCACCCCCTCAGAAACAGGGCTGGGGCCAACAGAAGTGTCAGATTCACCCATAAGAGGATCAGGTCTGGTTCCTGAGAGCTGCCTAGAGGTCATTCCTCCTAGTCATGCCATTAGTAGTTAATGCCCAAAAGCAAGTGTCCCTGGAAAATTCTTTAAAACTTTTAGATTCTCTTGTTGACACCTTAGCTATATATCCGACTGCCTGGGATGACCAAATGTTTTCTGCTTGGAACATTCTAGATCTCTGAAGATCCCTTCCAGTTTTGTGATTCTATGATTCCTTGAATAACTGAAACATCAAATGAGAAATACATCATTGATTGACATCATATAAAAAGACATGCAATTCCAAGTACTTAATGTAAAACCACCTTTGCTACTGTGGACACAAACCCAGACCATGAAAGGTTCCAGTAACATTTCTTTGGAGAAACCAAGAGCATGTGATTGGTTTTATCCTACCAAATGCATAACAAAAGTCTGTGCATGAGATGTGCAGTCCTGCCACTTTCCCGACATGACCACGTTAGGCATTCCTTGCCAGAACTGCTGAAGTAACAGAGCAAAAATATACGTAAAGTGCAATTCCAAGAGGGCAAAACAAGAACTATGACAGGAGAAAAGACAAGTGCTGGCGTCAGCTTTCACTCCTAATGAGTGAAGCCACTGCCCCATAAAATGCTGGGAAGACACCCAACACCAGCATCTCTCTCTCCATGAGTTACAAAAAATGGTGGAGACACTCATCGCAAAACTCAAGAATTCACAGTATCACAAACACACACCGTTGGTTTGCTAAATACTTCTTAACAAATTCAAGCACCCACGCACATAAGGAGAAAGAAAAGGGCAGAGAGGGGGAGACTATGATCTATCTGTGGTTTTTGATCGGGACTCTCATCCCCAATGAGGTGGCAAGTGGTGTCAACCTCTGAGTGGCTCTGAGTGGCTCTGCGGGCTGGGGATGAGCCACGCCGGGAGGGAGACGGCTGCAGTGAAGTGCGAGGTTGCAGCCCAGAGTAACCGCGGTGGACACTCGTGACCCAGCAGGGACAATCCGCCTCCCCAGTGGGGTGCGAGCTCCTCTGGACCTAACTCAGAGCCCATCAGCCTCGCTGGGCACTGATCTACTGCTTCCCTGACACCGTCCTCCCTCTCTGCATACGGGCCACGCTCCGAAATTCGGGAAGGGAGAACACAGCGATTCGTTCTATTACTCGTTTCCAACACATGGTTCTCTATTATGTACAACTTAGTACATGGCTCCAAGTTCCAGGAGTAAACTATAAAATAGATATTTGAGTATTTTGAATTTCATTCCCTTTTTAAAGCTCTCTCACAATCATGCAGACAAGACTCAGCTTAATTCTAACAGCTTCGACTGATGGCAACCAAGAGTAGCGTGGAAGGGGACAGCGAAGTGACAAGTGGAAACCGCTTCTGTGCGTGCGTGCATGTGTGTACACGCGTGTCCAACCTTAGAGTGTGGTCACATGAGCTCGTCTGATGTCTCAGATGACGGCCGCCATGTGCCAGGGCTGCACGGGGCACACCCACCGCTCCTGCTTCCCACAGCTGTGGCGACAGAGCCGTCCCTAGGAAGAAGCCCCGCCCTGGGAGCACGCGGGTCAGGGGTCTTCAGAGAATGGGAGTATGGCAGCCGAGGATGGAGGGTAGTACTCTTCCCGGTTGGAAAGAAAAGTAATTAATAGTCGTGAGGGGGAAAAAACAGCTTCCCCCCCCCCAAAAAAAAAAGAAAAAAAAAAGAAGGAAGGAAAGAAAGAAAGAAAGAAAGAAAGATAGATAGATAGATAGATAGATAGATAGATAGATAGATAGATAGATAGATAGATATAGGGAGCATTTCAAACACCACCAACAAAAACCTGTCAAATCAGAAGGGAGCAAGATAATGAGGACGGCTTGGATAGCGAAGGGCAAGTAATTGGCCTGTTTCTCTGCAAGGCTTCATTGAACCTGGTGATCCTCAAGAGACTCGGTGGTCCCCCGACGCCCCTGACAGGTGAGGGTGAATGAGGTGGGATGTGTAAAGGGCACATAACGGGGCAGGCTCACGGCACATGCTGGCTGCCAACAGGTGAAAATAAAATTTCTAAAAAGGACTCAACATTTGAGCCACTACACACAAGAATATTTCACTTTATCAAGTTTGACTGGATTCCCTTAAAATTAGAGTTCTTCGGGTTCATTTTCTAAAGCCCTCTTTTTTCTTTTCTTTCTTGTTTTCTTGTTTTCTTTTAACATTCCCAACCGGAACACAGTATAAGCTGTAGGACTCGGTACCTTTTATGTCTCAGATCACACAGTTTTAGTATGAAAGTGTGCAAAGTGTTCTGCTAAAATACACGAAGATAAAAATCTTTAAATATCTAGTTTTTCAAGGGGAAGAAAATACAGATGGTGAGGAGTAGAGCAGGATTCAATCTTGCAGGAAGGAGCACATTCAAATTCAGAGGTGATGTCGCGTGGACAAACACATCTTAAAGACACTTTTTTCTGAAGGACATGGGGTCTGGGTTTTTTTTTGTTTTGTTGCGTTTGTTTTCAATACTGTAAATGAGGAAGAGCTATGTGAATCACACGAAAACATCAAAGGCTCAGAAGGCTCCAACTGAAGGAGAAATGACCCAGGCACTGAGAGTCGGAGCTCTGAGTTACAATCATCGCTTCTGGGACGACAGTGGTCGGGAGCAGCTTTCTCACAGCACAGACAGAACACTGAGCGAGGCAGAAGCACAAGGTCACGTCTACTCGGCTGAACAGGAATGCGTTAGACATTCCAAACGGATTACTCTTCAGGTGATTCAAGAAGTCAGTCGGAAAACCCACACGAATGGTTTCCCGAACCTCTCAGTCGAAGAGGAGGTCTGTGAAAGCAGAAACACTGAGAATAAAGAGTGTCAATATAAACACATACACCGGCGAACATGAAGCGGAGGGGAGGTGACAGAGAGGGAGGGAAAAGGACGCCGACCACAGAACATGCCCACGTGAAGGAAACATGGAAAGGACTTTATAACGACCAAAAATACCCCCAACAGATGCCTTCCTCATCTCTCTAACACACAGAGCAACAACGAAAAGGAAGTGAGAAACACATACAAATTAAACACCCCACACAGAGTTTTCAGTATGCTCAAAACAATGTAGCACAGCCAGAGTGTAGAAACCATTTGTTAAAAAAAACATATCTTCTTTTCTATTGTATGAACAGGTTGAAAGAGTCTCCTTGCTGGTGTCCACTCACTAGCTCCCATGCCAACTCAGCCCGGCTCGCGAGCTTCTCTCGGACTCTCACGCGTCTGCTGACAGCCCCAGTAATAAAGTGGATTCCAACAACCGTTTCTTGAGTAAATGCTATCTGTCTGCGCCTGGGGTGTCCTCAAGACACGACTGGGGTCATATCCCATAACTGCGGAAAGGAAGAGAAAATGCAGGATGAACTGAAATTCCATTGCGTTGAGTGAGGATCAACAGTCCTCGTCATTGAATACAAGTGAACTTTTTAATTTGCCAAGCAACTCAGTACTACACTAACATGATTTCTACATCTATAAAATGGTATTTTGCCATGAAAATGTTTGACACAGACTTCAAAACCACGGCCGTGGGCGCCTGGGTGGCTCAGTTGGTTAAGCGACTGCCTTCGGCTCAGGTCATGATCCCGGAGTCCCGGGATCGAGTCCCGCATCGGGCTCCCTGCTCGGCAGGGAGTCTGCTTCTCCCTCTGACCCTCCTCCCTCTCATGCTCTCTGTCTCTCATTCTCTCTCTCTCAAATAAATAAATAAATAAATCTTAAAAAAAACCCAACCAAACAAACAAAAAAAACCAAACCACGGCCGTGGGGAATTCTCATTCGGCTAGTGCAGAATCTGACAGATCAGGTTCCCTCTGGGGCAAGGGAACGAACATCTATCAGGCCCCCAGTGGGCCCCTGGGACGCGCTGTGTCCCTTCCAGATCTTCTCTCATCCAGTCTTCCAAACAGTCTTCCAAGATGTCCCATTTTTCAAAAAGAAAGGAACCGAGGCTCCCAGAGTTCACTTTTTTTTTTTTTAAGATTTTTATTGATTTATTTGACAGAGAGAGACACAGCGAGAGAGGGAACACAAGCAGGGGGAGTGGGAGAGGGAGAAGGAGAAGCAGGCTTCCCGCCGAACAGGGAGCCCGATGCGGGGCTCGATCCCAGGACCCTGGGATCATGACCTGAGCCGAAGGCAGACGCTTAACCGACTGAGCCACCCAGGCGCCCCCCCAGAGTTCACTTTAAACTTGCTCCAAGTCCCAGGGGCCTAGTGGCTTCGAAGGGGGTTATTTTAACCACCGCATCCTGCTGCTGCCTCCAAGAAGGGACCAGAGCGGCTGGGGTGACAGCGCTCAGTGTGCGGGGCGAGCCCGTGGTGCGGCTGTGGCCCCTCCTGTCCAGGGCCTCTGCTGGGGCACCAGATAAACTCAGCATGGTCCTCAGACAGGCCCTGGAGGAATGCTTCTGGATTAACTGATCTCCCGGGGAAAAGGTCTTGTTTATAACTTGCTGGCTTATTCGAGTCCTTCCTTTCACTCAATGCTCAGCTCAAGCCCCCCTTCCTTCCTGAAGCCATCTCCAATAGCCCCATCTCCCTCTACGGAGCTCTCAAGGTAATTCTTGCCTGTATCACTCTTTTGGCTGCTGAATACGGGACCTATTATTAACCATCAAAAAGAGTACGTCCCCAGCAGGCGACGTGTTCCCTGAAGCCAAGAGCCATGTCTTGGCGTGTGCAGGCAGGGCCCTCCTGCACATGGTAGGTTCTCAAAAATGCTCACTGCTGAGAGTAACCTTGTGAGCAGACCTCACACAGTCTTGGGGCTCCTGTATATTGGCATAGGACCAAAGATGGAAAGCTTCTAAAAGAAGATGGCGTCCTACCTTAATAACCTTGTCCGTTCCAGAAGTCAGTAACCATCCTCGGGTTGCATCAAAATGCACATGCACAATGTTATGTTTGCTGTCGTGGAAGGTCGCTGTGGGTGCACGTCTGGAAGGAGCAAAGTAAGTTTCCAAGAGTGAAAAGTGGTGACACGTGAATGAAGGAGAGATCTAAGGTGTCATGAAGCTCTAACGGGCAGCCAAATGACTAAGACAAGTGCTTCACTTTAAAACTGCTCTTCATATCTACCTTTATTCCCTGGGAACCTGTTAATGATTTTTTAAAAAAGATTTATTTATTTGAAAGAGACAGAGAGCGTGCACAAACAGGAGGGCTAGAGGGTAAGGGAGAGAGAATCTTAAGCAGGCTCTATGCTGAGCTTGGAGCCCGACTCGGGGTTCAATCCCCCAACCGTGAGATCACAGCCTGAGCCAAAACCAAGAGTCCCGGACACATAACCGACTGAGCCACCCTGGCAGCTTTTTAAAAGGTGAAAGGATTCTTATCTTCTCCAAAATGGGAAAGAGATGATGACATTTCCCAAAGTCTTATGGATTACTTATTGCTCTGATAGAGCCTATGAAAATCTCATCTATGCCTCTGACAAATCTTAAAACAAACACCTCAGTGCTTCTGCTAGGTCTGATCTCAGAAGGACCTGCTGGTATAATAGTCTACCTGTGCCTATTAAAAAAAAAAAAAAAGTACACCTGTTACAAAGCCTAAGATACCATTCTAATTGAAGGGTTACCCATTCTTTCTCCTCATTTTCCTGGTATAACTGCAGGTTTAGTTTTTCTATGATATTCTAACACTTCAACAAGTAAAACAATCTATAAACAAACATTTTTATTTGTTTTGTATTTTTTAATCTATGCATTGTTTTAGTAAGAAGGCTTGTCGACTGCCTAGGTGATCTAGAGGCAATGCAGAAAAGGCAGAAGAAACAACGACATGTGGAGGGGGACAGGGACATGGGGAAGGAGACGGCTGGTCTGTCATCAGGCTTCAAGGGCACCCACTCCTCAGCAGTGGGCTCTCTGAAGATAGTTTTACCTGTAGCTAGGTCTACGGGACAGTCTTCAGTATCCTGATAATCACTTAAAATATTTAGAATTCAAGATTTAGGCTTAATGTGCAGCTGCTTAGGCTCTCTGGGTCTGTGTCTTTATCTATAAAATGAATAATTAATTTAGAATATCTCTAAAGTCTCTTGCAGCTCTTTAATGAAAAGAACTCTCTAATTTCATCACATATGATGAGTGGAAAATAATCAATGAACATAAATGCTTACTGATGCAAGGGCATCTTAATTTATATTTGATATGGATAAAGAAGAATGAAAAAAAACACATACATTAGGGTTATCCATAAGAGAATACTTAATTGCCACGACTTTCCTTTAAATGCTGACTTCCTCTGGTGCATCTGAAATACGTTTCTATTTACATGCTGTTTTAAGACACCCGTCTAGTACTTAAAATGATTCTACCGTATACAAGGTGGGGGAGTAGGGGGGCAGAATCGGGCAGACGAGTTTCCTAGGAAACCCTGCTGTCATTCATTAAAAGGGGAACCTATTGCAGATCATTCTGCTTCTCTCTGGGGCAGTCTGCAATGAGCGGCACTGAAGAGATAACACAGAAGTGCCCTTACACCACCCCCCCCAAAAGCACAGGGACGTGCAGTAACCTAAGGTCCTGGATTATCGGGCAAGACCACCAAGCAAGACTGAGTCGCTGGACAACTAGTGGTACTGGCCTCTTAGATAAAAAGCGACTCAGCTCTTCCGGAGAAAATGCAGCCTCTGGAGCCCATGGGCTGATTGAGCTCCTGTAAAAATACCAGCTTGGGCTAGAAAATGAAGCCTGGGTTCCTGCACTCCGGAGCGACTCTCAAGGAAATAAAGGGCTGGCAGGGCTGGCTGAAGAACCCCTGCTGGCAGGGCACCTGCCCCTGGGGTGGGGAAGAGCACAGAAGACATGAGTTCTTGATGCGGACTCTCCTTTCCTATCTCACGAGAGCGCGCGGATGTCCTGGCAGAACGGAAGGCTCTGCGCCCGGGCCACGGTCTGTATTGGCAACCAGCAGGAACGAGGGCGCTGGTGGTCACGGCTGCGGTGCCGGGTCACCTTCTCCCCTTAGCCCAGCTGGAACTCACTCTTCATCGGTGATGGCCTCGTGGCAGCTGTCACAGACCCTCACTTCAAACTCGAAGCCCATCAGAGGGATGGAGGAGCGCTTGGAGCTGCACTTGCCGCAGACGGCCTTCCCACACTTTCGGCAGTGGTGCTGGAGGCAGAGAGAGCACAGGCTTGCTAGGGCTCCCGCAACCCGGCCCCGCCACGTCCCCGCCACGTCGGCGCGGCCGTGGCCAACAGCATCCGGCTGAGGATGCTGAACGAGAGCGCCCAGGAAACGGACGAACACGCCAGCTGCGTTCTCTTTTTGGGCTCTTTGTTCAAATGGAGAACCGCTGGAAACACATCTGTTTGTGTCACCACACCCACCCCCTACCCCCACCTCCCGACCACAGCCCCCCCTCCGCCCATCCTAGGTCCTTCCCAGCTACGGTTAGCATGAACTCGAGGACCACCCGGTGGATGAAGGACCGTGTGAATGCAATCCAGTTCAATCTACTGTCTACACTTTGGCCATGCTCAACTAGGTGACTAACACGGATTTCCTTGAGGAGGACCAAACCCAACCATGAATCGGACTGAAAATGCTGTATGATTACAAGTAGCTCTAAATGACTAAAACTAGGATGGCAAGAGAGAAAGTGAAATTATTAAGAAGAAATAAATACCTCTTATATAATTCTACGGTTTGGTCCCACTATGAGCTAAGCATGATCCCTCTAATTTTAAGGTGTATTTCCGTAGATGCCACTAGAATTCTAAAATCGTATCTTAACTACTTGAAACAAGTCACTACAGAAACTGAGTCCAGGAGGAATGAGCTGCAGTAGGTAAGGGACTAACTGAACGTGCATTCTCAGAGTGGCTCCAGGGTAGCGCCTGAACCCCCCCCCCCACTGCCCCCCGCACAACCCCTGCCCGGGGGTGCTAGTTCTAGGCTCACAGGTGAAGCTGTCTCCTCTCTATTCCATTTTGATGAGGGATCCATATCACCCACCTGTCTTAGGCCAATCTTCTTATTGTCCCACATTTGCTTGAAGTTCCAGAAGAAAGGCTGATTACACTTTTGGCAGGAATCACTGTCCAACCATTCAGGGGTCTGGTGAAATAAAGCACACAACAGGTCACAATGCGACACAGTAAGGACAACGGAGCCATTAACAGTGATGAAACTTACAGAATCAAGACGTGTTTCTAGGAAACGGAGGTGTGAATTCTCAGTCATTTACATCTACTGAATGCCTATGGTATCTCGAGCCCTAGGGATGTAGTGATGATAAAAAGAATCTCTCCCGTCATGGGGCTTATAATTTATGAGGGAAGACTAAACAAGACAATATTATTAATATCAATTATTTAAGTAAGAGGAAGTGTAAAGGCCCGAGGAGTAGAAGCAGCGCGCCGGGCGGGGGGGGTGGGGGGCGGCTGGGGCCAGGTCACTCGCACAGGGTTCTGACGGCCATGTTGACTTTATCTCATATTCTCGGATCACATGCAATTAGATTTGCTCTGGCTATACAAAGTTATGTGTAACTGCACAGTCCACATGTGCACAGCTACCTGCACTGGAGGATACAACCTGACCGCAGTGGGTGCCCAGGAAAGCTGCCTGTCCACCCTCCACTCACGGCAGGGCCCAGCAAGCCTGGAGACTCTGTGCCTTGCCTCATGGAACACACGCTATTCTGCCTTTATTCACTACTGCCCAACTTCATCATGAGTACTCGAAACAATGTCAAATGGGTTTAAAAGATATGTTAAGCTTAAAGCTATTCTTTAGCAAATCTTTACAGATTATGCATACAGTGATTCTACATCTGTTTCTAGAGTTCCACGTTCAACTCTGTACATTTATCATTTGGATGAGGGACAGATCTCTTTCCACATATCACTGAACCTAAGGAACCTGGAAAAATATATCCAACCCCGGGGTTTCTCAGAAGTGAGTTGCAGAGAACTCCATTTTGACTCACAGGACACTTACTATAAAAGAAGCCTGAGATCAAACAAGTTTGAGAAATGCAGCAAACAATGTCCTGTCCCCTCTCTCTACAAGATTTTTTCTTGTAGCTTTTTTCTGTTGATGTAATCCTTTTCTGAAGAAGCCCTATTATATAACAGACTTGGGGATTTAGCCTATTCTCCTACTACAAGCAGAAATGAACCTAAAGCTACACATTGTCTCAAAAAAGAAAAGTAAGAAGGTGACATTTGAAGAGTTCCAATTCTTGGTCTATTTACTTTATTAAAACCAAAGAGTTCTTAAGAAGTAAGCTTTGATTTGCTTTGTAATTTTCAAGTTCTAATCAGTTTAAAGACTGATCTAACAAAATGTATAATACAGTTTTCAGGAAAAACATTTTATCCCTAAAAGACTTACCTATGTTGTGATTTTTCAAAACACTTACGATGCAGGAAAATCAGGAGGATTTACAAAAAATTGTCACACACACTACTATATCTTTTATAAGGAAACATGCAGGGTCAGGACGTATATCAAATACATTGTAGTGGGTATCTATGAAGAGGGAAATGGGAGTAAGGAACAGGAAAAGGGGAAAAAAACCCCAGCATGTGTAGTATGATTCCATTTTTTTGTCAAAAAACAAAAAAACAAAAAAACAACAACCTGAAAAACAAACCCTGTGCATGTGTTTTTGCAGAGAAAACTGTAAGGAAGGATGTTACCGGTGATATTCCTGGGGTGGTGGTATTATTATGAGCAATTTTTTTTCTTTTTTTTTTAAAGATTTTATTTATTTATTTATTTGACAGAGAGATAGAGAGAGAGCACAAGTAGGCAGAGAAGCAGGCAGAGGGAGAGGGAGAAGCAGACTCCCCACTGAGCAGGGAGCCCGACGTGGGGCTCGATCCCAGGACTCCAGGATCATGACCCGAGCCGAAGGCAGACGCTTAACCGACTGAGCCATTGACATGTTTTCTATTTGTTAAGGGGTACTCTGTAACTTCTCTACAAAGAACATGTTTATCCATACTTCTAAAAAAGGATACAATTTTTGCAAAAATGGATTTCGTTAACAGTAGAAACACCTTTAGCCTATGAGATGTGGGCTCAGCCACTCCGCCTTCCATCTGCCCCCCAACGCCACCCCCATGGCCAAGCTATCATCTCTGATGCTTCTACTGCTCAGGAGCACCAGGACACAGGGCGCAACTTCTCTCGTTCACCTGTCTTTCCTCGTGGTGTTCCCTGTGCCCCTCAGAGCATAGCCAGGCCCGAACAATCTTTCAGCGCCTACGTCCTTCCACAAACTCTCTGCTGAGAACGTTAGCCGACAATGGTAACGCCCCTTCCTAAATGCCCAGCACTAATGTTCCATCCTACAGCAACTGTAATCGCATCATTTTTACCATGTAATAGTCTTCTGAAGTCTTCTCCCATATATTTTTTTCTTCCAGAAAGCCTACCAGCGCAGGGACTGCTTCCTTACATGTCTCTGGCCTCTTGAGGTAAGCACTGCACAGCACTGGCCATGACCCCCAGAAGCCCCACGATACATCTCAGGGGATTTAGGTTTATAAAATATGACACTTGAAAAAAAAAAAATGGCTGGGACCCTCTCTACTCACTGGGGCTCTGAATCACCCGAAGATTCAAGATAGTCAACAAGTTGCAAGTGCCCCTGTATCTGCATGTCAAAGGGCATAATTTAAGCAAGATGGCTCAAAGGACTGCCCATCAACCAACTGGGTTCATCTCTGGAAAGCACATCATTATCCTCCTTTGGGCCTCTGTTCATCAAGGCTGGAGTCTGCGTGCACCCAGGGAAGAGAGCCTGGCAGCTCCCCCTCTGCTGGTCTGGTCAGTTAGGCCTGGGAAGAAGTGGGGACAGACGAGGTGTGACCTCCCTCGCCCAGAGCAGGCTGTCGTGCAGGATGTGCAGTCTCATGGCTGTACCAATTTCCCTGCCTTTATACTGAAGGGGCCAAGTGGTACTTTCAAAAGCAATATTCTACAATTCCCCACTTCCTAACAGTAATGATCATTTTAATTAGTTACTAATAGAACTCCCACGGATTTATGGTTTGAGCAAGTCAGGCTTTAATCTTCTTAAGCATTTAATTACTGCCATTTGAAAGGCATTACATGGTAGATAATAGCAACTACTCTCTTGAAATGAGACTGGGGTGAGGGCATGGAAAGAAGGTGGGAAATTGCTTTTGTCTTTTTAAAGTGTTGCTTTTCTAATTCTTGCATCCTGCAAGGAAATACATTAGATGAATATACACCGTCAAAGGGAAAGTTCACCCAGCATAATTCTAGGGAAATGAGAATATGGCTAACTTCAAAGTTCTTGTCAAGGGGATATTTAGTAAACATGTCCGTTGATAAGATGCTTAAAGATGAAAAAAGAAAACTCATAAAAACAGAATGCCAGAAGAAAACTTAAATGTATTCTTAAAAATGACGGTGTATATATTTGCATCTGGAGAACTGTTTAGAGCATGATTATAAAGAAGCACAAATAAACAATTAGTTATTTCTGATATTTCTATTAATATCAAGCTAAGGACTCTTACTTCACCAAATACCATTTCTCACACATTAGTCACCATTCCCTGGCTAACATAAAAGACGCGAGCGAGTCTTCTGTGTTCCTAGGGCACTTCAAGGGATAATGGTCTGAAAACAGATGGTTCCCTCTTTTCTCACCTGAACTTTGGTTGTGAATGGAGCAACAGATTCAAAGTCTAAACAGCTTCGTCTCAGTCGAAATTCTTATGAAATCACTATTACATGAATGTTACACGCCAATTTGGAAGGAGTAAAAAAAAAAAAAAAGGAATTTCCTTTTCTACTAGAATCTTTGATTCTCTGACATAACAGGTCTTATTTCACATTTAATCATAGGAGAAATAAGAAATGAGGCCGAGGCGTTTTTCAGCCCAGCCAGAACTGCAGAGTCCAGCCCAGCAGCCCCGGAGTGGCCCCGTGACCTGCCACGACACCTACCTCCTGCCTCTCCACGTCCATGTTCCAGACCACGATCCCACCATCACCACCACAGGAGATGAGCTGCCGCGTGTGCTGCGCATAGGAAAGGGCCTGGACTTTGTCACTGCAAAAGCAAGCCAGGGTCAGTGACAGGTCTGGAGAGCAAGGCGAAAGCCCTACAGGCAGGACGCCCAGCAAAGTCAATCGATGCGCATACTCCCCCTTGAGCCCCAAGTACAGATCTTAGAAATCAGATGGAATCAGAATGTTTACTTAAGATGCTGAGGCCTCAGGAAGAGAGGGTCTTTGTCAGTTACCGACACTTGAGGAGAAAAGCTGATTGTTGAACTACTTGTAACATGGGACTGGCTCCTTCCTCAATCCATTAATTAAATAAAACCTGTGGTACATGGTCATGCCGTATTTGTTCAAAAGTCATGATTTTACTTTTTTTTTTTTTAAAAAAAAGGATCCCACTGCACTGACCTGCCAGAGCCAGGTAAATTGTGTCGGTTGAGGTGTGGAGTACATCATGGTGGCTTAAGCCCAGGCGCCATTTCTTGGCTTCCAGGGTGAAGCCAAAGAAGCAACAGACTTGAGTTTTGCTGACTCTCTATTTTCTCTGGTTTTCATTCCCTCTCTACTCATTTTGTGCTTTATTTTTCTTTCCAGTTCATACATGGCTGACGAAGTATTCCCTCTTGGGGGCAGCCACCATGGAGCGTCCAGTTCTACGGTCTGACAACGTGGGGATCACTAACAAAAGGTTACAGACATTATTTTCCGCTGGGTGAGGGAACAGGAAATAGGGCTTCTTGGTTGTTTCTGTTTGAATATTTTTCTATTTCGAGCTCAAGTCAATTAAGAATTCTATGCCCACTGGGGAGAACCGTCCCTTGCAATCTGGACTGGTGATTT
The DNA here is from genome assembly GCF_011800145.1 of Mirounga leonina. Taxonomy (NCBI): domain Eukaryota; kingdom Metazoa; phylum Chordata; class Mammalia; order Carnivora; family Phocidae; genus Mirounga; species Mirounga leonina. The sequence continues at coordinate 61,040,025 of NW_023270316.1, read as the reverse complement.
GTGTGCTTTCGTGTTTCCTTCTGACCTGTGGCTGAAGTTGTGGGACCGAAGCTGTTAAAACTCTGTGTGTCTGTGACTACAGTTCAGTAAGGCCTTTCCCTCTCATGTCTGGAGCACTAGCCTATTGCCAGAGGGCATCAGTAAATTAGATTACAGTATTCTTTCTTTCTAATTAAAAAAAATTTTTTTTTTAGATTATAGTACTTTTTAGATTATAAGAACTTGTTCTGTTTGGCTTTTAAAGATAAACAAGTGCTTATATAAACTGAATTTTCATAAACTTAATGGAAAAAAGAAAATTGAGCCCCTAAGACTTGAAATTTACTAGACTTAAAAATCCTTTTACAAAAACTACTAACTCAGTAACATTTTAAGAATCTAGGTTCACAGAATTGAGGTGAACTCTTTGGCAAGTGAGACGAGTGTGATAAATTTTAAAACACAGCTATGTCTTTCTCTGATTCATCAGTGTTAAGTATGAGCAAGTGTACATCTTACTTTACTTGGGTTCATTTCTTCTAAATATATACAGGATAACCAGTCAAATAAGCTAATATTATGCCTATGTAATGCTATATATGAAAAATATAAATTTGTGTTCAACTCAACTAATTGTTTTGATAAACTTTTCATATAAATAGCAATTATATTTTATAGCACATCAACTTAAAGATAATCCCTAAGATCTTTAGGTAACTTAAAACGGATTACTATACATAGAGCTAATTGATAAATCATTGGATACCCACTTAGATAATTTCTAAATAGGTCAGAATACTGAAACTTTGATTACAAAGTATAATATTAAGTTTATATATGTTTGCTTCTCACTTTTTATTATAGAGAGGCTATAACTCAGGTGAGTCACATCCATGAACATGTTCATTTTTGCCACCTTAAGGAGACGTAAGAGTGGTGTATATTGCAGGAGAAATTTCTGTTGTGTGTGTTCATGAGCTTTGCTCATCTGCTAAAATGCTTGTATGTGACAGTTCTCAATTATCCACATCCTCCCTCCTCCCAATTTTCTCCATGAAATATAAGTTAGTTACTCTGGTTAATTATTATAATTAAAATGGGTGGTTGAGATTATGCCAGGGGGCAATGATGGAAACAAGATACAACTATGTATGGGCTTTTGTTTTTAACAGAGAAAATAGAGTAGCTGTGTCTTTTTTTTTTAGATTTTATTTATTTATTTGACAGAGAGAGACACAGCGAAGAGAGGGAACACAAGCAGGGGGAGTGGGAGAGGGAGAAGCGGGCTTCCCGCAGGGCAGGGAGCCCAATGCGGGGCTCGATCCCAGGACCCTGGGATCATGACCTGAGCCGAAGGCAGACGCTTAACGACTGAGCCACCCAGGTGCCCCGGGTAGTTGTGTCTTAAAAGCAATGGTTCTTGAACTTTTTCGTCTAGGATCCCTTTACACTCTTAAAACTATTTTGAGAAGACATCAAAGAGCTTTGGTTTAAATAAGAAATTACCAATATTTATTGTATTTGAGATCAAAACTGAGAATTAAAAAAAGTATCGATTCATTTGAAAATAGCAATGATGAATCCTTCTATTTTAATATAGATAACACAGATTTGGTGAAAATTAACTACATTTCCCAAGGTGACAAATTTTGATGACAAAAATGGCATTAACATCTGCAAGTCTTTCTAATGTCTGGCTTAATAGAAGAGAGCCAGATAGATACTCATCTCTTTCTGTATTTGTTCCGATAACCACTCATAATGCATCTTCTGGAAAACTCCATTGTACATTTGTGAGAGACTATGGATGAGAAAGGCACTTCTTCTAAAGTAAAGTATAAATTTGTTCCAGAATATGAGAGAGAAAAATGAAGGACAAAACTTGGAAAGTGAATTTTATTTGCTTTGGTTTATAATACTCAAGTCTGAAAAAAGAGCTATAAAATGCATTAAAATCTTGGCACAGTTCCCTCAGTTTTGATGACTTCCTTCCTTGCCTTACTGATTAATGCCTTTGACTACAATGCAAAAGGATATTCTTTACCTTCTATAAAATCTGCCTCGCTAGCAAAGATTCTGTGTGTCACCACATTATTTTCAGAGCTTTATGTTGACTTGGTTAAAGTCCCAAAAACATCTTTGACAACTCATGATTTTGCCTTCCTAGGCCGTACCCTATATTTTGAAAAAATAAAATAAAAACTTTAGGATACTTCCTACACCTACAACTATCTTTGAGATTCCCTAGAGGGATCCTTGAGAATTGTAAAGATGTACTCCTCTGCCTTATAAAAAGAGAGATGCTATAAATAACTATATGTGTTTGCTGTGTTGCTATTTTAAGAGTTTCACTGGAAGAGTCATCAGATCAGAAGAGGTGCTCGGCCTTCCCTAGGTCAAGTCAGTTTAGATAAAATTTTATTAATGTAAGTATTTCTGAAGTTGCATATTTTATGGGAGGACCCTGGAGGTTTATTGGAGCACTCATTGTCTCTAATATGCTTTCCCCTCCAGGGAAATACTGATCAAAACTCTCAGGAGATAGTTATGTAGGCTATCTCAATAGAGAATTTTATTCTCCTGCATTATGATTACTATTTGTCACAGTAAAAAAAACTAACCATTGAAGTCTTCATAATCTATAGATAATTTCTGTTTTACTCTGATGCTTGCCTGAGGGCTTTGCTATAAGCTACAGGCCAGAAAGGACAATCTTAAGAGTTTCACGGAAAAGGACTATATGTACCAGGTATTTTTAAATATTGATATTTCAAAAGAAGAGACTCTTGGGCAAAGGCTACAAAGCTGACATTGCTTAGGTAATTTTTAAGCTGTGCTAGTGGACTGAGTCAGGATTTCCATGGATTTCTGGACTCTTTTTAGTCTGGATGCAGACAGCTTCATGAATGCAGACTGCTAAACCAAGAACTAGCAGAACAAGAACTAGTTGCACAAGACCGGATGAACTGAAGAGGGACATTTTACTGTGGTTATTTGTCTGGAATACTGCTGATGTTGTTTTAATGTTCTATTTTCTGGATATGGGAGGGTGCTTTTTCTCCTACTTTTTATCCTATTTCTAACCTACAATCTTGTAAACTCTGCTTTTACAAGCTAAAGAGAAACATTTAAAAATGACGTCTAGTTTTCAATGATTCCCCCAGAATTCAAAAAGTATTACTGAATCCCCTTAATTTTAATGGCAAATAGTTATTTCATAGGTTCAGTTAGCATCTATCCACAGGATATAGTTGGGCAACCAACCGAGTCCTTACCTAGAATGTCATATTAGAGAATAATGCTCATTCAGATATGACTAGCCGCTTAAACTTACGCAGTGGCTACAAAGCCCTCCTAAGAAAACTGGCCCTAGTACCTGGTTTGCAGGGTCCTGGTCTTATGGTGGTAAGGAAACTACCAGGCCAGAAACCTGGCAAATGCTGGAAACTTCAAGGAATTCAACCAACGTGTAAGTACTACAGGTGACATATGGCGGAGAATATTGGGCTTGGTTTCCTAGTCTTGGTATAGCAAATAACAGAGGCTTTGAAAAGCCCAATCCAGGACTCCTTATGCACAGTTCCAGGCAGACGTTAATTCTGTGGGCTCGACGGTTGTTTAATAATACTCTACAGCTCTCTACTTGCAAAGCAAACCGGGAAGACCCGTATGGTTAATTAACACTCTCACAGCATGATGTTAATAATTAGGCCAGCCCTTAGGAGGCCAACCTTCTTCTGTGATCAAGAATAATCTCTGAGATTATCATGATTACAGGAGCGGACAGGGGAAGAACTGTGAAAGAATGACATGGGCAAAAAGAAAGTACTGGCATCTTCAGTGGAGGATGTGTTATCAGGCACACCTTTCTGGGTTATCTGATTCTATAGGGGCCTGCATCTTGCAGCACCTTTAACTGCGCTACTTTATAACTCTGTAAACGTTAATCTGGTATTATGGCAAATGAATCTTTCCAGTGAAGATGCAACGAGTCTCCATGCCCCGCCCCTCCCATGGAGGAAGCCATTTGTGAATCTACCTACAAATTCATTTCCGTTCTCCCCTGCCGATGCATACGTCTGCTCTTTGGATTTTCCTTTGAACTGGCTGTAACATCTTACAAGTTCCTTTATTAATTAATGACTGATATAAAATCTTTGACAGGTACTCGTTAAAAAGAGAGTCTGTTGTTTTCCAACTCTCTTGGTTGTTATTTCACCCGTCTTAAAGTATGGAGCGCCACTGTTCTGACATTCAAGGGCAAGAAGGAAAATCTATCTAGTCGACTCGTAACCCTGTGATTTGAACTGCATTTCATTTGTTAAAGTGTCTTGATACACATCAGTGATCTTGTAAACCCAAAATAAGTTACAGAAGGAAATGCTTTGCCACTCATACCTGGCAGCAACATTCAGCAACAAATACATAATTTATGGGACTCCAATACTGTTAATAATATTCCAACACAGAAGGGTGGAAGACCGTGACGAATGCTGGATTCCAAGCTTTGTAATAAAGCTGCTCAGGGACTTCTTGATTTAAGGGTTCACAACGTAACCACCTTGCAGCTAAACACGAGGTGAGGGAACATCTCCAGGTTCACAGATTAAGGGTTATAAAGAATAAAAGATACCTTCTTCTTACATTCATATTTCATCTGACATCAGTGTAGCATTTCCACTAGAAAGCAGTTCAAAACTGGTCATTATTTCCCAGCTGAGAGCTCCACGTATTGCACAGCAAATGCTCTCACCAGCGCTCAAAACCCTCACTTTTCACAACGACCAGAATCTGCCATCTCCAAAGACTACACTTACTAGGGAAGGCCTCATTTCCTTTCTCACCAGCCCTAGAGGGAACATATGTCTTATTAGGCCTAGCTACATGGTCTGGGGGGGCCTGATGATGAATGAAAATACAAGGCCCCTTGCTAAAAATGTCCTAATAATGACAAGACGGTGACAGTACAACATTAGCCCAAGCATGGGGCCCTGTGGGACTGCACGGGTCGCATGCCCAGCGGGCCGGTCCTGTGCCTGACGCTTGCTTGGGAAAAAGGGTAGAGAAGCCTTTCTTCTTTTTATAGAAACCGATTTTCAGACATAAGCTAACATCTGCCCAAATGTCAACTTAGGCCCTCTTCTGCCTCCTAAGAGTAGGGGGGAGCCTAAATGTATAGGAGCTTTCATCTTTTTGATGAAAAGCCCTAGGTGACTTGGGGAAAATCTAATCAGTTAGGCATCTGCTACCAGAGCACTCGCTCTCTTAGATTCAGAACTCCCATATTCATAAACCTCCCAAAGCTCCAAGGACCAGAAAAGGCTCATGAATAATCCACACACGTGAGGTCTCCTGGATAACTGATACCTGGGGTCATCCCACACCAAGGGGACCCTGGAAGGATTTCCCTCCTCAGGGACCCTGCCTAGGAGCACTCGTTCGAGATCAGCAACATTTGGTTGTTTTACTGGCTAAGGTGGAAGTTCAGATTAGCCACTTCTGTCCACTTGCCATTTCCTGAAAACACTGTAATGAGTTCATGCAGCTCTGTTTGGGGTAACCTCCTGATCCTGAGAACTATGAGAACCTATTCATCTCCTAAGACCCAAATCAAGAGTGACTCCCTCCACAGAAGCCTCCCATTTTTTTGTCACACTGGCATACTGTCCTAACTTTACCCCATTCTCATGCATCCAGCTTGTTCCATCTAGTCCGTGACTGTTTTCACAGTCCCCTTTGTATCCAGAGTGCCTACTACAAAGTCTGGTATATAGATGGAGCTCAGTAAACAGCTGCTGAATGTCTTATAGAAGGAGTAAGTACACGTGGCAATATTTCCATTGAAAATGCTATATTCAGAGAGAAATACGACTCCTATCCAAAAGCTTGATTTTCAAATTACTGTAATTTCTGTTATCAAGAATAATTTCAACAACCGGCACTTACTAGCCCTTACTCTTCTGCTGATTTTTTAAAAAGATTTTATTTATTTGAGACAGAGAGAGAGAACGCGCGCACAAGTGGAGAGGAGGGTCAGAGGGAGAGGGAGAGGGAGAAGGAGAATCCCTACTGAGCAGGGAGCCTGATGTGGGGCTCGATCCCAGGATCCCAAGATCATGACCTAAGCCAAAGGCAGATGCTTAACTGATTGAGCCACCCAGGCGCCCTTCTTCTGATTATTTTATATACATTCTATCATTTATGGTTTTTGACAATCTTTGAGGGTTTCTCCTTCCAGTATTATCCTTACTTTAGAGATAAGAAACCTGAGGATCAGAGAGATGAAGAATCCTGTCAAGGCCTACATGGCCATTAGCAGAAGGGCTGGCTCAAACACAGCCTGGCCTGGCTCAGAGGCCAGCGATTAATGACCACGCAGTACGCCATCTCCCCCTTGATAAGGTTCTCCCCTCTATGAAAACCCTCACTGCTAATTCTTTGATCTATTATGCATTTAGCTCAATTAGAAATGGAAAAGACATCTCTTCCCCTGGATCCTAATAATTCTCTAGTGCTACAATGACAAATGCTCCTAAATCTGAGATTTGCAAAGAGAAAAAGCTTGCTCTCCTTGACCCTTGCTCTCCTTTCCCAAACCCAGGAGAGTATGAATGTGAGAATTCTACTTCCTTTCCTAACTTTACACGCAATTTGCCTGATAAAGAGGGAAAGGTCCAAATTCTACCGATGGATATTTATTTACAAATAGCCCCTTTCTTTACCAAAAGGCTTCGAAGATGCTTGTAACAAAAGTCTTACATATGCTAAGAGTCAGAAGAGAAAAACCAAGAGCTGGGACTGTGAAAAATACAGAGGCCCTGTGTGACAACAGCCCGGGCAGTGACCACATCCCATGTCACCTACGGAATCCCAGTATTGGTGGAAGGTTCCATCCCAAGAAACGGCTCAGATCTTTACCTGTGCTTTAAGTCAAGTTACCATTAAATTAAATTGCCACAAGTCTTAGAAGCCTAAGAAAAATACTGTTAGAAAGGAAAAGTATGGTCATAAAGTTGGTCATGAAATGATAGGTATTATCTAAGAGTAAAAAAGGATCTAAAAAGCCCAAGTATCATTATTAGATTTGACATGGGCATGGGACAATAAATGTCTAGGTTTATGCTTCCATAATATCCAACCAACTGGTAATGGATACTTCAGAAACATAACTGGTCCCTAAAACTAGAACCTTTTCTATGCCTTTCCTTTCACAGAGCTAGCACATAATCATGTTCCACTTGCTGCAGGGAATAAAAACACTAAAATGTGTCAAATGCAGATAAAATTGTATAGAAGTATACTTTCTTAGCTTTTTTTCCCTTGGACTTGGAGACATGTTAGTTACTCTAGTGCTAAAGCTCTCTCTGCTTTGATGGGATTTTTATATACCAAATCAAATTACTTGCAAAACTGTCATATTTCTGCTGCTGAAGGATGGAATGAAGCCACAGAACCTAGGACAGAAGACCTGGGGAGCTGTCCCTCCACATCATGCTTGGATATTCCCACCAGAGGGGAAGGCAGTCTCCCCACCCCTCTGCGTCTTTGGTCTGGTTGGCTCTGCCCAGTTCCCAAGCTCACCAATTCGGTGCCTGATCTGGAACTCTAACCACCTGTAGTCACCCTGGGGGGAAGGTGGGAAAATGAAGAATTGTAGGACAGCAAGGGACAGCCGTGGGCCCCAAGAAGAAACTCTTTGGCCTCTAAAGTATAAAGACAAAAGAGATCATGGCGGGGGGAGGGGGGGGCGGCGCGCACCTGGGTGGCTCAGTCATTAAGTGCCTGCCTTCGGCTCAGGTCATGATCCCAGGGTCCTGGGATCGAGCCCCGCATCGGGCTCCCTGCTCTGCCGGGAAGCCTGCTTCTCCCTCTCCCACTCCCCCTGCTTGTGTTTCCTCTCTCACTGTGTCTCTCTCTGTCAAATAAATAAAATCTTTAAAAAAAAAAAAATCATGGAGCACTGAGGGGACCATCTGTTAGTCAATGTTCGCTTCAGTACCCCCAGTACCTAGCACAGTGCAGGATACAAAGAAGGCTCTAAGGAGCTTTCTCTGTTGGACTGAGCTAAGGTTTGGGAGAACTAAGCTACCAGCTGGGGCCTTTGAGGACTCAATATTCTCATCTAAAAGATGACATCTGGCTTCCCTCCTACATATACAGAGTGCTTACAAGATGGCACTGAGGTATCTGTGTGTTTGCTCTCTGACGAAATACAATCACTGAACACCAATCCCGTGGCCAATTTTCAGGGCAAAGGAATGGTGGCTGTGAACGTGGCCCTGTGGCTCTCCTTCCTGCCTGCTGGCCTGGCCCCTTCCTTCCGCCCCCTTTTGTGAGTCCCATCCTCCTCCTTTCAGCAGCTCCGGTGTCCTCCCTGACTCCACCTCGGGCACTCAAACCCACTCTAACAGGGTGACACCAACTGAGGAAGTTCATTTCCCCCAGACGTGTGACACCAGGCAGCCCCTCTCAGGCAAGGCCCAGTGATGAGGAGCCCCTCACAGAGTTCCCTTTATTCCTCAGCTTGAGCTAAATAAAGCACAGGCAAAGGCCTTCTGCCATTATTCCTGTTTAAAACCAGTGCCGACCGGCGGCTCCTGATCTCACCAGCCTGCCATCCCACTAGGTTCTAAGGGTGTGGATTATTGGGATGGACTCCTAAGTATGGTTTGTTTCATTTTCGAAAAGGCCAGGTCCGTATTCCTTAGAAACTGGAAGACCTATTAGCTCAGGTTCCATTTTTCTGGGACTGAGAGACTCTATCTCAATTTTATAGCTTTTCCTTTCTTACCAAACGATAGGTGCAAGTTTCCCAGGTCAACAGTTTGTGGGGGGGCACTCAGCATGCAGTGCTGCTGGTGTTGAGCACTGTTATACTTTACTACCCTGTGGATGGGTCATGCAAGATTGCCTGCAGGCTTTATTCACCACTGTGCAAAAATAAAACTAGTTATGAGCTAATCTGAATGAGCCCAACAAATATTACTGATATTCATTCAAAACTGGCCTTTTATTTCTCTGAAAGACCTGAGGTGGCAGGAATTAACTTGGCATTTTGGAGAATAACTGAGTATTATTAAACAGGACTGTGTTTGGCTTCTCTTCTTCTTCATTTACATGGATGATGTCAACTCCTTTTATACAATACTGATGCATGTCCCCTTGTCACGGAGATAAATACAAGGGAACGATTCCTCTTATGAGCTGATGACAAGGTCCGAGTGGCCCCACAAGCCAGACAAGGCCCCAGACAACGGGCCCATTTTCTAATGTGGGAAAGAAGGCTTCACAGCTACTTCTCAAAGACTAAATTCTAACACTAAGATAATTATTTGTGCAGAGGCCCTCCAAAATTGAATCCGTTCATATCTAATAATCCAACTGTAGATGTAACTACTTAGGAGAATATTTACTGGGTAGATTTACAAAAAGAGCTAATGTTGCTTAGAACCAGTCAGCTCGTGGGAGCCTTACTAACATTTGCTATGGCTATCTACAGTTGCTCTTGACATCACTGTGAAAACTTCACAAGTTCAAAACAATACAGATTAGCTTTAGAGCTCGAAAGCAGATCTACAGTTCTTTTCTGCCCACGACCAGGCTTTGCCCCTAGGACCGGCGGGCAGCACAGGGTAGGACAGGTCAGAGTGTGGTCTGAGGGCTGCCAAGAGAGCTGCCTGGGAGGCCTTGTACAGCACAGACACTTGCAGCTCCAGACGGTGACTGGGCTCTCCAAGGACAGGGTCCAGGAGTCTACACTGTAACAAATTCCTTGGTGACTCTTTGCACACTGCAAGTTTGAGAACAGCTCCAAGGAAACACAAAGCTTTCTTTGCTCTTCCTCTCAGCCCTGTGAAATCTGCCTGTCAAGGAAGAAGAGCCTGATATGAATCAAGGCGAGTGCTCAATAAATATTTGGTCAAGTACAAAATATATAGTGTAAGCTTATTATCTCTCCCCTTTTCCTTAAGCTGCCAGGAATCTTGCCACATTTGAACTCAATTATTGAAATTCCATAGGCTTTCATGGCTTATATTTTTAAGCTCTTTTTTTCTCGCATTCTCAAATTTTTACTCGTAAGTCTCCCTGGTTCTCATTTTTACTTTTTATTTCTTTGCTGCCATTATTTTATTTTACAGTTTTTGCAAGCACTCTCAAATCCTCCATGGAATTAAATGAGGTATAAATAAATAAACATACCTACGCACAGATATAATTCAAAGTGGCTATTATTTGTGTTCCGGCAGTTTGTTCCCATGTTAAGATCTTGCCGTAGACACCAGACCACACGCCTGTTCTAGCTTTCACTGGGAATCTTTTCTCCGAGTTTGTTAGTAAAATCATCAGCTGCCTTACTTGTGTCCTTGGAGCTCGATGGCCGTTCCTTTTCTCCCACCGATGTCCCACATGATGACAGAGTGATCTGAGCTGCCCGAGAACAACACTCGCTGGACAGGGTCCCAACAGAGAGCAGTCACCCCACCTGTGAGAACAGACACAGCTGGACATTAGTCACAAAGCGACAGTATTATTCACTAATAAATGTGAATACAAAGGAGTTAGGATCTAGTGCAGTTCTTTTGCTTATAGAACAAACAAGTAAGTCCCCAAAGAGAAAAAAACTGGCTCCCAGAATAAAAGTCCTGCCCTTTCAGGATTTCCCCCTCACATTTAATGTACCATAAAATCAATTACTATAAAAACCAAAAGAAAAGAAAAAGGAAATTGTCTGACAAGAGACGTAATTCAAAGAATGGAAAATATCACACTACTTGGAAATATTAACTGTATTTTCTTTTTCTTTTTTAAAGATTTTATTTATTCATTCGAGACACAGAGATACAGAGAGAGCAAGAGCATGAGCAGGGGGAGAGGCAGAGGGAGAGGGAGAAGCAGGCTCCCCGCCGAGCCAGGAGCCGGACGTGGGGCTTGATCCCAGGACCCTGGGATCATGACCTGAGCCCAAGGCAGACGCTTAACGACTGAGCCACCCAGGTGCCCCTTAACCATATTTTCTTAACTTCTGCCTACCTCCCACCCTGACAATAACAGACAAGAAGTAAATGGAAGTTTAGAAAGCTCAAATGAATTTTTTATTCTTGAACACAGATAAAATTAGACCACAACATCAGAATTTAAAATTTATTTTCTCTTTGGGATTTTAAATTTACAGATTCTAGGCACATCGTTTACATCGTTAAGTGTCAATTTCCTCGACTGTAAAATGGGGATAATGGCGCTACATCTGAACATCTACATACAACTATTCTTACTACTAATGATGATATCAACCTAGCCCTTACCTACTTCATACGGTTGTGGTGATAATCAGGTTGGATCAGTTATATAGGACCGCTCTGTAAACTGTAGCGTGCAGTACACATGTTGGTTATTAGCATTACTCTACTGGTGTGGCTATAAAATATTATGACAGATCTTTCTCTTGGTAGTCCCCTTATAAATCAAACCCCTGCATGATGAGAATATTAACTTTTTCCATTTAGGATGAGCCCAAAGCCTACAAACACTTAAGAATGTCAGAAAGACTCATTTTTCCATGATTGAAAAATATTATATTCTGAAAAGAACATGAAATAGCATCTTGTTTATTAGAATCTGACATTTTTTCTTATTTAGGTGATCAATTTGTTCTAACAAAGTGCTGCACTTTAAAAGCTTTTAGGAAAGTTTCTTTTACATAATATTCTCAGGGTTTTTTTTTGTTTGTTTGTTTTTTAAGATCAAAAAGGCGGGGAAAAGTCCCACTGTTCTGGCTTATGCTTCATGGCTTCTCCTCATACCTGCACAACATCCTCCTGTCCATGTACAAGTAAACCCCCCCCCCCCCCCCCCCGCCCCAGTATACATACAGTCCACCTCCTGCCGCCACCTAACAGCACCGAGCACATGGCCAGTGGCACATTCTTGAATGAATGAAGGAGCAGACGAATGAAAATACAAACATCTTTTCTTCATCCACAATCCTTGTTATTTGGAACTCCTCTACTAGACTCACTAACCCTTCAAAGTTAAATCCTGTTCCTCCTTTTGTACACCAACTCTTCGTTCCCTGCTGTTAAAACTCCATGATTACCGCAGTCCCTCCTTGTTCCCGGTTTCGCTTCCCTGTGGACACCTGCGGTCCCGAAGCAGATGATCCTTCTTCTGCAGGACCCTCAGAAGGCCAGCAGTGGCCTAACACTGCGTGCCTACGTCATGCGCCTCATGTCATCCCATCATGTAGGCCCTGGATCATCTCACTTCATCCCAAGAAGAAGGGTGAGCACAGTACAATAAGGTATTTTGAGAGGGAGAGAGACCCCATTCACATAACTTGTATTGCAGGATATTTAAACAGTATGCCTAAGGCTCAGTACTATCTGTAGTTTCAGGCATCCACTGGGAGGTCCTGGAACTTGTCCCCCGCAGATTAGGGGGGACTACTCTATACTTGTTTTTTTTAACCATTCTTCAGTATTTGACAATGTAATACTTCAGAATGTTCTATCCCGCAACACAAGTTATTTATTCCCACACAGTACGCAAGTGACTTACTTTGTTAAATATCCATGGCAGAGTTAGCTACCTGTCCACCTCGATCCTTACGCCCCCTCCATGTATGGAGTGCTTCCTGGAAAGCTGCTGTCCTGCAGGGACCACATTTACCAGCCCTCCTGCATCTAGGGGGCGTGTGACGAGTTCTCAGCAACTGAACCCGGAAAGTAATCTGCATTCCTTCCAGACCAAGGCAGTTAAGATGTCCCTTTTTCACTTTCTTTTCATACTTACTCCTCAAAGACTCCAAGACTCAGGGCACGGAGAAACTACATTCTAGAAGGAGCCAGAGTCCCTGAATTACCACATGGAAGAGAGCTGTAATTCAAAAACACCCGCACTGGATTGTAACGTGAGCAAAAAATAAACTGCTGCATTAAGCCACTGAAATGTTAGAAATTATCTGTTAGAGCAGTTAGCATTAGCTATTATAATGCCATAAATTTACTAGGACATATAATGAGACTGGCCCAAGGGGCGCCTGGGTGGCTCAGTTGGTTAAGTGGCCAACTCTTGATTTTGGCTCAAGTCCTGATCTCAGGGCCTTGAGATGGAGCCCCACATAGGGCTCCTCGCTCAGCAAGCAGTCTGCTTGAGATTCTCTCCCTCTCCCTTTGCCCCGCCCCCTCGTGTGTTCTCTCTCGCTAAATAAATCTTTAAAAAAAAATTAAGGCTGGCCCAAGAGGAAGGTGAGAGTCACCAAAAACCTCATAAATCAGGCAAGTAAAAAGAACTAACTAGTGTAGACTGTTAATACCGATGCCTACTACCTAAACAGAACTGGAGAGGACCCCAGTTGGAAAACCACTGCCATCAGCCTCCACAGCAATCCATTGTAAACTCCGAATTGTTTTTTTTCCAAAATTGTATCTTAAGTCTAAGCACTTTCCACCTCCTCTACTACTACCATCTTTGCATGAACCATTATCAAAATTCTTGGCCTAGAAGATTGAAAAGCATGATACATATTTTCTTGGAAAGCCTATGGGGGAAAAAGGCACTCATATAAGACAGTGTACCATAGTTCACAGTGACTACATGAACTATGGTACATTCACTCAGTATTCTGCAGCTATGAGAAACAATGAACAAGATCACTTAGGCGGATAGCAAGTGATTTCCAGGACACACTGTAAAGTGAAAAAGGCAAAGCACAGAAAAATAGCTACATTGTGCTATCTTTCATCTAAGAAAAAAGGGTAAATAAGAAATGAATGAGATTTGTTACCTTCAGCAGGTGCATGGGAACAACTATGGAGAAGGGCTGAAGCAGAGTGGCACTTTTCTGAGTATATATTTTTTTTTGTTTGGTTCTGTGTTTTGGAACCATATTAATGTTTCACATACTCAAAAATAAGTAAATAAAATTAACAAGGAGTGTGTTGGTGGGGGGCAGGGTGTGGACCCAAAATAGGATATAACCAGAAACAAGTGAACCTAACTGTATTACAAATGAATGATACGACCACACTGAAGGGAGGCAGGGGGAGAACCGACAAAAGTCACTTTGGGAAATAGTAATTTGACTACATAGTCTAAGGCAAAATATAAGATTTGTACACAAATACAGTATTTTAGTTAGGAGGTTTGTATATGGGTTACGTAGGTTAGTAATTCTGAAGCTATTCTGTGTGTATTTTAGGACTGAGAAAGTAAATATGTTGAGGATAATGAGAGCTGAGTTTCTCACTGTCTTCATAGGAGTTACAGGTGTGGGGGGAGGTTAGAATAAACTCTTTGGTGTTAGATTGGAAGTATCAGTATGAACTTGTGTGTGTGTGTGTGTGTATACACATACACCCCCCCACACACACACAAATACAAAAGACACAGAAACAGTTACAGATATGTGAGCACACACATATATTTCCTAGCTCCCCCCAACAGTGAGCACAGGTAGCACTCAGATTTTGGCTTCTATATACTTCTAAATACTATCTATTCTTCAATGAAAGAAACAACGTCTGTATGAATGGTTAATTCTAGGGCTGAGGCACAGAGTATACAAGATGAGCCAGGAACATCATGTTGTATCAGAAAGTGAAGGGACAGGGGGCGCCTGGGTGGCTCAGTCAGTTAAGCGTCTACCTTTGGCTCAGGTTCTTGGGATCCAGTCCCTGCATCAGGCTCCCTGCTCAGCGGGGAGTCTGCTTCTCCCTCTGCCCCTCCCCTCTGCTCATGATCACTCTCTCTCTCTCTCTCATGCTCGCTCCCTCAAATAAATAAAATCTTAAAAAAAAGTGAAGGGATAGTCAAAAGGTCACAGAAGCCAGCGTGAAGAAACCAGTGTCCCATTGGTCAAATCAGGGACAATTTGAGCAAGAAAATAAATAAATGATAGCAACGAATTCTCACACATAGAAATAATTAAGAACTCATGAGCCCATATTGGTATAAACAATGGAAAAAATAAATATGGGGAAGAAGTAAAGTTTTTCCTTATAATAAAATTCCAACCAAAAAGTGTGGAAAAGATAATGACTAGAAAAAGCACAATCTGGCAAATACCACAGTCATAATTGTTTCCGGAAAGAGTCATCGATGGAGTCTCAATGGATAGTAAAATTACTGGACAGAAATATGATGAGAAACAGTATTTATACAGTTTCAAAATATTTCCTCATAAAATACTTATGAATTACAAAGGGTGACTACAGTGGAGAAACTTGGCAGACACTACCTTAACCAAATGATCAACGTTAACATCACCAGAAACAGGATAAATCAGTATCACGTGCCTCTTGACACAATCCACTGAGAAGGATGTAACATCACTTCCATGGTATTCTTATAAAAAATGCATAATCTGAATTTAACCATGAGGAAACAGCAGACAAATGCAAATGGAAGGACATTCTGGCTGGTACTCAAAAATGCCAAGGTCATGAAAGACAAAGGAAGACTGAAGAGCTGTCTCACGTTGAAGGAAACAAAGGAGACATTATCACCAAATGCCACTGGTCCTGGATCAGCTTGTGAACACCCCTGAGGACTCAAGAGTATTACATGACGCTTCAGTAAGAGTGGAAAAGATGGAAGAAAAAGCTTCAAGACAGGAAGGAGGATGGGACTGGGGAGAAAAAAAAAAAAAACTTTTGAGGTCCATCCCAGCTCTATGTACATGTCCTAGCAATGGTGTCTCTTGGAGGTTGGCATATAAATCGCAAACAGTAGCACTCATTTCAAATCAGTGCATCCAGCATGTATTGAGCATCTTCTATATGGCAGATACCAGGTTAAGCTCTGTGGATACAATCAAATCAAATAAGACTCAGACTCTACTCCCAACACAAACTTAGCTGAAGATGATGGCATTAGTTTGGAGAACAAGAAGGGCATGCATCCTGTGTTCGGTGTGGTATTCTCTCTTGGAACACATGGCTACTCCCTCTGCCTGGAGTGCCCATCTTACCTTTTATCACCCAAGAAACCTTTCCTTTCTTCAAGGTGGAGCTCAGACGCCGTCTCCTGCAGGAACCCTTCCCCAACACTCTCAATCAAAGTGAGGTTCCCACCTCTGTGTGTGTTTCCATCCCCACACTCACCCACTGCATTGAACTTATCAGATTACAAACATGTCCCCACAGGAGACTTTACATTCTGTATCTTTGTATTCAAGCACAGTGCCCAGTGCCTGGTACACAGTAGGTGCTTAATAAATGTTTATGCACCTGGCCTGTGAACTGGATGGCAGAGAGGAATGGGAGACAAGAAAGAAGATTAATAAGCCATCACTACAGAGGCATCTGGCAGAGCCTTGGGATGGGGGCTGGTGGGAAGGCAGCGCACTAAATCACAGGGGGCACAGAGGGGTGGAGAGGAGAGCTGCTGATGGAATGGCCTCTTCCTTCTGAGGAGAGTGTTCCAGCAGCCCTCAGCAGACAATTTCCTGAACAGTCCTTCCTACAGATGCTTTTGGCAGCACGGAAAGGCAACCCCCGTCAGTGAGCCTGCATTCCAGAGCAACGCAGACCCGCACCTCTGCGCAGTCCACACCCAGGGCGTCCTTCTCACCCTCCGTATCTAAGTTGGAGAACAAGAGCCAGGGGCTACGGTGGGTGTGGGTTTCTGTGTTTATATTTCAAATCACAAACATCCTTTCTTCCATTCACTTCAGATTCCTCCATCTTTCTGCTCCCCCTCATTTCTTGATATATGCTTCTCCCTGCCTTTGACCTTCATAATATAGGACTGATAGAGCAGTTTCTAACATGAATGTATTCTTTTTTTTTTTTTTTTAAGATTTTATTTATTTATTTGAGAGAGAGAGAGAGAGAGAGAAAGAGCACAAGAGGGGGGAGCGGGAGAGGGAGAAGCAGACTCCCTGCTGAGCAGGGAGCCCGATGCGGGACTCGATCCCGGGACTCCAGGATCATGACCTGAGCCGAAGGCAGTCGCTTAACCAACTGAGCCACCCAGGCGCCCTAACATGAATGTATTCTTAAAAACAAAGGTCTCTATCATTATAAAATTTATCTATACTATTACATTTTCTCATAAATGAAAATTTTAATGGTTGCGTAATATCCCAACACATGGATATACCTTATTTCACTTACTGTCACATTTTCCTCAACTTTTAACTATTATAAATTTTGCTAAGATCAACATTTTTATTTGTAAAACTTTGCTCACGTTCCTATTTAGTTAGAAGTGATTCCCAAACATGAAACTAGATCAAAGAGTAGGAAAAGTTCTAGAAATTTAATACATGTTACAAAAATGCAGAGTGAACTCATTTTTAAGAGACTTTTACAACCTATCTTGCAAAAGCTAGAGAGACTACGTGCAGTGTTGCAAAGTCAGGGCTGGAAACGGCTGGGTCTGCCTTACCCATGTGATGTGGCACCTCGCGTGGGGCGTGCCATCCCACCTACAAGGTGAAGGACTGCGGACTCCCTGTGATGACACGAGAGCGATGGAGTCCCCAAAACACAAGGCCTCTTGAATAAAATCTCTGACCTTTCAGCTGCTGCATTTTGCAGTAACTGCAGGCTGAAGTGAGGAGTGTTGCTGTAAATCTGAACGTGCCCTACCTGCAGGCACCCCTCCTCCCGAGAGCCACCAACGGACATGCCACTGTTTCCTTGCCACCTCCCAGGGGCGTCTCTTCAAGCACCGTGGGATCTCCCTCCCCAGACCGCTCTAACCTCCAGTGCTCCTACTTTGGGCAAATGGCAGCACCATCCACCCAAATGCTCCAGCCAGAAACCGGGGAGCCACTCCCACCCAAATGCCAAGTGCTGCTGGCTCCTCATCTCCTAAAAAGTCCTTGAGTCCCTCCTCTTCCCGCCATGCCCACTGCCATCCGCCCAGTCCAAACAAGTGGGACTCAGGCAGCCGCCTTCCTTCGAAATGGTCTCCGCACATCCATTCTCGTCCCCACCCAATCCACCGCCATGGCTGCCACAGTGACTCGTTAAAATGGAAAGCAGGCCACCACCCGGCTCACACTTCACCACTGGTTTCCCACTGCCTGAGAACAACGTCCGACGTTCTTCACATCGCCTGGAAGTTCAACCTCCCCTCCTGGCCCCTGGCTCTCCACAGTGCCCACGGGGCTCCATACGGTTGCTCACACTTTCCCACCCCAGGCCGCATACCACGTCACACACCTGGGGCCTAGAATGGTCTCGCCCCCTGGGTAACTCTTCTTCCTCCTTAAGGTTTCATTCAAACACCGCTTCCTCAGAAGTCTCCCTTGAGCGTTCTGGAGAGGGAGGCCGTCTTCTTCCTTGCCCCCCAAGGAGCCTCTGAGCTGCACTGGGGTGTCATATCCCTGCTGCGCTCATAACCTTTTGAAGAACTACCTCCATTTATTGGTTTAATGACTGCATTCCACGACTGGAAGCTGAATAGGCAAGCATTATGCTTGTCTGACTCACCCCTATATCGCAGCACTCATCATGCAGAGGGCTAACGACGTGGCTGACTCGATAAAAATCTGCATCTACTGGATGTGAAAGCCTTCACTGTAAACAAAAATCAAGTTTTCAGCTTAAGGATTTGAACCTGCATATCTGCACTGAACTATGCCTTTCCTTGTTTTAGTTATTTTTGTTACAGTTATACTGTTACTTTCAATAATTCCCCTAACAGTTAACGAACAAGACTGTATTTAAATTTTTGTTAAGCAGTGTGCTTTGGCAACTTATGTTCAATCCCTTCTGTTTCTAGTATGTTCACACTAACCAAGATAATCCTTAGAAGTAAAAGAAAAAAATGACTTTACTGATACTATGAATTTCCAATGGTTAAAATCTGATTTCTTCCTCCCTTTGTTCAAGTCAGTGTGACTTTTTGGGAGAAATACTTTCTGATTTCTGCATAAATAGCAAAGAACTATGATACTTGGCATTTAGTTCCAGAAATAAAACCAGCAGAGGGAGCAACGGAACATAAAACTAGTTTCCTAGGTCCCCATGGATTAGTAAATGCTATGTTGGCTTGTGGTATTAGGCCAATTCCATCTCTTACCCACATTTTTATACGACCTTCTGTACTATAACAGAGTGATGGGTGAATGGTTAGGACTCTGTATACATACCAGACTGTCTGCTTCTGAGTGTGGCTCTGGACTGACAAGACCCCCAATATCATTCTTTAATGGATCTGGGTTCATCTTAAGGTCTTTGTTTTGGGGTTAGGGAATGAGGAGATTAATCCTTACAGAGCCCCTTTTCCCAGAGTTTGGAACCTCTCAGGGCCCAGGATGGGCCGACTGTAGAGGAAGAGCTCAACAATATGTTTGCATCATCAAGGAATCTCTTAGACATCCCTGCTCTGGCTACAAATGAATGAGTTGTGCTGTAGCCAGACTGGCGATGGGTAAATACTACTGTCTACGGATAATAACAGTAAGTTGATTATGTGACCTGTTACATTTGCCTTCATGTGAGTTAGTGACTCTCCTGGGCCATATCTGGTCTTCCTCAAAGATAGTTCACGATAAAGTCATAGAGGAATGCTTTAAACTCTGAGAAAGATAAAGCATAATGCCAAGACAACATTTGATATTAGAACTAACCCAGAAGATAGGAAACCCTTGGGCCACATCTGGCTCACTACACAGCAGTAAGCGGCAGCTACTCACCCCTTTTCTGGCCTCGAGGCAGCAAGGCCAGAGCACAACTCTCAGCCGTACAGTGAACGGCTGACTACTAAAGAGCCAAGCTGAAAGCCACCTCTGCCTAAACCAGGTCTGGGAACTTCCCAGTCTGGTCACCAGGCTTGCCGAACTCAGCCCCTGAATTTCACCTTGGGCCCATCCACTCCTGGCTTTGCCGTGTACTCCTGCCACATTTTGAGGGGCAGTTCCTACTAGCTTTCCAATTACACTCTCTATCCTGCTGCCAGAACCATCTTTTAGATTCTGACCAGGTTAACATCTTTGCTTCAAACTCTTTTATGGTTTCTCATTGACGTCAGGCTCATGCCTCAATGATCCAAATGGACTCTCACTTCCTTTCCAGCTGCCCACCACCTCAGACTCAGTGCGCCAGCCAAAAGGAGTTACTAGAGTTCCCAGGAGAGCACACTCTTGCAAATCTCCACGCCGTGGACGATGCTGGTTTTCTCTGCCTGGAGTGTTCTCCTCACTTCTTTTTCATGAACTCAACACTCACTCCTTCCCAAATATCTTAGGTCAACAACACCTCTGCTGGGAAGGCCTTCCTGACGGACCCCCACTCCTGTTCGAGCTAAGTGCCCATTCTGTGTTCCTGGAAGTGCCCCATGCCGGCTTCCCCCTGCCCCTGCCGCCATGTCACTCTTTTGCTCCTGGCTCTCTCCCTGGGCTGTGAAGAATCTGAGGAAATAACTGAACCTTTTATTTCCATGACAGGGAGTAGTGGCTGAGATCAACTAGGGAGAGCAATGAGTGTAAAGAGACCAAGGTTCAGGGCAGAACTCAAAAAAGATCACTAAGGAGACGAGAAAGAACAGTCAGAGAAGCAGAAGAAAACTGGGAGAGAATGTGTCACAGAAGCCAAAGGGAGGGCTGTTACAAGCATGAAGGAAGGGCGAAATGTTAAGTATGACATGGTTTAAAATACGTCCACTGGATCTAGCAACCAGCAGGTCACTGGCCACCTTGGGGACAGCAGTGTCAGACAAGCGAGAGACAAGCCAAACTGCAGGTGGGTGGAAGGCAAGTGAGAGGTGAAGAATTTGAAGGAGCTGGAAAATGATATTCTTTCAAGAAGCCTTGCTGTTTGCTACAACATGAGGACACTATGCCAAATGAAAGAAGCCAGTCACAAACAACGCATCCCATAGGAGTCTACTCTGTGAGGTACTGAGAGCAGGCAAATTCGTAGAGACAGAAGGTAGAATGGTGGTTGCCAGGGGCTGGGAGAAGGGGTATGGGAGTTAGTGTTTAATGGGGTCAGAGTTGCAGTTTTCTAAGACAGAAAATGCTGTGTGGATGGATGGTGGTGATAATGAGGGTACTTAATGCCACTGAGCTGCATGCTTAAAAATGATTAAAATGGTGAATTTTCGATTATGTACATTTTACCATAATTTAAAAAAAGAAAAAAGCAGCACTGCTGTTAAGACAATATGACGAAAACTGCTACAACAGGATACAGGATTGAGAGAGTTTTGTTCATTGAACAGAAAGCCAAGACATTTAAGCATGTTAATACACTGAGAAGAGTGAATTAGTCAAAAGGAAGACAAAAGGAATAGTTTTTGATGTGGAGACCAAGTGTGTTTGTTAGGGAGGAATATAGGGCGGGCAAGAAAAAAAAAATTTTTAAGATTTATTTATTTATTTGAGAGACAGAGAGTGTGCAAACATATGTGCATGGGGGGAGTAGGGGAAGAAGGGGAGGGAGAGAGAGAATCTCAAGCAGAATCCTCGCTGAGCGAGGAGCTGGGGCTCGATCCCACATTATGACCTGAGCCAAAAATCCAGAGTCGGATGCTTAACCAAATGAGCCACCCAGGCGCCCCAAGAAAAACCCTTTCGAAGCTTCTATCTGATCACCTCTATTTTTCCTTGAAGGAGGAGTCTGGGGAGGGAGCAGTGGCTCAGGGAGAACAGTGAAGGTCTGGAGAAGCCCAGGGGAGTACTGAGGACGTGCGGAGGGACTGAGGCGACACTGACAGGTGAACTGGAACGCTGAACCTGCAGTGGTAATGGTGGCCTAGGACTCAGGTGTGACTCGTGGCAGGCTGGCGACACTGTGAATGGTGCACACATTCTTCCAGAAGCACCAGAGCACCTGAACTGAGAGTGTTGGGCGGCTCGTGGCTGAAGTGACAGCCTTCTGGAAAGCAAGAGAGGATCGGGCACAGACACGGGGGACTGAGGGACCAAGGACAGACTGGTCAACAAGGGCAAGAGCAAATGGAGCCGGAGGCAAGGTTTAGAAAAGCAGGATATTAGGAGACTGAAGTCAGCAGTGAAATACAGAAGTTTAAGGTTCCTGACATGGGAGAGTTCTGGGTCCCCACCTGGTGAGGCTCAGCCAGGGTGTAGGTGGCTAAAAAGAGAAATCCAATTAGGAAGGACCTGGGGCCTTTCCACAGGGGATGCTTCTATGTGTTCTTCCCAGAAAACACAGATAATTAAGATTATTTTTTATGACTCTTTTCCTCTGGATTCAATTTCCTCTTTACTGCATTCCTTTTTTCCCCTTGAGGAAATCCCTCATGATCTAGGTACTATCCCATTTTACATCCTTATTCACCTATTTGTGTTCTTATATGCCATCTAAACTCAATATGAACCTTGTTCTATACTAAATCATAGGTTGGTAATCTGTGGGAGACATAAAAAGCCCATTAAGAGCCATGAATACAGGCAGTGACTCATTTCCCAGGGTCAACATCACGTATTAAAAATACTAGTAAAAACGAATCATTACCACCTATTCAAGTGTTTCAAAGGCTAAGCATGGATTTTTTTATATTACCTTGCTTACATGATCCTAAGCAGATCCTGATTCCCTCCCCAACAAACAAACCCTAAATAATAAAAGAACCCAGAAGGAAGTTAAAAAGGAACCTGTACCTTTTTATGTAGCCCAGCTACCCACAACATATTTTTTTATTTCACTTGTCTTAGAAGTGAGGGGAGTCTGTCTTGCACACCATCTTCTCACTCTAAGGATGGAAAGGACAGACTAAGGCAGCTGTATTTTTGGCCTCTCGAGGTCTGTGCAGTTGCCACATGGTCTCAAACAATGTCTCATCAACACACGCCAACACTAGCTTTCCCCAGCGTGACACGACATAGAACCAAATTACCAACATTTTCAAAACAAGAGTGGCTCCTTTTTCGTGTGCACTGAATACTGTAGAAAATTTTTGACATTATATCTTACTGAACCATTCTGAAATCAGCTAAATGTATCACGTGTATCCGAGCACACTGGACTCTGTCACTTTCACAACATGGCATCCGAACGCCAGAACACGTGGCCGGCGATATGTCACTGTGAGAGCGGCACACGGAGATTCTGCTTGCAGTCCCACCTGTATGTCCTCTGAATGTTGTGACCAGGGTGCAGCTGTCTTGCTCCAGTTTGAGGATGGTTACTTGGCCTGACTGGTCACCAATAAACACATGCCGGGTTTCAACATCAAATCTATCATGTAAACATTAAGGATGTTTCTCAAAATTGAGCAGAGGGATTTACATACATAAATCAAGCAATAAATAAATAAATAAATAAATAAATAAATAAAACCAAGAAATGTGCAAATCCCATATGAAGAAAGCTTGGACATAACTTAGCTAAAAGATACAAAAGTAGACACAACAAAATAGAAGACGCAATATTATGGGACAATAAGACTTCACATGATAATGATGTCATTCCTTACAACATGGATTTACAAATTTAATATAATCCTTATAAAAATATCAACATATGTTTTTTCCCAGAGCTGGGGAAGTTATTTAAGTTCATATAAAAAATAAATAAACAAGAAGAGCCAGGGATATTCTGAAAAAAGAGCAATGTGGTATGTGATAGGGGAGGTTAGCCCTACCAGATATTAGAACATGTTACAAAATCTCTGTAATTAGAAGTGTGGTATTGGTGCATAAACAGACAAACAGACCCATGGAACAAAATGGCAAGTCTAGAAATAGACCCCAAAGCATACAGAAATGTAGTACGTGTCTGATGAGGGTGGCTCTTCAAATGAATAAGGAAGAGATGGGTTAAAAAAAAAAAAAAAAAAGATGTTGGCATAAACTGCACAGTCATTTGGAAAAACAAAACAGGACCTGTATTTCACATTCTGTATCAGGATAAATTGCAAATGGCTTGAGGATCTAAATGTAAAAAATTACAAATGTAAGTTCTAGATGGGAGAGTTCCTTTATAATCTTGGAGTGGGAAAGGCTACTACTCAAAAACATAAACAACAACAAATAACATCAGCAAAGCCAAAAGATAAACTAGAAAAAATATTTTTAACTTATGTTACAAAAGGTCAAATCCCTAACACAAAAAGAACCATCAAGAAGAAAGCAACCACAAACCTAACAGAAACATGGGCAAAATGTATGAACACATAGTTCAAGAAGAAATGAAGATGAAAATGAAAATGGTGTGTGAAAATGAAAATGTGTGAAATGGGCCTGAATGCTAGCCTTCAAAAGGCTGCTTACAAAGCTGGCCTGATGTCTCGCACCTTGGATTTCCGGAGGGCCCCACCTTTAACAGACAAGAGTGGCCTTAACTGTACACAGAATATGGTTTATGCCAAATACCTGCTTTCCTACTTAGTCTGGAATTTTGGTACATGTCAGGGACAGGCTGCCTACGTGACCAGTGTCCAGTACAAACCTAAGGCACTGAGTCTCTAGTGAGCTTCCCGGGTTGATAACACCTAGCAACCCTACTTCTAGAGATCTATCCCAGAGATACACTGGCCAAAGTACAAAATGCATGCCTGAGGCTATTTGCTCCATGCTATTTTAAATAGCTAAAGTGTGAAGACAACAAAAAAATTCCATCAAAAGGGCACTTACTGAATTAACTATGATATATCTATGCAATATCAGGGGAAAAAAGAGTCCCATATCATAAGCAAACACATGGAGGAATTTCCAGGGTATATTATAAAGTGGGGAAAACAAGCCAAGGTATATACGCTCACTACACTATCTTTGCATAAGAAAGAGAGGGCAATAGAAATGTGTGTGTGTGTGTGTGTGTGTGTGTACCCGTGTGGGCACTTATTTTATAAAAGGAAGCTCTGGAAGGGTAAGTTAATATCTCACACAAGTGGTTGCCTATGGAAGAGGGAGAAACAAGCTGAAGGGACAGGGCTGATGGTGAGACTTTTCTTGTCATAGTTTGCATCCTGGAGTCATGTCATTATTTTACGTATTAAAAATATGTATAAAATTAAAAGAAAAAATCCCCCAAATTGACAACAAAGTAGAATCGGTGAACAATAACTATGGTGATCACCATAGTTATAAGCACAGCTAACCATATAACCATAGTTAACAGAATTATTCAAGTGCCTCTAACACACAGCGTTTCAACTGTACATCCTTGGGAGAATATATTCTAAGGACAAAGAGAACTGCAAGGAAAGCTAAAATCTCATTCCGTAGTCTTGGTGCTATAATACTGCTATTATTATTTTGAAACAGCTTAAATGTACCATAGGATAAAGCAAATACGTTAATGTTTTAGAAGCCATAATTTTCAGCCCAAGGTGAAAGAATCAAGTACAAAAATGAAGTAAAAACTCTAAAATGTTAAAGTGAATATATTATATGAATTGATGATTTATTTTCTTTTCAGAAATATACACACATATATTTCCTAGCTATCTCTGAATACTACGCCTCACTAAAAGAAACAGCTGATTCAGGACTGGGACAGGAAGATACAAGATGAGGTTAAGATGTGTTGTGCCAAAAAGTAGGGAAGCTCCCTTCAAAGGCAAGTGGGGTTCTAGCAAAAGACACTGGAGCCAATATGATGGGGCTCTTATTGGCCAATGATGGGACAATATTCGCATCAAAAAAGGCAAATTATTGAAATCTACCAGATATATTATTTTAAAAAAACCTTAAGAGTTTATAATAATGCTCAAAAAGAAAAAAAAAAAAGACACCTATTGGAGGTAACCAGGGCACTGAATCTCTACTCTGAAAATGAGCAATTAAAGAGAAATAACTAAGAATTTATGTTGCTTTTCCCATACTGATTTTATCTCAGGGTAACCAAATAGCCCTAGTTAATGAGGGAAAGTTCTACTCTATAGAAGAATTCCAACTAATACATGTGGAAAAAATGATATGATTACAAAATAGCCATTTTGCGACCCTAACAAAATAACTGGTTCAGGCGAGACCACTAAAGGCAAGGCTCATGTGGAGGTCAGCACTGCAGGGACCTGGTGGTCACCACCTAAAATACTAACCAATCCCAGCATCTCTGGGAGGGGGTGACAACCCACCACTACGTGCCTCCTGCTGCGAAGCAATATGAACCAGACAGCACAAACACCAAGTGTCCTTACCAGAAGCTGGATCTGAACTGGATCAAGACTGTAGAGGTAACTCCCAGCTTACAGAAAAATATGGGAGAAGTGCAAGTAGAAGAAAAAGTGAAATGACATCATGAGGAAGCAGAGATCACTTTAGAACGTAGGGCTGTCTCCAGGAACACGGACTCAGCATCTCCAACAAGTTATAGAAGCATTAAAAAAAAGTGAAGGGAGGAGATCACTGCTCTAGATTGAGAGATTTAGGATATGACAACCATAGTCAATGGTCAGTGTGAACTGTGTCTGGCCCTGATTTCAAACCAACTCACTGCAAAAAGCCAGTAAGTGAAATGTGAAAATGGATCAATTATTCTACAATATCAAGCAGTGGTTATAAATTTTTAGGAGTAATAATAGCATTGTGGTTACTGAAAAATTCTGTATTTTTTAGTGATGCACAATTAAGTATGTAAGGATAAGATGACATAAGGTCTAAAATTTGTTTCTGAATACTCCAGCAAGGAGAGAGAGAAAGCAAAAAAGATCATAGAATCAACGCTGGATCTGATGAGTACGTGAGTGTCCATTATAATCTCTTCTCCCAGTTGGTGCATGTTTTGAAAATTTTCATAATAAAACTTTTTTAAAAGTGAAGGAGAACAAGGCACCACAAATTCTTCCAGTCTCAAGAACAAGGGAGATATATGTAAAACAATATTAAGATTGATATGGAGTAAGATCGCCTTACATTCACCCAGATTAATTTTAAGGACACTGATGAAAAAACAAATGCACTCTGACACCCAACAGTCTTTATGATGGCAGGTAAATAGTAGTATTCTCTTAAAAAAATATAAATGCAACAAAAGCTATTTGAAAGAGAGCTGAAATAAAATTATACTACAACCTCAAAGCCAGAGTGATTGGCATTAAGTATGATATGAGGAAATATAAAAATCAAGATAATCTTATAGCTTTCCAGTACCCTTGCCCTGAATATGAATAGATCTAAGAGACTTCTTGGTGAAAAGACCTTGTACTATATAGGGTGACATCTTGGAACTATCTCTAGCATGAATAAAATCTTAAAATGAAGAGTATCTAAATTATTTCTGTGGAAGCATGAAAAATGTGATTGAAACATGGTCAAATGACAAGACTGAAAGGTGAAACTAAATTATTCACAAATTTAAATACTAGTAAGTGAAGTGGTGAAGGAAAATAGTTCTATTTCCTAACATCAACCTGCCATGTGACCTTTGGGAAATACCTCCACTCTACTGTATTTAGTTGCTCAAAGGGCTAGCCAAAAGACTGTAATACCCAAATTCTAATCCTGGTTCTGCCAGGCATTAGTCATGTGATCTTGAGAAAGTCCCTTAACCTTTCTGAGCCTTGGTTTCTATACTGTGAAAACTGAGGATTTGGTCTTTGGTTTTTACTTCTCATTATTGTTAAATTGATTATTGTTGTTAGTGTTATAGCTCTTAATACTTGAAGCTTCAGATCTTTAGCCAAAGCAACCAAAGATTTTGAAGTTATTCAGAAGTTGGTAATTCATTTTTTCATGTGTCTGTTAGCCATTTGTATGTCTTCTTCAGAGATGTGTCTTTTCATATCTTCTGCCCACTTTTTGACTTGATTATTTGTTTTTTGGGTGTTGAGTTTGAGAAGTTCTTTATAGATCTTGGAAATCAGCCCCTTATCTGTAGTGTCATTTGCAAGTATCTCCTCCTGTGCTGTGGGTTGCCTCTTTGTTTTGTTGACTGTTTACTTTGCTGTGCAGAAGATTTTTATCTTGATGAAGTCCCAAAAGTTCATTTTTGCTTTTGTTTCACTAGCTTTTGGAGATGTATCTTGAAAGAAGTTGCTGTGGGTGATGTCAAAGAGGTTACTGCCTATGTTCTCCTCTAGGATTTTGATGGATTCCTGTCTCACATTAAGGTCTTTCATCCACTTTATCTTTGTGAATGGTGTTAGAAAATGGTCGAGTTTCATTCTTTTGCATGTGGCTGTCCAATTTTCCCAGCACTATTTATTGAAGAGACTGTCTTTTTTCCATTGCATGTTTTTTCCCGCTTTGTCAAAGATTATTTGACCATAGAGTTGAGGGTCCATATTTGGGTTCTCTATTCTGTTCCACTGGTCTATATGTCTGTTTTTGTGCCAGTACCATGCTGTCTTGGTGATCACAGCTTTGTAATATAGCTTGAAATCAGGCAACGTGATGCCCCCAGCTTTGCTTTTCTTTTTCAACATTTCCTTGGCGATTTAGGGTCTTTTCTGATTCCATACAAATTTTAGGACTGTTTGTTCCAGCACTTTGAAAAATGTCATTGGAATTTTGATCGGGATGGCATTGAAGGTATAGATTGCTCTGGGTAGCACAGACATTTTAACAATGTTTAATCTTCTGATCCATGAGCATGGAATATTTTTCCATCTTTTTGTGTCTTCTTCCATTTCTTTCATGAGTGTTCTGTAGTTCCTAGAGTATAGATCCTTTACCTCTTTGGTTAGATTTATTCCGAGGTATCTTATGGTTTTTGGTGCTATTGTAAATGGAATTGTTTCTCTA
Source organism: Mirounga leonina (assembly GCF_011800145.1). Classification (NCBI taxonomy): domain Eukaryota; kingdom Metazoa; phylum Chordata; class Mammalia; order Carnivora; family Phocidae; genus Mirounga; species Mirounga leonina. Next base: position 61,011,440 of record NW_023270316.1, on the reverse strand, counting down.
ATTTCTCTTTCTACAGTTGCATTGTTAGTGTATAAGAAAGCAACTGATTTCTGTGCATTGATTTTGTATCCTGCCACATTACTGAATTGCTGGATGAGGTCTAGTAATTTGGGGGTGGAGTCTTTTGGGTTTTCCACATAAAGTATCATGTTGTCTGAGAAAAGAGAGAATTTGACTTCTTCTTTGCTGATTTGAATACCTTTTATTTCTTTTTGTTGTCTGATTGCTGTTGCTAGGACTTCTAGGACTATGTTGAACAACAGTGGCGAGAGTGGGCATCCTTGACATGTTCCTGATCTTAAGGGAAAGGCTCTCAGCTTTTCCCCACTGAGGATGATATTCGCTGTGGGTAACAAATAATCAAGTCAAAAGGTGGGCAGAAGATATGAAAAGACACTTCTCTGAAAAAGACATACAAATGGCTAACAGACACATGAAAAAATGTTCATCATCATTAGCCATCAGGGAAATTCAAATCAAAACCACATTGAGATATACACCAGTTAGAATGGCAAAAATGGACAGGGAAAGAAACAACAAATGTTGGAGAGGTTGTAGAGAAAGGGGAACTCTCTTACACTGTTGGTGGGAATGCAAATTGGTACAGCCACTTTGGAAAACAGTGTGGAGGTGCCTCAAAAATTTAAAAATAGAGCTACCCTATGACCCAGCAATTGCACTCCTGGGTATTTACAGATGCAGTGAAAAGAAGGGCCATATGCACCCCAATGTTCATAGCAGCAATGTCCGCAATAGCCAAACCGTGGAAAGGGCCGAGATGCCCTTCAACAGATGAATGGATAAAAAAGATGTGGTCCATATATACAATGGACTATTACTCAGCCATCAGAAAGGATGAATACCCAACTTCTACATCAATATGGACGGGACTGGAAGAGATTATGCTAAGTGAAATAAGTCAAGCAGAGAAAGTCAATTATCATATGGTTTCACTTATTTGTGGAACATAAGGAATACCATGGAGGACACTAGGAGAAGGAAGGGAAAAATGAGGGGGGGTGGAAATTGGAGAGAGAGATGAACCATGAGAGACTATGGACTCTGAGAAACAAACAGGGTTTTGGGGGAGGGGGGATTGGTTAACCCGGTGATGGGTATTAAGGAGGGCACGTACTGCATGGAGCACTGGGTGTTAATACGAAAACAATGGATCGTGGATCACTACATCAAAAACTAATGATGTATTGTATGGTGACTAACATAACATAATAAAATTAAAAAAAAAAGAAATTGGTAATTCAATTTTTGAAAGGTCAGTCTCTTTGTCTTCCTTTATTACTCTACTTGAATTTTTGTTATTTTCACTGCACACGTACTTCTCCCCTATGAGGCCAGAAGGAAGACAAAAAAGGCTGAATTCAACCTGACTTCTATCACTTGCTGATGTGGATGAATGACTGTGAGGTGGAGATAGGAAAAAGGTGGTTCATCTGTGGAAGGTTCTTATGTACACCACCACTATCCACCAGGAAGAGAAATTGGGGGTACTGATATTCTAAACATTTTATATATGTTGTTTCAGCAGATCTTCTTCCTTCCCTTAAGAAAAGAAACCTATAAGTATGGTAGGTGGCAGAAAGAAGAGGAAAGAGGTGGGGTGGAGCGTTCCCATGAAGAAATGTGTTTAAAAATTGGATTTTAATGTGAGCCCCAACATTGTATAGGTACGTTAACACTGTTAACAATCTGTGCACCAGGCAGCTCCCAGAAAAAACCCTCCAGCCTTGGGAAAGTCGCACGTTTTCTGCATGTTTCCCTCGGCAAAAGCAATCCTGTTATGCCATCAGTGTGGAGCACTGGAAAAATATCAGAGATAGAAGGATATAAGGCCATTCTTAAATCAGGAGCAAGGGCAGGCACTGTGAGAGGCAGAGCTGTAGAGATGCAGGAATCTTCTGGAAGAGCCTTTCTGTAGTACTGCAGTTCCCCTCCCCCTTAACAACAAGGTTGGACTAGATGGTCATTTACACTGGGAAATGAACCCAGAGGCTTTCACACACACACACAAACTTCTGATATCTGATCACATGATTTTTTCTGCTTGGTAAACCACGTGGTGTGTGGCCAAGGGAAATGGTTGAAAAATGAAGGTGACTTTAGGAGATGCCTGAAGAGAAGGGTCAGAAACCACCACAGTCAGGAGACTTTCAGTTCTGGGCATTTTGTTCTGTTTCTCATTTTCAAATAGTTTAAAAAGTAAACTTCTTAAAGGCAAGATCTGCCTTTTTTCTATATTCCTTGGCTTGGCTAAGTGCTACTGAAGCCAGCATTCTATTGATGCCATTAGTTCTGGTCTCAAAAGGGTAACACAGTATGATGGGAGAAAACAGCAGTCCAAGGCAGAAGACCCGGGTTCTGGTGCTTTTCTGACATACTAGCTGGGTGGCTACAGGTAAGACGTGCGACCCTTTCTGGGCTTCAGCTGGCTCATCTGTAAAACGGGAGTTGACCCAGATGACGGCTCAGGGTCTTTCCAATTCTAATACTATAAGAAATCAGTCATCTATTGACAAGAGAGTTCACGTATTTCAGGCATTAGGCTTGTCTCAACTGGCTTTTAGAAAGTAAACTTTGGAGTTTCTTCTCTTAACAGGTGGTACCACCCTCTCAAAGATAAGCTGGTCCTGCTTGCCACTCCTTACCACCCTCGTTTCTGGCCTGCTTGGTAACTTGCCATTTTTACAACCTTCCATGATGGCCATTCTTAGTTTCTTCATCTTGCTCTTCCAAGTGAGGAAAATAAGAGAGAAAAATAGGAGTGACATTAGCTAACAAACACACACACACATAAAGCTATTGCTGCACGTCTGCAAGGAGACAGCAAAGTACTTGTTCAGATTGTTGAGAATCACCGAATAGGCATTTTATAAATATAAGATGAACATCTGAAAACAGGTCTTACTATTTCTTCCTGCTTTTGCTGACAAGGGATCTGTTTCCATGTATTCCCGCATTCGTCGGAAGGTGGAGAGTGATTCTCTGCTTTTTAAACCAAGAAGCTCAGGGCCTGCTACTCCTTACGTGGTGGCATCGCCCATACAGGCTTCATATCTGTCAAGCCTGTGCTTGCTACAGCCCAGTGGGCCAGACATGAGGATTACCCAGCATTAGGGGGCATTCACACTTGGCATATGGGTCCCAGAGACTTGGAAGATGAGAATTAGTATCACTCTACATATCCTGGAAGGGGCTTGTACCTGGAACAAAGTTTGTACCATTACCGTGTAGATACTAGCTAACCTACTAGTGGTCCTGGCGCAGTGGCTTCTCCAAAAATATTTAAAAAATAAATAGGAATCTGGTGGCTCTTCACAACCTCAATATCTGTGTGTAAATTACTTCCGCAGGTACAAAAATAAAAGGCTGTCTTTCACTGATGGTTTTATCATCTCCACATTCCAAAATTCTTTCTGACCCCTGAGGCTCATAAATCTGGGCTGCGTCCTGTCTGGATGTCAGACTTGTGTCACAGTCACCCCACAACCTGCTCAGCAGGATCTGTTATTTGGGGGAAATCACCTCACTTTAATCCACCTCCGTGAGGACCCTCCATCATTTGTGTATCGGTCAAGTCAATGAGAATCTAAATCAGCAGGGCAACTCAGCAAATAAAACAAAAAACTTTCAAGTTGCACATACCCAAACTTTTCATGAAAGAAAGGAGTCAACAGCTAAGTTTCCACCAAGGGATTTTTGTCCAGCAAAGGATACTGCAGGCCCGAGGCCACGGCACTGGTACGGTAACCTCCCAGGCGTTGCCCACTCTCCGAGCAGTGCCAGGCAAACTGCTTATCCTGCCCCGTGCTCAGCACCCACTCCAGCTCCAGGACAAACAGGATCATCGTCACTCTGCTCTGATGCGCTAAAAGCCAAGAGACAAGAAAATAACCCATAAAGCATCATAAAGGAGATTGATAAAGCATGGTCCACAGAGATGCGTCATTCTCTTCTCCCCACCCCAGAGGAAGCTGCATCGTATGGACAGTCATTACACACACAGAACAGCGGTTCTCACCAGGGGAAGAGGTATACCACTGTCGAGGGGCATACCTGAGCTGTTGGACGATTTTTTAAAAACTATTCATTTCCTTCCACCTGTCCACTGTCTATTTCCTCCTACCTCCCACTGTCCATTTTTTTCCCGCCTGCACCAAATCTAAGTTTACCACCACCCGGAGTCCCCATTACCAAAGGGCCTGGGCCACCTCTCTCAGACATGATAGAGCTGCTGGACTGGAGAATGCCAGACTCAATGTGACCACAGGACAATAGAATGCATGATGATCTTATAAGTTTATGCAAGCTTAAAAAAAGTAAAGAGCATTACTCCTTTTGGTGAAGTATGGCTTATTAAACCTACAACAAAGTTCTAGATGAATTTTTTGTAAGAAATCAAATGCTAGAAAGGAGGGCAGAATTATTCCCAAGTGCCACGTAAAAGAGAATGAAATAACCCTTATGTCAAAGTATACATACATGTGATAAGGAGGGCAAATCTCCCAGGGTTGCTCATACACAGAGGCAACACCATCCACAGAATTACCGCATCACACAATTTTATAGTTAGAAGAAACTGTTCATGTCATCTACTCCATCTCCCTATTTTACATGTGGGTAAATTCAGGCACAATGAAGTGGAGTAGTTTGGCCAAGGTCTCATGGCTTCTCAATTATCGAATAAAACCCATAAAAATTTGCTTTCTTCTTACACAGTTCCAGAGGGTGAGGCAGAGGGGGTCCATGGCCACTGAACAGAGCTGACTGGAATAGACAAAGATCAATACCCTGGAACCCAGACCTCACTGGCCCTGTGCCCAGGAGCTGGCAGTTTGGTGGGCAAGGGCAGACTCGTCACGAGCGTGATGACGTGATAGAGAAAACATCAGTTTCCCATTTTGATCATGAAAATAAAGTTAGTATGGACTAGATGGATCAGTGCAGCTCTATTGACAATAACAATACCGCCTGCCAATTTCTGAGTGTCTAACAAGTGCCAAGTACTTAAATATATTCTTTCACTTAGTCATTGTAATGACCCTGCAAAAGTGGGTAGTTTCTTCATCTTATAGACACAACCTGGCCTTGGCAGGATGGCCCTTTTACATTGGCTACCAAACCAATGAGTACCCACAGGACAGCCATTCCACCAAATGCCTGATATTTTAAAATCTGATATTTGAAGCATAGAGAATCTAAAGGGACACAGAAGGGCTACAGAAGCAATAATACTATGACTTCTCTACAGTAAACACCTGCCTGTCAGAGTATCAGCCACCATTCAAGATCAAAGTGTTGTCTTTAACTTAAAAGGTATGATTTCTTGGGAGAAACTCCTGAGGATCCTGTCATCAAATGTCCAATTCAAGGCTCCACCAATGATGGAATAAAAATGAACTTCTCTAATGGTTCAAGTTTCTCAAATCTATTTCAGCAAGAAAGTAGCCCCCAGCACTTTGTCCCTTTCTCCCATCACTCTCTAAGTCCAAGGGGATGACAGCAGTCCAGAAGACAAGGGGGGTTAAGCCCTCTGAGCTGCCTTCATGTGAGGGGAGGAGACAGAGGCTCACACAGGTTGAGTGACTTGCTCAAATCTGCACAATCAACGAGTGATGAAACGAGAACTAAGACCCTAGGCTCTCCACCAAAGTTGATTCTCTTTCTGTGTCAGGCTGCCGAGGACTACTGAAAAAACAAAAAAACAAGCCCCAAAACTCAGAGCACATACTCTTTTCTAAGGTGACAGAATTCTTTCATTCAAAAAGAAACCCTTTAAAGGTATCATTAAGCTTCAGAAATGTGGGCTTGAAGTCTGGCTATACTTCTTGAATAGGAAGGCTGAGAGAAGACATCCTTGTCTTGTTCATGATCATAGAAGGAAAGCATCTCCTTTCTCACAATTAAGTACAATGTTAGCTGTAGGTTTTTGTAGATGTTTCTTTATGGAGTAAGGAAGTTCGCCTCTATTCGTAGCTGGCTAAGTGTTTTTATCACGAATGGGTGTCAGAGTTTATCAAATGCTTTTTCTGCACTAATTGATATGATCATATCATTTTACTTCTTTAGCCTTTTGATGTGATGGATTACACTGATTTTCAAATGTTAAACCAGCTTTGCATGTCTGGAATAAATCTTCTTGGTCATGGGTGTATAATTCCTTCTATATATTGTTGGATTTGCTAGAATTTTTTTTTAAGGATTTTAACATCTAAGTTCATGAGAATTACTGATCTGTAGTTTTCCTTTCTTATAGTGTCTTTGCTTTTGGTATCACTGATTGGTTTTTTTAAAAATGTTTACTGAGGTAAAAATCACCATTTAAACCATTTTAGAGTGTATAATTCTGTGGTTTTTAGTATATTCACAATGTTGTACAATCATCATGGAAAAATGTACTATTTACAGAACATTTCCATCACCCCAAAACAAACCCACATCCCCAACTCCTCTTCCCTTATCCCTGGGCAACCACCAATTACTTTCTGTCTCAATGGAGTCCCTTATTCTTTTTTTTTTTTTTAAGACTATTTATTTATTTATTTGAGAGAGAGACAGAGTGTGAGCACAAGTGGGGGGAAGGGCAGAGGGAGAGGAACAAGCAGACTCCCCGCTGAGTGGGGAGCCCAATGTGGGGCTTGATCCCAGGACCAAGAGATCATGACCTGACTTAAAGTCAGATGCTAAAACAACTGAGCCACTTAGGTGCCCGTCCTACCCTATTCCTGACATTTCATATAAACGTATTCATACAAAGTACAGTCCTTTGAGTCTAGTTTCCTTCACTTAGCACGTTTTCAAGGTTCATCCACGTTGTAGCATGTATCAATATTTCATTCCTTTTTTGTGGCCAAAAAATAATTCATTTTTTTTGATACACCAGATTTTGTTTAACCATGCATCCATTCATGGACATTTAGGTTATTTCCACTTTTTGGCTATTGTGAATAATGTTGTTATGCACAATGGCATTCAAGTATGTTTGAATCCCTCCTTCCATCTTTTTTGGGTATAAACCTGGAATAATCCTTGCTTGGTTGTGATGTACTATCCTTTGTATATGCTGCTGAATTTGATTTGCTAAAATTCTGTTTAGATTTTTTTGCATCTGTTTTCATGGGGAAGCCTGGCCTATATATTTCTTTTCTTGTACTGTCTTTGCCTAGTTTTAGTGTCAAAAATCAGTTGGAAAGTCTTTTTCTGGAAGAGTTTGTGCAGTTTGTATTGCTTCTTCCTTAAATATTTGATAAGATTCACCAGTAAAGCCATCTGGGCCTGGGGTTTTCTTTGTGGGAAGGTTTTAATTATAAAGTCAATTTCTTTAGTAGATACAGGGTTATTAGGGTTATCTATTTCTTCTTGAGTGACCTTTTGCAATTTTTACCTTTCAAAGATTTGTTCATTTCATTGAGGTTGTCAAATTTTATTGGCATAAAGTTGTTCATAATATTCCTTATTATCCTTAAATATCCCTACAATCTCTAATAGTTATCACTTCCCTTATTCCTGATATTGGTAACTTGCATCTTCTCTGTCTCTTTTCTTTCTGTTAAGTCTGGCTAGAGGTTTATCGCTTTTACTCATCTTCTCAAAATAAACAAAAACAACAGTTTTTGGTGTCACTGATATTTATTTTCTGTTTTCTATTTCATGAACTTCTGCTACGATCTCTCTTCTCTTCTGCTTGGCTTTGTTTCCATTTGTTCTTTTTTTTTTAAGATTTTATTTATTTATTTGAAAGAGAGAGCATGAACGGGGGAAGGGGCAGAGGAAGACGCAGACTCCCAACTGAATGGGGAGCCCGACAGGGGGTTCGATCCCAGGACCCCAGGATCACAACCTGAGCCAAAGGCAGACAGACCCAACGGACCGAGCCACCTGGGTGCCCCTCTTTCTGGGGCATAAACTAAGGTCACTGATTTGAGACATTTTTTCTGTTCTAATATAGGTGTTTAGTTAAGTACTGCTTTAGCAGCATACTATAAATTTTGATATGCTGTTTCCATTTTGATTTCTTCTTTGACCCATGGATTACTTAGATGGCCCATGGTTATTTAGCTTCCTAATATTTGGGGATTTTCCAGAGATATTTCTGTTATTGACTGCTGCTTCAATACCATTTTGATCAGAGAACACACCTTGCATGACTTGAATTTTTCCAAATTTACTGAGACTCGTTTTATGGCCCAGACTGTGATCCACCTTGATAAATGTTCTGTGTAAAGTTGAAAAGAATGTGTCTTCTGCTTTAGTTGAATGGAATGTTCTACAGATGTCAATTAGAGCAAGTTGGCTGTGTCCTGTTCAAGCCTTTTACACCTTATTGATTTTCTGCCTACTTATTCTGTCAATTATTGATATATTCGATCAATTATTGAGAGGAATACTAAAATTTCTGACTAAAATTGAGGATGTGTCTATTTCTCTTCCTGAAGTTTCATCAGGTTTTGCTTCACATATTTCAAAGCTGTGTTTATTAAGAGCATAAACACTTAGGATCGTTATGCCCTCCTGATGGACTGACCCCTTAATCATTATGAAATAATCTCTGGTAATATAATCCTTTATCCCTGGTAATATTCTTTTCTCTGAAGTCTACTTTTGACTACTATTAACATAGCCACTCCAGCCTTCTTTTGACTACTGTTTGCACAGTATATCTTTTGCTATCCTTTTATTTGTAACTGCTTTATGTCTTTATATTTAAAGTACATTTCTTATAGGTGGTTTACATTTGGGCCTCCTTTTTTTCACTCAATCTGAAGGCCTCTGCCTTTTAATTAGCCTTAGGCCACATACATTTAATATGATTATTGATAACTGGTAGGTTTAAATCTATCACCTTGTTATTTGTTTTCTATTTTCCCATGTGTTCTTTTGCCTTTTCCTTCTTCTTCTTCTTTTTTTTTTTTTGGCGGGGGGAGAGGGGTTCATTGAGAATGATTTTAATGATTCCATTTTATCTCCTTGGTTGGCTTATTTGTTGTAACTTTTTGATTTGTTATTTTATGGTTGCTTTAGGGCTAGAAGTATACATCTTTAACTTATCATTGTCTTCCTTCAAGTGAATCTATTCCACTTCATGTGTAGCATAAGAATCTTAACAATAGTATGTTTCCATTTCTCCCTGGGTCTTGGCTTTTGTGTTACTGATGCCAAACATTTTAATTTTACATGTTATGACCCTCGTGCTACTTTATTATTTTTAGTTCAATAGCAAATTGTCTTTTTATAAGATTTAAATAATAAGAAAATATCTCATAGTAACCACGCCTGGTGCTTTTCATCCTTTTGCGTACATCCCTATTTTCCTTTGGCATCATTTACTTCCTTCCTGAAGGACTTTAACATTTCCTTTAGTGCAGGTCTATGAATTCTCTCAGTTTTTTATGCCTGAAAAAATTTTTATTTCACCTCCATTTTTGATATCTATTAATATTTACTCATAGTGGATTGATTCCTTTTAACTTTTATAATTTATTTTTATTATTATGAATTCATCTTAAGCAGGGCTTGTTTTTGCTGTGGGATATTTGTGTGACTTGTTTTGTTGAAGAGAGCTTTTGAATTTATTTCTAGCAGAACCATGAGGATACCACTGGCCCAGGACCAATTTTTATGTTAAATTCTTAAGCTGGAGCTTCTAGCACTACATGAATGATTTAAATTTGTATTCCAAATCCAAAATTTTAGGTTGCAAGTTTCATTTATCTGGAAGATTCTTCCCTCTATCCAGATCTGAGATCAGGAATAAATTATGCTATGGTCTTCTGGGCCAATAAGTGGAGAGTTTTGGTCCTCTCCTTTTTCATGGTGATATAGCCCTTTACGCATTTCATCTTTATATGTAAATATCAGTTGCAACTTCCCATCTCACTCAAGCCCTAGGTCTCATCTTCTGTCCCTAAGTCATTGTTCATACAAAAGCTTCTAGCTATTAGAAGTTCTATTTTTCTCCCCAAGATAGCTGCAATGTCAGGTAGTATGCATATCACTTTGAGTTTTAGTTCTCCCTTTGCTTCTGGTACAGGGGACTCTCCCTCTTGTTTCTCTCATGGTCTTATTAGCATTGCATTAAAAAAAAAATTAATCACAACTGGGATTTCAAAATGTCTTGATAAGCTGAGATGATGGACTAAATAAAATGAGACAATGAATAACATGTAGTCCAGCATTTAGGCTAAAAACAAAACAAAACACCCCCCACACCAAAAAAGGCAACAGCTTCAACAGTTTTATCAGTACCCGATAAAAACTTAAGTGAGAACCATTAAGGGGTTTGAGTTGACTGCTCCACATGAGCCTACAGTGTAAAGTGGCTGTCAGAAGTTCACCCTTCATGGCACAGTGACCAGAAGAGGAAGGAAATACCACTTTGTAGTTACCACATTACATATGTATATTGGTTATCTACTGTATAACAAATTACACCAAAACTTAATAGCTTAACAGTAAACATTTATTATCTCAGAGTTTCTGTGGATCAGAAATCTTGGTGCCTCTGCTGAAAGGTGTCTCACAGGATGAAACCGAGGTCAAGTGGTGGGGCTATGGTCTCATCTGTAAGACTGACAGAGGGAGGACCTGCACAATTCCATGTCTCTCATGTTGACTAGATTCAGTTCCTCATAGGCTCCTGAGTTACCGGAGGGCTTCAGTTCCTTACCAGCTACTGATGTGGCCTCCCTCAATTCCTCATCACATAGGCGTCTCCATAAAGTCGCTCATAAGATGGCAGCTGGCTTCCATGAGAGTCAGCAAAAGCAGGAGAGGGCAAGCAAGAAGGACTAGTCTCTTTGTAACCTAATCTCAGAAGTGACATCCATCCTTTGCCATATTTTAGGTCCAGTCTACCCTCAAGGGGAGTTGACACTCAAAGGCATGAATAACAGGAGGCAAGGATCATCAGGACCCATCTTAGAGGCTGCCTACCACAATGTGTCACATTTTTCAAGGGCTCCAGAGGTAGAACATGATATCCCAAGATCTGTGACCAAGACAACTAAAAAAAATTTTTTTAGAACAAAAATTCAGGTCATGTAAAATGTTTAGGCTAGAAAATAGAAGAGATAAAAGGGGAGAGGAAGAGCCAGGGTGGGAACTTTCATGGCTGTTTTAAAATCACTGAAAAACTGTCATCTGCAAGAGAGATTGTACTTAGTTTCTGTGGCTCCAACAGGCTGAACAAAAACCAAAAGGGGAACATTCTAGTATTTACAACATAACATTTTATCGACCTGGTTATCTGTTTGTAACCTCTACATAATTATAAACTGCTTATAGGCAGGTACTATAATGGCTTGTTTACTATTATAATCCTCAGTTACTGGAACTCAGTAGGTACTCAGTGAATACTTGGTAAGTGTTATGTGAAAGCGATTAAAGAACAAATCCATAGGGAAATGAATTTTGGATCAAAATCTAGAAATAAAAAACTTAATACTTAGAATTGTACAAAAATCAGGATGGATTGCTAGGTATGTCTCTGGAGGCATCAGAAGAGAGTCTGGATGATCATGCAGGATGGATGAAGTCGAGAAATGTGGATGAAATAACCTCTAAGTCTTAAAAGATCCACCTCTAATGTTCTGATCCTATAACATCATTGGTCTAGATAAATAAATCATTACAGAAAATGGCTCCTGATCCATCTATGGTACACTGCCAATGCTGAAGACACAGAAAACCTTAATTCCTTTCCCTTAGACAACATGGACACTTCAGGCCTTTTAAAATATTTAACCAAAAATGAAATGAACCCCATGTAAAGTAGCTCACTCCTAACACTGACCCCACTTCTCTGCATCTGCCGCACTGCTTTGAGGTTGTATGGTGTGGCAGAGAGACAAAGGACAAAGGTCAGAGGTTCTGGGGTCACAACGACCCAGTCTGGGTCTGCACTTTACAGGACCTCAGGCAAGTCACCCAACCTCGTTAGGCCTCAGTTTTTTTACTTCAAAGACTCGGATAATAGTCACCTGAAAGGACTGCTCTGTTTTGCTCCCCCTGACTACTGTAAAGTGAAACCGTCAAGAATCATCTCAAAATCTAGGTAAAAACATTGCTGTCTCACTCCTACCTTGGTAGTTTTTCACAGGAGTCATCTTGTTATAATCTTCTGATAAAATAAACTCCTGCAAAAGAGAAGAAAAATTTCAAGCAAAAAGAAAGTCTTTAAGTGAATAATTAGGTTTCGATAAAACCAGACTGCATGAAGAAACATCATCACAGAATTACATCCAACATTAGTATTTTGCCAATCAACTCAGCATTTTTGTACATCTTTAACAGTAACAATCATAATTATGAACTAATGCAATTATAATTTTTATTTTGTAACACTGAGGTTGTTTTTTTGTTTTTGAGTATGTGTGAGAAGAAAACTGGATCAAGTTCAGTGTCTTGACACCATCTTGTCAATTTTGAAGATAACCCGCATTTAACTTGCTACAGCTGACAATTTGGCCAATGAGCAAATGGATGGCAATCCTCTTTTAGAGAAGCAAATTAGGTATTTTAAAAGATTGTTTCTAACATCAGTAACTTATTTCTCCTTACAGTAAGCTTCTCAAGGGTGCATCTTACTCATCCCTAAATCCCTATGGTACATGGCACAGTGTCTTGGTATAGTAAGAAATCAGTAAGTATTGACCAAACAGAAATGTGAAAGGCATCTCCCAATCTCATGAGATTAATCTGAATGTCAAATTTACTCAAAAATAGTTTCTATATAATGCATTGTATATACTCTGTGTGAGGACACATAAAACATGAGTGGGTGAGTTTGTGTGTGAGCACATGTGCATTCTTCACCTAAGCATCTACATATACAATGACCTATATGTAGAAGTCAATCAAGTGTTTATAAGCCCCAGCCAGGTTTTGAGTCCTTCAGCTTCTCTCAAATGCAAAATATCCATATACTCTTAAATAGTAAGTTGTCAAACAAGGAAAGCTGCAGAGGATAACAAATTGATGCCTTCATCTGAGCTCAGAAACAGAACAATGAGTCTTTTCAAAACATTTGGAGGCTTCCAGAATTTTTCCTTGAGGACTTAAAGAAAGGTGTGTGGGAGGACAGATGTGTAAACTCCTTAATTGCTATCTGGGTATTTACTGAGCTGATAGAGTGTAAATTTTAGAAGAAAATACTTATTTTATTGTTTTGGTGACAGATGCCACAAAGGTATGTATGAGGTGATGTGACAGAATATAGGAGGTAACAAAGTTCCTCTGGATGTTCACTTTCCTACCCTGTCCCTCCTTAAGAAGCTTATCTACAAAATGGATTTTCTCAGTAAAAACATTACTCAACTTGTCACTTTTTAAATTCCTATCAGTATTCCTTCAAGAAGTAGCACTATGCTCACTTCTCATTTCTTTTTTAAAGATTTTATTTATTTATTTGACAGAGAGAGACACAGCAAGAGAGGGAACACAAGCAGGGGGAGTGGGAGAGGGAGAAGCAGGCTTCCTGCTGAGCAGGGAGCCCGATGCGGGGCTTGATCCTAGGACGCTGGGATCATGACCTGAGCCGAAGGCAGACACTTAATGACTGAGCCACCCAGGCGCCCCTCACTTCTCATTTCTGAAGTTAGACTCACAACTGAAGAGAGCAGGCCAATTTTTAAAAGGAGTAAAGTCGTTTTCCCATGAGAAGCTGATGGTGTGGGTAAGGAAGCTATGCAGGCATCTAGGCCTCGACTCACCACCACCCTCAATCCCAAGCAAGAGTAGCTTGATCCTGAGCCTCCCACTTTAGAGGGCCCCAAATTTCCTCACATACACGCTGAATAAATTTATTAAAGACCATTATTATTTAGGCAAGTGTTTGCTGAGTTCATAGAATTCATATGTTACTTTGATTATACTGAAATTGTTCTCTAGCGTGGGCAAAAGGTCACTCAATTCCTTTCAGGACAAGGCAAGGTATAAAATGAAACAACTGGATGCAGATCTGTATTTAGAATCAACATATTAGAATTAACAAACACAATAAAATTACCAGTTCACTGCATTGGTACACTTAATTTTTTTGTTTATTTGCTTTCCCTATGAAAATAGAAACATGTAATCATGGAGAAAATTTGGGAGATTCTGTCAGCCTTTTTTCTTCTTATTTTTTTTGATCAAACAAACAATATGCTATTTTAAAGAAATGTAAGAGAGACAGGCATTTAAAAGTCCCTTGTGATATTGTTTCTCAGAGATAACTATTATAAAAAGTATTATTGGAATAATATACATAATAAAACAAAATATTAATACTTTTAAAATTGTTTTTAATTTTAATTCTAGTATAGTTAACATACAGTGTCATATTAGTTTCAGGTGTACAATATAGTGATTCAATACTTCCACACATCACCCAGTGCTCATCACAAATGCACTCCTTAATCCCCATCATCTATTTCCTCCCCTCTGGTAACCATCATAGTGTGTTCTCTATAGTTAAGAGTCTGTTTCTTGGTTTGTCTTTTTTTTTCTTTGCTCGTTTGTTTCTTAAATTTCACATTATAAATAAGATCATACGGTATTTGTCTTTCTCTGACTTAAAATGTTAATACTTTCTAACAAGGCTTTTTTTCTGTTAACAAATCATGTACATCATTTCACATGAGTACATGTTTATCAATTTCATTCTTTTTGTGTGTGTGTGTGCTGTTTTTCTTATTTTTTATTATGTTATGTTAATCACCATACATTACATCATTAGTTTTTGATGTAGTGTTCCATGATTGTTTGCATATAACACCAAGTGCTCCATGCAGAACGTGCCCTCTTTAATACCCATCACCAGGCTAACCCATCCCCCCACCCTATCATTCTTTTTAATGACCACAAAGAACGTGCGGTAATGGTCTTCTACTGATATATGCTTACATTTCCAGTTTTCCATATTTAAAAATACTACATTCAATATATTTTATTTTTTTACATCTCTAACAATATTTCAATGAAATAAAGTTCTAAAATTGTTGGATCAGAGGGTATGACCATTTAAAATTTGACCATTAAAATTTGATAGATACTTTCAAATTGACTTCTTAAAAGATTTTTATCTATTAACACTCACAATATAACATGTAAGTATGGCTGTAGCCTGGAATATTTTGTTAGGTTTAACCAATCAAAGCTCAGTAGATCAAAGATGTACACATTAAACAGTTTTTTAATCCATCTTTCTATCATCCCTTCTTTACATTCAACTGTCCATATATCTATCATCCTAACTTTTTTTAATACTTAATTTTTTTAGAGCATTTTTAAATTCACAGTAAAATTGAGAGGAAGGCACAGAGATTCCTCACATACCCCCTGCTCCCCTCCAAACAGCCTCCCCCATTGAAACCTCTCACCAGAATGGTACATTTATTACAACTGATGAACCTACACCCCTTCCAAAGTCCATAGTTTACCTTACAGTTCACGCTTGGTATTGCAAATTCTGTGGTCTTTGATAAATGCATATTGACATGTATCCACTATTATAGTGTCATGCCCTAAAAATCCTCTGTGCTCTGCCTATTCATCTTTCTCTTCCCACCTAATCCCTGGCATCACTGATCTTTTCACTGTCTCCAAAGATTCACCCTTTCCAGACTGTCATATAGTTGGAATCACAGAGTTTGTAGCCATTTCAAATTGGTTTCTTTTACTTAGTACTATGCACTTTAGTTTCCTCCATGTCTTGTTATGGCTTGATAGCTCATTTCTTTCTAGCACTGAATACTATTCCATTGACTGGATGTACCACAGTTTATCCTTTCACGTACGGAAGGACATCTTGGTTGCCTCCAAATTTTTGTCAATTATCAATAAAGCTGCTATAAACATCCATGTGCAGGCTTTTGTGGAAATACAAGTTTTCAACTCCTTTGGATAAAAAAGCAAGGATTGCTGGGCTGTATGGTAAAAGTATATTTAGTTTTAAAAGAACGACCAAAGTGGCTCTACCACTGTGCATTTCCACTAGCAATGTTACGAGAGTTCCTATTGCTCCACGTCCTTGACAGCATTTGGTGGTGCCACTCTAATAAGTATGTGGTGGTATCTCATTTTAATTTGCATTTCTCTGATGACATAGGATATGGAGTATCTTTTCATATGCTTACTTGCCATCTGTAGATCTTCTTTGGTGAGGTGTCTGTTAAGGTCTTTGGCTCACTTTTAATCTCTTATTGTTGAGATTTAGGAGTTCTTCAAATATTTTGGATAACTCCTTTTATCAGATAGATCTTCTGCAAATATTTTCTCGCATTCTGTGGCTTGTCTTTTTATTCCCTTTACAGTGTTTTGCAGAGAAGAAATGTTTCATTTTAATGAAGCACAGTTTATCAATTCTTGCTTTCATCATACCTATGCTATATTATCTAAGATGTCATCAACAAACCCAAAGTCATCTAAATTTTCTCCTATGTTTTCTTCCAGGAGTTTTTTAAGTTCTGCATTTTACATTTAGGGTCTGTGAGTTATTCCAAGTTAATTTTTGTGAAGGGTGTGACCTGTTGTCTAGATTTATTTTTTTTACATGTGGATATCCAGTTGTTCCAGCACGATTTGTTGAGAAGACTATTTTTTTCTCCATTGTATTCCTTTTGCTCCTCTGTTGACTTTATTTATGAGGTTCTACTTCTGGGCTCTCTGTTCTGCTCCACTGATCTACCTGTCTATTCTTTCACCCATACCACACTATCTTGATTACTATAGCTTTATAGTAAGTCTTGAAATTGGGCAGTGTCAATCCTCCAACTTTGTTCTTCTCCAATATTGTGTTGGCTCTTCTGGGTCTTCTCTCTCTCCATAAACTTTAGAATCAGTTTGTCGAGATCTATAAAATAACTTGTTGGGATTTGGATTGGGATTGCACTGAATTTATAGATCAAGTTGGAAGAACTGACATCTTGACAATATTGAGTCTTTCTATCCATGAACATGGATCTCTCTCCATTTATTTAGGTTTTTAAAAATTTCACTCATCAGAGTTCTGTAGTTCACTTCATACAGATCTTGTACATATTTTGTTACATATATACCAAAGTATTTCATTTGGGGGGGTGCTAATGTAAATGGTACTGTGTTTTTAATTTCAAATTCCACTTGTTCATTACTGGTATACAAGAAACCACTGACTTTTATATATTCACTTTGTATCCTGCAGCCTTGATATAACTGTTTATTAGTTCCAGGAGGTATTTTTGGTCAATTCTTTTAGATTTCTCTACATAGACAATCATGTCATCTACAAAGCGTTTTATTTCTTTCTTCTCAATCAGGATACCTTTTATTTTCCTTTTCTTGTCTTATTGCATTAGCTAGAACTTCCAGTACAATGTTGAAAATGAATGGTGAGGGGGTCATCCTTGCCTTAAACCTGATTTTAGTGGGAAAGCTTCTGGTTTCTCACCACACCTAATAGTCTTTAATGTTCACTGTAACAGCTCAAACAGTTTGGTATATATAAATAAAAAGTCAGTAATTATCTCCACCTTTCTATCTCATCCCTTTTGAGGAAACCAGTGTTAATAGTCTCGTGCCTTATTTCACATCTTTCTTTCTCCTTTATCTTTACATCAACATATGTAAATGCATAGAGTGGTTTTTATTTGTTTTGTTGCACAAAAACAGGGTCACACTATAGATATTACTCTACAACTTGCTACTTTCATTTATAATATATCAGAGCTATCTTCCAGGGCAAAACACATGATTCTAATTTATTCTTTCTGGTGGCTCTTTTGTACTCCAGAACATGAATATGCCATATTTTAGTACTCACATACCCTCTGTTAAATGGACATTCTATTTTTTACTATTACAACAATACAGCATGAAATGTCTTTGCATGTATAAACATATGAATTAATGTACAGGTTGAAAAGATTGTTAGCTCAAAGATTATAAATACTTAATATTTTGATAAACTCTGTCAGATCGCACTTTCCAGAAGTATGCAGCATTTCAATTCCCTACCATCTGACATTCACGCAATGGCCTATTTCCCCATATCTAATCAGCTCTGAATATTACTCATCTTTTCAGTTTTCTGCCAAATTGCTGTGCAAACAAATATAACTCACTAAGGTTTAATATGCATTACCCTAACTGCTTATGAGCTAGAGCACATGTTTATTTGCCATATTCATTTCTTGTTCTATGAATTTCCTCCTTAAATCCTACCACAGCTTGATTTCTTAAAAAGGAGAGCATGAGGCAAAACTTAAGTACTGCTGCTTTTTTTGATGGTGCAATATCAGCAGTGTGAATGAAGGAAAAGCAAAAAGAAGCAGAGAAAGTTAGGTTGTACATCACCAAGCTGGCCTGTGTTTCCTGAAGAAGCCCAGTTAGTTTTCTAGCATACAGGAAGTCTCTAACAGACCGAATTTAAACGCCAGGCTTTGGAAGAATCCATTGGAGAAACGGATGGAGAAGGAATTTATTTGCCAGCTCTCTCCTCCCTTGCTTTAAATTTTGATCATAACTCCATGGGAACTTAGCTTCCCCCTCCTTCTGGAAGATTTTACTCTCTAGCCTTATTAACAGCCACTGGGGAAGTCAGATCTTAGACTTTGCAAGTGCTGTGCTTCATACAACTCAGAAAGTTGCTGAGGAACCAGAGTGCTATTTCCCTTAAGTTTTCATTTAAAGATAGCAAAGCACAGTGGTTAAGAGTTAAGAGCTTGGGCACCGGAGCCAAACTGGTTTAAATCCTGGCTAAAACACATACTAGTTATATGATCTTGGACAAGCTGCTCAAGATCTCTGCACTTTAGTTTCCATTTCCACAACAGTAATAGCCTCGTAAGACTGTGGTGAGGATTTGGTTAATATTTATAAAGCTTTTAAAGTGGTGCCTGGCACACAGTAAGTACTCTATGAGAGCTAAGTAAAATAAATGCTACTTTTGTAAAATGAATTAAGGAGTCTTCCTTTAAAAAAAAAAACTTCTGAACTACACTGAACATTAATCAAAGAATTAGAATTTGGCTATAAAATACTGAATGCCTGGTTCTTTTTTAAATATCAACTTTTCTAATTTCTTGTATAGTTAGGAGTCTCCTAAAGCTTTCTTAACTCTCTTTGGGTCAAATTTATTAATTTATATTTTATTGTAAAATCATCTACTTCCTTAAAGTTTTCAAACATATTACCATGGAACTAACATAACACTGTCTGCTGATTCTTTTTAACTGTCTTTCATATAAAGGCAGTTCTGCTGCAAGAGTTATTCTGAAGATGTGAATTTGTTTCAACATGATTGGGAACAAAATTAGGGAACAATTTGAGCATACTCAAATTTCATGTCACTTTTACATGATTTTGTCCAGAAACACTAGATGAACACAGAAAACTGAATCAAGCTAGGTAGGAATACATAAAACAGAGACACACAGATCTCAAACATCTACCAGCTACCTCAGTGTACCACCCTTTGGGAGTCACACCTATCTCCATCTGGTATTAAAACTTGGCCTTCTGATTTCAGATTACCTCCTCCTACCATTTCAAAATAACTCAAGCTGCAATCCTTCTGAGGCACACTTCCACAAGCAAACTTCAGGCCTTTTTCAAGGTAAAGTGCCACAGTTATGATAATTTTATGTATTCCCTAATTTCGCATGTCTAAAACTGTGCTACATTTTGATGAGTGTTCCATCTTTATTTCTTATGTATCACAAACTAAGTTGTGCGTGTGTGTATGTGTTTGTGTGTGTGTGTGTGTGTGTGTTTAACAAAGTTTTTAAGTATTGTATTCCTAAACTCATTTTCCCCTAAGCCGTTTGTGGCTTTTATTGTGCAATTCTACATAGTGTGGTGATTTTTAAAAACAAGCTGCATTATAGCAGAAATGAGTGGCTATATATATAATGTGGTTACACCTCTTTCCTTATGCTTAACATTATATACTTCTTATTTCTTGTTTTCCTTAATGAGATGTGCCAAGGAATTTATCTATTTTATCAGTACTTTCTAAAACTCAACTTTTGGTTTTACTTACTGTCTTTTTCTCTCTTTAATTTCAGTATTCATTTTTATAATTCTCTCTCCCAACCTTCTTTTGGTTTATTTTATCACTTTGGTATAACTTAATTTGAATGCTTAGATTCACATGTATAACAACTTTTTATTTTAAAGTAAAATTTTAAGGTACAATTCTCTAATATAGATTTGACTATATTCCATAGGTTTTTAGACAAAGTGGTTCTCCTTTAAAACGATTTCTATATTATTTTATGTATTTCAGTAATATTCTATTATATATATATCTATATATCTATATATATATACCTATATATAATCTATAATCTATATCTAACTATATATATATATACACACACACTCATTTACTCTTTCAATTAGGAAATTACTTAGAAAAAAATGTTTAATTAGCAAGCACTTATATTTATGTCTACTTTTTTGTTGCTGCTTTCTAGTTTTACTGGTTTATATTCAGAAAACATAGTATCTTTACTTTTCAGAATTTACTAAGATTTTCCTCTTAGTCAAGATATATTCATGATTTCGTAAATGTTCTGGAGATATAAGAAAAAAATGTATTTTATCCAAAGTTCTAGATCTACTTGTATTTCTATTCAATGAAACAATGATAGTTTTCAAATACTCTATATTTTCATTTTTCTTGCCTACTTGAATTTCACATTCAAAAATAGATGTACTAAAGAAATGTGCTTTTTTTTTTAGAAATGTGCTTCATTTTAAATGTCTATTATTCTGACTATAAAAGTAATATGTATAATACAGTTATTATTCTTACTATAAAAGTAACATGTATCATATAATAAATGTTAAAATGGAACACTATCAGGAAGGAAAATTTAAATAGTCTATACTTCTGCCAAATAGTGCTAATTACTATTAACACTTTTATTATTTTGCTTTTCCATCTTTTCCCTTATATACATAAAAACACATTAAACTGGAATAGTACTACCACTGATACTGTTCTGTAGCTCTCCTCTTTAACTTAACATCATCACATGAACATTTCCAATGTCATTAAATATTATTTGAAAATACATGTTTAATGGCTACATAATATTCCACTGGGAGGCTACATAAGATTTTATCTAATTAGTCCCTGTTACATTTCTAAGACACCAATGTTTTTAATATTATAAAAACAATTGTTAAAATAATATTTATTATTACAAATAATCTTTCTTATTTATTTTATTTATTTATTTTAAATTATGTTATGTTAGTCACCATACAGTACATCATTATAGTTTTTGATGTAGTGTTCCATGGTTCATTGTCTGCTGGATTTTCTTTGGATGGTTTTCTAGAAATGTAGAGTTATTGATATAAAGGTACAAATACTTCTCGAGTTCTAGTTACATATGACCAATACTTTTCCTAAATAATTAATGCCAATTAACTCTAACAGTGTACAAGACAGACCATTTATTCAATGTCAGCCAAGAGGTATATAGTAAAGTTGATATTACTCAGGCAAAAATAATTTAAAAAACTTTCACAAATTAAAATATTTATTTGCCCTAAGTATTTTCTTTTATGACTTTTCCACTGTCTATAGGATTTTAGTGCTTTTCTCATCTATTTGTATATGCTTGTCGACTGAACAGATTATCTTTCCTCTGTCATATTTTAAGCAACAATGTATTAAAATGCAGTTAAGTAGCTTTTTTTACACCAAGAAGTTTTGGAATTCTATGCAAATATTATATTTTCCTTTGTGATTTGCACTGTTTTGAGCTTACAATTCTTCCTGATAGACTGTTTATAAATGTCCACTTTAGTCACTTCTAGTTTTTTTTCCTTCATTTTTTAAGGCTTTACTTTGTACATCAAAGCTACTTATAAGACATGAGATGACGATTAAAATCAATGTTTTTCTTAAAAGCAAGCCAACTGCTTTGGCACTATTTATTTAATAACTTTTCCCATCCACGACTGACGTGTGATGTCTTCTTTCCCATATTCTATGTTCTTACATATAATTGGGTCTGTTTGGGAGTTATCTAACTCTGCTCTATTGACCTCCTATTCTATTCTTGTGTCAAAATGAAAATGATTTAATTACTGCAGGTATCAAATGTGTGTTAACACAGAGGCTATGTGTCTAATTTCTCTTCTTAAAAAAATGTAGCTCCCTATGACCCAGCAATTGCACTACTAGGTATTTACCCCAAAGATACAAATGTAGTGATCCAAAGGGGCACCTGCACCCCAATGTTTATAGCAACAATGTCCACAATAGCCAAACTATGGAAAGAGCCCAGATGTACATTGACAGATGAGTGGATAAAGAAGATGTGGTATATATATATACACACACATATACACACACACACATATATACACACACAATGGAATATTACTCGGCTTTCAAAAAAAATGAAACCTTGCCATTTGCAACAACATGAATGGAACTAGAGGGTATTCTGCTAAGCAAACTAAGTCAGTCAGAGAAAGAAAATTATCATATGATCTCACTCATACGTGGAATTTAAGAAACAAACAGAGGAGCACAGAGGAAGGGAGAGAGAAATAAAATAAGATGATATCAGAGAGGGAGACAAACCAAAAGAGACTCTTAACCATAGGAAACAAACTGAGGGTTCCTGGAGGGGAGGTGAGTGGGGGGATGGGGTAACTGGGTGATGGGCATTAAGGAGGGCACATGATGTAATGAGCACTGGGTGTTATATATAAGAGATGAATCATTGACCTCTACCTCTGAAACTAATAATACACTATATGTTAATTAATTAAATGTAAATAAAATAAAATAAATGTAGGTCGATGATTATAATCTTCTTATATAACAAGAAAAATCACATTAAGAATTCTGACTGGAATTGCATGAAACCTCTAAATTCAGGGACTTATAAGTCTTTTTTTATGTACATTAGTAAATTTTTATAATTCTTTGCCTAAATTTCACATAGTTCTTTTTGAGATCATTTTTAAGAGTTCTGTTGTTAACTTCCAGGAATGGGATTGTTTTCCATTACTTGGTAGACTCTGAGTGAAAAAAGACAGATTCATAGTTGCTACTTTTGGATTAAAACTGAAAAATAGTGATATCACAGTTCCTGGAGACACACTATGGATCCACTAAAAATCTTGATTTGTGGCAGTTAGAGTGAGGCGATCAATACCGGATAGGGTACTTGGTTAAATGGGACATTTAACACAGTCGTTAACTCCAAAGGCAGAATGAAGCACCATTCTATTCCTAAGATTTAGAAGGAAAGGAAAAAGGCATGTTTCAGATCAAATTAAGGACAGAGGGGGAAAAAATGGCAAGACTGGTTAAGGTCCAATGTTATGGGCTGTTACTAACAGCCAGTGCTTTGGGCTGAGGGTGGAGTAAAGAATATAAATGGAATAATGCCATTATGCTGCTTTGTACATTTGTCCACACTTTTTCTACTCCTCTTTGTCTCTCCGAATTCCTACGAAAACCAGGTCCTCCATAATGAATCAATCAGAAGGTAGTATTACTTTATGCCCTGTCATTAAAGAACGTACGTCAAGGCCCATGCTTATGTATACACGTACCATTCTCAACCCCCGGGTGGCATGTTTCACAAGGACAGTCATTACTTTCTATTGGTTTATAAAAATTTATCTGCCAAATAGATACCATGGCTCTTGTTTGGTAACAGAGGTCACCTTGCCTGAGTCAAGTTGTTACTCAGCTTTTTGTCAGTCTAAATTAGAGGTCAACAGATAGTACATTGTCTTTTCCCTAAAATGAAAGGTATGGTTTTGTTTTCTGGTCATCCTTAGACTCCTACACACCCCAAGTTCCCAGGGATGTCCTGGATTCTTGGAAAAGCAGACTACAATCCACAGTGCTGGGTTGTTGCTTCTGGTTCCGCCCAGAGAACCAGGCATGGCAGGGGCACAGTGAGGCCCAGGTGCTGGAAGAAATGAAAGCATCTACATACCCCGCAGAGATACCCAAACTACCATATGATTCAGTGTTCACACTACTAGGTATTTACCCAAAGAATATGAAAATACTAATTTGAAAGGATACATGCACCCCTATGTTTGTTGCAACATTGTTTATAATAGCCAAATTATGGAAGCAGCCCAAGTGTCTTATCAATTGTCGAATGGATGAAGAAGAGGCGGTATATATATACAATGGGATGTTACACAGCCACAAAAAAGAATGAAATCTTGCCATTTGCAACATGGATGGATCTACAGGGCATAATGCTAAGCAAAATAAGCCCATCAGAGATAGACAAATACCATATGATCTCACTCACATGTGGAATTCAAGAAACAAAATAAACAGAGGGGAAAAAAAAGAGACAAATCAAAAAAACAGACTTGTAACTACAGAGAACAAACTGATGGTTACCAGAGGGGAGAGGGTTGGGGGGAGGGTGAAATAGGTGATGGGGATTAAAGAGCACACTTATTTGATGAACACTGAGTAACGCATTGAAATGCCAAATCACTACATGGTACACCTGAAATTAAAAGAAAAGAAAAGAAGGAAAAAAAAGATCTCTAGTCTTCCATATTGCTGGCAATGAAGTTTATGAAACCCCAAAGCAAGCTGCTTATGAATTTTAGTAACTTTTGAAGATTAAATACTAAACATGGATTAGAAAAGAGAGAGAAATTGATTGAAAGCTGAAATCTTGTTGGAAGGCCCGATACTGGTAAAATTCTCATTTTATATTTCCATATAAAATCCATTTCTGCATCTGCTTTAGAAATGTTCAGAAAATTGTGAAATATATTACTTAGGGTCTCAGTTGTTAATATACATGAAGGTGACTGATTTTTTTTTTTTATTGTGGTAAAAAGTACATAACATTAAAGTTACCATCTTAATCATTTTAAAGCGTACAGTTCAATAGTGTTAAGTATATTCATATTGTTGTGAAACATATCTCTAGAATCTTTTTCATCTTGCAGAACTAAAACTTGATACTCATTAAATGCTAACTTCACCCCACCCCCACCCCACTTCCTTGGTAACCACCTTTCTACTTTTTGTTTCTTTGATTTTGTTTCTTGTTTCTATGATACTTTAGATATTTCGTATGACTGGAATCATACCGTCTTTGTCTTTTTGTGATTGGATTATTTCACTTAGCATAATGTCCTCAGGGTTTAACAGTGCAGCATGTGACAGAATCTCCTTTTCTAAGGCTACATGCTATTTCATTGTATGTATGTATCACCTTTTTTAAAATTTTTTTATTGTTATGTTAATCACCATACATTACATCATTAGTTTTAGATGTAGTGTTCCATGATTCATTGTGCATAACACCCAGTGCTCCATGCAGAATGTGCCCTCTTTAATACCCATCACCAGGCTAACCCATCCTCCCATCCCCCTCCCCTCTAGAACCCTCTGTATCACCTTTTCTTTATCCATCCACCTTTCAATGGACTTCTGGGCTGCTCTCATCTCTCGGCTATTGTAAATAATGCTGCAATGAACATGAGTGTGCAAATCTCTCTTGCAGGTCCTGCTTTGAATCTTTTGGGGTATATATTCATAAGTAGGATTGCTGGATCATACAATAATTCTATTCTTAATCCTTAAGGGACCTCTATACATAAGAAGGTGATTGATTTTAAATTCAGTGTTCGAAAACTTTAAAACTACCTTCTTTTTTATTGTATGGTTTCAGAATGAACAATGTCTCCTTTTTGCCTTGGCTATCAGGTAGTCCAGAATCAAAGTCAAGTCTTAATCATACAAAATGTGCTAGTCCTTATAATCTTCATTTGTGTGTTACTCTAGGTTCCACTCAGCCTCTTTTGGTAGCCAGGAAGTCAAGCCAGTAAAGAAGAGAGGATTTATGGCAAAGACACAGAGACCATAAAGGGAAGCCTGCTGGCCACCAATGCTGCACTTGCCCACCCTGTGTCTCTCTCCTGCAGGCTCAGCACTTCTCTCCTGCTATCTCTGTGTCTTTTTTCTCCAAGTGCAATCTCTTATCCTTCTCAACCACACAGTCTCTTCTGACAACTCAGTTTCTGTTCCCTCGTAAATGGAGCCTGCACGTGGCCTCTCCAAGTCCCTGTCTACAACATGACCTTTCAGTTTCACTTTCCACCCACTGGCTTGTTCTCTTGGTACTTCCAGGTGCAAAATTAAGGGAGGAATCAGACCCAAGCCAGTCCATACAAGTCCCTTGGCCAGTCTTCAGGCCAAGTGTCCACTCTCAGTTCTATCAGTTAATACTCAGAGAAAATGGGGTCATGAGCTATAAAACATGGCTGCCTCCATCTTTTCTTGAGGGCCCACACAGGACCTTTCTTTCCTCATAGAAGAGGCTGAGCAGAGACAGACACTGTGTATGACATATTTATCTGGTCCATCTTTATATGACCACAACATGTAAAACACACATGCTCTAACATTCTATATCTCTGACTTATGGCTATCTCCACATTTGGGTAAACACACACACACAGATTATGTTCTCTCGTCTTGATTCCAATTTTTATTTTCACTTTCACTTTTAGTTTTTTAAAAAAGATTTATTTAAATTAAATTTAATTAACATACAGCATATTATTAGTTTCAGAGGTAGAGGTCAGTGATTCCTCAGTTGCATATAACACCCAGGGCTCATTCCAAGGGCCCACCTTAATGTCCATCACCCAGTTACCCCATCCCCCCAACCCACCTCCCCTCCAGCAACCCTCAGTTTGTTTCCTAGAGTTAAGAGTCTCATGGTTTGTCTTCCTCTCTGTTTTCATCTTATTTTATTTTTTCTTCCCTTCCCATATGTTCATCTGTTTTGTTTCCTAAATTCTATCACTTTCAGTTTATTATGTATACTCTTGCAAGCTTCCACAAAAACTTCCTGAAATCAGATGGAACATACAATAAACAGAAAATCCACAATGATAAACAAAATAAACCTAATTTTATAGAAGTTGACCCTATTTTGAAGGCCATTTTTATACTAAAAAATTGCAGTGTTTCAACATTATTGAGAAATTTAGAATTTTGAAAAGAGATTCCAGGAAAGTAGTGACTTCTGCTCAAATATTTAAAGGGGTGGGGGGAACAACTTCATTTCCTAATCCTTTTTTAGAAGGCAAAAGGTCAAGAGGCCCACTCCTCCCCTGGTTTCTAGCTGTTCTTTCCCATCTATGGAAAGAAGGAGGTCACTAGTCCATGGGGTGAGGACAAAGGAGTCTCCATCTTACCCATGGGGTTCTCATTTGGCCTCTTTTTACCAATATGTCTCGCGCTCTCTCTGGACTTGCTTTCAATATGTGCCGTTATTTTTCCTTCCTACACAAGATCTAAAAAGCTGAAATCCCATTAGGATGACGCTGAGAAAGACCCTTAAAGATGCCTATGTTCTTACTTATGACTGTTTCCACACTTCAGCAATCAGTGACCTGAAATATGTCTATCTCTTCGCTGTCTTTCTGTTTAAATTAACCAGTTCTCAAATTCTCTGGTTCCCTTTACTCTTATAAATTATTAAGGACTCCATGGGTTTTATCTATTGATATTTATCATATTAGAAATTGAAACTGGGAAAATTTTAAAATATTAATTCATTAAAATAACAACAAAATGTATGACAGTCATATAAATCTATTTATTTATTTATTTATTTATTTATTATTTTTTTTAAGATTTTTATTTATTTGACAGAGAGAGAGGGAACACAAGCAGGGGGAGTGGGAGAGGGAGAAGCAGGCTCCCCGCTGAGCAGGGAGCCTGATGCGGGGCTCGATCCCAGGACCCTGGGATCATGGCCTGAGCCGAAGGCAGACGCTTAATGACTGAGCCACCCAGGCGCCCCTAAAGCTATTTAAATAGCTATTAAATATCTGTATTTTACAAAACAAAAAATTAAGTTGAAAGAGTGGCACTGTTTCCCATTTTTTGCACATCTCATGAATAGAAGACAGTTGGATCTTCGTATCTACTTCTGCATTCAATCTGTACACTTATTAGGAAATGAGAGTAAAAAGGGTACATAACATCTTACTATTATTATGATAATAGCTCTGACCTTGTTGACCACAGTTTGAGAACTACTGGTTCTGAGAACTACTGGTTCAGTGACTGACCTGACTTTTGGTTTTGATTAACCTTCTTTGCAGATTCTGCCAATGTGCCCTGTAGAGTTCAAAGAATTATTCTTGTTTGTCTATAAATTACGAAAAGAGGTTTCTCTGGCCACCAAACAATGGAACATTCTCTCCACCCAGGAACTGGAAGGGAAGGTGCCTTTTCCCCCTCCTCTCAAATGCCTAACGACCCTAATCTTTTCTGACCACATGTATTTTACAAAATGGGGAGAAGGAATGCTTCAGCTGCAAACTCCCACCCTCAGCTCCAAACTCTGCTAGAAACCCCTAGTCATATTTCTAAGAAGACTGACATCTGTCACAATACATGGAAGCAAGAGAAAAGATAACTGAGGTTTGTATAACAGCAGCTTTTAGCCTCTCTAGATTCAAAATACCTACAAAAAAAACCAACAACAACAAATTGAGGTCTCCAAATTCTTTCCATAAACTCTCGTTCAAATTCAGGTTTACACACAAAACACATGCAAGGCAGTTTCAAGGTATTTCCACGCATAAACCACAGGGCTGGCTGCTTCCTCTCTAGGTTTTGCCTGGGTGTTGAATGGTTTACCTGTCATCATCTTTCTTTAGTGGATGGTCCACATTTTTTGCTTTCCTACCCTGAGTCTTCTAACACCGAACGCAAGTAACGAGATGCAGTTGGTTTTTCAATAATATCTCTCCCAAGAGGATGGCAGGGAGAAGGTAAAAGAAAAAAGATACACAGGTTTGAATGCAACAACTTTCAAGACTGCCTCTGGCAAATTTCAGAATCTTAAGGACAAAGGCTCTTGGAAGTTATTCAACGAATGGGGAATATCCTGCTCAAGGCCAAAACCTGCAGCCAGAACACTAATGTATTTACACAAAGAAAGCTGCTCAAGTACCCTATGCCCCCATTACCCTTCATGGAGAGCGAAAGAGATTGTATACTTTGAATAACAGCTATATACAACAAAAGTTCTACTGTCACACTAAACAGCAAATTACATGAGAGCTCAGTTTATATAATGTCTAGTTGCCAGTACTTATTTTCTGGGCTCAAAACTTTTGACAAAATTATTCTCAACAAAAAAGCTGCCTGCTGAAATTGGAAATTGCTGATAGCTGATGTCATGAAAGTTAGCGGGACAGTAAAGGCTGTGACTACTGTCCCTACTTATGAAAGCGGCTGCAAGTTTGGACCTTTGGTTGCTAAGTTTTGCGTTTCCTGGAATTCTAGAGTCTGTAAAGGGGTCTTAGAGATTGCCTAGCACAGTGACTCACTCCTCCGATAAACTGACGTCCCTGGATACTAAGGGACTTGTCAAGGTCACAGGCTCACTTGGTTGCACAGCCCAGGCTCAAAACATGGGTCTGTCTCTTTAATTTTTTTTATCTACTGATCTTTTGATTCAAACAAACCTCAAAGAGCCTCTTCAAAAAGATACCGAAACCCAGGCGAATGTCTCATTGAATTGCTATGAGCAAAGGAAAACATTACACTGCAAATTCTGAAATCACCTGATCCTTCAGAGAATCCAGATAACAATACATTACAACAAACATGAATATAAAGTTAAGCACAAAGCACCACTAATGCCTCCGTCATTACCCCATTACCCAGGCCAGACATCTGGAAGCAGGACTCACTGGTATACCATGGGCACGGACCGTGCAAATGCTGGCTGTCAATGGCAGCAACTGACTTATGCTGGCTGGGAGTTAACTCTGCTTCTCTCCACTCAATTTCTCCTACACATTTAGTCATCAGATCCTTACCATCCTTCTTGAACCCATGCCCTTTCCAACGTGCTTCCAAGTAAACCACCTTTGTCCTTGACGGGGGCCTGCGCCACATCCTGCTACCTAGACTTTGCACTTGTTTCTCCTTTCCCAGCCAACTGTTGCCTTTCTCTGATGTCCATCACTTTTCAAACTTACCCTTCTAGGCAAGGTTGAATGGTCTGCGTTCACATGATCACTCATAAGGCAGAATGGGTCTTTCCTTTGCTGAAAATCAAGAGACTGCAGATCTTTCATGCCATTGTACAATCTGCATTAAATTAAAGCTATCATGCTATTTTACAATCTGCATTAAATTAAAGCTATCTATGATCACATTATTTTACCTTTTCTTGCGGATTTTAAGTTGAAAGGAATGGAGTTCTTGTTTTCTTCATAGTGTGTCTCCCCATATGTCAGCATTTTTGCCAAAAACATATGAGAACAAATCAATAAATATTTATAAATAAAGAAACATTCATTTTTTAAAAAATATCAAGTCAAGATTTAATTGTACTACTATAAGCACCCAGCCTCAGGGCCTCCGCACTGTCAGCGC
Source organism: Mirounga leonina (assembly GCF_011800145.1). Classification (NCBI taxonomy): domain Eukaryota; kingdom Metazoa; phylum Chordata; class Mammalia; order Carnivora; family Phocidae; genus Mirounga; species Mirounga leonina. Next base: position 60,981,022 of record NW_023270316.1, on the reverse strand, counting down.
CTCTGTCTTAAACATTCTTTTCCCAGATGTCAGCACGATTCACTACCCCAACTTTCAAGTCCTCTGCTCAAATTACACCTTCTCAATGAAGCTTAACGTGTCCATCCTTTTGAAAACTGCAACTCGTCTCCTCTCCCCTGCCCTCACATTCCCAATCCCCCTTACTCTGCTGTTTTTCCCATAGCATCTATCACCTTGTAACATACAGAAGTTATTGTATTTTTTTGTTTACTAAATGCAACATACACAAGGAAAGGGATTGGAGCTGAGTGGTCACTGATGGATCTCAAACACTCAGAACCCTGACTAGCATATAGAAGCTACTCAACAGATGTTTGTTTAAAGAACTGAATACAAGAATTAAAATGCTATTTTAAGAAAATCTGAAGTTATTTTAAGTAAAATGTTATTTTAAGCTCACTATTAATATACTTTTGAAATATGTGAAAATAATAGTATCCAATATGCTATACGTATTACATAGTATAATATTTTTTAGTAACGGCTTCAGTAAGTATGACTACCCAGAGAAGGTGTGAATGAAAATACATACAATTATCAGACATTCAAATAATTTTTAAAAAGGAAAGAGAGCCTAGTTGCCAAGCTATTACTTTTTGTAATCAGCACCAAATGTATTTTTTTTTAAATATTTATTTATTTAATTCTTTAAGAGAGAGAGAGAGGGCGGGCTTGGGTATGAGTGCAAGGAGGGGAGGGGCAGAGGGAGAGGGAGAGAAACTCAAGCAGACTCCCTCATGATTGTGAGGCTCCACACCTAGTGCGGAACTGGACGCAGAGCTCAATTTCAGGACCCTGAGATCATGACCTGAGCTGAAACGAAAGGCCAGACGCTTAACCACTTGAGCCACCCAGTCACCCCAACGCCAAATATACTTTTGACTCAAATCTCAGGACTAATCAATGTTTCACTTCCTAGGTCAATAGGAAAACACAATAATGTACTGCTCTTTTAAAAACTTGAGATATAACTGACATATAACATTATATTAGGTTCCGGTATATAACATAAGATTCAATTTGTATATATCGTGATGTGTTGCTTTACATGGTTAACTATTTCTAATCATGGTCTCTGTACAAAAATGTTAAATTATCTTTTTCTGGATTTAAATTCACAAATTTTCAGCCTGAACATTATTCAAACCAATAAAAATGCAGAGAGCAAGGAGTAAGCAAAAATTACATATAAAACCCAGTTTTACTAGCCCCCAAAAAAGGTGCTCACCAGAAACAAACTGGTTTAAAATTATTATTTAAAAAAATTATCTTTGGGGTCGCCTGGGTGGCTCAGTCAGTTAAACATCTGACTCTTGATTTCAGCCCAGGTCATCATCTCAGGGTTGTGAGACGGACAGAATCCTCCCATTGGGCTCCATGCTCAGCAGGGAGTCTGCTTCTCTTCTCCCTCTGCCCTTCCCCCACACGCTCTCTTTCTCTCCCTCTCTCTCTCTCTCAAATAAGTAAATAAGTAAATCTTTTTAAAAAATAAGTTCTGCTTTAAAAAAATTATCTTTGAACTTAGATGGCAAATAATTATGTAACAAATCAGTCTTTAATTTCAAATAAAATTAACCTTATCAAAAAGTAAAGTTCAGGGCGCCTGGGTGGCTCAGTTGGTTAAGTGACTGCCTTCGGCTCAGGTCATGGTCCTGGAGTCCCTGGATCGAGTCCCACATCGGGCTCCCTGCTCCTCAGGGAGCCTGCTTCTCCCTCTGACCCTCCCCCCTCTCATGTGCTCTCTCTCTCTCTCATTCTCTCTGGCTCAAATAAATAAATAAAATCTTAAAAAAAAAAAAAAGTAAAGTTCATCTCTTCTTGAAATGAACAGAATCTCTGCTATAAAAGTAATAATTACCATTTATTAAGGCCTTTATATAAATTATCTCATGTAATCCTCATAAATCCTCAAGAGGCACATATTATTATTCCCAATCTAGAGCGAGTAAATTAAAGTTTATGTAAGGTTAACCACCTCACCATCATTATCCAGCTAAAAGATGGGAGCGCCGGAAGTGAGATGCAGGTTTCTCTGGAAGCAAAGTTCACACCTCAACCACCAGGATGCCTTCCCCAGATATCTGCCCCTGATGTGTGAAGGCTAAGTGTGTTGACGGTGATCTCTACCAGGAACTCTGAGTAGCCCTACCTGACAGAGGCCAGGAGGAGAGTGCAATCGCCTCCTCCATAGCAAAGAGCTGATGAAAAACAACTTCTAGAAGGCTGACTAGACTGTAAGCATGAAAGGGAAAGGAGAAAGAACTTCTGGGCAGAAATGCAAATGAAATTGGTTGGCTTTAATTCTCCTCAACACTACTACTGAGGTTCCATTCGTGTAAGGCTCTCGACTGGGCACTGGAAGGAGCCATGCATATGTTTCCTGCGTTCAAGTGGCTCAGGCTAATGGAGGTCAAGAAAACAAGGAAATGTGCGCTTATGAAATGTCTCCTATTTGCCAGACCCTTTCACGAACTATACATACTCTCTTATTTCATACACAATATAAATGAAACATACATGTAAACTGATAAGTATCACATAAATACTAAGGCAGAAATTTGAACTAAGTGCTATGAGAACCCTTAAGAAGACCTTTTCACTCTGCCCTGGAGTACCGCAGGCTTCTCAGAAGAATGGATTTGGGGCTTTAATGAATTCTTAAAGGTAGGCAAGGAGCTTCTGGAGGGGAAGAAGCAAGCCGAGAGCAAGGGGACTCCATGTCCATGGGCACTGATGTGTGAACCAAACAAGTCTGATATTTGGGTAGGAGGGTTGTGACAGATGAGGCTGATGAAATGGGCAGGAATTGAGGGATCTGAATTTTATCCTTCTGGAAGTTGTTGAGAGTCTATACAAGAGGAGTGGCATGATTACACCAGAATTTTGAATATCTGATGGCAGAGGGTTGGAGGGAACTAGAGACAACAGATAGTAGGACCGATCTGGGGCTTCATGTAGCAGCCCAGGCAAACCATGCAAGAGACAGGAATTTTAAAAGTACCAGTGGGAACAGACATTGAGGGAGAGTCTGGAGAGTGTTCTGAGGTCAGTGGGCCAGGGCAGTGGTTGCTGTGATATTGGAGGGGAAATGCGGATCTACTCTAACTCCTATTTCTGGTTGGGGCTATTCAGTGATGCCATGTCCTGAAGGGATGAGGAGAAAGAGCACATGCTGGGGAAAAGGGAATGCTCTCCAGTTAGAATACGCTAACCCAGAGGGGTCCTGGAGACTCCCAGGTAGGAATGCCAAGGAAGCATCGAGAGTCCGGGTTCAGGCTCAGGAGGACAGAATGGGCCCCCGGTCTCAAGAACTGTAGATGTAGGGATAACTAAGCTGCAGGAGTCGTTCACAAAGAAAGAGAAACAGCCCCAGGGAGAGGCCTGGCAGCACTGACATCAAGAGCCAGTAGGAGAAATCTGGAGAGAACTCAGGGTTGACTAAATTTAAAACACCACACCACATACCCAACCATGACACCATGCAACCTGCTGAAAAGCACTTTTCCAGCCCCTTTCTCTCCTATCTATGATAGACAAGATCGGGGCGGAAGAAGCTGCCCTATCTTGACTTCTCTCCAATCCAGGAAACGAGTTGGACCTGAGTTATTGCTAAGGATGGAAAAGCTGTACTGTTCTTTGTGCCAATACGGTTAGCAGTCTTTTTGCAACCATGTAATTTGCTTCAGTTGAGCTAAAGGTCTATACTGATGGTTGTCTCCTGATGCTAAACCAGTATTTATAAAAATGCAATATTCACTGATAACTGAGGGAAGGGTTATTCCCCCATCTGTAAGGAGATGGAGATGAGTGGATTGTGGAGCCTATATTCAAGGTGCAGAGCAGTAAATAAACAGGGAGGGGCACCCATTTTGGAAACAAAAACTCTGGGTTACCACGACCCTGAGTCACTATAGCATTCTACAGTAAAACAAAGAAACACAGCCCAGCACTGAACCCCCACTGAACCCCAGGGACTAGGGCGTATCGAATGCTGCTCTCCTCTCCGCTGCCACAAACTTAGAGCCAGCAAGCAGGCAGCCTGTTTTCCAGACTGTCTCAGATCACTGTGTAGGTGCAGTAGGTCCAGGTGATGGCAATCCAGCGACAGGAAGGGCTATAAAAGAATAACTGCTTCCCTCACACATTTTGGCTCTAGTGAGTTCTCAGGCTTTATAGCAAAAGAATAAATGTCAGGTGGCTCTTTGGGGGGTCGGTTTCATGACTGCCGTTGTCAAGGTACTTTGGGAGGAATGCCTTCAAAGGTGATTGACATGGAAATGCCACATCAGTCCCTCTGGGCTCTGAACTTTGCCATCTAAATATCAGTGACATGAGAACCATGGTCCAACTCTATAGTTTATATAAAAGATTAGCTCCAAGTGAACATCAGCAAAATATTTGTGCACACAGAGAATATTCTTATATGCCCGGACGGAAATGGTTAAGAAAAGATTTGTGAAACAAGACTGATTCCTAGTGTTGTAAAACTTTGTAGGGGCACAGACAGCTGTCTGAACGTTGGGTCTATAAAACTCAAGACTCCTAAATAAATAGAGAGTGACAGAGCCCCAGTGGCTGACAGCATTTCCACCTCCCACACTTCACAGTCCACTAGAGTAAGGGTGTCTCTGGTGATAAGAAATTTGCTACATCTTCCCCAAATATCATTCAGAGCATCTTCAGTAATCTGCACACCTCTCTGAGTTCAACCTTTTCCTGTGAGTGATGAAGGTTAAAATGGCAACAACCTAGATGAGAAAATTTTTGGCAGAAAAATTAGCCTTTGACAGTCCATGTTTTTTCAAATCACTGGTGAATTACTATGGTGACACAGCAAAAATCAAAAGATAGGACCAGGGCGCCTGGGTGGCTCAGTCGTTAAGCATCTGCCTTCAGCTCAGGTCATGATTCCAGGGTCCTGGGATCGAGCTCCACATCGGGCTCCCTGCTCAGCGGGAAGCCTGCTTCTCCCTCTCCCACTCCCCCTGCTTGTGTTTCCTCTCTCGCTGTGTCTCTCTCGGTTAAATAAATAAATAAAATCTTTAAAAAAAAAAAAAAAAAAGACAAGGACCAGAATTCAGTTGAACCATCCTATGGAGTAGGCCACCATTAAGATACTTCCTCCCCTTGGAACTGGTCTGCTAAATCCACAAGACATGGATTTTCACCGTCTTCCTGGTGACCACCAATGGAAGACGAGGCTGTTGCTAAGACAATGACGTGGAAAGGAGCTAATATTATGGAGCACTTGACATGCGTGGGCACTATTCTCAGAGCTTTATATGTGTACTATGTCAGATAATCCTCACAACAAACCTATAAATGGTTATAATTATTATCCCCATTTTACAGTTAAGGAAACTAAGGCAAAGAGAGTCAAGCAACTTGCCCAGGGTGACACCACTTGTGAAAACAGCTGTGATTAAGCTCAGGCAGTCTGATTCCAGTGCCTGTGGTCTTAGCCTCTCTGTACTGTCCGTGCAACAGACAATACTAATTAACTCACTCATTAATTTGTCTGTGAATATTTACAGAGCACTTGTAATTCACGGGCACTGCGCTGGGTGTCAGGGATGTAACAGAGAGTCAAGCAGACACAGTCACTGCCTTGTGGAGCTTATGCTGAATATTCACATTAATCGAGTAATCACACAAATGAGTATAAAATGACAACTCTGACAGCCGCTACAGAGGACGGGCATGCAGTGCTATGACACTTATAATCCAGGGATGGGAACTGCTGAAAGACCAAGGAAGACCTTCCCAAGGCAATGAAAATGAAACTGAAATCTGAAGGATGAGAGTTAAGTAGGCAAGGAGAAAGGAAGCTCCATCAAGGCAGAGGCTCGGAAGCTGGTGGGCATAAGCGACTGAAAGTAGCTGAGGCTAAACTCCAGAAGGAAGGGCACTGAGCAAAAAAAGGCTGTGGAGGGAAGGACCAGACCCGGCAGGGTCACATGGGCCATGGGAAGACTTTGGGCCTGTGCCCAAGAGCAAGGGAAAGCCACTGGAGAGGGCTGGCAGGGGATAGGACAAAATCAAATGTGTATTTTGAAAAGATGTTTCTAGCTCCAATATGGAAAAGAGACTGGAAGAGGCAGAATGGATATGGGATGACCAGTGAGGAAGTCAACTGAGGTCCAAGGAGGAGACTATGAGCAGGGCGAGGGTAGTGGTGGTCAGGGGTGATGAGGATGCTGAGGATGACGATGATGACGACGACAATGGAGTGGAAGCTGAGAGGTACTTGGGAGGCAAAAACCAGCAAGTGATGGACAGGGCAGAGTCGAGCGAAGAGGAAGGAAGAGGACTCCAAAGAGCCCTGGCTCATGCAACCAAGTGGACAGTGGTTTCACTCAAAGAAATAGGGAACTCTGAGAAAGACTAGGTATGTGGGGAGGCATGTGAGTCTCATTTTGGACCTAGTGAACTGGAGGTTCCTTTGAGATATTCAATAGGAAATATGAAGGCCTGGGAATGTCAGAGAAAAGGTCTGAAAAGAGATCAAAAAGTAAGAGTTATTGTCATATGTGTAACAAATGAAGCCATGACACAGGTAAGACAGCCCAGAGAGGGGAGAGATGAGGGCCTAGAAGCAAATGTGGAGAAACTCCAACACCAAACCAAAGCTGGCTAATGGACACCCTATGATGTAAACAGAGACAAAACAGCCAGAAAACAGGAGGAAAACCAGGAGAGTACGGGGCTGTGGATGTGCATAAAGAAACTATTTCAGGAAGAAAGAGCAGAGCTAAATGCTGCAAGGAGGTCAAACATGTTGACGACTTAAAAATGTCAGCTGGATAGATCCACAAGGAGATTTTCTGTAACCAACGCCAGAGCTGTTTGGATAGACTGATGGCAGTGGAAGCCAGACTGCAGGGGTCCAAGTAGCAAAGGGGGAATGGGGAAATGCAGAAAGTCACTACTATGACAATTCTTGTGAGAAGTGTGATTATAAGGAGAGAAGAGAGACAGAACACCAGGAGGATAGGGAAGAGCTGTGATGTCTCTGTTCTCATTAAAAAAACAAAAACAAAAACAAAAAAACCCCAAAAAACAAAATAAGGGCGCCTGGGTGGCTCAGTCAGTTAAGTGCCTGAGTCTTGATTAGGCTCAGGCCATGATCTCAGGGTTGTAAGATCGAAGCCCGCATTGGGCTCTGCACTCAGAGGGGTCTGTTTGGGGTTCTCCCTCTCCCACTCCCTTTGCCCCTTCGCTCTGTGCTCTCTCTCTTAAATAAATAAATAAATAAATAAATTTTTTTTTTTAAGATTTTATTTATTTATTCATGAGAGACAGAGAGAGAGAGAGAGAGAGAGGCAGAGGGAGAAGCAGGCTCCCAAGGAGCAGGGAGCCCGATGTGGGATTCGATCCCAGGACCCTGGGATCATGACCTGAGCCGAAGGCAGACGCTTAACCATCTGAGCCACCCAGGTACCCATAAATAAGTATTTTTTAAAAACCTATAAACCTCGAGTGTGTTTAAAAACCAAGGGCAGGTCGCCTGGGTGGCTCAGTCGGTTAAACATCTGCCTTCGGCTCAGGTCATGATCCGAGGGTTCTGGGAGCTCCCTCTCCCCCTACTCATTCTCAATCTCTCTCTCTCTCAAATAAATAAATAAAATCTTTAAAAAACAAAAACCAATGGACAGGATCCAGGGAGGAGAGAGAGATTATTGAGGTATAAGACTAAGAGAACGTTACCTGGAACATAATATACTCATCACTTCCTAGCCGTTGCCTTTCTGGAACAGAGATATACTACTTGATGTGGTCAAGAGAAGAAGATGACCACCTTCTGAAATAGTAACACAATGTCCTCATAAGGCCATCCTTTGTGGCAGATGACTTCTGGAGATAGTGTATAAATGATTTCAACCTACCATGTACTCTACTGAATCTCCTCAGCACCCAATTTAAAATATAGGGCAATTAGGGTATTCTATAGATATGGATGCTACAGAATCAGTGTAAACGGGGGACTAAGAAGGCCATCAAAAATTCATAATTGCAATGGAGATGCCACAAAATAATCTTGGGCCTCAAAGAATGCCCTTAGCATCTGCATTCACTACCACTTGACTGAGTTTTTAGGGAATATGCAGGTACTGAACAAAAGATGACAGGATTACACGTACAATGACATAACTGGGGAGAGAAGCTGGTCCTTGAGACATTCTAAGAAGGTCTGTGATCCACACAAATACTGACAACATAGTAACTCCCATAAAAACAGTAAGTATTTCCTTTGACAAAACCACCTTCAGTGAATTATACCGTATGAATACATAGTAAGCAAGCAGCATGTCAGCACCCCAGTTGGGTCCCAGGTACTGGGACCCAACTGCTAAGCTACCCCAGGACCCTTACTGCTAAGCAGGAAAAAAGGAATTATTCTCTAAGTACAAAACTTGGAATGCACCAGGATCTCTCCAGCAGGAGTGGCACAACTGGGTGCTCGGCTTGGGTAGCAGCTGAAGTATTTCATTCGTAGGCTACCTGTCATCACTGTAGAACATGACCCTCACCATTTGGGTTCAGTCCCTATAGGCTCATTACAACCCACAGTAATAAACAACTCATCTAAAACATCTCGTTACTTTAAAGGCTCAAATTCTCTTTAAAAAAAAATCTTTTTAGCAATGGCTAGATGCATGGAATAACACAAGCTTCCAATTGATTGGTGACCATCCTAGGGCAATTCCTTGTGGTTGGGCTGTCTTGGTTGTATGAAAAAAATTAACCTGGTATCATAAGAAGAAAATCTGACTAAAGGTCAGGGAAATCCCAGCTCTGCCACCACTCTCTTAACATGTGACCTATCAATACATCGCTTAATCTAGGGGAGGGTAGCATTAGCTGTAGAAGGATGAAGGTCTCTTTCAATTCTAATATTTTCTTATCTCCCCCTAGGGGATTTTGAACCATCTTCTTTTAATATCTTTGGATACCTCTTCCTGAAGGCATCATACTGCATATTCACCAAATTGTTTCCTAATCAACTGTTAGAACACTGTTAGGGAAATACTGTACATACAATATTATGAAGTATCCCGAGTTGAACAGTGTCTTCTCAAAATGCATGGCCACCTAGAACCTCAGAATGTGACCTTATTTGGAGCGAAGTTCTTTACAGTTGTAATTAGTTAAGATGAGATCACACTGGATTAGGGTGAGCTCTTAATCCAATGACTGGTGTCCTTATAAGAAGGCCATGTGTAAACATGGAGACACAGAGAGGAAGGGGACATGAAGACGGAGGCAGGGATTGGAGTGACACATCTGGAGACAAGGAATACCCAGCAACCACCAGAAGCTTGGAAAAAACAAAGAAGGATTCTCTCCTAGAGCCTCCAGAAGGAGCCCTGTCGACACCCTCATTTTGGACACTAGTCTCTAGTACTGTGAGAAAACAAATTCTGTTGTTTTAAGCCACTCAGTTTGTAGTACTTTGTTAGAACGGAAAGTAATATACCAGGTATTGATATGCTGCAACTGGTAACGCCTCATCTTGCTCTCGTGGTAACACATGAGGACTGCTAAGATATTACAACTCCTCAGACCTTCTGAATAGGATAAAACACTTGGGGAGTTCAAGATCCTGGTTTCAGATGGTAAAAACAGCTCTGATGATTCTTTGGTTTCCTTCTAGTGGATGCTAGGGATTGTATTTTCAAAAAGGTAATTTCTCCTCTTACTTGAAAAAGTAATATCCTCTCTCACAGAAACTACATAGCTCTCCCTTAAAGCTATCAGCCTTCTGGAAGGGGGACACTTTTTGCCTTCCTGCTGCAACCAGACTCTGTCTGAGTGACTCCTGTGACCTATGATACAGATTCGCCATCTGTGAGATCCTGCCAAGGCATATACCCCTGGGAATTCCATCATGTGAAGCAGTTTCAGAACACACCACCTAAGGAATAACTACTGGGGACCACAGAGCGATGCTCTTGTAAAGCTGTTAATTTAATCTGTAAAACAGGAATCTCTAAATAATAGGAAATGATGTAAGAAGGCATATTCCTTCAACAATCCCAAAAGTTCAACGGATTTCTAGTCTAAGTGAAAAAAGAGGCAATGAGAGACTTATTCACAGCATTGTTTTGGGTCCCACAAAGTTATATTTCTGCTTCGGTTTCTTAGTTGTTTGCTTAGTGAATCTCTGGTTTGTGGATTTCAAGAAGCAGAGTATGGACATCAAATTCTTCCAAATGCCCAAACTAGTCATGTAAACAAGAATCGCTCACATGTGTCAACTGAGGAGAGCAATTTACCTTTGCTGGCTAAGTGCCTGACTTTGGCATTAGCATCCCGATGACATAAATTGAAACACCTTTCTTCCCTCACTCAACGTTTTACAAAGCATCTACAGTGGTCCAAGAACTCTGCCAGGATACAGACTGAAGCAGACATGGTCTCTGCCTTCAGGCAGTTCACAGTCTAGTGAAGGAGACAGTCCCACAAACAAATGAGGCAACATGCCCAAGAATACTCAGGAAATAGAGATATAATTGCCTATTGGGCAAGAACAACAGGCAGGGAATGGAAACCCTTTAGCGGGAAATCTTTATGGACAAAGAAGTGGCTCCTGGATGGCAGCATGGGTGAGGAGAAAGCCCAAGCTCCACAGGCACCCAGAGTTCCCGGCTCTGCTTCCTGGCTAAGCAAGCTGGAGAAGGCACATGAACTCTCCAAGCCTTAGTGTCCTTCTCTGAGAAATGTTGAGTGATGCCACCTACATCATAGGATTCCTGTGACGCTGCAATGAGGTGATAGATATGAAACAGAGTGTCTAGGACACAGTGCATGCTCAATAAGTATTTAGTTCTCTTTCCTTTTTCATTCCCCTGGGCAACTATGTGAACTAACAGCAATATATACTACAGGAACATAATCACCGCAAGAACTATGAAAACAACAGCAACAAATCCATACATGGTCAGTATCGTTTATTTTTACATAATAATCATTATCCTGAATGCTAACCATTATATAGATCAATCTTTTCTTCTCATCCCAAATTTACCATAAACACATATATGAAAACAATCTTCAGAGAATAGAGATTTATCATTCTGGGGCTTTGTTCAAAAAAATAAATCTTCAATGAGTATGCATTTATCCGGCAAGATTTCAATAAAAACTTCGGCTCACTAACAGTTTTGATGAAGCAGAAAATCTATATATTTATATAGATTAGCATCTATACATCTCTATGACTAAGCCGGGGCTGTTATTTTTTTACTCTTTGTTACTTATTTTACAATTTCACACTCCCTTTTCCCCCCAGCTGAATAAGCTTTCTGAGACCAGGAGCCACATGTTAGAATTGAGCATACTCTTTTGCACACTGTTGATATTTAGATTTATTCATTGGTTGGCTAGAATACATGAGGTATTGTGATAGGAAATTTCAAAGTCCTGGAGCACCTGGGTGGCTCAGTCAGTTAAGCATCTGCCTTCAGCTCAAGTCATGATCCCGGGGTCCTGGGATTGGGCCCTGCATCTGGCTCCCTGCTCAGTGGGGAGTCTGCTTCTCCCTCTCCCTCTGCCTCTTCCCTCTGCTCATGCTCTCTTTCAAATAAATAAAAAATAAATCTTTAATAAATAAATAACAATTAAAAAAAAGAAAATTTCGAAGTCCTTCTTCAGCATGAATAGCAGTTTGCACAATATGAGTGACTTCTTTTGACATCACAACAGATGACATTTCTGAAAGCTCAAGATGAATAGATGAATTGAACTATTGGCATACTGTTTTCCCCTGCAGAAGGTATTTCATTGTGACAAATATTTTGAATGGCAACAGAATTATACAAATAAACTATCTCAGAATTCAAGCAGGTACTTATTACAAGCAGCTATATTAAATAATAATAGTGTTTGTATTTTAGTCAACAACTTATTTAACAAATTATTCACTGAGTCCCTAATTTGTACAAGGAACCATACTAAGATCCACTGGGAGAAGAGATGAGTAAAAAACCAGCCAAGGGCGCCTGGGTGGCTCAGTTGGTTAAGCAACTGCCTTCGGCTCAGGTCATGATCCTGGAGTCCCGGGATCGAGTCCCGCATTGGGCTCCCTGCTCAGCGAGGAGCCTGCTTCTCCCTCTGACCCTCCCCTCTCTCATGTACTCTCGCTCATTCTCGCTCTCTCAAATAAGTAAATAAATCTTTAAAAAAAAAATAACAACAACAACAACAACAAAAACCAGCCAAGTCCTCAACACTCAACACTTTAACTGAGGAGACAGACTTAAAAAATTTTTTACAAAACAAGTTAAATGAGCAATAAAATATAGCTAACCTGAGTAATGTGTGTGATTCATTTCAACTGGTAGGGCTTAGGAACCATCCGTCAAAACAAAACCAAACCACAAAAAGGGACAAGATGACATTGGAACAAGGCATTGAGAGATAATTGGAACTCTGTAGACCAAGACGGCAGAAGGGGGATCGGGGTTATAAGATTAGCAAGAGCAAAATGTACAGACATGAACACATACCCTCACCCATTCTAGCTTCTTTCAGTAGGTGATCTAACCTGCTACTTCATGAGAAATTGAAAAGGTCATTCCTCTCCTGCATCTCACAACTGCCTCTGCCTTTCGCTCTATCTCAACAGTTTCCCCATTCTTCCCTAAAGCTAAATTCTGCCAGTTGTTCAGGACCCTCCTGCTGCTTGTCTAATGTCTCATCTTGTTGCAGCGCTCACCCTCCCTCTCCTTCCTTTTGCGGACAAGTTTTTGAAAGCATGGTCTGTACTGGTTGTCTCTACTTCATCTCTAATTCATTTCAGTTACATAAGGTTAACTGCCTCTTGAATCTTTTTTATTCAGTAGAATAAAGAGAAACAAGGATTTACTTTCTGATTTCCTCCTTTCTTTGTTTTAAAATAAGTTAACCAAAAAAAAAAAAAGTTAACCAGTTATTTCTTTTTAAAATTTATTTGCTATATTCAGGAAACAGAGAATGAATAGTCTCTGCATAGGATTTGTCACGTCTGCAAAGTGAACAGCCGAGACTCTGCGTAAGTGTTTCTAACCCCACTGAGAACGCTGAACCTTAAACAAGCCCTTCTTTCCATGTGCCTTTCCTAACTCAGCTCTTTACAGTTCTTCAAATGAGAGGAGACAGTGTATACAATTCATCCTCTTTGACAATATAAAACAGGTCCTTTTAAGGAAATTATGTCACACGAGCTGGGTCCTTAATCTTTTCTAGGAGATCAGGGTAAGGTAAGGCTTGGTACAGCCACACTGTACTGATACACCTGCAGAAGCATCCCAAGCTAACCCCCTTGATTTATGTTCTGCTTCTCTGGAAGTTTCATTTACTAAAGGAATAATAGCTACGATGGTCTCTCCTCTTATATACGATAAATAGCCAGAACCCTCCATAACTTACTTTGTTCACCTTTCTTTCCCTCAAAGCCAAGTTTATCAGCACCCATTAACCACCTACACCGATTTCAAAAAATGCAAAGACTAACCCATATGATATTTACTTAAGTCTTTTCATGGACAGTGAGTGTTACGTATACGATTCCATGAACTGTTGGACAATATATAGATCTTAACTCATCTTTTCAGATTTCCTTTGCCATGAACTTCAGTTCACTGAACAATCTAGTTACCCCCCTTCATCTCTTAAAAATAAATTTATCCCCCACACACTCTGCTTTTTAAATATAGCTCTCCTTAAAACAGATAAAGATCTGTATCATTCACTTCTCTTCTGTCCTCCTACAGAACAGAGTTTACAGACCTCCCAACTACACTGGACATTATAGAAATTCCATAAATATTTATCAACAGGTTTATATTTAATAATATTGTTAAAATTTCCGTAACGGTCACCAAATAAATGTTTTGACTAAAGACCAAATGGAAAATTTCAAGCCCACCTCTTCAGACCCCGTGTAAGACTCAGGTTAAGATTACAGATGGAAACCCACCTTCCATATGTCTAAATATTTAAAAGTTATATATCAAGTTAAACTATTAAATAAAATATGGTCTCTTCCTCCAATCTTGACAAGTATACCTTCAACAACCTGGGCGTACAGGAACGAATTTAGAACTTCTAGACTCCTTAAAGTTCCACAATATAGTACATGCAGGCTCTAAGCTGTTTGGGGTCAGGAAAATTCCAGTCAGGTACTCAGAATATGGGGGGTGGGTGTGTAAGGGCTGGGCACACCCCCTTAACCTCTTAGGTCCTTCTTCCCGTGGGGAAATGTGGCCAGAACAGGGTCCTCTAATTCACAGGTCCTCTAATTCACGGGCCTCTGTTGCTGGGACTGAAGGCAATACTGCATAATTTACCAAAATGGAGAATTTACCAGATCAGTCTTATTACACTCGGTTAATACAGTAGCTGAAACTAAATATATAAAAAAAGATTAAGTAGTAAAACCTGAAACTCCAATCCCCAATCACTTTAGTTCCCTCGAGATCTACAGTAAAAAAGAGCCTAATATTTATCTGACTCTACCCTATAGCCTAATGTAGATTCTGTGCTTTTTTTTTGTTTTTTTTACAAATTCATACAATTTACAGGACTCTATTCACAGCTAGAGGGAGTTAAGACAAGAAGGAGCAGAAGAGGGAAAGGAGGAAAACATCAAGTATTAGAGATCAGACATGCAGGTCTAAGAAGACATTTCCCTTGTGTTCTGTCACTTGTCTGAAGAAGCACATGACACCATGACTAACCATCTGATCACAGCCGTGAGTATCCTTGCTTGCTCTCACTAACACACAGATTCATGTAGTCCGTTCACGGGCCTCATAAAGCTCCTATTCTAGCCACTGGGTCCATGGGAAGGCAAGCTGAACCTTGTCAATGTTTAAGCTGAGACTGATACCAGCTCTCTCTACACCTCACCATAATCTGCTGCCCTGCAATTTCCACTTCACTTAGCAAGAAAATTAATTTGTTAATTTGAGAAAAACTAATAAATAATTCTCATCCCAATACATACATACATACTCCACAGGAAGGGAAGTATTTCAACTGGAAATCTTATTTATGTGTACTTACTGAGATTGTACCATTGTCTAGACCTATGGACAGTCTTCTTGTTTCCGGGTTAAAAGACATGCATGAACATGGAGCTGAAAGAAATGAACATGTTGATGAAATTAACAAAATGATGATTCTCACTGATTCAGGAGTGACTAGCTAAAAGTGTGTGGCTATTTTTTCCCCACTATTTCCTGAAAAACAGTTCATTTAACGCCCACTCACCAAAAAATAAAAACAGTAATCTTACAACCAACCCCTAGTTTTTCAGTTATCCTTTTAATGAATATAACAAGTAAGATATTCTCAAACTGGACTAGTTCCAAGGGGCTTGGTCTCAGCTGTTCTGTCAGAATGGAATCTAAATTTGCTTGACTAGATTAACAATATTTTGTGCTGTGTAATCCCTCTGTCCCCAATCTATCTCTTCCACTCAAACCCCATCTTTAATAGAAACAACCTGTCTTTTCTCAACTAAGGAAAAAAATACAAAGAAAGATCTTGTAATTCCCTCCTCCCCCCAGGTACACACACTAGTATAAACATCTGTTTTTTGATGCAGAATTGATTCGGGGCATGTGGACTAACAGAAGTCTTTTACTCTCAGCACTGAAGGCTGCTAAGTGAAAAAGCCTGAGGATCTGTCTCAGTTTAAGGGGGAACCAACTGGACACAGAGCCAGGCTCTATGGAAAGAAATCAAGTCTGGGGAGGGCCTCCCTGTTCTGTGAAATTGGCTACTTAGCTGAGCCTAAGTAAACTAAGCATGCCTGGAAGCCGGTGTGGGCAAGAAGTGCTTGCTGAGCAGACCGCTTCCGGGTCCCTGCCTTCTCTATCTACACAGGCTCCCAAGAATGGAGCCTGCTGGCAATTTATGCTACACCGAAATTGTTGTTCTAAAAACACATCCAACAGTTTTTAAATTTCTCCTCCACCTTCACAGTGGCCCTGTAGATGACAAACTGCTCATCAACATAATCATAATCAGCCTCAGATATCTTTACTCCTACTTTCCACAGTTATGATTAGATGTCTTACTCAAGGTCACGCAGGAAAAAAGAAGTTGGAGAAGGTTCAAAGACTTCATTCAAACACACAGTCCTATTTTGAAATACCCAAATTAGATTACCTCTAAACTATAAAAGAATTTCAAGTTCTACTAACAGAGCCACTTCATAAACAGATCACTTAGTAACATTTTTTAACACACACACACACACACAGGTTTGCTTGGTGTTTTACCAATAATGCCCCCATGGAGGGGCAGTTTTGTCTTTGGGGGCACCTGGAAGCTAATGCTCTTTAGCTCTGGCATTCCCCTGTCTAGAACCATCTTGGGTTCAAGTATATGGGTTCTAGAACAACAGGATTTCTAAATTTATTTTGTTTATGGGACTCTCTGGGAAAGGTCTTCTCCTTTTGAATTCTGATGGTGTTTCTTACCGTAAACATAAAGTGATTTGGACTATAATGGTGACATTGGGATGAGTCTTACAGTTCCTGTACATGGTTGGTGCCAAAATCTATAAATTCCTTGATGACAGCTATTTTGGTAGGCTCACCTACCAAACCATTTCCCAACTGTGACACTCTAACAGGAATAGGCCCTGGGTTGGTTACCCATAGGTCCTGGCAGGGCCAAGGAGACAGGGAGTGGACTAAAAAGAATATTGATGCCCATGTCTGTTGTTACAGTAAATGTCTTTCCTTTTGGGAAATGGGGGAGTAGATAGATTGACAGAGAGATCCTTCTACCTTCAACTCACCAGAAATTAACAAAAAAGCAAGCTCTGAAAGACTAGTGTTAAGGCCCATACAGAATGGGCTCCTATCCATGCAAGAAAATATCGAAGGGGCAGAACTGTCTGGGGAAGGATAAAAAGACACAGTAAATTAATGGTAATTCTGGCCAAATGGAAAAAGGGGTCCCTCAGCAGGAAGGGTTAGGAAAGAAACAAAATATGATTTAAGCGTAATATTTGTAGCTGGGTTGCAAAAATGTGATGTTTCACAAATAAGAATTCAGCTTTAAATGATGTAAAACTAATGGTTCCTAAGTCGATAAAGAAAGAATTGCTCCATCTGATGGCTGAAGGTTGAGGTCGGGGATGAAGTGGCTGAGGGACTTCTATTCCCTCACCTCGCAGTGGCTTTCTCCAAGGGCTCAGTGAAATGGCTGACCAGACCCCTGAAATTACAATACAGCCCCTCCACTGGCCTTCTCCTTCACAGCCGCATCCCTGAACTCCAGATGAAATAAATACAGCATAATACAAAACCTGAAGATATATTTATTTCCCCCCCCCCTTTAACTGTTTTCCCCATGAGAGAGGATAACCACATCTGGTAAGCTCTGTGGGGCGACCCCCATCTGCCACGGCCTCCCACGTGTATCCATCTGTACACAGTTTACCTGGGCCTGCTCCTACACAAACCCAGTAACTGAAATTCAAGCCCTTGCCACTGGTCTTGTTGATGTTATATCATTAGCTTCCTATTTTTTCCCCCAACATAGTCTATTAAAACCTAAGAAAAAAATGCTCACAGTTTATTCCTCAATAAAATAGTACAAGAATTCATTTCTATGCTATCTGATTAAGACTTGCCATTCCCTCTTTTCTGTTTCAGACTGAGGACAACCAAAAGAAATTATCTGGTAAAATTTTAGGAAGATAATAAAAGGTACAGATAAGATGGAAAAGAAATTTGCACAGGTCTATGAGTAATGAAAAATAATAGTCTCTTATGTAAGTATCAGGACTTTAGAACTTGATGGCTTGTTAAATCTTATCGTAAAAAGTAAACACTTTCATAACATTGAGCATTTTTTTTTTTAATTAAATCTTTGTAGTTTCAGGCAGGTATTCAGCTTAAGGTTTAGGGAAAACTGAAATAAAGAGAAGCTGCAGTCTGGGTGGTTATATTAATGACCATATAATTTGAAGGAGAAAAGCTCAAGAGATACAAGCCCCAGACAAATGGAACTCAAGAGACTGACATCAACCTCAACAGAGTTAGTAATTAAGTGGATTACAGAGAAATTGGCTACTTGTATTTCTAATACTTCTATTCGTTAAGTGGTCTCAAAAAATATACGTATATATATTGCTCTTGCTTTTTAAAAAAATATATAGTTAAGAGAAGGCATTCTCAAAATACTCTTATTGGGGGGAAAGTTACCTAATTTCTGTTATTTACACCTATAACCTCTTCATTTTATGACTGCTTTATCTTCTGTCCTTTGTTTATTGGTTGGACTTTGCTCAAATAAACACAAGTTTCATTGAAGCTATGGATTTCAATCACACCGACTGCTGCTTTCCATTACTTGGCAGGACACACTAATCCTCACGGGATGTTCTAGTGGTCTCTTTAAAACTAAGCAAACAATGGTACTTCCATGAATAAAACTTCAGGTGTTAAAGGAATCCTGATCAAGTTGGATATGAGGATCCTACAATAAGAGGACTTCAAGGAGGGGCGCCTGGGTGGCTCAGTCAGGTCTGCCTTTGGCTCAGGTCATAATCTTGGGGTCCCAGGATGGAGCCCTGCATCAGGTTCCCTGCTCAGTGAGGAGTCTGCATCTCCCTCTCCTTCTGCCTTTGCCCCTCCCCTCCACTCGTGTTCTCGCTCTCTCTCTCTCAAATAAATAAATAAAATCTTTAAAAAACTTCAAGGAGCACCCCACCACTGCACAATAAAGATTTAATTCATGGACACCATTTCATTCAGTCCTGTTTATCACAAGACAGTATTTATTAGGTTTACAATATTCAACCCATGTTTTACTAAGAACACTTATAATTAGGACTCCAACTGCCTAGCATTAAAAATCATTTTTCATTTCAATCAAATATTTTACGTACTCTACTAAAACTAACCACTTGCTTCCTTTTAATTTAGTCTGAGTAACATCAGCAAAATTATAGTGAATTAGCAGTGGTCACTTTTTCTCCCAGACAAGTTTTAAGTTACAGCTACAAGTTTAAGATCTAAGTTCAATAAAATTTTAAAATACTCTGTCATATGAAAATCAAATAAGAGTATGCTAAATAAATGCTATAATTATTCAGATTAGTTAATATCTATTATTTTTACCTTGGATAATCCATGTTTTCATTTTCATTAAAAATCAAAAGTTCCTTGGGCACATTTTCTTCTTAGTAAATACAGAATTAAAAGATCATATTACACAACTATTTTTGAAAATGTAGATAGTAAAAACAGTAAATTGCTTTTACATATAGTTCCATGACAAAACCTATACCAAAAAGACACCAACAAAGGAACAATATACTTCACAACTAGGAACCAAGGAGCTATTTGAAATAAGGTATAAAATAGTAAGATGACCATTTCCCAATTATACCTATATCCCCTAGTCTGCCACAAAAGTCCCTCAATTGAGTTAAAGATGTTGTCTGAAAGTCACCAAAACAATCACCACCTTATAAAAACAGAACTGTCAAATTCATTATTTTAAATACCTTTTGGGGCGCCTGGGTGGCTCAGATGGTTAAGCGTCTGCCTTCGGCTCAGGTCATGATCCCAGGATCCTGGGATCGAGTCCCACATCGGGCTCCCTGCTAGGCGGGAAGCCTGCTTCTCCCTTTGCCTCTGCCTCTCTCTCTCTCTCTAACTCTCATGAATAAATAAATAAAACATTTAAAAAATAAAATAAAAATAAATTAAATAAATAAATACCTTTCTACCACAAATCTATCCACATGAATTTCCCCCAAAACGCCAACAGACCCAGTAGAAGAGGTGGGATAACACACAAACGAGCTCCACCCATTGTCTTAAATTATACAAAGTTCTCCTTTGACCAATGGAAAAATCAACACTTGTGATTTACATACAAAATGACACATTTCCATTTCAGGTATACAGTATACGAACATATTACTCATTTTAATTTTCTAAATCCTCAATTTCACGTTATCTGTTGCTGCAGAACTAAAGTTCCAACACACAGGAAAGGGAAACCAATCTAGCCACAACCTCACAAATCGGTCAATCTTGTCTTAATCCCCTTTGGGTTCAGATCAGCAACGACAGTCTATATTGCTAAGCACCAAGAAAGTGAAAGTACTTTATAAATTACTTATTTAACATAACTCATAACCAAAATATGTTTGCAAATCTGAGATCAAAGGAAAAGGACAGTTTATTCATCAGCCTCCAGAGCAGGGAAAAATGTAAAGGATTTGCCTGAAATGACTCAGCAAATTGGCAGCAAAAATGAAAATCCAATTCCAGTTTGCCACCCAGGGACAGGTTCCAACCTACATGCTATTTTGAAAACTCCAATCTTAAAAAATACATATTTTGGGGTGAACTACATGTAAACAGTAAGCCTATGTCCAAACTTCATCTCTCTAGTTGTCTTAACTAAGATAATTTAATGCGTTTCCTACCTCATTTCACAAAGAATTTGAAATGACTTAAAAAGCAGACACAATGAAACCAAACAATAGAAATAAGCAAAATGCCACGACTAAGGAAAATATGTATAAGAACAAAAAGGAAAAAAAAAGGAACAGAAAGAAAATGAGAATAAAGATCTGTTGGCAAACATAACAGGTTCCATGTTTTACATTATCCATAAGGACCGTGAACCAGGTCCCTAGAGCTGTCCCGCCCAATCCTTTTCACCTCATGATACATGCAGAAAACTAGATTTGAACAGCCCACTGGAGTCAATGGAAGAGATGCGCAGGGCCCAGATGACTGGATTTCACCTGCCAACCTACGGAGATCAGCTCTCAGGGCCTGTAATCCATTTGGATCACCCCAACACGATGTAGCACACGGGTTGGTAAGAAAGCAAAGGGCTTCCGGCCTCCTTAGTGCTTCTTCAAAGGTGCACGGAGCATTATGGTAGACAATTACCTCAAAAACAGCCATAAAGCATCTCATATACGCACACATCAGAACAGGCGGAGGGCGCAAGGAAGGCAGGCATTCCCGCAGAGGGCTAACCCAAAGTGGGAAAACTGTGCTGATGAGCCATCAGACCCCAAAGCCTGCATACTGCCCTCCATAAATAGTCTCTTTCAACCAGGCTTTTGATAAAAACCAGGAAGCAACAGTTCAGAATTATGCTTCTCAGTGAGGACTAGAGTTTCTATACATTAAAAGTTAGCCGAGCAAATGGTCAAGTGGCCATACTTGTGTGAAAACTGAGGGGACCCAAGACACAGCTCCAGACCAGGCAAATGCCAGCTCACCACGCCAAGGCAGAGAGCTGGAAAAAAATAGGTCATTTTATTGCTGTGTTAGGCGTGCCTCTGATTTGTACTTATCTTTGAAAAACCGTCTTCTGTTTTGCTCTGGGGACAAATTCATAAACATTTAGGAGCCAAAGTAAATTCCACCTGCCTGCCCTGGCCAACTACAGAACCCACAGAGGTTTTCCAATTGTCCAGCACACCCTCAGTCCTGAGGCTCTGGGCCTCTTAACCTCCTTCCTAGTCACTACATCTTTGGCAGCCAAGTTGCTTTCCCCTATTCTCCATGCCCAAGGGGAAAAGCCCATACATGATACCCAATACTTTAATACACTAAGTAAAATCTCAAACACCTGCCACCCTGGCTTCTGCTTGAGATTTCTCTCCTCCATCCCTTTGTTTGACCCCATGAATGGCAAACCTAGTTTAAAAAGTAAATCTAAAATAACTCAATCATGAAAATGGGAATGCCTACGCTTTTCATGTTTTTTTTCCCTCTGTAGAGAGATGCAAATGTGGTGGTTGAAATGGTATCTATTAGAAGCCTGGAACAAATAATCATTTATGGCTACAACTGAAACCTCAGCTCTATACCCTCAGAAAGAACCCTCCCTGGTTTCCAAGCTCAAGCAGGTCCCAGTTGGGTATGCTGTAACTTGATCTTGTCATAGGCAATAAGCAGCTATCACACAAGATACGTCAAGAAGATAGGATTTTGGAAAGAATATTAGATAGGGAAATGCTCTTATTTCTCACTCATCCATAAACATTGGCACACAGGAAACTACAAAACAAGTCATCAATCACCCCAAATTCTCTATAGACAACAGAGTTGTTTTTTTTTTTCCAAGATTTTATTTATTTATTTTTACACAGAGAAAGACATAGCAAGAGAGGGAACACAAGCAGGGGGAGTGGGAGAGGGAGAAGCAGGCTTCCCACTGAGCAGGGAGCCTGACGTGGGGCTCAACTTAACGACTAAGCCACCCAGGCGCCCCGACAGCAGGGTTTTAAATGGGGCTTTCTTCAGGGAACCTTTGTGACCATGTTCCCATGACGCCTGTTTCTTTCCCATTATAACACTCAGCACACAGCATGAGTAGTGCTTATTTTAAGTCTGCCTTCCCCATCAGACTGTACACACCATGAAGACAGGAATCATCTGCCCTACTTAACCACTATATCCTTGGGACACTGCACAGTGTTGAGTATGGAAGAAACTTTTTTTTTTTAAGATTTTATTTATTTATTTGAGAGATAGAGAATGAGAGAGAGAGCACAAGAGGGGGGAGGGTCAGAGGGAGAAGCAGACTCCCTGCTGAGCAGGGAGCCCGATGCGGGACTCGATCCAGGGACTCCAGGATCATGACCTGAGCCGAAGGCAGTCACTTAACCGACTGAGCCACCCAGGCGCCCCAAGTATGGAAGAAACTTTTAAAATTTGTTGAATGAACTGTCCACAGAAATTAAACAGGATAAATATTTCTTTCTGCTTTTCTTCTTTACTTGCCCTCACTCATCCCAGACTATTTTCAGCTCAACATCACAGTGGCATCAATTGGGACACGGCTCAGTCTTTTCTCTTTAAAGATCAGAGAGACCCTGGAGAAACTGAACAGACAGGAATTGGGAGGTATACAATCAAGGCTAGGCCGTGTCAGAAACTTGCAGTTGGGAGGAACAGAAACCCATTGGAGTGAATGTAAGCACTAATGGACATATCTCTTGAATTCAAAGGCAGGAGCACAGCCAGGCTTCTGGAGATCAGGGGGAGGAGAACAAAAACCTCCAGGTATCACCTGCTTAGGTTTCTCTCTCTCTAGAGCCAAGTGGCCCTTCCTCTCTGATTCATACTTCCTTTTAAGTGGATCAGCTTTCACTGTTTCTTTACGCACTTAAATACCTCACAGCTCTAAGGTTTACATGTTCCCAGCTCAAGGGACCAGCTGAGGTTTGAAACAAGCACTTCCTACTTCAAATTCTAAATCCTGGGAAAATAAGGTTGGCTCAGGAGCCAATAGTCTTAACCAGGCAAGTCTGGTCTCTCCTGGTTCCCTCCTAAAGGGGAAGCGGGAGCTTCTCAGAAAACACAGGGTATGAGGGCACACACCCAAAGCAGATGTGTTTTTGATCATGATGTGTCTGCTCCTTATCCTTCTCTTGTCTACCACACCCTAAATTCATCCAGCCTTCTCACATTTACCCACCTTTCAGGCTCACTCCCAACCATCACACTTAGCCTTCACCGTTCATTCCTTCTCATCTAATGCCTTCTGCTTCTTCCTGTCCGTGAAACTTCAAATTCTTCTCAACGCTACAAAACATTACTATCCTACCCTGAACATGACAAATATTATACCAAAAGGTATTTTAATAAACAAAATAAACAAATAAGCCATATATTACATGTATAAGATATTTTCTTTATGTTCTCTTCTGGATTTGGAATATTACTTATTATATACCACTATAAACACATCATATGGTCATATCTGCCTTGTGATGTCCATGTCATAGCCTCCAGATATCCTGTACCTTTCTACTTATTTTTAACTAATACCACAGAACCGTTATTTAAGGACTAAGTAATCTCTTAACAAAACACCTTTCAATAGAAAGAAATGTAAAACAATCCTTTGGAAATTCAAAGCTATTTCAGGTTTTCTAACTGTCCAAAAATATAGCATAATTCCTTATGCAGTAAGATCCCGCCTCTCTCAAGTTAAACAAAATGGACTCTTGCTCAAAGATCAGCTACTATGTTATCTGAATGCATTCAATTCCTAGGAACATAAAAGCCAAGGCTATGTAAAGAACATAGCCTTCTGTTCTTTTACCTCTCTGTGGTGGTGGTAGCCATCCAACAATGGAAGATTATGGAAATCACCTTGACCATACGCACCTTATTCATCTGCAAACCCTGGCAACTAGCTCAATGGCCTGTATACAGCAAGTGCACAATAAATGTTTGATCCACGAGAATGTGTACTTATAATGTATACTTAAATCTATGTATTTATAAATCAATACTATATATGCATAAGGCTTTCTATGTGTTCATATAAATGTGTGTAAACAGATCAGCATGTTGCCTATAATGCCAGAAGACAATCTTCTCAAACTTTAAAGGACATTCAAATCACCTGGGCATCTTATTAAAAATGGAGATTCTGATTCAGTAGATCTAGCATGGAACCCAATATCTGCATTTCTAGTAAGTTCTCACGTGACCCTAATGTAACTGGTCGAAACACATTTTAATAGCAAAGTAATGCCTTTTTCACTCCCTTTGGTAGAAGGCTATAGGCAAAATATGCAAATAATTCAAGGGTACTCCTTCTCAAAGACTGTGTTCAATCACTAGGAAAATGTCCGATGCTGTTCTCGGCACTCTTCTTTACTATCAGATTCAAGTCTGCAATAAGTATTTATGTATTGAGCACTTCTGCCTGGTGTAGGAGCTACAGCAACCTATAGTTATTCATACAGCTTCATAAATGATAAAAATGCAAGCAGAGGCTTCTTTGTATTCTCAGTGATATTCAAATAAAGAAAACATCATTCTCTGATGTTTGTGGATATGTGTGTATGGGGAAGGGGGCAGAGAAGCAATTGTTTAGGATCCTGTGTCTCCATGAAGTTCCTATTTGTGTTCATCTCAAGAAGATTCCTTGCTCACCATCCCCGAGCTCTCATCATTCTGCTCAGATCTGACTCTCCTCTGTCTTCATGGTCATGGGAGTGACAGACATCCCAACCTTCCCCACCTCCTCTAGTTAGATATCATGTTAAGGTTGATGAAAAAAGCAAGATCACAGATAAGACTGGTTATATCACTCAAAGATCAGGAAAAACAGTCCATCAGAGAATTCCTTTCCCTTTCGTTTTACCTGAGCCCTCATCACTGCCACAGCTTAAAGAGAAAGTTCACTTAGGCCTTTTGCTATTGAATGCCATCTGCTGGAGGCACAACAGGTCAGGGGCCAATATAAGAATCACAAGAATTTTCTTCTTCCCCAATGCAGGATTGACCACTTGGTTCAGCTTCGTGGTTATCATTTATTTACTATAAAATTCTAAAGATATGCAAAACCTTAAAGATAATTTGAAAATCACAGAAAGCCATTATATCCTTAATAATTCATTTGTTCATCAACAAGCAAAATTGCTGTTTAAGTTACCACAGTATTCTGTTGCCAGAGGCGTAAACGTAATCACATCTACAATTTAGCATGAATTTATTTTGGCTCTACACTGTGGCATATATTTCCCAAATCAGGATACTCATATCAAGGGAAGAGGTGCACACTGCAGCAAGCCAGAGGGTACCTGGGCCCAAACAACAAACCTGAGGGATTTTTCTAGGGTGTCAATTTTAATTAAGATTTGAAGGAAGGGGAGTCAGAGAAATGTTTACTAATATAACTAATAATAAATTTAAATAATTATCTTATACTCAAATAAACACAGAACAGGATGCCCAACCTTCACTAATTTTTAACAATAAAACATCAGACTAAAAAGAAATTTCCTATTTTGAGGAGCCAGCTCTTCTCTCCCTGTAGGAGAACTTCTGCCAGCACACCAATCTAAGAATCAGTCATATATATATATTTTTAAATATATTTCAAAGATTAGCTATCAGCACAAGGACATATTTCTCATATAAGAGCTTGAGAAAATGAGATTAACCTCCAATTAGAATGTTTCAATCTTAAGCAAATCCTTGTGAGAACTAAATCATCAAGCTGACTGTCTTATATCTGAATGACTAACATAACAAAAACGCAAGAACAAACTTACTTCACAAATGTAATCACTGGGCAAAATTTTAAATGTTGAAGGAAGTACTCCACAAAAAAGTTAAATAAAAAGTTGGAAAAGAGGGGGACAGCTGTAATCAGAGAGCCTGTGTGCTGTAGTCCTTCTTCCATTAATCTTATTCAGAAACTATGAATATATAGTCAATGTCAGAATAATTTTCTTATTTTACATACTGAGAGCTAAAATGATTGAATATGGTACTTTCCATTATAATGATAATCCCAACCCTCAGACATCCCTACTCAAGAAGAAAATACAGAGAAGGCAATCTGGAAAGGAAGGGGAGGTAGGGTCCATGTCTGATTTTTAAAGACCGAGATCCAGATACTTACAAGGCATCACTTGGTATATGCTTGGCCAATATTGTCCACTGTCTCTCTTTAGCCATACACGAACGGTCCTGCAAAAGGAAAAAATATGTGTGTTAACAATCACAGCATTTTTAGTCATAGGAAAATGTTGACAGACAGAAACCAAACCTCTTGACTTTAACTATATACATCTTAACTATATATATTTTATATACATATAGATCTCAACTATAAATATTTACTTATATATAAATATATATATGCACACCACTTATGCCTCTTCATAGATTGTATATTCCTTAAATTTAAGGCTTGTGTACACTTAGAATTACATTACTCTTGAAGTATTATCCTCACATATGTCTACGTACACACATGCAACAGTGAAAGTGTTTGAAAATTACTACTTTTGTTGTTGTTTTGCGTGTCCAAGTTTGTGACCTTTGCCTTAGTCTGCTGGAAGCATTCATCTGTCCAGGGAGTTGTTAGGTTTTACTAGTAAAGGAAGTGTGAAGAGATAAAATGAAGCATCTTACATACGCAGAAGGGTTACACAGTAAATTCATAGTCTCACAGGCCATGCCATTGCCTTGAGAGAGGGTTTTTCCAGTCATGGTCAGGTAATGTAAACTCTGAGACTCAGATTCCTGAGCTAGAAGGCTGACCAATGGGCCCAGATGGAACCTGGAAATCCTGCAGCAAAGGCTGTGGATGAAGTTCCGGGCCAGTAGGCCCAGATACAGACATGGAAGAGACCCAGAGGAGCTCAGAGAGAAGGAGCCAGAGAGAAAATGAAGCAGTCAGGGAGCACCACTAGGTTCTCACCAACCAGAAAGGCCCCACCATGAGTTACACTAGCCATGACATCATCTGCACAGACCAGCAAGGCAAACACATCTAGAAGGTAATGGAACATTCTTCCAGAGGCCAAAGGAGGTAGCAGAAATCAAACCAAGGGAAACAAGCAGTTCCCCACTGGTGGGAGATGATATAGGCCACATCCCTCACCCCAAACACTTAAATCATCCAGGGTAAAAAGCAGACAAAGACTGAGTATCTTTATCTCACACTATTTAAGTCATTGTACTAGACTAAGTTTTAAATTGTATTGGATTTTTCCCCTAGCTAATCAATGGGTCTCCTCCTGTATGGAATAGAAAGAGAAAAACTAGACTAACTACAGATACAATAAAGAAATGCCATTTTCTCCGCACAGCCGCAAGATAAAATGTAGTGATATACAGTGATGAAACTACATATACATGCAAAAATTTCATCTTCTTGTTCAACTATCCTAATTTATGAGAGGGACAGATGTAATGGCAAATAATTTGTAAAGAGTAATTCCATACATACACCATTTATATCCATAGCAGCTTCACTTAAACAATTTTTTTTAATATGCTAGTACGACATTTTAATATTGACACTGTTACCTCAACAAAAATAAATACAAGTGACATCACAGAAAATGGCACAGTAGGAAGCTCCAGGAATCAGGCCCTACACCAAAACAGCTACTGAGCTGGCAAGAACTGTCAGAATCCCTATTTCAGAACTCTAAAATCTAGTTAGGCACTTGCAGCATCTAAAAATCACAAGTATGTGGAAATTAAACAACATAACCTTAAACAACCAGTGGATCAAAGAAGAATCACTAGGAAAATCAGAAGATATTCTGAAATAAAAACAGACATAATAAAACCAATGAGGGGCAGTGAAAGCAGTACTCAGAGGGTAATGGGTAGTAAATGCCTATATTAAAACAGAAGAAAGATCTCCAATCAACAACCTTGCTTTACACAACCTTGATTTACATACAGAAAATCCCAATGAATCCACAAAAGCACTATGAGAGCTAATAAACAAATTAAGCAAAATTGCATGGTACAAGATCAATACACAAAAATCAGCTGTGTTTCTATATACCAGCAACAAGAATTGTGAAAAGAAAATTAAGAGAACCATTCCACTTAGAACAGCATCCAAAAGAATAAAACCCCCAGGAATATATTTAACCAAGGAAGTGAAGGCCTTGCACAGTGACAACTACAAACACTGCTGAAAGAAATCAAAGAAGATGCAATGGGAAGATAAATGGGAAGGCATCCCATGTTCATCAACTGGAAGACTGGATATTAATATGACAATACTCCCCAAAGCAATCTACAGACTGAATGCAATTCCTATCAAAATTCCGACTTTTATTGCAGACATGGAAACATCAATCTTCAAATGTACATGGAATTGCAAAAAGCCCCAAATAGCCACAACAATATTGGAAAGAAAAACAAAGTTGGAGGCCTCCCACTTCCTTATTTCAGAACTTACTACAAAACTTCAGTAATCAAAACAGCATAGTATTATTAGCAGAAGGTTAGATTGCGGTCAACAGAGTGAAGGAGAGAGTCCAGGGATAGGCACAAACATCTATGGACCATACATTTTTGACTAGGGTGCCAGGATACTTAAAACGGGAAAAGAACAGTCTCTTCAATAAATGGTGCTAGGACAACTAGATAAACACACTCAGAGAAATGAAGTTGGACCTCAACTTCACATACAAAAACTAAGGATAGATCAATGACCTAAATATTGCAGCTAAAACTAAAACTATTAAAGGAGAACACAGAGGCAAATCTTCATGACCCTGCCTTCAACAATGGATTCTTGAATTAGCCTGAGCACAAAAAAATAAATAAATTAGACCTCTTAAAAATTCAAAACTTTTGTGCAACAAGGGACATCATCAAGACAGTGGGAGGACAATCTACAGAATGAGAGAAGATGTTTGCAAATCATATAGATGATGGAGATTTGGTGCCCATTCTATGTAAGAAACTTGCAACTCAACAACAAAATGACAAACAACCCAATTAAAGGATGGACAAAGGACTTTAGTAATTTTAGACATTTTAGACATTTTCCCAAAGATTAACAAGTGGCCAACAAACACATGAAAAGATGTTCAACATCACTGGTCAATAGGAAATGCAAATCAAAACCATAGTAAGATACCATTTCCCACTCACTATGGAGGCTAGAATAATTTTTTTATGGAAGTAAGTGTTCTAGAGGCTATAGTGAAATAGGAACCCTCGTACATTGCTGGTAGGAATGTAAAATGATGCAGCCATTGTTGAAAATAGTTTGGCAGTTCCTCAAAAAAACAGTAAACCATATGACCCACTAATTCTACTCCTAGGTATGTGCTCAAAAGAATTGAAAACAGGTATGCAAACAGATATGTGTTCATGTATGTTCATAACAGCACAATTCTTGCCATATACAACAACATGGATGGATTGAGAGGATAATGCTAGGTGAAGTAAGTCAGTCAGAGAGACAAATACCATATGATTTCACTCATATGTGGAATTCAAGAAGTAACAGACTCTTAAAGATAGAGAACAAACTGGTAGTTGCCAGAGGGGAGGTAGGTGGGGGATGGGTGAAATAGGTAAAGGGGATTAAGAGTACACTTAATCATGATGAGCACTGAGTAATGTACAGAAGTGTTGAATCACTACACTGGGCACCTGAAACTAATATAACACTGTATGTTAACTACACTGGAATTTAAAAAATTAATTTTTTTAAAAAGAAAAAAATAAGCACAATTCACAATGGCCAATAGGTACAAACAACCCAAATGTCTATCAGCAGATGAATGGATAAACAAATTGTATATATAATATAATATTATCAGCTATGAAAAGGAGTGAAGTATTGATACATCTTAAACTTGTATGAACCTCGGGGCGCCTCAGTCTGTTAAGCGTCTGCCTTCGGCTCAGGTCATGATCTCAGGGTCCTGGGATCGAGCCCCGCATCGGGCTCCCTGCTCTGTGGGAAGCCTGCTTCTCCCTCTCCCACTTCCCCGCTTGTGTTCCCTCTCTCTCTGTGTCTCTCTGTCGAATGAATAAATAAAATCTTTAAAAAAAAAAAAAAAAACTTGTATGAACCTCAAAAACTACACTAAGTAAAAGCAGCCAGACAAAAAAGGTCACATATTGTTTAATTTTTTAAAATGAAATGTCCAAAATAGACAAATCCATAGGGACAGAAAGATTAGAAGTTGTCAGGGGATGAGGGTGGGGGCACAAGGGGAGTAATTACTCAGTGGGTAATGGTGTGTTCTTCTGGGGTGATGACAAAGTTTTGAAACTAAAGATAGCTGGTGGGTACACTGCACTAAATGCCACTGAATTGTACATTTTAAAGTGGTTTGCTATATGTTATGTGAATTTCACCACAATAAGCATTTAAGAAGAACAAGCAATACAGACTCTGCCTGGAATTGAGGCCCCACCTTCGATCATGAGACAACAAGCTTGAGGACAGAAGTGGACATGCTGAGGTCCACAGGGTTGAAGGAAGAAAGGGCCTGGCCTCAATAATGCCCCTGTTCCACCAACTCTTTAGAATAACTGTAGACTTGTTTGTGAGATGATTTCCTTTATTTTTACCCCAAATCACTGTTAGATGGATTTTGTTACCAGGATCCGAATACATGTTAATGGAGAGAGAAGATGATGGAAAGGAACATCTTTCTTTAGGTTTGGGGTTTGTCCAACTACATGATAGTGCGGTCATTCAGAGATGAGGAACAATGGAAAAGGTCAGGACGTGGGGTGAGAATCATGACCTCAATTTTGAACATTTAAATCAGAGGTGTCTTTGAGTTAGCCAAGAGTTCCTAGTTAGTGAAAAAGGAGAATTATAATTAGAACCTATGGCAGAAAGTTGTTGTGAAGATTAAACGTAAGGTTCTTTTTTTTTTCAAAGATTTATTTATTATTTTAGAGAGAGAACGAGAGATCGTGCACGTGGTGGGGGGTGCAGGGGGAGAGAGGGAGAGAATCTCAAGCAGACTCCCCGATGAGTGTGGAGCCCGACATGGGGCTCGATCTCATGACCCTGAGGTCATGACCTAAGTCAAAATCAAGAGTCAGACGCTCAACCCCGACTGAGCCACCTGGGCGCCCTTAAATGTAAGATACTTGACATACGGCAAGCATTCAGTAATTGCCAACAATTATTATTATTGTCATTATTATCACTATTTTTTTAAAAAAACATATGAATCTACCATAGCTTGGGAGAGTTCAAGATCCAAAGCCTTTCTGGCTTTGCCAACATACCGAACATTTGAGTCCTTGATGTAAGGGACTTTCTCCTCAACTTACAAAGATGTCCTGTTCCTTTATCTATTCCTTTTACATGTACTGAGTATCTGCTATGTGCCAGACATTGTGCAGGAGCTCCACATGGACAGACAAGTAAACATCATTACAACTGTGAACGATAAGGGCTATGAGGTATCTGGAATCCACGTAAGGCAATGTTGGAAAGGTATGTAATCCACATGGAAAAGGGTGGCAGGCTCGGCGCGGGGATGGCATTATCTATTACTCCATTTACTTCCTTCATTGCACTGGCCACAATCTGTTATTTGATTTACCCACTGGTAAATGTGTTTATTATCTGAAAAATAAAAATAAGAAAACAGCATGATGACAAAGAACATTCTTTTCTTCTAGCCAGAGGCTGCCAGAGTGTATGGCACATGGCAAATACATGGTAAATATGTGCTGGATGAATGAAAATAAGTTAGTCCAAGGCGGCAGAGACTGCTGGTTGTCTACGCTAGATTCATTCTCCTCTTCTCCCTTAGCAGATGTTACAGTGACCTGAGAGGGAGGGGCAGAGCACAAAGGCCAATAAATAGAAGACAACAGACCGCAAGCTAGACAGGACACTTGGCAGAGGTCATTTGCTATGGATACTACTATACTCAAACAAAAAAGAAGTCGGGCTTTTCAGGGGACTGTTTGCCCACAAAATTCCAAACGTGGCCTCCCAACAATCCCAACAATTATTAATCTCATGTCACCGATGAGGGCTCTGAAGCACAGAGAGCCCCCAGGTGACACAGAACCACCATCTGAACCCACACCGTGTCTAGCCTCTAAGGCTGCTCCTCTCAACCACCACACTATGCAAATCTCTTCCCACTACGGGAGGGACAGGAAGGCAGGAGAACAGAGCAAGTTGCATTTCCAACGTACTGAGTTTAAAATAGCTATAGATGTGGACCAGCTTCTTCTGTGAAGATTAGAGCTGAAGGGAGCACCTAAGCCAGGTGCACCCAGACTGTAACACTACCATGTTAGTGCAGTCGATGCTCCTGGTCTTGCAGATGCATAAATTATAAGGGTATATAGATACGTATCTATGTACGTATGTACGTATAAACATTTGAGTAACAGTGATTCTAAAAATTCCAGTAAAAAAGGCACGTAACAATACAGCTAATACACGTCTGTTTTAAGATTTTTTTTAAATAGCTGTATGGGTTAAAAGGGTGGCAGGTTAATATTAGTTTTAACTTTAAAAATAGTGACAAGCCTTTTTACAGAAACAACAGCCCCCAAAACACTCTGCGTATACATATATTCCTTACACTAGCTCTATGAAACAGAAATCATCCTTTACAGGTGAGAAGGCCCAGAGAATTTAAACAATTTGCCTGAACAGATCGATAACCTGCAGTTATTTTAAATTCTGTACTCTCTTCACTAAACATAATGCCTTCCTTATACCAACATGTATTAAGAGCAATTGGTAATTTTACAATTCAAAATAAAATTATATTAAAATATTTGTTCCCTTATCTTTAGAGGTGTATTAACAGTTAAAAAAAAAAAAAAGGCACTACATCCTAGAGGTCAAAAGTAAAATTTGGATAGCTAGGAATTTCCTAGATGAATGTAAATTCCACTATACAAAGCCTGTAAGTATTAATTTTTTTGCAAATTATATTTTTAAAGCAACACAAAACGTTTTTAATAGTAAGTGAAAAACTTTTTTCCTTGGAAAAAAATAAAAAAAAAACCAGCTGTGATTAAGAGTCATGGTTAAGCCAGTAGAGGTCAGTGTATTGGAGAAAAATGCATGCCCCTCCTGAAAAGCAGAGAAATTGCATTCACCCCACACAAAGCCCTGGGCTCACAGGACCCCAACAGAGCCACACACCTTGCACCGTCCACCTTACCAGGTCCTGTCTCTTTCTCCCCTCCTAACCCTCTCCCCCAAGCTCTCACCAAAGGCAGAAACAGACACTGGGACAGTTGGGATAAAGAAGCAATTCTCGTCTCAAAAATAGTATGACAAGATATCCCCGGGGGGGGCCTCAGTCAGTTTAGCAGCTGGGCTATTTCGAAAACAGCATCATCTTATTCTATATTGGACACAATTCACCACATTTCAACAGGTAAACATTACTTTTAAATATTGG
Source organism: Mirounga leonina (assembly GCF_011800145.1). Taxonomy (NCBI): domain Eukaryota; kingdom Metazoa; phylum Chordata; class Mammalia; order Carnivora; family Phocidae; genus Mirounga; species Mirounga leonina. The sequence continues at coordinate 60,947,304 of NW_023270316.1, read as the reverse complement.
CCTTAAATATTATTCCTTGGGCGCCTGGGTGGCTCAGTCGGTTAAGCGACTGCCTTCGGCTCAGGTCATGATCCTGGAGTCCCGGGATCGAGTCCCGCATCGGGCTCCCTGCTCGGCAGGGAGTCTGCTTCTCCCTCTGACCCTCCTCCCTCTCATGCTCTCTCTATCTCATTCTCTCTGTCTCAAATAAATAAATAAAATCTTTAAAAAAAAAATATTATTCCTTAAACCTAAAAGAGTTTTTCTTTTTTTTTTTAAAGATTTTATTTATTTATTTGACAGAGAGAGACACAGCGAGAGAGGGAACACAAGCAGGGGGAGTGGGAAAGGGAGAAGCAGGCTCCCCGCAGAGCAGAGAGCCCGATGCGGGACTCGATCCCAGGACCCTGGGATCATGACCTGAGCTGAAGGCAGTCGCTTAACCAACTGAGCCACCCAGGCGCCCCTAAAAGAGTTTTTCTTTTTCTTTTCATTTTTAAGGTGAAAACAGATGTTGGATGAATTGTAGTATTTATCAACACTCCACCATGATCAGCACGAGTTGGCTCCTTGACTGAGCTCTAAATACCATCAGAGAAGGAATCACATTTTCTCATACTCGGCGTCTGCCCAGGGCCAAGCTCCATGCCAGGTCCAAAAAGTGGTACTCATCATTTCCAACAGATCAAGAGGATCAGTCAAAAGTTCCTCCCCACAGCCACCCACCCCCAACCTGTCCACTGCCAGGAAATTCTCTGATCACATCTGCAGAGACCTTGTGCAGAATGGCAGCAAAGAAGCTGATCTGAAACCAAGAAATCTGTACACTGTGCTGGGGGATGATGGGGAGGAAACTGTAAATTCTTCATTCTATAGCTCCAGGGTCTACCAGTACCCTAAAGAAATGACAAATGGAAGGGCATTCCGATCCTGCCTCCCATCCCACTCCAACTCCCTCTAAAGAATGGAATCCACTGCCTGCCTCCACTACAACCTTAACCAGCATAGGTGTGACCTCCTCCCAGGCAGCCCTCCCCAGGAGCCCCCCAGTAGCCAATGTGATCAAACTTTCAATCCAGCAAGGGAGTCAAATGCTCCCTTCATGAGATCCCCAAATTTTGGTCTGTACCTGACTTTCTTGTTTTGAACTGTGCTAAATACACACAAGCTGGCAACAGAGTTTAGTAACCCAGAGTTGCTGAACTGTGTGTGTGTGATACAAGACACACGGACGGGGACACACACACACACGGCCAAGCACCAGACCAGGCCCACTCCCACCCCCATCGTATCCAGGAAAAATATGCCCTTTGTTCTAAATTCTAGCAGTCTTTGAGAATCCACTTAATATAGATGGAGGCAATGAACTGCAGGGACTGGAACAACTTGGATTTTCCAAGACCATTCAAATCTCAAAGTTCGGGGTTCTGCCCCATTGCCTCACAAGCGCATTTACATACATTCAATCACTGACCTGTTGATCACTGATCCACTCATAAACATTTACTAAACACCTACTAGGCACTTGTATGGGAAACGCACTGGAAGCACAAACACAAACAAGTGCCACCTCTGTTCTCCAAAACGCACCACCCACTGCATGCGGCAGGTGGCAAGGCATTACAACCCAGGCACGTAAGAGCTTGGGTAGGAGAAGCCCATGCTGTTCAAGAAACATGGGCGGCATCTAACTCTGAAATGCAGCCTGGGTTAGATGTTAGGGAAAGCGTGCCAGAGATGATGGTGTCTGAAATGCAGGAGGGGGCAGCATCTACCCGAGGAAGGAGGCCGGGGGTGGGAGTGTGCTCCTGGAGCACAAGGAGGCGTGGGGGCAGGAAGGGGCAAGGTGGGAGTAAGGAGACACCAGCTGGACAGAGGAGCAGGCGGGAGGCCACCCAGGGCTCTGTAGGCCATGCTGACAAGGCTCGGTTTTACTCTGAGGACAACAGGGAGCGACTGAAGGCCAAGCAGCCAGTCACAAAATCAAATTTATTTGTTTGTTTGGGGAAGCCTGGAAGAAGCCTGCTTACCCTGAAGCAACCAGTTTGGTTAGCCGGTAAACCAGGCAAAAAAGGATGCGGCTCGGGACAAGAGAAGAAGGCAGACGTTAGAGCACTTAGGAGGTGGAAGCATCCGGACTCGGGGGCTGACTGGGGGTGGGGAGCTGCATAGTCCCATTCACCAGGAAGTGACTTTTGTAGAAGGCAATGCTGACTTGATCTTGAACTTGCTGCATGTGGGGATGCTCCAGTTAGGACTGTCGAGAAGTGAACTGCCTGCCTACTTGGGAGTCCATGGGCATCTCGAGACCTGAGCTGAAGATGAAGATTTGCGAAGTTACCAACACATAAGCAGTAGCTAAGCCACTGGTAAGTAAGAAGAACAAAGAAGACCAAAGACGAACCCCAGAATAACACCAACAGTTAAGGGGTGCAGCACGCAGAAGATCCGCAACAACTTGGGTGTGGGCCGCCAAGGATGTAGAACAAACAGCCTTCACTTCTCAGACACAGCACGTGTCCTCATTTTGGGTCCAGAAAATAAGGTCATTATAAACATACCTAAGAACTGAACCAAATTCACAGTGAAAATGTGCCCATAATAAAAAACTATCTATATAGGTCACTTTTCTGAGAGAAGAGGGAAGATTGGGGGTGGTGACAAACAGTATACCACAGGTTGCTAAGCTACTGAATAAAATAAGACGAGGCGTCTACCCATGTTGAAATTCAGGCTTTTAAAAATGTGCCCTAGAATGATGCAACCTTCATTAGTTACCATAGCAATGAGCTTCATTTCCCAGGGGACAATTGTTATTTTTGCCACCACTGAAGTAACTTGGGGGGGCAGGGGGTGGGATGGGGGAGAGTAGTGATACTGACTGTGTTTTCAAGACCCTGAATTTTCAGGGAATACTTTTCTAATAGATCACACATTGCAACCTCAATACAAACAGAAGGCAGCCCCTAGCGATGGGCAGATGAACAGAAAAACTTGAAGCAATGGGATGGCAGTCAATAACTTTTTGTAGTTTTTACAGCGACTTGTGTAAAGGGGGAAAAATGCCTCTAATGCAAATAATGTTGCAGAAATTCTTGGAAAACATACCTAAAAGATTTTTTTAAAGCCATTTTCCTATGATTATTTATAATAAAAACAGACTACCCGATCCTCATTATATGCATTCAGATCACATATAGTGAATAAACTAAACCCAATCGTCTACAAAACACTGTGCATCTCTGTATGGAGGGTTTCTCCACAGCTAGACAGACTGCTGTGTGGAGTGAATTAAGGCAACCAGGGGTTTGAGACAGAGGAGCTCAAGCTGGGCGCTGTCCAGCTTCTCGACCACCCCGCCAGGCAGCTCGATGCCAAGCATAACCACCCACTACATCAGACCTAAACAACGGTACTGAATCACAGACACCTGGATTTTCTTTCCCATAGCCGTAGCAACCTAGCAATCTGTGGCTGAAGAATAGCCATGGCTGGTTTATATTTCAAAACCTGGAGCTTTTAATGGCATTCCTGCCTGAAAAACAGTAACAGCCATTCTGGTCATTTGCAGTCATGTGCTACAGAGGCATGCTTATTACAGCCAACACCAGACAGTATTTTAACCAGCTGGGTCCCTTCTCTCAAGCCAAAGGTCATATAAGCCTTCACAATTTAGAATTTTAAACATCACAGTCAAGTGGCAGTCTCTTCATTGTTTTTTAAAATCTACAAAGTGAAGTTAAATGGACCCATACGGCAGGTGAGAAATTACGAACACACAAAATACATGGAATGACTGACTTTGTCAATCAGTAGTAAGGGCCTCAAGAGAAAGAAGCCCCCATAAGGTCTTAATTCTGTGTGGTTTCATTACTATTAAGCACTACTCTGGGTCTGCAATTAGTTTCCTAGCATTCTAGCTTTGCTTTGTTTGTTTTCTTGGTTAAACTTTGTGGCTAATGTTTAAGCACAGCTTCCTGTCTTTGCATAGCTGGGGGGTTTAGGATTCCCAGACTAACTTCCCTCTCAGCCCTCACCGCCGTTACCTGCAGATCGGCTCTCTCGTATTAGCATAACTCCCCTGGCAAGCCTACCAGACTCCTGGGCAGAATGAAGCTCCAGAATCACTTTGCATCTTGCCAATGTCAGGACAGTCACATTGCCTGTCAATGCTGGTTAGCAAGTCCATAAATCCCTTGAGAACTTCAAAAAAAAATTTTATTTTTGAATATTTTTACCTTTGATTTTTAAAAATACCTATAAATACTTTTACTTCAAATAGATATAGTACTTAGCCCAAAGAAGGTGCTTGGAAAAGGTCGTATAAATACATAAAAGGAAAAAGAACAGGAAATAGAAGAGAAAAAAAAAAAATGAACACATTCCCAGTGCAATGGTGAAGAGTAACCCATAGGGCAGCCCTAGGAATGCACCACATCAGAGAGGCTGGATGGGTTCCTGGATATTAGCATCAGCAGTGCCATCTGCTTCTCAGCCAGAGTCCCTCACAGGCAAAAGAAACAGGAGTACCAGCCTTGAACTGTCAGTCTGAGCAATTCAACAATATGAGAACGGTCATCAATATCACCCACTAGGAGGAATATGGATGGGATCGCTAGAGGAACGATGTAGATTTAAATATTGTTTTTGCCTCTATACACGGCGGTGGGGGGCGTGGTATCTGTTGTCAACCTCCTCACCGCTATAGTCCTACAGCCTGCTACAGTGGCAGGCAGGTGATAAATGCTCAACAGGGACTTAATGAAATAGTAAACTGAAAGAGCAGTGATTCGGAGGATGCCCGTGGCTGCCACTGTTCTGAATCTGAAAAGAGATGAACTGCTCCCTTCCAGGGCAGCCACATGTAGCACAATGGCCAAGAATCTTGTTACATCTTAAAAAACAAAGCAGAGCTGGGAGGAGGGGCAAATGGAGAGTTACTGTTTAATGGGTATGGAGTTTCCATTTGGGAAACGGAGAGTAGGGATGGTTGCACAACAGTGCGAATGTACTTCATGTCACTGAACTGCACCCCTAAAAATGGTTCAAATGGTAAACTTTGTTAGGTCTATTTTACCACATTAAAAAAACTTTTTTTGTTTTTAAAAAAGAAACAGGTTCTCTATCTCTCTGAAAGTGTAACCTTCCTAGAGTTGCCAAAGATGCAGCCATTAGAGGGCCAGCAAAGGGCATCCTTGGCTGAGAATGTGTAAAGGGAATTCACTTGCCCACTCCAACAAGGTAGAGCAGCAGATTCCCTTCCAGAATCTAAATCCAACTGGGACCTACGGTTTGGAGGAATCAGACTTGGTATGCTATGAAAAAAAGGAATAAAGGACAGTTTCTGAACCATGTGTAAGTGGGTAAGTTTACATAATGAAAGGGGATGTTTTCAAAAGATTACGTTGGCAGTAGCAAACAACTTGGATTAGACAAGAGAAAAAGTAAAAGCTATAAGACCAGTTGAGCGCCTGCTCTAGTGATCAACATGTTATAATAGAGTAGTGGCAGGGGAATACGGAGGAAGAACCATGTCCTAGAACCGTCTCTAAGAAGAAATCACAGGATGGAGAAAGAGCCAAAGCCGGCTACAACATTTCCAGTCTAGAGAGCCACACAGCTGATGAAGGCAGACTGTGACAGAGTTACTACCCATATATGAAAAACAAGGAAAAACCTCACAAAGTCAACTCACTTTTCCAGAAAGAGAAGCTGGAAAATCTCATTGATTTTCGGCAGTGTGAAAAAATAGACACTGAAAGACCTTCTGAATTAAAGCAATTAAATGCTGGCTTCAGTTTAGTAGAATCTGGTCTTCTTTTTGTTGCTGTTATTTGAAAACTTGTTTGAAAGTGAGGGATCTGCAGATCCCCAAAACTCTAATAAGGGAGTTCTGAGCAATTTTTTAACTATTACCCTTTTAACCTTAAGAGTTTCTGTTGGACCCTGTAGATCTTAAGTATCCATTTTAATGTCACACTGGGCATGGGCTATAGGAGAAAAGGTCTAGAGCCTAATCAACATGGGGAATCTAACGAGAAACCTTATTTAAGCCAGGATTCCAAAGGCTACACCCTGGGTACAAAAGTTTGTAAGAAATATATCCCACCCTCCATGCAGAAATGGGACAGCAAGGAAACTTATCTACATAAAAATAAATCAATCAATAAATCAAGCTGTTCTCCACAAGCTGACCCTCATGAAAGATTTGGTACAAATTTATTCTGCTTTTGTGATCTGAGAACCCTCTAATGGAGAAATTAATTTTAAGTGGTCCTAGGTTTATCATGTACTCAGGCAACCAAAGAAACAAAAGCAAACCCAGTCTTATGGAGCAACTCAACTTCAAGGAGACCTTAAAAAATTCCCCAGATTGGGCGCCTGGGTGGCTCAGTTGGTTAAACGACTGCCTTCGGCTCAGGTCATGATCCTGGAGTCCCGGGATCGAGTCCCGCATCGGGCTCCCTGCTCGGCAGGGAGTCTGCTTCTCCCTCTGACCCTCCTCCCTCTCATGCTCTCTGTCTCTCATTCTCTCTCTCGCAAATAAATAAATAAAATCTTAAAAAAAAAAAAAAAATTCCCCAGATGAAGTTCTAAGGGAAATAATGAGTGGATCCAGTTTTTAAAAATGACAAAACCCACCTGGAAACTAGGTATCAGAGTGAGAGCCAGCAAAAATTAAAGAGCAAAAAGGGACCGACCGACAAAGACTTCAGATACTAAAATCAGAAAGAGAATATAAAATAACTACATTTAATGTGTTTCAAGAATAAAAGAGGTTGAAAAAAAATAGACAGTAAGTGGACTGAAAATAAAACAAATAGAACTTCTGAAAATGAAAAATATATTAGTGAAATAAAAATTTCAATGGACAAATGGAACAGATTAGATACAATCAAAGAGGGGATTTATAAACTAAAAGATAAATGAAAAACACTCTACAAGACAATGAAGACAAAGATATGGAAAATATTCAAAGTTAAAAAATATGAAAGTCAGAGTGAAAAAGATTAGAATGAAAAGCTCTAAGATATGTATAATTGGAAGGAATAATATAGAGAAGGGGTAAAAGGCAAGAGTTGAGAGATAATGGCTCAGCCTCTTACAGAAATTTTGAAAAATGTCAATTCTAAGATGAATATAATCGATGGTGGGAAATGAGCCCAGATCAGATCAAAGGTTATCATTTCCTTTCCTTTTTTTTTTTTTAAGATTTTATTTATTTATTTGAGAGAGAGAGAATGAGAGAGAGCATGAGAGAGAGGAGGGTCAGAGGGAGAAGCAGACTCCCTGCCGAGCAGGGAGCCCGATGCGGGACTCGATCCAGGGACTCCAGGATCATGACCTGAGCCGAAGGCAGTCGCTTAACCAACTGAGCCACCCAGGCGCCCTCCTTTCCTTTTTTTTTTTTTAAGATTTTTTATTTACTTGAGAGAGAGAGAGCACAAGCAGGGAGGCAGAGGTAGAAGCAGACTCCCTGCTGAGCAGGTAGAACAATGTGGGGCCCAATCCCAGGACCTCAAGATCATGACCTGAGCCAAAGTCAGACACTTAACTGAGCCACCCAGGCACCTGACAGTTATCATTTCCTTTCCTAGATAACTATCAGACTACGACAATTAACTCAGCTATGCTCCCATTTCCCTGATGTCCTAGAACTTCAGGCAAAGAAAATATTCTCTAAGAATGAATGTGGGCCTTGTTAAAGAAAATAGGAATCCAGTCATGCATCATTAGATCATAACTACTTTTTCTTTGTTGTCCATGTTCTCATAAGAAACACACCATACACGTTTTTCAACACTACCTCTTATATTTCAGTGGTGACTGGAAATTCTCCATGAATAATATGGACTCAAGTTAGGCAAGACATTATTTTGGGAAATAACTTCCACTAATGAATTTAAAGAAAGTAGGGCAGAAAATATAAAATCCATCCATTTGCCTGCCCTCCTCTATTTCTCTTTATCCTTTACAAAACACCCTAAGGTGAGTAAAGCAAAGATATCATCATTCTTAGTGAATGTTTGAAGGTGCTCGGAGTCTAGAGGACTTAAGCCTACTGTTGGGGTGCCTGGGTGGCTCAGTCGGTTAAGCATCTGACTCTTGGTTTTGGCTCAGGTCATGATCTCAGGTTCCTGAGTCCCTGGTCAGCCTCTGTGCTCAGCAGCGGTCTGCTTCTCTCCCTCACCCCTCCCCCTGCTTACATGCTTGCTCTTGCATGCTCTAAAATAATCTTTAAAAAATAATAAAAAATAAAATATCTTTTAAAAAAAATCTTGAGGTCTTAACTCATAACAACTGTATATATAATTGTATGTAACAGAAAGGCATAGCCTCCTTTGAATACAGAAGAATTATGAATAGAGAAATAGTAATGGATATTAATTTCAAGTAGTACTCAACAGTTTTGTCATCCAGTTGGCAATCTGAACTGGTTTACCAGGTCTTCCAGAATCCTTTGTGGATATTAATAAACAGTTCACAAATGAAACACTTTTTATTTCTAGAGAATGGATAACAAACAATTTCTGGGTCTCTAAAATGAATGAACAGCCTAGAAAAAGTCATGCTTTTAAGGTGTTAACAGCTGAGGCAAATTACCTGGCATATATGTCCAAAAGAAATCAATACAAAGTATCAGAATAAACCTGCTAGAACATTTTTAAAGTTCTCATGTTAAATATTCTCAATACATAAATTATAGTAGCACATGTAAGTGATAAGGGAGACAATAGCATATGGGCTGCTTTGAAGTTAGCAGACTGGATGAAAATGTCTATTTTCTGCAGTCCTTAAATATATTTCATTAGGAGATTAAATTCTCCTCACTACTGGAAAACACTAAATGGCATAATCGTATTCAGATTCCATATTAAATAATCTACATTATTTTGAACATCCATCTGCTCTCCCTTATGACAAGAGACAAGTACTGAGTGGAATCATAAAATCATAGAAGCCCTTACAATCTAGCCTATTTTATATAGTAACTAAGACTAATCATATTTCTCACAAATTTTAAATGTATCGGACATGCTTTGTAGTAATACATAGTTAGTATAAAACGGGAAAATCAAAAAGAAAATGATACTACATCTTTACTCTGCCAAGTCAAATAAACACAGAACAGTAGCCCTCTATAATTTTGCTCGATATAAAGTGATGGTTTAGCATGAATGGTTGAAAAATTTCATGTTATGTTGAAAAACCATAGTATACAGATATCCTCTCCTCCTATAATCCACCTCTCTTCCTATGGGTTTTTGAGATACATAATATATACTCATGAATGTTAATAAAGCCCATAAATAAAAATCACATTAACTTTCCTTCCATATCAAACCTCCCCCATAAGCTCCCATAGAATTTCCTTGATGTACCAAAGTACACAGTGTAAAACAGTGTAGATGAACCTATAACAGCAAAATTTCTTTATGTGTTGGTTGAAGAAAAGTCTATAAAAGTCTAGAAATAATTCATTATATCTTGACCTCCCTTGGAAAACATGCTGAAATTTAAGCCATACCAACAGAAAAGCTTACACGCTAACTCATTAAATGCAGAGAACCCAGAGAAAGAGAATCTTGTTTATTAGTCAACTCTCATTTGTATTTTTGTCAGAGAAGTCAGATAAAAGTAACAGTAGATACAAAATTATTTTCTAAAATTATTTTAAGAATTCATTAACTTCCAAAAAGATTCTGAAATTCATAAGAATTTCCTAAGAATTGGGGCGTCTGGGTGGCTCAGTCGTTAAGCATCTGCCTTTGGCTCAGGTCATAGCCCCACATCAGGCTCCCCGCTCAGAGGGAAGCCTGCTTCTCTCTCTCCCTCTCCCACTCCCCTGCTTGTGTTCCCTCTCTCGCTGTGTCTCTCTCTGAAAAGATAAAAAAAAAAGAATTTCCTAAGAATCTTGAGCTAAGGCTGACAAACCACAGAGCCCCTTCACCAGAAGCCATTCTGTAAATCAAGCATGATATGTAAATTATTGCTCTACATAATATGCAGCAGTATTGAGTTAATCCCTGTAAAAATAAACATCCAAAAAGCTTAGCAGTACCCAATATTTTTACTAGCTAGCATTCTCCCAAGTAGTTACATACGTAATAAAATGAATGAAATCAGCATTTTCTGACTCACACAGCGTAGCTTTTCATGAATGGGTACTTAAGTGTGAAGATGGATTAACTCTCTGATCTCATTTTAATGAGTTTCTCTTTGTCTTTGAGGGACTACACTGCACAGATGCTCAATCACTCCACTCCATAGTCATTTAAATCAATCCATTTAAAAAGGTTTGAGAATGGTGCTGACTCATACTTATTTGGACATACAAAATTCACCAAAACTTAAAGTCAGACAATAATTTAAATAATGTAAAGTTCCCTCTTCTGTCCAATAGATGTTAATTCCTGTCAATTCCACCTTCATGGTGTAAATGAAGTCTGTCCTCACTCTGCTGTATCACATTTCGTCACACTCACAATGATACCCAAAAAAGCCTCCTACCTGGTCTCCTGCCTCCTATTTCACTCTTCTCTGATCCCTTCCCACCAGCCACTTAAGTCAACTTTCTAAAATGCAAATCCAACTAGGGCTCAACCTTCAAGATGTGGGCATCAAGTCCACCCGCATGGTCTACGAGGTCCTCCAGAATCTGAACCCTATCCGCTCCTCTGGCCCCAGATGCCCAATACTCTACCCAACTACTCTTAGTTCTCTAAGAGTAATGGCCAAACTTGGTTGGATTTCATAGGTCAGGAGAGAAACTAAAACTAAAGCTAAAAGGGTGGTGAGTTAAACACAGGGTTGTCAGCTTTTGATTCTGCCAAGGAAAAAACATTTCAAACCAAAAAACCCTACAATTTGCTAGCACTTTCATTTTACAAAAAGCGAAGAAGGACGTGATCTGAGAATTCTAAAATCTGAATAAACTTAATTTTAGATATAAAAAACTCATTATATTGTCTTTTTTCTTTTTCACTGCACAGTGGTGAAAATTCTTGCATGAACTTATGCAGTGAGAGCCATGCCCTCCCTCCTCATACCCTTGTGCCCCCTGCACTATGCTGACCCTCTGCTGAAACATTTGTTTCCCCCCCCCATCCTCCTTTTTCACCTGCATAACTAGTAGTCATCCTTCAACACACACCTTATGGGGCAGTCCTTTTCCGATTTTCCTGTACATAAGAATAACCCTGGGGATTTTGTAAAATGCAGATTCTGATCACAAAAATTTTGTCCTATGTTTCTTCTAGAAGCTTTGTGGTTTGGGGTTTTACATTTAAGTCTATGATCTATTCTGTGTTCATTTTATAAAAGTATAAGGCATGGGTCAAAGTTCCTTTTTTTAATATGTGCATATCCAATTGTTCTAGCATCATTTGTTGAGAAGATAATACTTTCTCCACTGAATTTGTCAAAAATCAATTGACTGTGTATGTGTGTGGGTCTCTTTGTGGATTCTACTCTGTTCCACTGATCTATTTGTCTAGGCCAAACTATCTCACATGTATCTTGAAGGCTCAAGATACAAAGACAAAAAGTACTGTGAGCAAATGAGAAAGGACCTGGGATGTACCAGAACTCCTCAATGTTTGCCTTGTGTTTTCTTTCTCCTGCTGTGTTGTATCCATTGTCTTTACTAAAGCTCCAGGTAAGTATACTTTGGGAAATCTTGTGAGTCCTTTCAATTAACTGAGCCTGAGTGACTGCTGCAATGATTTCGCTTTCTGCGATTAAAAAGACAGAACACAAAGCTAAAGAACTGGCTGTCTTCCATCTTGCCTAAGTGGGTCAAGGTCAATTCTCTCTTTGCCCTCTCTGCTAGGAATGGCACTTCCCAAGTTACACTGCTCATGGCCTACAGGTCTGCTTTGATAATAACCAGTTAACCATGACCAAGATAACTTAGATAATTGCAAAATGGGGGAATTTTTGAGTCTAAAGCATGTTTACAAATCAGGGTCCACGAATACTTTGTATGCATGAATGTAAGCTACGGAAGGCAGTTGAAGCTAACACAGCAACCTGAAAATGAGCAAAAGCTGGCATTTTTAAAGAAGTATCACCAACTGCCCAACAAATACATGCTGGGCTTCCTGATATATAAAGGAAGACAAAGGCAGGCATCCAGCACATTGTAAAAAAGATTAAAAACCTTCTGCTGGGCATCCCTTCCAATAAGCATCCAGTCAGATTAAAGTGTATGCAGGCACTCCCAAAGTCTGAGAAATCTGCCCAGATATGGGGACACCAGAAGAGCAATGGAGAGTGGTGGTATGGTTAGAGTAAAGCTTCCATCTCTCCTTCTATTAGCTGAGGAAGTGAAATAGCAGTAGTAGTAGAAGGAATAATAACAACTGTTCCGTACTAAATGTTTACGTCCTTCCCAAAATTCATCTGTTGGAATCCTAACCTCCAATGTGATAGTGTTAGGAGGTGGGGCCTTTGGGAGGTAATTAGATCTTGAAGGTGGAGCCCTTGTGAATGGTGCCCTTTTAAGAAGAAACACCATCTCTCTGCCATGTGAGGATACGAGAAGACAGACAGTCATCTATAACCCCGGAAGAAGGCTCTCACCAAGAACTTGACCATGCCGACACCCTGATCAGACTTCCAGCCCCCAGGACCGGAAGAAAACCACCCAATCCTCAGTAACTTGTTACCGCAGCCCAAACTGACTAAGATGCCACCTTAATGAGCATTTTTTATATAAGACACATTGTTCTTTACTTGCTTTCCTTCACTGAATCCTCAGAAAAGTTCGAGGAGGGAGATCCTGTTTCCATTTCCATTTTAAAAGTGAGCAACTACAGTGTGCACACGCCCACCCACCTGCAGCCCCGAGGCAGGGAAGAACCAGGAGGTACTCCAGGCAGCCTGACTCTAAAGCCTCAGTCTCTCTGGCCTCCATCTTATTTCTGAGGCTGTCTGACCGCTCAGAGTGTAGCAGACTGAGCAAAGGAGAAATGCAAGAAGCTTGGTGAAATTTTTCACTATTTAGATAACAGAAGACAGGAAGCAAAGAAAACGGCCGATGGGCATTACAGCCCCTTGCACAGCGTTTCAGGTAGGTCTGGATTTACTCACTTCTAACAGGCCTAGAGGTACACGAGACAAACAGCATGCTGTTCTGTCAAATCCTCTCAGCTACCCAGAGCTGCAACTCACGCTGGCACAGAAAACCATGGTCACATCCTAATTTCTCTCCCAACTCCTCTTATGCCATTGAAAAGAATGAGGGCTTCCTTACGAGGCTTATCCTCCAACTCTGAGCCTTGTCAGTGTGGACGAAATCCACTTTATCCAACCAGAACACATCCAATTGCTTTGATCAGTATACATAAAACATTTTAGCCAACAAGTTCTCCTTGCTCTACTAAATTTATTTCTTGGCACTGAATACCTTGAGAAAAATCAGCCTTTTCCATTCTTAAGGTGGTAACAGGTATTGTAAATTTGCAAAAGTTTAATCGACTCTAACCTGGTTTCATTATATTCTTTTTTTTTTTTTAAGATTTTATTTATTTATCTGTCAGAGAGAGAAAGAGCACGCACAAGCAGCAGGAGCAGAGGGAGAGGGAGAAGCAGGCCCCCCACCGAGCAAGGAGCCCGATGCGGGGCTCCATCCCAGGACCCTGGGATCATGACCCAAGCTGAAGGCAGCTGCTTAGGCAACTGAGCCACCCAGGAGTCCCTATTACATTCTTTTTTAAAGATTTTATTTATTTGAGAGAGAGAGAGAGAGCATGAGCAGGGGGTGGGGCAGAGAGAGAGGGACAAGCAGACTCTCCGCTGAGTGCGGATCCCAGGACCCTGAGATCATGATCTAAGCTGAAGCCAGACACTTAACCAACTGAGCCATACAGGTGCCCCTCTCAGTATTTTTTAAAATTCTGTTTTTTAAAAGGCTAAAGTATTCCTTCTCCTTCATTTTGGAAAGCATGCACTGAGTATGTATTACAAACCAGGACTAGTACTAGAAATACCAAGAGGGTATAAATGGGGTCCCAGGCCTCATGAGCCCAGAGTCAGGTTTTTATTCACGCTTTCTCAAAAACACACCTCTGGGACTTTGCAAGACTACACTATTAGTTCTTGGTGTTTTTATTTGTAGAATTAAAGCCACATCTCTGCTTGGAAATAAGGGGAAAGAAGATCATGAAGAAGAGAATCTTTACAGTTTTTTGATCTCCAGTTTTAAAAGGTGGACTCAAAACTACAAACATCTGTGTTATATATGGGAAGAGATTTTGAGATGTAATAATGAGTAACATTTAGTGAGCACTTAACACTAAGCAAGGTTCAGTTTTAGTTACTTTATGAGAATTATTTGATTTAATCTTTACACGGGTCCCACAGATCGGCACTACCCCTATGTCCATTTTCAAGATGATGAAATTGAGGTACAGAGAGGCTGAGTAAACCTCTTAGGAATTAAAGGAGTGAGAATTCAAACCCTGGCAGCCTGTCTCCAAACCCCATGCTCTTCACAACTAATCCTGCCACTGAAGAAAGAGACTCAAATATCATAGCACTACCGCAGATTAAACAGACTGACCAGTGGAAAAAAATAAAAGCCCAGAAACAGACTCAAGCATATATACTAACTAGCATACTAAAAAGTAATTAAGAATAATGGGGGAAAGATAAATTACACAATAAAAGATGCTGCCCTAATTATTTGTTTCCCAAAAAATGGACCCTTACCTCACACCATTTATTAAAATAAACTGTAGGAATTACACGTGAGGGGTGCCTAGGTGGCTCAGTCAGTTAGGCATCCAGCTCTTGACTTTGGCTCAGGTCATGATCTCAGGGTCTTGCCATCCAGCCCCACATTGGGCTCTGTGCTCAGCGGGGAGTCTGCTTGAGGATTCCCTCTCTCCCTCTCCCTCTGCCCCTCCCCCTGCTCACGCATGTGCACTCTCTCCCTCTCTCTCTCAAATAAATAAGTAAGTCTTTAAAAAGAAAATAAAGAATTACATGTGAGCGCCTGGAACTAGTATGACACATGACTCCCTTTCCTCATCACTTTTTGTGAAAATGACCCAGGTAACTCCATAAGGAAAATTCTTCACTACCAACTGGCCAGTTAAGAGCCTCATCCACAAACATGAACCCTTGAAGAGAGTCAGCAGAGGATGGCTTAGGAAAGGAGCATAATGAGATGAGAGCCCAATCAGCAGCCAGTCCCTGGGACATCACTCGCAACAAAACTCTACCATCCACCGGCTACTGAGAGCTGGAAGCCCGATGAAGTGCCTTAAGCTGCTAACAAATTTCAATATTATTCGATACACCAGGAAGCTGGTGTTCAGAGGGTTAAACAAGATGCCCAATGTTGAACAGCCAGTAAGTAGCAAAGCCAGAATTGGAACACAATGGCTATCCGACTCAAGCTTAACCTTTTAAGCACTCCACCACACAGAGGGCCCAAGTCCACCAGGGTCCCCTCTTCAGATCCTGCAGACAGCTCGAGAACTGGACCAGAGGCTGGAAGCAAGACCGGCGTGGGACAAAGAACTGTGCTGGAGCTTCTGCCGGGGTGCCAGGCCAGGCGGCTATTCAGGGCGAAGGCAAACTACCCCAGTCGGCTTAGAGCTGCCAACGCAACACAAAAGGGAGACTGTTCCTCAACAAAAGGGGTACTCTGCCCTGCAGCTGTCTCCCGTTGCCCACAGCTCCATCCCTACCCCACACAGACTACTAGAACTCTGAGCCGCTGCTGAGAAAGTACAATCAATCCAACTTTTCCCCGTTGCCTGTAATGAAGAGAACGGAACAATGACCTCCACAATCCCTGACAAAGCATATCTCAGTCACCGATATTGAACAGACCAGACCTCACTTGGCAGATGAGCCACCAGAGAAGCTAGCAAAGGAGACAGGAGAAAAGACTCAGATATTTTTTTTTTTTTAAGATTTTATTTATTTATTTGACAGAGAGAGAGATAGCAAGAGCAGGAACACAAGCAGGGGGAGTGGGAGAGGGAGAAGCAGGCTTCCCGCCGAGCAGGGAGCCCGATGTGGGACTCGATCCCAGGACCCTGGGATCATGACCTGAGCCGAAGGCAGAAGCTCAACGACTGAGCCACCCAGGCGCCCAAGACTCAGATATTTTAAGAGAAGTGGAATCAGCTGAATAATGAGGGTAACTGCGAGAAACAAGCCAAGTTTACAAATCTTAAACTGTATGTTCTCACTAAGATTCCAAGAACAGTGAACCACCTATGCAAATGGTAGCAGGATGAAAGATGAATAGGAGCAACAGGGAATAGTACTTGAAGATAAAAGGTTAAACTGGAGGCCTAAAAAACAGGCAGGGAAATGCAGACTGGCCACCGCAGAAAACCAAGGCGGGTCTGCGGAGATCTGGCTGTTCAATGAGATCTCCCAAAACTCATAGGGAAATGAGGAAAAACGGGAAATTACCACTAAAAAAACAGCTCCTGGGGGCACTCAGTCGGTTAAGTGGCCGACTCAGGTCATGACCTCACGGTCATGGGATCAAGCCCTGAGCTGGGTTCTGCGCTCAGCACGGAGTCAGCGTGAGATTCTCTCTCCCTCTCCTTTTGCCCTTCCCCCTGCTCGCACGTGTGTTAAGTAAATAAATAAAATCTTAAAAAAAAAAAGAAAGAAAAGATACTGAATAACAGATCCAGAAGCTCAAATGTGTGCATAATCGAAATTCTGAAAGAGAAAATGAAACAGGGGAGAAATAATGATTGTAAAGGAGAAATAATAGTTAAGTAAATAATGAGAAAAAAAACAGAACTTGAAAATGAGTTTTTCAGACTGAAATTATTCATTCAGAGCTTGGCAGAATTCATCATAAAAGATCCACACATCCCAAAATTTCTGAATGTTAGGAGAAAAATAGACATCTGAATCTCCACCAAGATTAACAACAACAAAAAAGAACATGAATGAAATGGACATCGGGCTTCTCATTTGCTGTACTAACTACTAAAAGACGGTGGAATAAGATTTACAGTACTCTGTAGGGAAAAGACTGTGGCCAAAGAAGTCTAAATTTAGCTAAATTATCAATACTAAAATTAATATTATAAAGCAGGAGAAATATGTAAGAATACATAAGAAATATAAGAAATAAAAATATATAATACATAAGAAAAATATACTTTCCATACACCCTTTCTGGAAAAAAAAGTTTTTTGTTTTTGTTTTTTTGAGTGGGGGGCGGGCAGAGGAAGAAAGAGAATCCCAAGCAGGCTCCCTGCTGAGTGCAGAGCCCAACTTGGGGCTCCATCTCACAACCCTGAGATCATGACCTGAGCTGAAATCAAAAGTCAGATGCTCAACTGAGCCACCCAGGCGCCCCTGGAAAGAAAATTCTTAAGGAAGGGAGGACATACAAGCAAATGAAAAAATAAATTAGAATAAAGAACTCAAGAAAGGAGAAGATCTACAGAAGTAGAGACATACAGAGGGACGCCTGGGAGGTTCAGTCAAGTCTCGATTTCAGTTCAAGTCATGATCTAAGGATCCTAGGATCGAAACCCACATAGGGCTCTGTGCTCAGTCGGGAATCTGCTTAAGGATTTCTCTCCTCCTCTCTCTGCCCTTCCCACCAATTGCGTGCATGCTCTCGCTCTCTCTCTCAAATATATCTTAAAAAACAAGTACAGACATATAGAAGTATGGAAGAAATAGCAGTGAACAATAAAGCTAACAAAACGATGCTAATGGTGTTGAAATGACAGAAATATTCAGCAATGATGCTTAAAGGAGCAAAACATAAAAAAAAATGTATGAACAAACATTTCTAAGTATTTCAATAAAATTTAGGCAGTAAGAGGAAGGAAGGAAGGAAGGAAGGAAGGAAGGAAGGAAGGAAGGAAGGAAGGAGGAACCAATGTGCTGAAGCACGTTTATGGGAACTCCACAGATAATGTTAAATAAGTTCAAATTTTAAATGTACTCACAAGAACAAAATTAGGCATGTAACTCCCAAGTCACAAAGAGAACTGTTTTTCTGCTTTAAAAGAGAGAAAAATGACAAAATAAAGCAACACAAAACTTAGAAAAAGGTAAATAATCAGAAAGGATAATAATTTTGAAAACCTAACACAAGATGCCAGGGTAAGACCAAACATTCAGTGAACACTAAGTGGTTAAATACCCCTACAAAAGAGGAACACTCACAAACTGGGTAAAAGAGCGAAATACCACTCACCCCCAGGGTTTATTAAATGAGGCAACGTTTGCAAAAAGTGCCAGGCATATAGTACTTGCTCCAAGAGGTGTATATAAAGAAAGAACATTGCAGGCACTGTGGTTAACCAAACACTTAAAAAAAAAGAAGAAAGAAAGAGGAAACTCTACCAGTTTAAAAACCAGAAACTCATTAAAATAAAAAAAATGTTCTTAAAGTCTTATGATGAGCTGACAAGAAAAAAAAGGAAATCCTCAGAGGTCAAAAACCTTAAAAAGCATATAATCTTTGACCCAGAAATTCCACTTGTAGAAATTTATTCTACATTCACATGTTACAAAAGTAAGGAAAAGTAAGGGCGCCTTCCTTCCCCCTCAAAGCTCAGTGGGTAGAACATACGACTCTCGATCCCGGGGTTGTAAGTTCAAGCCCTACCTTGCATGTAGAGATTACTTAAAAAAAAAAAAAAAAAAAAAAAGGTAGCAACTGTATGTGATATGAGAAGAGAAAGACCGCGTATAGTCCACTATGGATGACAGGCTCTATGTTCATTGTGTGCAAAAGTAAGGAATCATACGTGGGAAGAATGAATAAACTCAAGGCAGTTTTCTCAGTTTAGGATGATTTGAGCTGCAAATAACAGAATTCCAACCACAGTGATTTATTTTTTTAAACAAAAAGGCCAGAAGGCAGGCAGTTCCAGGCTGACTCAGGGGCTCCCATGTACCTTTCATGGCTGAGGCTCCATTTTTCCACCCAATCACCCTCTTCAGTGTGCTGGGGACATCATGTTAGGCAAATACAAGGTTTATAAGATTGTATACATAAAACTATACTAAAATTGGAGGGAAAAAAAGAGCTAACAGTAATCTGTTAATAGTGGTTCCCCCAACATGGTAGATCATGGGTGGTTTCTTACCTCCTGCTTCCTATACCTTTTTGGACTTTCCATATTTTTTTATCAGAATGTAAATGCTTGTATAAACTGGGGGAAAAAGTACCTATTTCAAAAGAACTGAAAGAGAAGTGCCACTGAAGAAAGGGGCTCAATGACCTCTCGGCCATAATGACACAGGGACTTTTCTTCTTGTTTTTCGATTAGACTTCTATCGAATTGATTTGTCACAAGTAGCAGTTTTCTAATTCTCCACCACATGCATAATAGTTCTATACAAAAAGCTCATGATGTCGTTAATGATTATCCCCTACATAGGGTGTAACGCTTTCTAGAACAGTTCCCTTTACTGATTACAGCCTTCAAAGATAAATACAGGAAAATTAAAATCGATAAACAGAGCATGTTGCAGTGAAGAACTTGAAACTTTAATCATTCGAGAGCCTTTCCTAAAATCACATTAAATCAGGAAACCGAAATCCATTTTTCGCCAATAGCGAAATTCTCTTTTCACGTGCCATGTTCCATAAAGACAATATTAAGATAAATTCATGGTTATAATGCATCAATTTCCAAGGGACTCAAATCCTTTTAGATATTTAATTAACACCAGTAACCATCTGTGCCCTAAATCTACTGCAGACAAAATGAATGTTTAGAGACCAAAGCAGACCAAGAGAAACTGACACTATCCATTGGGTGTACTTCAGCGACTTCTTCCTGTGAACCTTCCCCACATGATGAGGTGGATGGAACAGTGTGAGGGACTTCCCACGTGTAGAGTTCAATCCTTTAATTTCATACACATCTTGCAAGACCGCTTCTCCACAGCTTAACACTGAAACTTTGGATCTCACAATTTCAGTTTCAAAGATTTCAGCCCTGAAGGACACCTGAGACATAATCGAGGCCAACTCTTCATTTCATACACAAGGAAACTGGAAGTGTACAGTTTAAAACTGGGATCAAAACGGATCCCAGCTATAAACGGAAACGTTCCACTGAGCACACAAAGATGTCTTTGGAAGATGTCTAAACCCTGCAAGAATGTATCCTGCTGCCCAATCTTTAGCTGTAATCCTATTTGTCAAATGCTGGGCAATCAGCTTCTAAAGCGCTTTTGGGCTATTCCGAATCCTCAAGTAAGAGATTTCCATTCAGTCAAACACAGGGTGGAGGCGACTGTGGCTACATCACGTGCCCTACTCGCTCCTCCCCCTCCTCCTCTCCATCCACAGGAACAGAAATGAAGCTCTGCCTTTATGGTTATTATTGTTGTCTTTCCTAATGTGGCAAGAGGCACCGAAGAATTTGTAAACATCAAATTCACTAAATTTGCAGACAAAAAATTCACTGAAATAAAAATTTTTGTTAGGCTTGTTTCAGTTTGTTTGAGACCCTGCCCATCATTCGCATGAATTATGAAATATAATATAATTCATTACACAAAATTAGATAAGCTATAAACATCTACGATGTTAATCGTCAATCAAAATGAATCGTTTGAGCCACTGGTGGAGAAAGAGGAAGGAGCTATTTAATGAGCCTTGCATGGCAGATGATGCTTCCTGTACTATTGTGTTTGTTGGGATGATCCTTCCAAGACCTCTAGCAAATATACATGAAAAACTGCCATACAGAGAAGTAAACTGAGGCTTGCAGAGGCTGATTCGAGCCTCACAGATAACAGCACGGGAAGCTGACATCTGAACCAAACCAGTCTCACTCCAAGCCCGGTCTTGCCTCTACTGCACAAGTTAGTATTGCGACAAGTACTAACAAAAAATAAGAAAAGATGTA
The DNA here is from genome assembly GCF_011800145.1 of Mirounga leonina. NCBI lineage: Eukaryota > Metazoa > Chordata > Mammalia > Carnivora > Phocidae > Mirounga > Mirounga leonina. The sequence continues at coordinate 60,926,446 of NW_023270316.1, read as the reverse complement.
GGTCCTACTGCCAAAGAATTTCTGTTCTAAAGACACACTTGGGCCTCACACCCTCACCCATCTAAGAGCCGGAGATTTCCAGTGACATTCTCAAGTATTAGCTCCCCTGCAGCATCCGTCCTCCCTCAGATCCTCACTGCAAGGTCACTGGTGTGGCAACAGGCCTGGTGGTGGCCGGGGGGCTCTCGGCCCCCCCAACCATGGTTTCTATTCTATTTCACCATAAATTCTTCGCCGGGCTTACTCATAACTACATGAACAATGTATGACAATATTAAAACAATCAAACAGAAGTACCACGCTGGAGTGTGAAGTATGAAATACTACATCAGGTGAAAATTCCCTCTGCAGATACCAGTTTCCTTTTGGAAGTCCTGGCTCATCCCTGCCCTGTCAGCATTCTGCCCTCAGCCAGGGCTGGCTGCACTCTGAGCTGGCTAATCTTGGCTGAATTCCACAGGATTTTAGTTGGCCTCAGTAATGTTTCTGCTTAGCTCTCAAGTCCGGAGATACTTATTCTATAAATGATTTCCATTTTTATACTGAACCTCTGAAACCCTCCAGACGGAGGAATATTTTAATTGACTCTTATTAAGAATAGGAGTCGAACTGTAATGGTGGTTGCCATGGGCTTGGGTGGAACAATTTTGCTCTGTATATTATGTTTTTTTAAAGATTATTACTTTTAAGAAAAACAGATACATTTTTTCCTCTTTATTACATAACCGAGACTAAAAAACAGCTATGTTCATTCCAGCTTTGAAACAAGACGAAACCCAAGAAACTTGAATTTTGCACCTGAAACATTAACACAAACAAGTGCTAGACACACGTGACCTTAACAGAGGAGGAAACCATCAGACCAATACGAGGAATGGTTCTGGCTACAGTGCTGTACCACCAGAATACACCTGACCAGAAACCCCTAAGTCAAATCTGAATGATCAAAGTCTATATATCCAGGACCCTACCACCTCTCACTACCTCTGCCACCAGAGTCCTTCCTGGTCAAAGCCACGATTCCTGCTGCAATGGGCTGGCCTCCTAACTGGTCCTCCAGCTGCTGTCCCCAATCCCCCCCCACCCTGCCCCTGGTCGAGTCTCACACAAGTCAGTTGATCCCATTAAGATAAGTGAACTCTTAGCACTCCTCTAATCAAAACTCTGCAGCAACCCCTCCATTTTGCCAGAGGAAATGCCAACATCTTCACAATGGTCTCCAGTGCTTCCTTCTGTGGCCATCCCCCTGACCTTGACTCTGAGCACTCTCCTCCCAGCCACAATGGTCTCCCCACTGACCATCAGGGATGTTCCTGCCATAGGGCCTCTGCCCTGGCTGTTCCCCGTGCCAGGGAGCCCCACAGCTAGCCCCTCACCTTGATCTTGGTTCAAATATCGCCTTCTCAGGGAGGACTTAGCACCCTCAGTGAGGGCTGCCCTGGCCATTCCTTTGCAAAAAGTGGAAACTTCACCTCCCCCCAACCCATATCTGCATTCTCAGCCCTTTTACCCTGCTCTGTGTTTTTTCCAGGCTGCTTATTCACCCTCTAACACACTCTTATCCATTGTGATTACTGTTTATTTCTCACCGCAGAATGTAAGCTCTACAGTGCCAGAGATCTTCGTGTTGTTTACTAATATTATCCCCTGCCTAGAATAGTGCCTGAGACAGAGTCAGGAACTCAACTCACATTTGCCAAACCCATGATGAATTAAAGTGAAACGAGCACAGTGAAAGTGGCCTCTTGCGGCACATGGAGACCCAACACACAAGATTCTTGCCACTCCCAGGGATGAATGGAACTGGGAAAAGCAAATCAGGAGTCACAAAAGTACAAGAGTGACGGCTCACACCCTAGTTCTGAGGAACCGAACTATAAATAATCATGCAAGGCCTGAAACACAGGGTTAGAGTGTCTCCGATGAAATCTGAACTCCTGCTTTTAGCAAGTTCAACCTATCAGAATCCAGTCATCTGTCCACAACTAGCCCAAGAAAAGTGTATGCCTGGAGAAGCCTCTGATTCAATGACTCAAACTGTATCTTACAGTGGTTTCCTCCAACCTGATCCCTTCTCTAATCTTTCATCCTTTATCACATTATCTCAAAACTGGTTTCGATCACTTCAAAGGCAGCTCTTGAAAGGAATATTAGGGGGCAGGGGGAGCAGACCCATTTAATTATGTCTCTTTAGCCTGGTCCTCTATTTTAGATGCTTGGGGGAGGGGATGAGACAGTGAAGAACTTCAATGGATTAAAAAAAGGATCCATCCCTTAAAAAAGAGCTGCCTGTCATAACTGCCTATTGTGGAAAGACGGAAACGACCACAAGATTGGGAGGACAGGAACCACAAAATATCCAGGATTTCTAGAGGGAATGGGAAAAAGTTGGAAATAAGGTAGTTTCCAAATGTTCACACGATACGCATTCCTACATGTTGACAGCTGTCAAGAGGTTTGTCCTGTGTAAAAAACACACAAAAATGTATGGACATCTACAACCAAGGAAAATCATAGGGGACTAATAAAAATGGCTGAAGCTGATGAAGGGAGGCCAGGTCCGAGGACTCAGAGCAGGTCTCGCAGGACTAGCCAAGAGGGTCCTTGGCTTTGCAAAGGATGGAAATCAAATGCAAGCCAAAAGGAAGTGAGAGCAGAGTTTATAGAAGACCTCGAGAGAGCAGATACAGACAGAGCGTCTCGGAGACTCAGAAAGGAAAAGAGCACATGCTTCATCTGTACTTAAGGTCTGGAATTTTAATTGAGGTTGGTGGTCCGGGGCACGTGTCCTCTCAGGCATCCAGGAACTGGTCAAACAGGGACGCGTGCTCAGGTGGCCTCCATAAGTCACTTATACCCTGGGGCCAGGGGTCTTAGCATCAAGGTGCCTGGAGTCAGTGGTCTTGAAAAACATTCATGACGACCTCATCCAGATACTCCTTAGATGTTCTCTATTGGGCCGGAAGACTCCAAAGAAATCATTAACTCCTTAATCTTTATAAGGTGGACATACATGAAGGCATGTGTAAGGTGGGGGTGCAGGTCCCAGCAAGAAGAGAAGCAGGAAAACAGCAAAGGGGGAAAAAAAAACCCAGCTTTTTCTTTCATGGGGTCCCTTCGGTTTCCCTATCTCAAAGAGATTTTAAAAACTACTGCACTCTTAGGCAGTCCCAGGAGCTTGAATTAATTCACTGAATCCTGTTTAACAACTCCTATGAATTAGGTGCTATGCCCATTTTAGAGATGAGGAAAGCAAGGCTTGGTGTTCTTTCACAGTCCTGTCATTCTCCCCGCTCCTTCTTCTCCCTTTCATCCTCCTACTAGAATGCTTGGTAAGTTGTCCATTATCTGTTTTGGCCAGTCTGCCCTGGCTTATGTCTGATGTTCTCGCCTACATAGTAATAGCACCTACTTTCGTTTTTTTTTTTTTTTTTTTTTTTTGCAGGAAAAAACACGTAACATGAAATTTACCATCTTAACCGGGTTAAGATGGAGTCAGGTTACAGACTAAGCCAGCCAGCCTCCCCCCATCTTAACCATCTTTGTTTTTAAATTTACCTTCACTTTTTTTTTTTTTGAAGATTTTATTTATGTATTTTGAAAGAGAGAGAAAGCGAGCACAAGCAGCAGGTACGGCCCGCAGAGGAAGAAGCAGACCTCCCACCAAGCAAGGAGCCCAATGCGGGCGGGCCGATCCCAGCACCTTGGGACCACGACCTGAGCCAAAGGCAGACGCTTAATGACTGAGCCACCCAGGCGCCCCTTACTTTTACTTTTAAAAGGGTCCCAGTTTAGACTATAAATTATCTGATCAGACTTCTCTACTTTAAGTTCTCTACTGTAACTGTTTACTTCCCTGCCTCCCTGAGCAGACTGCGAGCTTTTGGAGAACAAAACGGGGTGTCCTGTGATTTTATGCTCACAAACCAGCAGAGTGCCAGGCAGATAGTAAGTAAATGTTTAATAAGTGAGCAAACTGAATGAGTGTTATTGTAAAATCTCTCCTAGTTAACTTTCATTTTACAGAGGGAGTCTGCCCTCTACCAGGTTCAGAATTTGAAACTTGTAAACTGTTCCTGATGTACTGGAGACAGATAATGTAACTAGAGACAGAGCCAGTGGTCTACGGAACGCCGTCAGTGTGTGTTACTGCACAAAAGAACAGTCATTCACCCACCAGTGGGCCACCACAGGAGACACTGGCTGCCAGGAAATGGAGTGGGCTTCTAAAGCTCTGGGCAGATTCACAAGACTGGAATAAAGAACAATAATAAAAACAAAGAAACTACCTAAAGAAGGGTCTCAAAACACAGAGAAGAAAGTCAAGGGCTCCACTTAAGCATCCTTTTAAAATTCAAGTATTATCTTTAGGATGCAAAGCCCTGCACTGTCAGCATATAGCCTCCTGGAGTGAATCACAACACAAATGTGCTCTGAGTTAATCCCGTACCTTTGTGAAGAGGGAAAAGAATAACCTCCAATTTCAGTGCAATTTTACAAACCTAAAATGCAATATTTAATATGCAGCGAAACGTCCCATCCTTCCCTCCATCCCTCCCTTTCTCTCTGTCTCTGTCTCTCTCTCCCACATACACACACACACCTCCAATGTTCTACATGAAGTTCAACAGAGCAAAAAGATAAAAACAAAATTAAGAAAAAAGGATGGAAGGAAGTGTGGTTTGTATTGACTTACAAACAGAAAATCCCACTACACTACTAACTGGGATAGTTCCATCAACATCATACTACTGAAGTTCTGTTTTGGTTTGGTTTTCCAGGCTCCACCCAGATTTTTGAATCACTAGTACATGTGGCCGCTCCGCAACCAGTCTAGTCCTCTCTGTATTCTTCCAGATGGCAGCTGTCATCTGGGCCTGAGGAAACCCAAAAGGACCGATCTGGCCAGCCATCACACTGTGTTCTTTAAAACTCACTCAGAGTCGAGGTAGCTGCCACTTGACTATTTCTAACTCTGTTTAAGATACAAAGTCCAAAAGATATATTCAATTCAGAATAGTCTCGATTGCTTTAAAGTCTGCTGTTTCCCAGGTAAACAAGGTCCCTTAATTCTCACCGATTTAACGAAGAGAGTATTGTGGGGCTATCAGTGTACCTGTACTGAACATGACTAGCCCTCAATCTACCAGAGGTGTCCGTCTGCCAAACGCAAGAAGGGAGGAGGGGACGAGAGGAGACGGACATGATTTTGCAGCAGGAATCCCATGCCTTATACAGAGAAAATATATTTTTCTAAATCACTTCAACTTTAGTAAACACATGGAAGCCAAAAGGACTAGATCACCATGTTTTATATGGAAGGGACGTTCTAACCTAGTAGGATGAGGAAAAGGGCGCAGGGCCTGGCCCAGAGGGAAATGCGAAAAGACGAGAGCCAGAGTCAAGAGAGGAAGTGGGTGAGGTGTGTCCCAACCTCCCCTCTTGAAAGGTGTGCTCACAGGGTGAAAGAAGAAGGCCTCTGCCATGCTTCCCATTTAGGATTCTGGGAAAAGACTGCCTCGCAGGCCACACCACACCAACTGGGTACGGTCAGTTCCATCAGAGTCAACAGAGCTACAGCAAAGTCAGACGGAACAATGGCTGGAGTTGATTTTTTACCTTCGTGGCCCTGATTTTTGTTTTGTTTCCACGAGACCCAGAAAATCCTGCCTGAATAGGGTGAGACAGAAGTGAGCAGATGCAAATGGGGTGGGGTGGGCAGGGGGTCATGGGAGTGCCTGGTAAAGGGCGAGGGGACGCCACTACAAAGCCCACAGGGGGCCAGATCACTAGGCCAAGAGCTGGCTGAAGGATATGGCAGAGGCCCAGAGGGGAAGCATGGCCGCAAGAGCCAAAGGGAAGTGGAGCCTGCCAGGAGCACTACCAGGCATGACGGAGCATGACAAGCAAAACAGGAGTTCGACCTGCGAGAGCTTTCAGCAGCAGACTCCAGGGAGGGGCGTCATCCCTCAGCCATCTCCAGGCCGGGCAGTGGGCCAGAGCAGCTGCTTCATGGCAGAGCCAAAAGGGCTCTGGAGGTCACCAGGTGGGTTTCCAGATCCCATCCACCACCACCACCGCCCCCCCGCACCCAGTCCTCTCCCCCTTCCCCAGATGCCACTTTAGTGAGGACCCTTAAGGAAAAAGGAAGTATAAGAATCAGAGCAGTTCACATGTTTAAAAAGGACCATTTCCCTAAAAACCATTTAACTGTTGCATCAGACTAATTTTACTGGATTACACTATATTTAAGCTGCTCCCCCCATCCACTTCCATAGTGGGAAGGGGCTTGTAAGGAGGATCATGCCAAATGATTCAAAAATAAGGAATCATTCTCTCTGCCTGCGTGTTCCATAAGTAACCACTGCTTCTTCTCACCCTTATTTCTGACTGCCCACAGCATGAGGCAGAGTGAGGGAAATAGTCCCCAATCCTATGTGAGCGCCCTCAGTCCCATTATCTAATTGTGGAAGGGTCAGGGAGAGAACCTCCACTAAACACCCTCTGGAGTTCCTCTTTATTTGCCTGTTGGGGAAGGTGGAAGAAGTACGTCTTGCGAGGAATGACCCAACAGACATAGCTGAGAGAGAAAAGGAAAGCCAAAGAAAGAACGTGAGGCACCATTTTTTTCCTGCGCTGAGCTCTGCCACTCACCCTTACGGTACATTTTTATAAAGAGGCAAAAGGCATCACCTATTTTGTTCCCTTCTCTAGCCTCACCAGAGGTGGATAAGCTCCAGCCATCTTGGAATGACTGCCTGATGAAAGGTATGTGGCACTGCTTACTCCCTCTTCAACACACCCTCTCCCAGCACTCACAATGGCGACAGGGAGGGAGGAGGTCCCCCAGGCCTTTATTGTGTGGCTCTGGCAAGTCTCCCATCTTCTGCAACTGTTATGTTCTGTGTCCAGGGAAATTCCAGCAACATTCTGGGAGAATGGGGATTAGTCACAGGCTGACACTGTATACTAACAGTGAAGGTTTGGGGTAGGTCAGGAGCAACAGCAACGCGTACGTTCACCTTATAGGAGGTAAACAGGACACAGGAAACCCTTCAGACATCTACTGATGATTTCAAGATCCACTCATTATCTGTAAATCATGAAGCTCTCCAGGGTAGAGACCAGGTGGTACATCTGGACTGACTCCGCTCATTCATCCATCCATCCACCTACACAGGCATTCATATACCTAACTTTAATGACACACGTTGTGGAATCCCACTGTGATACACAGCAGAACAAGATACAGTCCCTGCCCTCAAGAAGCTCAGAAACTGGTAGCAGAGGGGCACCCGGGTGGCTCAGTCATTAAGCGTCTGCCTTCGGCTCGGGTCATGATCTCAGGGTCCTGGGATTAAGCCCCACGTCAGCTCTCTGCTCAGCGGGGAGTGTGCTTCTCCATCTCCCTCTACCTGTCACTCCTCCTGCCAGTGTACGTGCTCTCTCTCCCACTCTGTGTGTGTCAAACAAAGTCTTTAAAAATAATAATAATAAAATCTTTAAAAAAAAAAAAAAAAGAGGGGCGCCTGGGTGGCTCAGTCGTTAAGCGTCTGCCTTCGGCTCAGGTCATGATCCCAGGGTCCTGGGATCGAGACCCGCATCAGGCTCCCTGTTCCGCGGGAAGCCTGCTTCTCCCTCTCCCGCTCCCCCTGCTTGTGTTCCCTCTCTCGCTGTGTCTCTCTCTGTCAAATAAATAAATAAAATCTTTAAAAAAAAAAAAAAAGAAGCTGGAAGCAGAGACAGATTAACTACTGAAGCACCATACTGTCAATTCTTAGTTTATTATCAATACCAGCGTCAGAGACAAGCCATCCATTACCCTAAAGCAAACTTCTAATAATGAGATAATGCGAAATAACATGGCACTAGCAGACAGCCAGTGCTCAAAACAATGTTATTTTCATACGCTTTTTTTACTGATACTCTTCAGGAAGTGCTGCCAGAATGTAGCACCAAACCCAGGTGACCCAGGATCACGAGACAAAATACAGCTGAATTTGTAGAGTGTTTATCCCTTGGACCTGAGAGGCATCCCAAATTTTGGCCTTGAAGTATATTTCCACATCAGCTAAGGTGTGATCCCTCTCTTCATAAGACTTCGATTTCTACAGTCAGTCCAAGGCTGCTGAATGAATAAATGGCAGATGAAATTAAGAGAAGTAGAAACACATGGGTGGCTTCATCCTTTCTAATCAAGCTTCTTTAAGTAGTACAACAACTTAAGAGCTTTTTCTATTTAACAACTAGAGAAGAAAAAGACAACCAGTAAATCAAACATGTTAGCTTGGAAATTTAAGGCCTAGAAAGTTAGCCAACTTCTCAAATAAATCAGGCTACGGACACATTTCTTGAAATTTCTGGACAGTCAACCCACCATTTTTATTAAAGTGGCAGGAGAGATTTTTCTACCTCCCCCCAGATCCTAGGAGAAAGGTTTGTCTGTCTTCGTCCATCCCAAGCAATCTAAGGACGTGAAACGTTTGCTCATGCATGAGAAGACAGGATGGAAAAGAGCTGAGTCCTTCAGGGAAGTAAGAGGAAAATGATTGAGGGAACTAGGGAGAAAGGGAAGAAAGATCAGAGGGAGGAGAAACTCCATCATGCCCAGAAGAGGACAACTTCAGACTATTCGCACTATACTAAATGATGGGGCATCACAATAGTAAAGAACTCTGTACTTGGACTTCATGTGTACAGAACATTGTCTAAAAAGATTTCCTTTCTGTTGATGGAATGTACCTTCCCTGTCAGCCAAACCCAAACAAACATAGCTAAAGAGTTACTGCTATAAAACACATCCCTGAGGGGCACCTGGGTGGCTCAGTCGGTTAAGCGTCTGCCTTTGGCTCAGGACATCATTTCAGGGTCCTGGGTTCGAGCTCAGCAGGGAGACTGCTTCTCCCTCTCCTTCTGCCCTTCCCCCCCGCTCATGCTCTCACACTCTCTCTGCCTCTATCTCTCAAATAAAATCTTTAAAAAATCAAAATAAGGGGTGCCTGGGTGGCTCATTCAGTTCAACGTCTGAGCCTTCGGCTTTGGTCATGATCCCAGGGGCCTGGGATTGCGCCCTGTGTCAGGCTCCCTGCTCAGTAGGGAGCCTGCTTCTCCCTCTCCCTCTGGCCTTCTCCCTGGCTCGTGCTCTCTCTCTCTCACTTTTCACTCTCTCTCTCAAATAAGTATCTTTAAAAAATCGTTTCAATAAAAAATAAAAATAAAATAAATAAAAGAGAATACATCCCTGATAGCTACCATAAATAGGAATTTCTTATTAAATAGATTAAGGCCTCACTACGTTAGAATTTTATAAAAATATACCAAAAGCCCCACAGAAATTTCCTTTATAATAAACACTTTCTTTATAGATACAGTTAGAATAAACAATTTGGGGGGAGGGAGTTTTCAAAATATTTAAGAAACATTTTCACAAAATCTTACTTTAAAAATCTCTACATACAGACAAATCTCTTTAACTTCCACAGGTTGGATACAATGACATGAACTCAACAAATGCCTACTGATTCAATTAATATGCAAGTCAGTTCATACATATTTCTTAAGAAATTCACCTAGCTGAGTATAAATAATCTATAAAAACGAAAACCCTTGTAACACCAGAACTATGTGCCAGGCACTGTTCTAGAAGCTCATCTCACAGTCCCCCTTTGACGGGCTGTGATAGCCATTAAGGTGCTCACAAGTACTCAGATTCTCCTCCTTCCAAGCACATTAGAATGACACTTCCTGGCCTCCTTCAATTCAGACATGACCATGGCGCTTGCTTTAATTAATAAAGAGTAAGTGGGAAGTGCTGGGTGTCACTTCTGGGAAGAAGTCTTTAAAAGCCAGTGCAGGATCCACTAAGCCCCTTCCTCGTCACGGTGAGGGGCGATGCTCAAGTCGGTGGAGCCTCTCAGACCACCAGCTCTGTTAGGGAAGCTCACAGACAATGCTCAATAGTCATGAACCAGGAGTGACAAATAAATCTTTGTGATGTAAGCCCCCGAAATTTGGAGGCTGTCTGTTATTATAATCTAGCCTATCCTGACTCATAGGAGGTAGTTGAAAAAACATTTTCTCCCAATAGTCTGTCATTTAGATTGTTAATCTAGACTGTTTTCTTCTTACACATCATTTCCTCCTCTACCACTCCCAGGAAACAAGCCATAAAAATCACTATCTGCATTTTAGAATTTTTATAGAATCAAAAATGTATTTATCCCTTTACTTTTTAAAATTCTGCTTTAAAACAGTTGTTAGCAACTTTAAAAAAAGGCAAATCATTCTTGCAAAACACACACACACACACACACGATTTGCCCCGCCTGAGATTCAAATAATATCTATGTACAAAAAGTGAAAAATCATCACATCTCTTACCCCAATTCTTTTATGTGCATAAATAGATTCACTTTTTTAAGAGAGGTGTCACATACATATTACTTTGCAACTTGCCTACTTAATAGTCCACGGACAGCTCGCCAGTTAATAATTACATTGTGTGGCTATAACATAATTTATTTAACCGTGTCCTAACTGATTGATATTTTTGTTCATTCCACATTTTTATTTAATTGCAATTCTACAATAAACATCCTTGTAAAATCATGCTAATATTTCTGTAAAATTTATCCCAAGAAATGGACCTGCTGAGTCAAAGGGTATGGACATTTTGCATTTTGACAGGTACTGCCAAACTGCTCTCCAAAATGATGGTATATCAGGGTGCCTGGCTGGCTTAGTTGGTAAAGCATGCAACTCTTGATCTGGGGGTCTTGAGTTCAAGCCCCATGTTGGGCATGGAGACTACCTAAGAAAAAAAAATGATGGTATCAACCCAACAGGACTACCAACAGTATACGAAAGTGCCTTTTCTCCCTAGATCTTACAAAACTGGTTATTATTAATTTTTAAAAATATTTGTGAAGTGGGAATTACAAAAAATGGTGTTTTAGTGTTTATATTGCTTTTACTATCTTTTTCTAGTTTTTGACTATCTGCATATTTTCTTCAGAGAAATATATGCCTATCCATATTTTTAAATAAAGTTATGTTTTTATTATTTATTTATAGATGCTTTTTATCTATTACGAATATTAAGACTCTTAAATCTATGTTGGAAGTATTTTCTCCAAGTCTTCATTTATGAATGCTGGGTACCAACACACAGATTTTTTTTAAATTAATATGTTTCAATTTGTCAAAATTTCCCATTATAATATCTGGGTTTCAAGATAAAGTCCTTTAAGCTCATAGGTTGACTGTGAGAACATTTCCACAAAGAATACAATTAATCCTGTTTTTGGCTCTTCAAATCCACCCTGAACTTACTTTATTCTTTACTGTAAATGTGTACATGATATGTCTCTCTGAATGCTAAGGCTTAAATAAGATAATGCCCCCAAAGCAACCAGCGCAACATCCAGTATGCTGTTTTCAATAAATATTCCTTTATTGGGGCGCCTGGGTGGCTCAGTTGGTTAAGCCACTGCCTTCGGCTCAGGTCATGATCCTGGAGTCCCGGGATCGAGTCCCGCATCGGGCTCCCTGCTCGGCGGGGAGTCTGCTTCTTCCTCTGACCCTCCCGACCCTCCCCCCTCTCATGCTCTCTCTCTCTCAGTCTCTCTCAATAAATAAATAAAAATTTAAAAAAAATAAAAAATAAAAATATTCCTTTATTATAATTCCTCCCGAATCCCATTAGTTTAGAAACAGACACACAATTCTTTCCAAAATACTTGCCATCAGAATTCCAGTTGTGTTCAGAGTGACGACACATCCCATGTTTCCCAGCCTTGTGTACACCTAAGGGTGGCAGTATGACACAGTTCTGGTTAACGAAATGTAAGTGGAAGTCACAGAACTGAGCTTCCAGGAAGCTCCTTGAAAGAGAACAGGAGCAGCTGCGATCTGCCTTTTGCCATCTGCCCTCCCCCTTCTTCCTGCCTGGAAGGCAGATGCAATGCTGGCTGGAGAGCAGCCATCTTGAGACTTCAAATCGACAAGATCACTAAAGGGGCTGAAGGGGTCTGTGATGGTTCTGACCAATCCTGGAATGCCCACCTCTGTATTTCTCATTACAAGAGGAAAAAAAAATCCTTTAACTGGTCTGAGACAGTAATTTTCTGTTTTCTGTTAATTGCAGCAGAATATAATATCTAAACTCCATGTCATGATTCACCCAACATCTTCATACAGATTTTTAAGCGTTCTTCCCATTTTCACGGCTTGAGATGGTCCTCTGAACAAAAATTATGCTGGTTTGAAGGGCAAGTTCTCCATTCACAGATACATTAATTTAAAGAGGAGAAATCAAATCATTAAGCACTTCAAGTAGAAATCCAAGTGCACCCTAAGGAGAAGTCAGTAATCAGCAACATATGGTGTCACCTGTGCTAATCCTGGTGTTCAATCACCCTTATCAGGACACCACACAACTCATTTTAGTTGTGAAGTAAAATCTTAGGGACAAAAGAGATCTTGAAGGAAAAAAAAAAAAATCACAGCATTGGAGGAATTCTTAATAATTATACAAGACTAAATTTTTATTTTGCCATTAATCCCCGAAAACTTGGGCTCACTTTTAGTTTTAAATGAAATTAAGAATTAAGAAAATATCCCAGTAGGAACCCAGTGAAAGCCTCACCATGTATTTCGCTAGATTAGGGAGGAAAAGAACAAGCTGAAGGAATTATTTAACCACTCTGCTACCAGGAAGAACAGTCTCAAAATGCTGGTCCTCTTCTAGTCCTCTCGCTTCAGCGAGCCAGCTCTCTAAGCCTGAAGAAGCAAAGGGCTGAGGGAAGACAGATTCTACCCCCCACAGCAGCAGTCTCTTCAACTGGGCAAAGAGGAGGTGGGGCCATAGACTGCAATCCCCTCTAGGAGACTGGGCACTCGCTCAGTCCTCTTTGCTGCTCCCCCTTATCAGCCACCACTGCCTCCAAGAATAATGGTCTTTCAAAAAATACCTAATCCTCCCCCAGCAAGTATCTCTTACATGGCACTGAATATTTTTTAACTGAATTCTTCAACTATAAATAAACTCCCTCACTCAGATTGAAACACTGTCCTGATCTGCCTCTGTAATAAGAAGCAATGTGACACATGCTACTGGTCACAGTCTCTTTACCCTCTACCTGTAAGGGGGGAAGGAAGATGAAAAGAAAAGCGGGTGGAATGCAGACAGAACGTCAACAAAGAATGGCAGTGCAAAGAACACCACGTATATGGTCAACCAAAAGCTTTCATATTAGCCAATGTCAGTACAGCTTCTGAAGTCGGACATGTAGCCCCTTCTCTCATTCAATCCAATAGGCTGGTCAGATGCCATTTTAATTCCTTGATAAACGAACCCATCCCACTTCTCAACACTTAACACAATCCTTGAAATATATATCCACAGACTTAGGCAGAGTTCAACAAACTTTTTGGAATGTATACTCACAAAACAATTTTTAAAATTACTTTAGTCGTAAAAGAACTTCTCTTCAAGTTGTTAATTTGTAAAGAAAGTTCTCATTTAGGTCAGCCAAATTAAGAAAAGTTGGTAACCGTATCAGTAAGAATTTTGAAGCAGTATTTGTTACAGGTAATTAATCACCAAATAATTAGGAACTGTCTAGAATGTATTTCAAACACAAATACCTAAATTGGTAATACGGTTCCCTCCCAAGTAGGGAGGCAGGGCTGTTTACAGAGAAGCTACATTGGGAAACAGGAAGACCACCAGGCAAGGAATTAGAGTATGTGTTTTAATTCTCCTGGCTTCCATAGCGAGTTCACCCTCTAGTGATGATCATTCCATTTAGAGCTCCAAGTCTCCACTTCTTGCCTGTAAAATGGCAATAATGATACCAATTATCAGTCAGCCGGAGTAAGAAAAACTTATTCTCTGGTAACAAGAAGTCAGGAGTGCGGTAGCTCCAGGGCTGGCTAATTTGGTAGCTGGTTCTTTCCATCTTTTCCTCCCACTATAGTCAGCATCCAACTTAATTTTAGTCTACCTTCCCCTCTAGTCACAAGACTGCCGTAGCAGCTCCAGGTGGTCAAATCCAGTCATGACCAAAAGCGGCAGAAAAACAGGGGATGTTTCTTTCCTGTGTGTCCTTTTCAAAGGGAGAGGGAACTTTTCCCACATGTACCGTTACCCCCAGCAGACATCCCCTCTTAGATCACTAGCCAGAATGGTGTCACGTGCCCATTCCTAAACCAGTCCCTGGCAAAAGGAATGAACTTACTCTAACAGGCTTAGACTACTCGGGATTTAGTCCTAAGTTATGTGAGGCAGGGGTACACACCTGAACAAAATCAGGTTTCAACGAACCAGAAAGAATAAAGTAGACAACTGGGCAAATAGTCAGCAGTGTCAGGAACCCCTTACTGCAGTAAGGACCAAATGATAAAGCATGAAAAATCTGTAAAGTATAAAATGCTTTACAGATGTAAGAGATTATTATTCACTCAAGAATGCTATATATTAAGGAAACAATAGTTCCCCAAAATCTTTATGATGAAATAGATTCACTGAAAAGATATTCTTTTGTAAAAAATCACAAAACAGCAATGACCATCATTCAAATTGTAATGATGAAATATGAGGTTTTGAACTACTATGAATATGCATTTTTCAAATATATGCAGACTGGTAATAAGAAGCATCAGCAATAGGTTTTACAGCCAATATATTCTTCCATCCTATATTCAATACTTTCTGAGCATCTACTACGAGGTACTATTCTAAGCACTGAGGATACTGTAGTGAACAATGCAAAATCCCTGCCTAGTTGGTGCTTATATAACCACACTTAACTGCATAACTACTTTTGAAGACCAGCATTCTTAATCACCAACATATGCTGAATTCAAGGTATCAGAATATGTATAATTTTAAATTACCCGTAATAACTTTGGTTTTTGTTTACTTCCCCACACCACCCACAAATAAAACCATGAATCTAGGGGGGAAAAAATGGACAGGTGCTCCCCAACAGAAGAAAGGA
This sequence comes from Mirounga leonina, assembly GCF_011800145.1. Taxonomy (NCBI): domain Eukaryota; kingdom Metazoa; phylum Chordata; class Mammalia; order Carnivora; family Phocidae; genus Mirounga; species Mirounga leonina. The sequence continues at coordinate 60,911,444 of NW_023270316.1, read as the reverse complement.
TGTGTTAACCAGACTCTTCTTTGTTGCTTTTTTCCCTCAATTCTGGATGGATGCCCAAAAGCAAAGCCACGTTTCAGCTATCAGTTCCGAAAATGAAAATGATACTTGCAAAGGGCAGAGCTAAAATAGCATCAATATCTATAGTCTAAAAACAATCAAATACACACAAAATAAAATCTGAGAATCCGGAGAACAACCTACATGTTTGCCATGACTGTTGTCCATTAACAGTAAATCTGACATTATACTTTATACTTTCTACATTATACTTCGTATTTTTTTGACATTATAGAGGAAGCTTACAAGTAAATTCACACCAATCCTTACAAAGCAAGATAAATGATGTTACTGGATGCAAAGAAGGCTTAGTTGCCTTATTTTTCATATTTGCAAAAATAGAGTTTGATGATATCAAGGAATCATACAAATTAGAAACGGGAATGAAACTGAGGTACTTAAGCAAATATTCATCACCTGGCTTCTAATTAAAAGAATTTTCTCTACTAATTTCATACAACAAATACATAATACTTATGCACATTTATTTGAGGGGGTTTGAAAAAGTGTATTTCCTAAACAAATGAGTATTTAGCAGGGCTTTTTAATGATGCACTTTACTTAGCTCCTTTAGAGATATTCACTCAAGGCTGTCCCAAATTTGCTCTTTTTATTGAGAAAGATACATGATTTCCTATTTCTGTTTTCAAACAGAGGGCAGTGTGAAAGCATTACTTTGTGTTAACCAAGCCACCAACCCCCCCACCGTTCCCATTATTGTGTGCAAAACGCAAAGCGGCAACCGAATGATAAACTCATTACTCTTCCCTAAACTTTGCTTTTTTTCTTACTTCCCAAATCCCTGAGACTTTTTTTTTTTCCCAAGATTTTATTATCTGACAGAGAGACAGACATCGAGAGAGGGAACACAAGCAGGGGAGTGGGAGAGGAAGAAGCAGGCCTCCCACCGAGCAGAGAGCCTGATGTGGGGCTTGATCCCAGGACCCTGGGATCATGACCTGAGCTGAAGGCAGACGCTTAACGACTGAGCCACCCAGGCGCCCCCCAAATCCCTGAGACTTTATATCCATATACAAATTACCAATGGAAAGAATCAGAGAGTTGGCTCTTAGGCCAAAGAAAGCCAAATATGTCTGGGGGAAAAACAGCAAAGACGATACAACTCTGAATCCAACTCAGAAGATATTCACAGCTATCACCTGCTTGAGGTGAGTGATATCCTTTCTACCTACGCATATCCAACCTCATGTATTCGCCACCCAACCACAGAACCTGGCCAAACCTAGTAGGAACTCATATTTGCCATTTTTAGTGCTACCCTCTGGGCTTGGGTGTAAGTCAAAAAAGACAAGAAACTGTATGTGCCGAGTTTTCAGTTCCATCTTTGACTAATCAGCATTGATCAGAAAGAACTCCTTTGGGGAGTCGGCAAGAGAACAGACTAAGAACTAGACCTTCAGGGCTTGCTCTAAATCAACTTCCCTTAGAATCAATTTAGCTTTTAAAAATGAAGATGGGGTTGCCTAATGCACCATATGATGAATGGATGCATGTACTTGACATCTCAGCACACTGAGGCAACCTCCCTGAGTGAATTTTCAAGGTAACAGACAGATGTCTTTTCAAATACCACTGTTTCTTTTCATCACCTTTATGATACTCTTCCTAAAATATTTTCCTATGTTCTTAAACATTTTTTATGCCTTAATTATAGATATCCCAGGAACTACAGTCTTGCACAGAGATTGCTTTTTCTAACACTAAATGTCCCAAACTCTCACTTTGTTTTTAGTTCTTATATCCACTTCCTGTAATTCTGCTAAGGTCAACTGTCAATTCTCGATTTATTATTAGGAATACCCTAATTAGCTCTTTTCACAGTCCTAATATTTTGAGGGCCAGATGATCAAGTTTGTTAGCGTTCTGGCCAAACTAAATAGTGGCAAATGAAAAGTCAGAATACTGTTTACCTCTTGGGGGTTGTAATCAGCAAAGGACACACAAGGTCCTTCTGAGGGGCCAAGAGTATTAAATGTCTTGACATGGATTTCTTTTCAATACGGCACTTAACTATACATTCATGCGTTATGTGCTTTTCTGTATATTTCATATATACAGAACTCTAAAAAAGAGTTAAAATATTGTAGGCAAAGAGTTGAATGGGGAGATACAGCTTTCCCCCCTCACTCCAGCATGCATGCGCGCACACGCACACACACACCGACATTCATTAAGGTAGTAATTCAATTGCTTAAATTATATTTGTAGATGATAGCCAATGATGTTTGCAGAAGCTGCTTCATTCAGCACTGTTTGTAGCAGAGGAAAAGAAAGAGAAACAGAAGCAAACAACATCCAAAAACATGTGAAGGCAACCTAAATGTTCCCTAAAAGGGTCTGTAAAATAAATTAAGGTACTGAATGAAATAAATCACTTTATTCTGATAAGAAAATACCCAAGAATACATTTCATTAAATAAGCAAGCTGCAGAACAAAATACACGTACCTGATATGATCATATTTGTACAAAATGAGAGAATGGATGTGACTATTTCTTTTTTTAAAAAAGATTTTATTTATTTATTTATTTGAGAGAGAGAGCGAGCGTGAGCAGCAGGGAGAGGTAGAGGGAGAAGCAGACTCCCTGCTGAGCAGGGAGCCCAACATGGGGCTCGATCCCAGGACTCTGGGATCATGACCTGAGCCAAAGGCAGATGCTTAACCGACTGAGCCACCCAGGTGCCCTGAATGTGACTATTTATGAAGAAATGCATAAGAAACTGTTAACAGTGGTACTCCAGAGAACATGGGAAGAGCTGATCAAAAATAGGGGATTATACTTTGACTCTACTTGAATTCCTAGTCAATAACCATGTATTCTTTAAAAGCAAGAAATTAAATAAGCAAATATATTATTTCCATTTATAGCTGTAACAAATGACTACAAACTTAATGGCTTGTAACAATGCAGTCGTATTCTCTTTAACAGTTCTGGAGGTTGGAAGTCCAAAATGAGTCTTAGTTAAGGAGCTAAAACCATGGTGTCAGCAGAGCTGGCTCCTTCTGGAGGCCCCAGGGGAGAATCTGTTCCTGCCTCTTCCAGCTTCTAGAGGCTGCTGGTATTCCTTGTCTTGTGACCCCATCTCACCAATCTCTGCCTTCATCTTCACACTGCTTCTCCTCTGACTCTCGTCCTCCTCTGACTCTCATCCTCTTTTAAAGACCTTTATGGTTACCTGGGCCCACCCCCAACAATCCAGGATAATCTCCCCATCTCAAGATCCTTAACTTAATCACAACTGCAAAGGCCCTCTTACCATGGAAGTCCCCATGCTTGGGGGGCCTCTGTTTAGCCTACCACAAGTATATGCCCAATTGTTCTTGTGCAGGATTCTTCCAGGGTCTGAGATGTGGGGGAATGGGGCTAGGAAGCACTTTCTTATTCTTCTGTATTATTTTAAATTCTTACATTGAATATGTATTTTTTTTTAAAGATTTTATTTATTTATTTGAGAGAGAGAATGAGAGAGAGAGAGCGAGCATGAGAGGGGGGAGGGTCAGAGGGAGAAGCAGACTCCCCGCCAAGCAGGGAGCCCGATGCGGGACTCGATCCTGGGACTCCAGGATCATGACCCGAGCCGAAGGCAGTTGCTTAACCAACTGAGCCACCCAGGCGCCCCGAATATGTATTGTTTTAATTAAAAAACCCAGTAACCCAATACATATGCCGTATCTCATCAGCTCTAAGATGCCATTGGTCATAAAATACACAATTTTATGTATGACTAAGAAAGAAAAAAACACTAATTAAATTATGATATTCATTTTAATGTCACGGAAGATTGTTTGCCAAAACGTCCTCAGAAATCCCTCCCATCCCAGCACGTCTAAACCTTTGCAATGTGACCTGACTGCTCCTCTCATCAAGAGGCAGAGTATTTCTCCAGGCCTGACTCTGGGCATGGCCCTGTAACTTGCTTTGGCTAATGGGACATTAGCAAATGTGACTCAAACAGAAGCTGGGAAAGGGCCTGGGCTGGCGCTCTCTCTTGATGCTGCCTTTCTGCCACGTGAACAAGTCCAGGCAAGTCTACCAGCCGCCCCGGCCAACTCATTAAATCCTGGGCAAGCCACGATTGTTGCTGAAAGCCTCTAACCCTGACGTCAGAAATATTTAAAGGTAAAAAAACCGGAACTTCAAGCCATTGAAATACGACATTCCACTAAGTATATTTCAGTATAGTATCGGTATATAAGTAGGCGTCGGAAGGGTATTTCTAGGAGGAAAGTGTACAAATTAGAGAGCTGAGTTTTTATGCCACATTTTGGCTGCTACAGGTTACTCTTGCTTATTTTCTGGTTTTCAGTTACATTTCACGAAGTCGAAGTCACTGGGTAAGTGATCGCTGGCGCTGCCGGGATACTGTCTGCCGCAGAGTATTAGAGCAAGATAAATTACCTTGTCTGTTCAATGGGAAAGAAACCAACAACCTCTAGGATTAAATGGTGAAGAGTTATTACTTTGCCAAGCAGGTAGGTACTGTGAATCATAAATTAAGAGTGACAACACCAGCAAATATCTCTTAATTTTATCATATAAAGTAGGTAACATTATTAAAAAACTGAAAATACAGTGGCACCGTGTGAGTTCTAGCATTTATTACGCTTGTCATTTTTTAATCAAAATGATTCTAAAAACAAAAGAGGTTCAAGTCACTTCTCAATACGATACTGCATTTAAAAGCCTATTGTGGTCTTCTTGTTCAGTGGGATCGCTGATATAGACAAGATATATTTTGTTTAAAAAAAAAAAAAAAAGGCCAAACAATAGCTCCATAATGAAAGGTGAATTTTCTGCTTTAAAATCCAGTTTCTGGATTATTATCATTTTTTTAAAGATTTTATTTATTTGACGGAGAGAGACACAGCGAGAGAGGGGAACACAAGCAGGGGGAGTGGGAGAGGGAGAAGCAGGCTCCCGGCCGAGCAGGGAGCCCAACGTGGGGCTCGATCCCAGGACCCTGGGATCATGACCTGAGCCGAAGGCAGACGCTTAACGACTGAGCCACCCAGGCGCCCCTTTCTGGATTATTATAAGAGCTACCATTTATAGAGTACTTGTTTCCCAAATAACTAGTTAATAATAATACCTGATCTGGGTGCATCACTGACGGTAAATAAGCAGCAGAAAGAACAGGTTTACTCCTAGGCAATTTCTTCTCCATATATACAAACAATTACATAAATTACTGGATTATTAATTTAATGCACAGCTATTCTGTGCTTATAATGTGCCTGACACTGTACTTAGGAGTAGGGACACAACCCCCCTCCAAAAGATAAAAGCTAAAATTAAAAAATCTAAACTTTGAACTGGAGGTATCAACTGAATGAATGCATTTGCTCACATCTAAAACTGCTACCAGGTGCCAAGAGCTTTACATACAACTCCTTCTGTCCTTCAATCCTCACAAACATGACCCATTTTAAAAATGACTTTAACCTCTCTGAGAGAAGTCACCCAGCTAGTAAATGGGAGAGCTGGGATTTAATCCAGACAGGTCTCTCTGGAGTTCTTTACCACCCAAACCACCTTTTGCTGTCTTTGCTTTGTGCTTTTTTTTTTTTTTAAAGATTTTATTTATTTATTTGAGAGAGAGAATGAGATAGAGAGAGCATGAGACGAGGTAGGGTCAGAGGGAGAAGCAGACTCCCCGCTGAGCAGGGAGCCCGATGTGGGACTCGATCCTGGGACTCCAGGATCATGACCTGAGCCGAAGGCAGTCGCTTAACCAACTGAGCCACCCAGGCGCCCCTGCTTTGTGCTTTTTGATTTAAAGTAAGAAGAGCCTAGTACAGGTTTATGCTAGAATGAAAGAGAAGAACAATCCCATAGAGTAACCAGGGGGAAAAAAAAGAATCATCTTGGAAGCAACTCATCATGATAAAATGCTGAGAAAGCCCTCTTCCCAGGTCCCTGAAAGGCATGTAATTATTAGTTCCCAATGAGCACCTTATGTCTGCTCTCAGACGCACAGCACCCTTTTCAATCATCCAGTGTGTATTTACCATCCACGCATTCAAGTATTCTAAACTTTATTAAATGTATTTCTCAATAAGGCTCTGGGTAATGAGTCCCACTGTAATGACCGGGTACATAAAAGTAACCCTTTTTCATTTATACCAAAATTATTTTCTTCACATTCTAAATTTCTGACAGGGTGCCCTTTAGTTTTAATAATACATATTTGGTAAAAATTCTCCATGTTTGTACAATCCACATCCACTGTGATTCTCTATTATTCAATATTGAACTTTCACTTTTCAAGGATAAGTTCTTAAATAAAAACTAACATCTATTGAATACTTACTCTATTTCAGACTCTTCACTAAATCTCTATACGAAATACATCCCTTAATACAACCTTTTGAAATAAACTCTAAATTCTATCACCGCACCCATTTGGCACATAAGAAAACAGGTCCAGGTAATTGAGAGCTTGTATGTTAATTATGCAGTATCAGAGCTAGATGTGGTGACCTGAACCCAAGTCTGACTCCAATGCCCATACGCTCAATCCAATGTGCTATTCTTATGTGGATGGACAATGACCAACCCAAAAATCCAGAATCTACTCATCTTTAGAAACTTGGTTAGCACTAACAGTCCTCATTGTAAGCTTCCCCAGCATTTTCATTGATCACACTTCTCACTTTCTCCCCTCCTGGTTCTACCTACTTTCCCTGGGTTTCCCAAGGCTTTCATAATCCCCATTTTTTTAGTCTAGAAAACTGAGCCTTAAGGAACTTGTCTAAGACCATACAGCTAAGAAATGTAGAGCAGACTCAAATCTGACACCAATCTTCACTCTTAACCCCTACGCAACGCTGCCTTCCCAGGCAGGACTCACCTTCCTCAGGAAGCCTGAGATCCTTCCATGTGCCCCACTGCCCATGCTTCGGTTCAGGCACCAGCATCATTGAGTTTAACCTTTAACTAGACCTCCCACTTCATGCCCCTCTTCCTCTGTCCACACTGCTCCACAGAAGTTTCCGCAATAAAAGAAATACTCAATAATGTGCACTGTCTAATCTGGCAGCCACATGTGCTTTCTGAGCATTTGAAAAGCAGCTAATGCCACTAACTGGTTTTTTAAATTTTAATTAATTTAAACTTAAATTTAAATGGTCACATGGGGCTCGTGGATACCATATTGGAAAGCACAGCTCCAAAGAGTCCTCAAGTCTCTCCTGTTCCCAAACCTTGATGTTCATAAGGCTCAGCCACATTCCCTCCCTCCTTGGGTTCCAGGATGTTTCCTGTAGGCTCATAAGAGACTCCCCGTTCCTTACACTTTAGGGGTATCTCTGTTTCATAACTAAAGGTCAAGACTTCGCCTGATTCCTAACCACTAAGAGAGTCTCTCCTCATGAGTTTTTGTTTGATAGAGGCCGGATTATAGTGATGTTCCTCAACATACTCAGGGAAGAAACTTTCAATGGAGAATCTGAAGCAGAAATATCGGAGAGCACAAAATGAGGGAGGCAACCCTCAAGTTCCCTAACTGGAAACTTTGTCAATGAGTATTATAAATTGGCATGCATTATTCCCCAAAGAAGTTAGTATTTATAACACAATGGGCAGACTCCAGCCCATGTTAATATTTTGCTTGGTCTGTAGAGTTTGTAAAAACAGTTTCTGCAATAACTTTAAAACTTAAAAGATGTCACATAAATATCTGGGTTTCCAGTACTTCTTGGATAATCCAGGGATCTGGAGACACTGGGCCTGCATTCCCACCTGGCAAACATCTGCTAGATCTGAGAAGCTGCTGTTCTCTCTCACTAGGCTAGCACCCCACTTTGCCGCAACCCCCGCTACACCCTCTTGTCCCGCTGACACCGGGGCCCGACCTACTTACAACTAATTATTCTCAAAGCACGCTGCTTCCCTCATTCATGTTACATGCCTTGTGCCTATGGCCGTGCGACTTTCTGACCCCTAACAGAGCATCACGAAGTATTTTCATGTCCATTATTTCATTTTATTCTTACCACAATCTTATGAAGAAGGTGGCGTTATTCTCCCTGTTTTATACATTAGGAAGCTGACCCTCAGAAAAATCAAGATTAAGTGAGAGAAGCATGATTTTAAGTTAGGCCCTATAAGTCCTTCTCTCACGCTCTTTTCTACCATGTCTACCAAGGACATGGCTTGACAACAGCCCAAGAACAATTCTACAATTTAAATTTTAGGCAAATTACTTATATTACAATATAAAGAAAACGTTCTTGGGGCGCTGGGTGGCTCAGTCCGTTAAGCGTCTGCCTTTGGCTCACGTCGTGATCCTGGGGTCCTGGGATTGGGCCCCGCATCGGGCTCCCTGTAGGGAAGCCTACTTCTTCCTCTCCTCCCAGCCCATGCTCTCTCTGTCTCTCTCTCTCAAATAAAATCTTAAAAAAAAAAAAAAGAAAAGATTCTCCAATATCTTGCTCAAAAATGTCAGTGAGAAAATGTGGCCAGGTTTGATGATTTGGTTGTTGTAAGTACAAATAAAAGCCATGAGTGTGCCTAGAGAAGGGCTTCCCGACCTCTTCTGGCACCGTGAGTACCTACACAAAGCTTTCCCCAGCCAGAAGCACACAGCCCAGGGGCGGGCTCCAGCTGCTCCAGGCCCTCCTGGGCAGCACTGAGGACACACTACCTACCTTACCACACACCTCTAATTTAAACCTTCCGCAAGGTACTTCTGCTCCAGACATTCTGAATATAAATATTAATAGAAAACACACTGCAAGTTTAGAAAACACACAGTGGTTGAACACTTACAAATTCTTCCAGCAATTCAATATCTGGCATCTAAATGAGAACAGCAAATGAATGATTTCAGGTGGTTCTAAAAGGCTGTCAAGAATTGGCCAGCTTTCTAATATTTCTATTTGCCAGATTATTTGATGAACTTCAGGGTGGTCCGTGGCCAAAGCACTCATACACATTAATCATCAAAGTCTCAGGCCTACATTCATTAAACTAAGGAACACAGGTCCCCAGATATAAGGATTTAGATGACAGCACTCAGGCCAATCTGGGAATCCGTTCCAAGAGGCAAAGGCAGAAAGGACAGAGTTGGGGGAAGGAGAAGAGCTGACATCAGCCTTACAGGCTACGAAACTGAAATGGAACCCATTTGGAGACAAAGCGATTCCCAAGCTTAAAGCCAACACTGGTCAAAATAGTATAGGGTAGTTCCCCTAGCCAAAGGCTTCAGATGAGCAGTCTTACTAGTTATTCATCTCCCCAACATCCAATTTTGTTAAAGTGTTGCAAACAAACAAATGCCCCATCCTCCCTTGCAGTTAGGTGGTCTTGCGATCAAGTTATGACCAGATGCAAAGCTGAAAGCCAAAGAGCCATCTTGAACTATAGGGAGGAAAGCCGGCTGGAGATGACAGCTCAAGAAGAGATAAGGACCACCTATCTCCAGATGTTTTGTTGTATGAGAAACAGAAGCCTGTATTTGGTTGAGCCTAACTGATAAAGGCCCCATGCAGCCTAAAAGGCCTTCCTCATTCAAAGTCCCTGTTGGTCATCAATAAATTCATAGCCCTTTCTGGTATAGCTCAAAGTCATACCTATAATTTTGTTTATTTTAGGTCAATTTTTTTTTTTTATTGTGAAATGATTACCACGGTAAGTTCAGTTAACATCCATCATCTTACACAGACACCAAAAAAAAAAAATCTTTTTTTTCCTTGTGATGGGAACTCTTCAGATTTCCTCTCTTAACTACTTTCAAATATACCATATGGCACTGTTAGTTACAGTCATCCCATTGAACATCATATCCCTAGGACTTATTTGTTTTATAACCACCTTCCTCCAATTCTCCCTCTCCCTACCCCCTGCCTCTGATAACCACAAACCTGATCCCTTTTTCTACGAATTCAATTTTTTTTTCTGGATTCCACATATAAGTGAGATCATACAGTATTTTCTTTCTCTGTCTGACTTATTTCACTTAGCACGATACCTTCAAAGTCTATCCATGTTGTCACATATGGCATACTTCCTTCTTTTTATGGCTGAGTAATGTTCTATTACATATAAACAACTTCTGTATCTATTCATCCATTGGTGAACACTTTGGTTTGTTTCCATATCTTGGCTATTGTAAATAACACTGCAATGAACATGGGGGCACAGATTATCCCTACGACATAAGTGTTTTTGTTTCCTTTGGATATGTTCCCAGGAGTGTAATGGCTGAATTATATGGTGCTTCTATTTTTAATTTTTTGAAGAACCTCCACAATGTTTTCTATAGTGGCTGCACCAGTTTGCATTCCCGCCAACAGCGCGTAAGGGTTTCCTTTTCTCCACATCCTTGCCAGCATTTGTTATCTCTTGTCTTTTTGATGATGGGCATTCTCACAGGTGTGAGATAGTATCTCAATACGATTTTGATTTGCATTTCCCTGATGATTAGTGATGCTAAGCAACTTTTCATATACCTGTCATGTATCTTCTTTGGAAAGATGTCTATTCAGGTCCTTTGCCCATTTTTTTTTTTTCAAGTTTTTATTTAAATTCAGTTAGTTAACATAGAGTGTAATACTGGTTTCAGGTGTAGAATTCAGGTGTAGATTCATCACTACATACAACACCAAGTGCTCATCACAACAAGTGCCCTCCATAACCATTACCCATTTAAACCATCCCCCTGCCCACCTCTGCTCCAGGAACCCTCGGTTTGTTCTCTATAGTTGAGTCTGTTTCCTGGTTTGCTTCTCTTTTTTTTTTTTTTCCATAGGTTCATCTGTTTTGTTTCTTAACTTCCACATATGAGTGAAATCATATGGTACTTGTCTTTCTCTGACTGACTTATTTCACTTAGCATAATACACTCTAGCTCCATCCACGTCATTGCAAATGGCAAGATTTCATTCTTTTCGATCCTTTGTCCATTTTTTAATTGCGTGATTGATTTCACATCTATAATTTTGTAAGACCAACACCCGGAGCAGGTAAAGAAGGGTATCATAAGGATGTAAAAGGATGCCTACTCTCTTTCTACTTAATTTGCATTATAATTTATTGACCAGTTTGCTGATTTGCCAGCTTTGCCTCTGAAAAACCAAATTCGGCCTTTTGTGATACCCATGGAGGCTGGTCCTTCTCCCGCTCCATAGAGGCCTCTGACAGATGGCGTGGCACAGTGAGGCTGGATGGAAGGGTTGTGGCGTCCAATGACCCAGGGTTGCACATCCTCACCCTGCCTATTCCTGGCTGCATTTGTTCCCTCATCTTTCAAATGAGAGTAAAATACTAGCTTCATAAAATCATCTTGAGGATTAAATAAGAAAAGGCACAAAAAGGGCTTAACACAGTGACTGGCACATGGTATGTACTCAATAAATGTTAGCTATTACTAACTACTATTAATATTCTTGAGGCTTTCCAACCTTCTCCCTGAAATGGAATACATACCGTGCCCATATGTGCTTAATGTCATTTTTCAAATCTGAGTTTGTTAAAAATATAATGAAATATATATATATATATAAGATCATCCATCAGGAAAAAAAAAACCTTTTCTTTAGCCATGTGTTTTGGAGTTTAGAAAATATGGTTACCATATGGGGTCTACTCACTAGTGCTAAAATTTGTCATATAATAATGGCTTTTGCTCAGGAAACATTCATACTGAAATACCTACCCATTCTCCTCCTTTTATTCACTACGAGAAAATAGCAGTCAACATGTCACATCAGCAAATGAAGTGATGAGGAGAAAATGGTGCCAAGTGCTATATGAGCAGATTAAAAAAAAAAAAAAATACAAGGCAATGAAGATCATGAGAAAAGGAAGTCAGTGTTCCTTATTCTGCTGCTACTAGAGCGACAACCAACAATACACCAAGCTACAAGGGCACAGTGTTGTCTCATGCCCACGCTGTTCCAGAAGTGGGCACTTGCTCCATTGTGTACCTTACATCTTGTCTGACACTTGCCCTTCCCCTCCCCCTCCACGGGCTGCCGCAGTGACTGCCATAACCTGCAACATGAACCCACTTGTGGTCATAATCCTCAAGTGAATAGGTGACCATGGCTGGACCAGTAAGTCCTTCCCCAAGGAACTCTGGAAGTAGGACTGGAAGCCTGACATCAATCTCCCCGCTTCCCTACAGTAGAACACGTACATTTCGGGAGCAGATGGCAGCCATGTTCTGCCATGTGGACTAAGTAAGAAAGAGAAAGCCAGTGTGAGCAAGAGAGAAGAATGAAGCAGACACAGAAAAACCCATGAGCAACAGGGAGGGAGCACTTCCGGATTCTCCGTATGTTCCAGTCTTTAGCTCTATTACTAGAGCCCAAATGCATCCCTGTCCTCAGATTCTGCAGGATACTTGAGCCTTCTGCCAGTAAACTCCAGAGCTGGTTTCAGCTCACTGTACTAAGAGACTGTGCCATTATCTATCACTAGAAGACAAGTGGTTTCCAGATTCCCTCCCTCACTGCGAACGTTATAACACACAACACAAACCTCTATTGCTCCAATTCTGCCTACTATGTTCTACGTTCTGAGCCAGAGGCCTTGAAAAAACACAGTGCTGAGGATCCCAGAGCAGGACATAAGTAAACAGATAAATAATTTTAATGCATGTAAGGAGGTGTTTTAATAAACACATGAAGAGGGTGCTGAGGGAATGCAGCTATCAGGAGATCAGGAGGAGGAGGAGGCCGCGGAGGCCACATGCAAGCACTGTTAATCCCCAGAGTAGTTCTACAAGTGAAGTTTACAGCTGCGAAAGCAGAAATGCCCAAAGAGATCCCTATCAGGCCACATATCAGACAGAGCATGTGCAAATCCTATCAGCTTTCCTTTCACAAAATCATAAAACCCACAAGTGGGAAAGAGCTTAACTTTTCTCAGTAGAGCCTTCTGAGTTTCACACATGCATGTACTATCACCTAAAAACCAAGTTTAATTATTTTTTAAATGTAACTGCTAGTATCTAGCTGTTTTTACCTGCTATTTTCTGTTCAGATATTCAGAACTTCAGTTATGGTATGGATTAATTAGTACCCATGGGAAATGAACTACCCAAATAAGCAACCTTTTTTTTTTAACCTTAAAAAAATCTTGTTTCTTTTGTACTATGATTATTTAATTCTCAAATTGTGGCAATCTCCCAGCAAAATTACACTTCAAATAACTAAATATTTCACCATTTTGATCCCAATCTCTCTGCAAATCCATCCAGGATTTGTCACCAGTTTAACCTCACTGTTCCACACAATATGGAAATGGACTACTAGGCAAGAAAAGCAACAAAGAGACCAATTAGCAAGTTTTGTAAAAGTAGAAATAAGCAACGCTGGGCCCTGAAAATACTATGACAACATACTCAAAAGGACAAACTTAATATCGTGCTATGTAAAAACTGTCCAATACTTCAAGTTTTCAAGCTAGCTCAAGTTCAGTTGAAGACTCAAGAATGGAATTTCCCAGTAATTATTTAGTGGTTAAGACATCAACAAGGACCTATGCCAAAATATAAAAATGTCAATTACAATCAAACATACAAAAGGACCATCTTGGTTCCAATGGACCACTCGAAGCTACTCAGAGTAATCTCAAGAAATTAACCTTTTGGGGGCACCTGGGTGGCTCAACAGGGAAGCGTCTGACTCTTGATTTCGGCTCAGGTCATGATCTCAGGGTCATGAGATAGAGCCCCACGTTGGGCTCCGTGCTAGGTGTGGAGCCTCCTTGAGATTCTCTCTCCCTCTCCCTCTACCCTTACCTACCCCCTACTCGTTCTCTCTCTCTCAAAAAAAAAAATTAAATTAAAAAATAAATTAAAAAAATAAATTAACCTTTTGTTCACTTATCAACAAATCCACAACTTAAAGAGTGTGTATGGATCTTCTGGGTTCAATAATGATACTGATATGTATCTCCAGATGTATGCAACCCTAAAAGATTCATTTAGTAATATTAAATTATTACAGAGTAGAGAAGTATAGCAAGGTAGCAGGACACAAGGTTAATACACAAAAGTCAACTGCTTTATTATATACCAGCAATGAACAAGAGGAATTTGAAATTAAAAACACAGTACCACTGATACCAGTGCTCCCCAAAATGAAATACTTAGGTATAAATCTAGCAAAATACATACCGGATCTATAGGAGGAAAACTACAAAATTCTGATGAATGAAATCAAAGAACAACTAAATAAATGAGGAGTTATTCCACCTTCATGGGTAGGAAGACTCAATACTGTCAAGATGTCATCAGTTCTTCCCAACGTGATGTGCGTTTTCAACGCGACCAATCAAAATCCAAGCAAATTATTTTACGGATATTAACAAACTGATTCTAAAGTTTGTAAGGAGAAGCAAAGGATTTGGAATAGCCAACATAATACTGAAAGACGAGAACAAAGTTAGAGGATTAATGCTACCAGACTTCAGGACTTAAACTATAAAGCTACAGTAACGAAGACAATGTGGTATGGGTGAAAGAACAGACGAAAGATCAATGTAACCGAATGGAGAACCCACACACAGACCCTCCCCCCGATAAATGACACAACTGATCTTTGACAAAGGAGCAAAGACAGTCTCTTCAACAAATGGGCTCAGAAGACTGGCATCCACATGCAAAAGAATGAATCTAGAGAGACCTTACACCCTTTACAAAAATTAACTCTAAATGGATCACAGACCTAAATATAAAATGCAAAACTGTAAAACTCTGTTCTGACAGTCCCGAGCCTACTGATGGTAGACCCCCCATTAGGAATGCCTGCATGCACATACCACTCATAGCGAGCGCCACAGACACTTCCCGGGCTACAGCCCCTATTTATGGCTGCGCCAGCTCTTGGGTTCTTAGTACAACTGCAAAATGCATTTCAGCAAGAAACCATTACAGAACTTTGAGGAACAAGATCTATTACTCACAAGTTCTGGATAGTACACAGCACTCCAGAGGGTCACAGAGCAAGGTCACAGGTAGAGAAAGAGAGAGAGAATGGACCCAGGGCTCTGCCTTTACTAGGGTCCAAGGGTTGTGTCTAGGGTTTCATGGGTTCACTCTTTATTGGCTAACTTAAAACATGAGAGCAAGAATTAGGGCACTGAAAGGGAGAAGTGGGGTCTCTCAAGCAGTCACTTATCTAGGTTACCCAGAGCTTTTTTTAAAATATATATATTTTTTAAACTTTTTATTTTTAAATAAGTAAACTTACCAAAAAAATTGCAACAATAGTATAAATAATTCTACATACCCTTCTCTCAGATGCCCTGAATGTTTACATTTTATCACATATATACCATTGTTCTTGCCATATATATGTGCCTATCATTATTTTTTTTTTCTGAACCAATTTAAAATGAATTGGAGACATGATGCCTTTTTATTCTGAAATACTTAAGGATGTATTTCCTTTAAAAAAGGATAATCTCTTCCATAACAAAAGTTAATTTAGCAGAATTAGGAAATTAACCTTGGTACAATGCTATTATCTAATGGATAGCCCTTAATCAAATATCTCTAATTGTCTTTTTAAAAATTTTATTGTTATGTTAATCAGCATACATTACAGCATTAGTTTTTGATGCAGTGTTCCATGATTCATTGTTTGTGCATAACACCCAGTGTCCCATGCAGAACGTGCCCTCTTTAATACCCATCACCAGGCGAATCCATCCTCCCACCCCCTCCCCTCTAGAACCCTCAGTTTGTTTTTCAGAGTCCATCGTCTCTCATGGTTCATCTCCCCCTCTACCCAGAGCTTTTTGAAACAAGGACCTTCATGTGTGGGAAAGGCCTAGTTCCTTATCTGGTTGTCTTACCAGAAGCTGTGTCATAAAACTGGCAACATGTTTATTCAAGATGGATGCCTTCTGAAATGAATGCCTCCACAAACAAAATGTCAGGAACTTACACTACAAACTCCTAGAAGATGAAATAAAAGAAATTCTTGGACCTTGGACATGGTGATCATCTTTTTAGGTACAACACCAAAGACACAATCTATGATAGAAATAATTGATAAGGGCGCCTGGGTGGATCAGTTCCTGGGATCGAGCCCCACATTGGGCTCCCTGCTCAGTGGGAAGTATGCTTCTCCCTCTGCCCTCTCCCCTGCTCATGCTTGCATTGGCTCTCTCTCTCTGAAGTAAATAAAATCTTAAAAAAAGAGAGAGAGAAAGAATTGATAAGCTGTACTTCTTTAAACCTAAAATTTCTGTTCAGTGAACGACAATATCAAGAAAATTAGAAGACAAGCCACAGACTGGGAGAAAATATTTACAAAAGACATATCAAAAAAGGACTATACCCAAAACATACAAAGAACTTTTAAAACTCAACAAGAAGAAAACAAACCATTCAAGTTAAAAAAACAAAACAAAACACGGGGCAAAGACCTTGACACTTCACCAAAGAAGATCTACAGATGGCAAATAAGCATATGAAAAGCTACTCCACCTCATGTTATCAGAGAAATGCAAATGAAAATAACAATGAGATATCACTACAAGTCTATCAGAATGGCCAAAATCCAGAACACTAACACCATCAAATGCTGGTAAGGATTTGTGGAGCAACAGGTACTCTAATTCACTCCCGGGGGCAATGCAAAATGGTCAGCCACTCTGGAAGACAGTTTGGCAGTTTCTCATAAAACCAAACATGCTTGTGCCATACGATTCGCCAATTGTACAAATACCAATTGTACTCCCTGGTATTTACCCAAAGGAGATGAAAAGATGTCCACACAAAAACCTGCACCGGGATGTTTACAGCAGTTGTACTGATAACTGCCAAAGCTTGGAAGCAACCAAGATGTCCTTCAGTAGGTGAATGGATAAACTGTGCTACATCTAGACAATGGACTATTATTCAGTGCTAAAAAGGAATGAGCCATCAAGACATGAAAAGACATGGAGGAAACTTAAATGCATATTACTAAATGAAAGAAGTCAATCTGGAAAAAGCAAAACTACGGACAATAAAAAGAATAAGGGCTTGGGGGGAGATAGGATGAACAGGCAGAGCACAGAGGATATTTAGGGCACTGAAAATACTCTGTTTGGTATTATAATGATGTCATTATACATTTGTCCATAGAATATACACCACCAAGAGTGAATCCTAGGGAAACTATGGACTTTGGTAAAAATGCACCATCTGGTAAGTGATGTTGATAATGGGGGAGGCTATGCATGTGTGACGGCAGGGCATTTCTGAAAAGAAAACAAACAAAAAAAGTAAAACCAGAGGGGTGGGGTAAAGATCATACCAGAGAAAAAGGTCAACCCCCATATATGTACCTACAGACAACCCACACACCTCTCTGGAACTTCAAGACTCCATGCCTGGGCCTCTTCCTCTCCCTGGACTACTGTGAACCTTTTCAGACGGAGTGAACTTTTTTCTCAGCTTTTTTCCTACTCTGTTCAGATAAAGCGCAAAGATCTACGTTGTGTACATCTGATAGACTCTCCACAGTGCAACCAAATTCCAAACCAATTTAATCCATTCAAATGGCATGCTAATTCAGCTAACTACTGTTTAAGCATAACTAGCCTCTCTAATTCAATTTTACCTTCTGGAGAAAAATTACGCATTCTTCAAAACTGTTTAACAATCTAAGCTTTGAGATATAAAGAGAACTTATTAAGCCATTCAAATCAGAATATAATAAATTAGAGATTTCCCAATACCCCTTCTCCTGCAAACAAAATCAACCTCTAACATATCAGACAGCTAGTGTTTTCCAAGGGCCAGAAATGCCAATGAGCACTAAAACAGATTATTATAATTCTAACAGCATGGGAAGCCTCTCTTCTATTGAAGATAACTGAGGGGCTCCTGGGTGGCTCGGATGGTTGGGCGTCTGCCTTCGGCTCAGGTCGTGATCCCGGGGTCCTGGGATAACTGACTCCAGAAAAATATTAATCCAGATCTACAAAATAATAGGCAATGCTATAATTTTACAGGTTTTTTTTTAACACTAGAATTTAAATGTATTTAAAATATTACATCTATCTACTTTTAAATTGAAAATAAAGAAAACACAAACTCTCTAGATTCAAAAAAGTATACATCTGGGGCACCTAGGTGGCTCCATCAGTGAAGCAACCGACTCTTGGTTTCACAGCTCAGATCTTGATCTCTGGGTCTGAGAGCAAGCCCTGTGTCAGGCTCCCGGTTGGGATTCTCTCTCCCTCTCCCTCTGTCCCTTCCCCTGCTCACACACGCGCACTCTCTCTCTCTCTCTCTCAAATAAAATCTTAAGATTAAAAAAAAAAGTATACAGGGACGCCTGGGTGGCTCAGTCGTTAAGCGTCTGCCTTTGGCTCAGGTCATGATCCCAGGGTCCTGGGATCGAGTTCCGCATCGGGCTCCCTGCTCCTTGGGAGCCTACTTCTCCCTCTGCCTCTCTCTCTCTCTCTGTCTCTCATGAATAAATAAATAAAATCTTAAAAAAAAAAAAAAAGTATACATTCATGTTTTGTATTTAGAGTCACAGTCCTTAACATCTGTATAGGACCTGACATATATGAAGTATTTTCACATACATTATGCAAAACTATGAAAAAATCAATTCAGGGGCACCTCGGTGGCTCAGTTGGTTAAGCGTCTGCCTTCAGCAAAGGTCACAATCCCAGGGTCATGGGATCAGTCCTACATCGGGCTCCTTGCTCAGCGGGAAGCCTGCTTCTCTCTCTGCCTGCCACGCCCCCTGATTGTGCGCTCTCTCTCCCCGACAAATAAATAAATAAAATCTTAGAAAAAAAAATCAGATCAGAAGAGGATCAAAGAGGGTTCCAGAACTAGTGTCCGATGCTTGAGTCCTCTTTCCAGAAGCAATGGCATGTAAGGAAAGAGTGGGGAGAAAACTAAAGGGAAAGAAGGACTGATTCAAAGACAATAAGGGACAAGGAAGAGTTAGAGGGACAAGACAGTTATTAAAGAATTAGAAAAGCAGGGGCGTCTGGGTGGCTCAGTCAGTTAAGTGTCTGCCTTCGGTTCAGGTCATGATCCCAGGGTCCTGGGATCGAGCCCCGCATCGGGCTCCCTGCTCAGCGGGGAGCCTGCTTCTCCCTCTTCCTCCCTATCCCCCACCCCCCCGCCGCCCCGCTTGTGCCCCTGTTCTCTCTCTCATAAATAAAATCTTTAAAAAAATAAAAAGCATTAGAAAAACAGCCTGCAGGAAGGGAGGCAAACCGCAACATTCCTGTAGGAATGGCTAGATGCAGCACTTTGGAGCATAGCATCACTGAACACTCAAAATAATCCCACAGGGTAGGTATTTTTTTAATTCCCATTTTACAGCTGCACAGGTCATCACACAACTGGCAGATGCAGCACCAGGTGTCAAACCCAACTTTCCCTGACTTGAGCCCCAGGTCCCAACACTGTTACAAGCCTCCAGAGAGGGGATAAGGGGATAAATGCCCCGCCTAATTTACCAACACCTGCCTTTATTTTATATATTTACTGTGTATAACATGAGGCTGGCTTATAAAAGCTGTCTCAATGTTTAACATATGTGCTTCCTCCTTCCACCCCCACCTAATTTTTTAGAAGTATGGGCTCTCTGGATCTCTTTCCATTTCTTCCACTTCTTCCAAATACCCAAAAAGCTCAAACTACTGGCTCCACACAAGGGAAAGTGCTGCCTTTCAGATTTAGAGGAAGACCGGAAAGCTGCATCTCATCTGCAGTTTCCCCACCAGCAGGCAGCAGGGATGTCCCTCTCGTGGCCTTGCCCAAATGACTTTAGCCAGTGGGCCGAGCAAGGGGCCCAACAGGAAGGGGCTTGAAGCCTGGCACAGCCACATCTTCCCCATCTGTCAAGAGAGGCCAGCAATCTGGACTTTTATGTGAAATCCAGATTTTTAAGACTCGGCTACTAATTCAAACTTCCAGAAACTTTGCATAGGGTCAACATCTGCCTAAAGGTGAACTCTGCCCACCAGCTGCAGGCTTATAATGCCCAGGCTTCCAGCTGAGAGTAGCTCAGTTAGACATACAACTCTACCTCAAAATATTCCCCATGGAATACATGGAAGATACAGCCCCTGACCTCCAAGAGACCAGTGGGGACAATGGACACACCGTTTCAGGACGATGACAAATGGAAAGGGGAAGAAGCCTGTGAAGGAGAACACAGCAGCCAGCAGCCACATATATCTCCTGACCACTGGCTTTCGGGGGGGCAAGTCTGGAAGTGGCAATAAAAAAAATCAGAGTGACATTACCCTTCTATATCTAGAGAAGAGAAACAAGGGCTCAGAACTCTATGAACACACACAAACAAAAACTCAATAGCCCTGCCTTTGTGTAGCCAAGGTGACTCTTAAAATAGTCAAGCCTTAATGGAACCATAGCAACAGGAAAAGCTTACCTACTCAGAGGCATGAGTGGTATCATAAAAAATACAACTCCCCTTCACTCAGCAAACACCATCTATACTCCCAGTACAAAGCCAAGTGCTGCAGGAATGTAGCTCATCTAAACCTCCCAACAACTCCAGGAGGACTCGTTATGCCCAATTTACAGATGTGGAAACTGAAACTCTGAAATCCTAAAGTTTGGGAAAGAGCCAGTCATCTGGAGCCAAATGACGCCAGTCCTATTAACTCACCAACCTGGCCAGAGAGACTCAGGCTATTATCAGAGACAAATAATGGGATGCTGTCAAGAACAACTCATTAGTTACAATAACTGAAAGTGTAGAACCAGTATTAAAAGAAGCCCACAGTAGGCCCTGTTGATTACGAGAATTTAATTTTGTGATAAAGGCAGTTTCACAAATATATACAAAAGAAAGCATAAGGACCATTCAATAAATGATGTTGAAATAATCAATAGCAAATTTCAGAAAAACCTTTTACACTCTTCAATTTACACCATCCAACGAAACACATTCCAAACAAATCAAGAGGTTACTTTTTCACCAAATTATGTAACCAGGATAAACAAAACATGCATATGCAATGACTCCCTGGGGAAAGAAATTTACTTCCCCAAATTAGGAATGATAGAAGAAACTTCGCTAGCAAGAAAGGACAGATGGTTCAATTCAAAAGTAAATGTTTTCTGTGTGAAAAATAAGCAGAGGATAAGACATATATCTGGATATACAATAGACAAAAGGTTAATATCCTTATTATATCTATGGAATACACGCACAAGAAATTGTACAGAAGAACCAGGAGCAGTCAGTGGAGAAACAGACAAAGGACAGGAACAGACAATTCACAAAAGGAAAAATAATAAGTAAACAAGTCAATAGAAAATATTCAGGGACGCCTAGGTGGCTCAGTCAATTGGGCGTCTGACTCTTGGTTTCGGCTTGGAACATGATCTCAGAGTGGTGAGATCAAGCCCCATGTCACGCTCCACGCTCAGCACGGAGTCCACTTGAGATTCTCTCTCTCCCTCTCTCTCTGCCCATCTCCCACACTCTCTCTCTCTCTAAAACAAATAAATAGATAAAATCTTAAAAGTATATATTCAGAAGCCAACCAAAACATACAAATTAAACATCAATGAAGCAAGGGCCAAGAGACCAGTGGGGACAATGGACACACCGTTTCAGGACAACATGGCAAACGGAAAGAGGAAGAAGACTGCAAAGGAGAACACCGTGGCCAGTAGTCACACACATCTCTGACCACCAGCTTTCACGGAGCAAGTCTGGGATGTGGCACACTGACATTCTTGAGAGCAGGATGTCTTGCTCATAAAGGGCCAAGTACATACAGTGCAAGCATTACATAAATATGAGTGCAAACTGAAGTAAAAGAAAAATATACAGCCACTAAAAATGATGGCTAAAGACAAGATAGCTGTGGCATACTTTTAAGTGGGGGCAAGAATAATAAAAGTAGTGATTACAGTCCTATTTTTGAAAGCTGCATTAGCAAAACTTCTAGAAGGAAATACATATAAAACACTAACAGTCATTGTGTTACGAGGTTTAGGAGTGATTATTTCTTATTATGGTTATATTATCTTTATTTAAAACGTAAACATACTCCAGAGGGATTGTTATGGTGACTTAAAATACAAATGGATCCTCAGAAATTGAGGAAAAGATAAAAAATGTATTAACAGGGGCTCCTGGCTGGCTCAGTCGGTAGAGCCTGCGGCTCCTGATCTCGGGGCGATGAGTCTGAGCCCCATGTTGGGTTTAGAGATTGCTTAAAAAAATAAAATTAAAAAAAAAACATAAAACAAATGGAAAAAGCATAGAATCCCCAAATAGCTCCACACTACAGGTAAAAAGCGAAAAAGACCAGCTAAAAAAAAAAGCTTTTTCTCACAGAGAGGTGAGCAGCTGACATTCATAATTTGGATGAGAAGCACCATTTCTGAGTCCTAAAAGTCAGTAATAAATGAACACATCACAGGAAGCCAAAATGCAGCCCCTCAAAACAGCTGCTCAGTATGCTGTGCTCCTGGTCTTCTCTGAGCTCTCTCTGGCTCCGGGCTGGAAGGGTTCCAAAACTCTCTCTCACAGAGAGAAAGAGGGTACAAACCTTGGACAGTTTCTCTGAAGCTCTGTATTTCACACTGCCGTTCTCAACCCGCTCTGGTTCACAAAATCACCTGCATGAGTCAAACCATACAGACGACAACAGAACTTCTGTTGTTGCAAGCATGTCACATTTAAAGGATACCATTCTACAAAACTTTGGTTTCAGTTATATACCTGTGTATGTGTGAGAGTCTAACAGTCTTGGGTAGCAATGCTAAATATATTTCTCACTATGATGGGTGGTCTAAGAAGTGTCAAAAGCATTACTCTAGACCACTCAGTCCCTGACACAGGGACCAGCAAACCACCCAGAGCTAAACTGTTCTATACTGTTCTATTCGAAACCAAAGGATTCATCCAGAAGTAGGAATGTAGTGAATCCAGTTCAACGGAGTATTAGGCACCGATACAGAACAAACGCCTCTTTAATATTTCATCCTGGAAGAAATAGCACTGCCCTCCAAAGGCTCCAGAAAGCACTGTGCATTTAGAGCCACCTCACAGAGACATGCCACTTTTCCCCCTCTGCACACCTCCCTCGGCTCAAGGTTTGAGGGTGATGTGCTTGCAGACGGTTTACACCTGTCTAGTCACCACGTGGGCACGCCACACTGCCAGAGTCTCAGCTAGGAAAGCCTACACGCTCCTCGGGCAGATGGGAGAAACTGAGGCTTGGAGTGATGAAATGCCCAAGGTCAATGCTGGGGACAGCTGAGATCAGACTCCCGGGCCCAGTTCTCCTCCAAGAATCTTTAAATTAAAGGCACATGAGAGCACAAAGCAGCATACCCTGCCAAGAAACCGGCAGATGACTTTGTTTTCTTTCCTGGTCTCATTTGCTAGTTTCTTACACCTTTGAATTAATTTTTTTTATTCTTTTTTTCTTAAGTAGGCTCCACGCCTAAAGTGGAGCTTGAACTCACGACCCTGAGATCAAGACCGTAGCTGAGATCAAGAGTCAAACGCTTAACCAACTGAGCCACCCAGGTGCCCCTGAATTAATTTTTACTGATGCCTAAATGCAACATTTGGATGAGGAGGCCCCCTGCCCTTTAAAAAAAGAAAGAAAGAAAAAAAAAAAGTAATGAGACTGCTTGAAGTTGCACAAGCAAAGTTGTTTTTTCTGTGTTAGGTAATTTTTTAGGTTAACTATAGCATCTCCTTGGAAGATCTATTGAAATAAAAATAAACAAGTGTTATCTCCTTTTGAATTCCTTCTGTTCTGATACTGTAGGTAAGAAGAAAAGCTTGGCTTGATGGCCATTTTCCTTTCAGGTAAGCATATATTGTATATAATCTAGACTACTGCTACAGATACCAACAGCTCACTACCTGAAATAATCTTAAGTCACAATTTACTTATTGATTTCTAAATGCCAGTGTTTTAATTTCCCCAAAACTGTGAACTTTTTAATGACATCAAAATGATTCTCAGTGACAAATAGAAAATGTTTCCCTCTCAAAGCCAAATTCAACATGAAAACAGAGACAGGGAAAGATGCTATACAAGGAAAAGCAGCATTTTCTTTTTTAACAGTTTTGATTTAGTTTGCTTGGAAAAGATCAGCCCTCTAAAGCCTCCTCGTCCAGCTACTAACATCCTATGATTTTTATCTATTTTTCTTTTCAAAGTAAGTTTAGTTAATACGTGAGGTATAAGATTGTTGGTCAGGATTTCACAATTCAAGAATCACTCATTTTCGGAGGGTCAGAATTTTCCATTGTCCTGCAATATCCAGATGAAATGTACCCTGATTAAGATCTTTGAGGTCGTGGACAGAATCTGGTTTAAGTGCATACATTAAGTAGGAAATTCAGAACCATCAGGAGCTCTGGGGTCACTGGGAGCTAAGCCTCCTCCAGTAAGCCTCCTTAAACAAGCTTTCCCATAGTGATCTTTTCTTAAAAAGTCAATCTGTATTCTGACCTTTAGAGACACAGAAGCAGCCTGTTTCCAGACAGATTTGCTGGCATAAAGACTGCCTCATGCTCTGAATTCAGCATCAAGGTCTAATTTTTAACAATCACATGGGGTAAATTCCCATTTTGGGACCTTGAAACCAGCAATTATTACCACCAAGTGATGAGTCTCAAGTGCATAGTTGAAAGTTTATTAATTTTATGCCATTAAATAGAGACATGACACACTCAAAAATTTGTTTAGATGGGTTCTAATTTTGTCCACTTTAACGACCTCATATCATCACTCTTAAGAACTCCTCAACTTTCAGAACAATGCTTGCACTGTGGGAAACCCCTGATTTGCATTTTCAAAAATATTTTTTTGATGCAAATGTTATAAAATACACGGTGCATAAAACTACCAGGAACTCAGCTGAACTGAGCCAAGGTCTAAATATTAGTGAAACAATGGTTCTCAGAGAACTGAGATAGTGCAATTCACAATGATAAGAACCAATGGCAAATCAACCAAGAGCATGAGGATTTATAAAATGAAGTGAAATTTTAACATATCTTTTCAAGAAATAGTCAAGTAGTCATGACCACTTAGAATTGAGTAGTTCAGAATTTAAAAAAACAAAAACAAAAACAAACAAAAAAACCCAAAAAACAAAAAACACCTTAGAGATTAAAAAAAAAAAAAAAAAAATCCAACCCTTCTCTTGTCCCAGTCCCTTCCCAACCCCATCCCCTGCTGTATTTTTACCCTGGTTGAAAGCAAGCTACTAAGTTTCTCTCAGACTCATCTCAAATATCTTTGCTCTATCATTGCTCCAGGAAACTCACCACCTCCTCAGGCCCAATTCATTCCAAACTGGTGATTGATCAGCCATTGCATAATTCATTCAATGAATATATACTGCCTTGTGTCAGGCACTAGGGACCAGATCTCCTCATTTGGAGATAAAAATCTGACTCTTTTACCATTTTGGGGGGTAGGGGGAGTGGGGTTCTGTCTGCCCTTAGGGATTACAGGGAACCCTAACTATGCTGCATAAATTGGTCCTGAATTAAATTAGAATATAAGGTGGTAGGTCCCCCACACTCCCTTCTCCATTACACTCATCCCCAACAGTTCCTCCCCCACCCCCACCCCCATCAGAGCCTCCTCCCCAACACCCCACCACCACAGCCTTGGATCTTTTTATCCAGAAAAGAATTTCAAATTCTTGTGCCTAGAGGTTTTAGAAAGTTTCACTCAAAGTCACTCCTCTGGAGACACTAATTTTCCAGATTCTTCAAATCACTCAGAGCTGAGTTCTGAATTCATACTGACTGGCTCCTGAATCTATACTCTTAACCAGTCCATTCTAGTGCTTCTCGATGAATGAGAGTTTTCTTTTCCCTCTCTACCTACAATGCTCTTTACCCTCACTTTTTCACATAACTCCTAGTCATCCTGCAAGACCCATCTGTAGGAGCACTCCTTTTCTCTAACCACCACGAGCAGAGATTCTTCTGTAACCCCAGAGGACGTTGTTTGTACCTGTCTTCAGCACATCTCCTTATACTGAGATGTGCTGAAGACACACACGGACACAAACGGACCCCCCTTTACCCACTGTGAAGGTACAGACTCCTGGTGAAGGAACAATTTCCTTTAATTGCCCCCTAGTAACTACCCAGAGTTACTAAAACTCTCTGTTTGAATGCCAAGATTGATGACTTGTGTTAAAATATGCATATAAAGAATATATAAACGTGATGGGGTTGGGTCCCACCTGGAGAGAGGTCTCTCCTGGCCTTCATCACTGAAGAAGAGGCGATCACAAGACAAGGGAGCCCCTGGGAAGCTGCAGACTAGATATCAGTGTTAATCAAAATCAAGCTAAGATGTCTCGTATGAAGCTCCTAAGCAAGGAATGTTAAGATAGCACCCACTCAGAAAAGACAGTCCAGAAGGCAGCTAGGACATGAGGAACCCAAAGTACCAAAGGTGGGTATGTCCCCTAGAGACAGAATCTAGCTATACGCAAAGCAAAGACAATCTCAGAAATGGCCAGGGAGTTCCCAGAACAAGTTCTGTACTATGATAGCACCAGAAATCTGAACTTTGAAAACAGATTGTTTTTATATTTCTTATGTTCCCTTATATTTCCTTCCTTGGTATCCAGCAAAGTTCCAGGCTGTCCTAACTGTGCTAAGATAAACTGAGGGTGAGGGTTTTTATGGACTCTTTGGCCTGACGATTAGAATATTATCAACCCTCTACTAACAGCAGCAGTAGGATGAAAATGGTAATCCAAGTGAAAGAATCCCCCAAAAGAAGATAAAATGTAGGAGACAATAAGGGCTATGGAATCCGGCTACTCTCCCCCATCCAAAAATTCTCTTTTCAATACTAAATCTTGGAGGTTGTGGTTGTGTTTTATTATCTTCTAAAACTACCCCCCCTCCACTAAATTGTATCTTGAAAGGATCTTGCCATTTCACCAATGCAGTATGCGCAAGTGCTCAGAACACAACAGAAATGTAAATGTTTGTTGATGGAATGAATGAAGCAATGCATGGACTTTCAAAGTTTTAAGGCACCCTGAAGACCACCCAGTCCACTCCTCCCAAAAGTGCACATTTGTCCACACAGGGCTTTAATAGGTTGTCATAAAAGTCAATCAACAAATATCAACTAAATGCCTATAATAGTTAAGATGCTTTCAGGAACAACAACAAAAGTGTATCAGTCACTGATACACAACAAATGTCAGGCACTTTGCTAGGCCCTAAAGATACTACAATAATAAGACACACGTGGGAAATCACACATGTGATTCCCGACGCCTTGCGGTGGAGAAGATGACTGGACCGTAAGTATCTACAATATTGTTTAAAATAGAAAATGTTAAGTGTTTTCTAAGGTTAGATAAAGGCTATCTGGATTCAGAGGTCAAAAAGGGAAACCAGGTTTCCAAAGAACTTCCAGGACACTGCCAGACAGGATAGGACGTTATTTGTGATTTAACCTTAGAGTTCAGGAATGAAAACTATTAGTTTCTAGTTGAAGCAGTTAATGGAAATGGCTTTGTATGTATTGATGAAAATCAATATTCTATCTTCATATCTTTAGCATTATGTCAAATGGCATTGACAGTGGATTCTGAAAGAATACATATCAATTCTCTTTTAATGAAAACCATAATCAAAACTGAGCTCTAAATAACAAAGTTATTATCACCTGTGAGCATGGAAACACAGATTTGTCGAGTATTAGTAAAATACATGTAAAGAATAATTCTGGACTTATGGGTGGGCCTTATTTATTTAACAGTAACTCTATAATAAAATAATTCCTAGTTTAATAAAATAATTCTAGTTTACATTGTAGACTAGAAAAGTGAAAATTAAGCTACTATATAGCTAAACATCACATTTTTGTCCTGTAATCAAATGAGATTTATCTTTCAGTTTCTTTCATATATGCTACTTCAGCTTCTCCAAACACCTTGAAATGCATCCTACTTAAGCTGCTTCCTTCAAGATAAACATACTAGAAGGGGAATCAGGAGACTCAGGAGCTAAGCCTGGCTTCACCACCTGCTACCTGAATTTGGGCAGGTAAATTCTCTGGCCTAAATTTTCTCATCCATAAAATGAAGCAGTTAGAGCAAATAACCTCTAAAATCCCCCTGAACTCTTAAGACAACAACAACAACAAAAAACCCCTGAAAACTAACCTCTACTCCCAAACCATCAACCAAAGCAAAAAGTTTCAAAACTAGTATTAAAGAAGCTTAAGTTTAACCACCTTTCTCCTTCATTTACTTGACTCAACAAACTTATTTATGAATTTCCTACAGCAGTTAGGTTCAGCAGTTTCTTCTACAGCAGTTATAGACTGGGAAAGTGACATCAATATATCCCTTTAGAAACAAATCCGTAACAAATTTCTAGGTCCAGAAGCAATCTCCTTAATGGAATTTTGCCTCTATCAAAAAACTAAACATGGGCGCCGGGGTGGCTCAGTTGGTTAAGTGACTGCCTTCAGCTCAGGTCATGATCCTGGAGTCCTGGGATCGAGTCCCGCATCGGGCTCCCTGCTCAGCAGGGAGTCTGCTTCTCCCTCTGACCCTCCTCCCTCTCATGCTCTCTGTCTCTCATTCTCTCTCACAAATAAATAAAATCTTAAAAAAAAAAAAAAAAACTAAACATTTATAAACTTCTTTGTGAATTTCAAAAGGTTTTTAAACCATGTACTCCATTTCAGCAATGTATTTCTTCTGTTCACTGTAGACTGCTTGCCACTGGCCTATGTTTACAATTTTCCCCATGGGACCTAGGAAATGAATAGAGCACCTTTTGGCCATTTGTAGGGAGTATGATGTAGACAAACACGTGTGATTAATATACTCATCTTAGTTATATTGAAGAACCCATCATATGAACAGACCTATCAGGCAAATTTTTTTGAGGCCACACTGCATACAAAGTGCTGAAATGACTATAAAGACAGTAATGAACACGTTGCTGCTTTGCCCCTACCCGCAACTGTACTGGTCACAGAGGAAAAAATCCTCTACCTCAGCATAATTTGAATTTACATTAAGAAAACCTAACTACTGTTTTAAGGTAAAAGCCCCTTGTCATATACCTCTATAGTGTTACATTTTTTAGAACGCTAGTTGGTATTATCGAAACAATTCTAGATAAATACCATAATTACTATATTCAAGCATCATTCCTATGGAAATCAGCTTCATCGGCTTAATTTCTGCATATTAAATGAATTAAGTTAAAGTGCAAACGCTATTGTCTGAAAAACAAGGGAAATTATTAATGGCAGAACAACTGGCTCCACTTCTGCAAATTAAGCAAAATTAAGCAAAAAGAAAGGAAGCAAGCAAAGGGAAGGAACTCGAGAGCTATTTGCAGCAGTGGTCCCTTGCAAGTTCCAGGCGCTTCCCCTTGAGCTCGAAGAAATAAGAAAATGAGAGCAAAGAAGAGAAGGGCACCTCTCCTTTCGGGCAGAAGCCCAAAGTTATACTCTCTTCACAACTTGCAATATTCATTGAGTTCAGTGTAAGATGTACAGGAGATCTGGATTCGGTGGGACTGTCTGGGAGAAGGGAGTGGCATTTACTCTCCGTCTGGAGCCCTAAGAACTGTACCAGAGTACTCCAAAACCCTTAGTTATCTAGCAAAGGCTCTCGGAGCATCCTCCCCACGCACACACCTGCAGGGCTGGGCGGCCCCACCCTCCTCCCCTCCCGTCCTTAGGGCTGGACCAAGGGCCAGTAGCCGGCGCACAGTTAGTCCAAGGACCACCCTGGCCCGGCCTGCGCCACCCGCCCCGGGCAAGGCCAGAGCGCACGCCGCTGTCTGGTCTCCGCTTCCCAGAGCCACGCAGTGGCGGCGGAGCTCAGCTGGACACCAGCACCACCAGGATGCGTATTATAATAAAAACTTGGGGGAGTATGTCTACACTTGCGCCGACGTGGAGGCACAGCCCGGGACGTGGGCTCCGGGACCGCCGGCCCGTCCCGCCCCTCCTCGCGGCCGAGGGGCGGCGGTCCGTACCTGTCCTCCGAGACGCTGATGACGCCCTCCTCCTTGGGCACGATCACGGCCATATTCACCACCTCCTGGGACCCCTCGACCCGCTGCAGCAGGATGGGCTTGCGGGTCAGCGGCTTGGGCTGGATCTCCGCCGCCATCGGGAGGAGGGGGCGCGCCGGGGGTGCCGCCGACAACCGCGCCGCGGGGCCGGGCTAAGGAGACCGCTCGGGTACGGGCACAAGCTGAGACAGGGACTCTGGGTGACCGGAGCGGGACGCCGGGGACCCGCGATCATAGCCTGGCCGCCGGTCCGGGAACGACTCCGCGCTCCCGGCTTGGGGCACCGAAACCGCCACGACCCGGGCTGCAAGCCGGCGCCACCACCGGAGGAGGGGGCGGAGAGCTGGGGGGCGGAGCCGGGAGGGGGCGGTGCCTGCCGCAGGGGGTGGCCGCTGGTGGGCGCGAGGGCGGCTGCACTTCCGGAAGAGTGGCGGAGGAGGAGAGGAAACCTGAAGGAGGAGGCGGGGCGCTGGCGGCCCAATGCGCGTGCGTCAGTTCACTAGCCCGTTTCCGCCCCGCCCCTCCGTGATTCCCGACGCCTTGCAGCGCCGCCCCCGGAACGCATGCGCCTTCCATTAGCCGCGGTCTCCTAGATTCGCCACCTTCCACATCCAATGTTTGGTCCCCTCCCTTTTTAATCTCCCATGAACGCGCGTGTAAACACCCCTGGGAACGCGCTTGCCAGAGGTCCCGCCCCCTCCAAAATCCCTAAAAAGGGGGCGGGGGTGGGGCGGGGAAAAGCGCGCCTGGGCGAGGCCGGAAAGAGAAGAATCCTGCAGGAAGGAAAGAAGCCGAACTAGTTGGGACGTGACTGGGCATGCGCACGGGTTACCTGTCCTGAGCTGCCTTAACAATGAGCCTGCCGCGGCAGGAGGCAATATACTGCTCCCAGCATGCACCATGCCCGGGCTGCCGAGTGGCGCCCCAAGGGCTCCTGGGAGTTGCAGTTTTTCAGAGCCTCCTCTCCCTTATCCTGGAATGACCTATCGCCCACTTCGGATCCCGGCAGCGTCCCGGGCAATTGGCTGAGTCGCGGCCCAGACTCAGCTCTAAGGAGGGAGTTGAGGGGCAGCCCAGGGCTGAACAGGCAGGCGGTCACTACACCCTTGGTTCAGACTGCTGCCTATAATAGTGGAGCCCTAGAGATGGGGAAAGAAGAGAATCTCTTGTACAAGTATCTTCGAGGGAGTTTCGAAATCATCTGTAGTGTAATCTTTCTGGTTTTCTTAAAGGACTAAATTACCAAACCAAGGTTACTTTAGCTCCCAGTTAGGGCTATGCGCCACCTCCACCCCCCCCCATCCCCACCACCCGACTTAAACCCAGGCTCCCCTTGCTCCTGGTCCTGTCTTCTTTCCATTCCCCAGTAATCCAGCCTTTCTAGCTCGCTCCAAAGACAATGGAAAGAGTTATTGTGATTATTGAATGAAAGTTAGGTGCCTGGCCTGGCATGTGGGGTTGTTCATTATGTGATGACCCTACTAAGCCCTCCCAGAGCTAACAAATTAGCTGAGGAGTGGCCATGAGGTGTGATTGGGCTGGCAAGGGGTCTGGAGGTCAGAAAAATAATAGGCCAGAGCTGGGCGAAGAAATGACAGGCCTCATAGAAATGCATTTCTAGGGCAGGTTTTTGGCAGCCAAGGCAGTATGCTGCAAAGGACCTGTCTCAAAGCACACAGTGCAACTCTTTACCCATCCTTGCAGTGAAACAGGCATTTTCCAGTTCTGGGACATGGAACAAGGCATTCCACTTCTCTGAGTGTCAGGTTCCCCATCTATTAAGTGGAAAATAATAATACTTACCTTGGGTGTTGTGTGAGACCTACAAAAAACATATTTTAAGTGCTTTCATGAACAATAGGTCCTTTAGGGTTCCAGGGATTAGGACATGGACATATTTGGGGGGTCATTATTCAGCCTACCACAATGGTGTCAAATACTATTCTTATGCTCCTCACTCTCCTTATCTCTACCCCTGACCTCACCACTGAACTCTAAACTCATATCTAATGCTACTCTACTTTGTCACTTAACTGTTTAATAGGTGTTCCAAACATTCCTAAACAGTATCTTTAAGTCTACTGCATCATTCACTCAGTGGTTCAAAACTAAGTTTCTAAGAGTCATCCTTGATTCTTCTCTTCTCCTCACAACTCTTATCCAAACCATTAACAAGTCCTATCAGCTCTACCTCCAAAGTAGATCTTGAATTTTCCCACTTATATCACCTCTATCCCAGTCCAAATCACCATATGCTCTGGCCTCTACTACCAGTGTAACCTGCTTTCCTTGCTTCTTCTCTTGAACCCTTCCCCCATTCAGCCCAACCCCAACCTTTTCAATCCATTTTTATCGCAGTGGCCAGAAGATTTTGTTTCAAAATATAAGCCAGATCGTGTTACTCCTCTGCTTAAAATTTGTCACTTTCACTTTCAAGCGCCTTACAGAATCCATTGCACTTGAGATAAAATACTTCTCCAACCTCATCTCTCCTCCTGTTCGGTACTCTCTAAGCCCCGACTTGGAAAAATCTCAGAAACACCAACCTTCTTCCTGCTGGTGGTCCTTGCAGTGTTTACCTCTAGATGTTTTCTTCTCACCACTCAGTCTTCACCCCACTGTGAGCTCCTTAGAGAATATTACCCTACCACCTCTCATGTACCCTACCTTTTCATAACACTCACTGTCACGTCACCCTGTTTTGTTTTCCAGTCCTCTCTTCTGCGCAAAATAATCTTTGTTTCTTATTTATTTCTTAGTTCTCCCTTTTGTAGAAGAGAAGCACCAGGAGGAGAGAAAGGACCTTATCTGCCTGTTCATCATTGTATTCCCAGCCCCTAGAATAGAAGCTAGCACATTAGGAGGCATGCTGTAAGTGTTTGTCAAATGAATGACTAGAAAAAAGAGAGGCAGGTTGGAATTTAACTCTTTTTTCCATTAGAGCATAATGGAAAGACTGGAATCTGGACCTTGCCCTAATTTCTGGGATGGGATGATCCTTGGGAGAATATATACAACAGGCAGATAATAATACCAACATGGTAAAGCCAACAGGTGAATAATTGGTATCCAAGAGAAAGGCCTCGTATGCAATTACCCCTTCTCTTCCTGGCAGCAGGCACAAGGGCTCCCTCAGCAGCGAGGTTTGGTGGCTCTGAAGCCTAGGTGCACATTAGAATGCCTTGGGAAGTTTTTGAAAATGCAGATCCCTGGACCTTATCCCTGAATGACCAAATTTGGTTTTCTGGGAGGTTGGCCTGAGAATATGAATATTTATAAAGTTTCAGGTGATTCTAAAGCAGGTGACCCTTGGTTTCTAGTCTTTTCTGGGAATCCCAGGCCTAGGAATCCAATGGAAGGGTGCAGGAAAAGTGATGAGTGGTACAGAGGGCTGGGCCTCCAACCATGGAGCACATCTCCCCTTCCCTTTTTTCTTCCCCAGCATGAGAGACTAGCCAGGCTACTTGCTCTACCACTGGTAACATCTTGTGTTTCTGATCAGACCAATGTCTTTTTTTGTGTGGTCCATTAAGTAACAGAACACAGCCTGTGGCTCTTTGCCCTCCTCACCTGTGCCAGAAGCAAGCCCAGGACTTTGGCAAAACTTTTCCCTTAATCTTTCTCTCCATTCTCTCTAGCCTGGGCAGGCTTGGGTTAACAATATGTTTTCATGTATACAAAGGTATGAAGTAAGGTTCCTCTATATATCTGTATCTACATATTTTTAAGTATATTTTTAGAGCAGTTTTAGGTTCACAGTAAAATTGACTGGAAAGTACAGAGAGTTCCATATAGCCCCTGCCCCCACATAGGCATAATCTCCTGCATATCTCCATCCCCCACCAGAGTGGGACATTTGTTACAATCAATGAACCTACACTGATACATCTTTACCACCCAAAGTCCATAGTTTATCTTTGGGTTCACTCTTGGTGGTGTATATTCTATGCGTTTGGACAAATGTATAATGACATGTATCCGTGATAATAACACCATATAGAATAGTTCCACTGCCCTAAAAATCCTCTGTGCTCTGCCTATTCCCAAACTCCTGGCAATCACTGATCTTATTGTCCCCATAGTTTTGCCTTTTCCAGAATGTCATATAGTTGGAATCACACTGCTCTAAATCTTCTGCATCAAGTAGTGTTAAATAGAATGTATGAAGCAATTAAATGAGGCCTATGAGGAATGAATGTGGCTCGTACATATAGTTGGTATGTAGACTTTTCAGATGGGCTTCTTTCATTTAGCAATATGCTTTTAAGTTTCCTCCATGTCTTTTCATGGCTTGATAGCTCATTTGTTTTTAGTGCTGAGTAATATTCCATTGTCTGTATGTATCATAGTTTGTTTATCCATTCACCTACTGAAGGCCATCTTGTATGCTTCCAAGTTTTGGCAATTATAGATAAAACTGCTATAAATATCCGTGTTCCGGTTTTTGTGTGGGCATAAGTTTCTAGTTCCTTGGGGTAAATACCAAAGAGCCCGATTGCTGGATTGTATGGTAAGAGTATGTTTATTTTTATAAGAAACTGTCAATCTGTCTCCTCAAGTGGCTGTATTGTTTTGCCTTCCCACCGGTTAGGCTCCTCTGTATTTCAGAGGAAAAGTAATTCTCCTGGAATTTTCTGCAGAGGATCTAGGAAGGCAGGGTAGGATGAAGTAGGAGTGAAAACCAGCCTTAGGGAAATGGCTGCAGGTTGACACAGTGAAAGAAAAGAGAGAAGGAGGAAGACAGCTTGTTTCTGTTCCTTCTTTGCTTTGTCTTTACTAATAACATTCAGCCCCCCGCCCCCCCCCCCCCCCCCCCCCCCCCCCCCCCCGCCGCAGCCCCACCCATACACTGGCCCTGAACTGAACTCAAGTGAGAGGCAAGGACTGTGACTGATTAAGTCTGCTCCTTAGAAAACCAAGAGCAAAGCAAGGAATCCCAAGTGCATTTTGTCAAGAAGTGAATCCACTATTCCTACAACATAGTAGCTCTCAAAAAATGTTTGCTGACTGAAAGCATAAACGAAAACCTAAACTCCTCAGTTTACCCGTCAGAGGTTTTAAATCTATCAGAATCCTTGGTTTAGCTTCAGGAAATTCAGGCCTACTCACAATTCCACGGACACTGTCTTCATTCTTTCTTCCAGCAAATCAGCGCCTCGTGTGTTCCAAGGAGTAAGCTAGGTGCTGGATCTAACCTTTGTGAAGTCAAGGACAGAGCTCTGTGTGGCTTATATCTTGATTTCATCATCAGACAGCTACTGGCTCTGGGCACAGTGAGCAAGTCGTGAAGAGGAGTTGGTGTGAGAAGGTTTTGGTTTAAAAAGTAAAGGTCAGGACTATGCTCAGGTTCTGCTGATGTGGTCAGTTCTGCTCTAAATCTTCTGCATCGAATAATATTAAATAGAATGTATGAAGGAACTAAATGGGACCTATGAGGAATGAATGTTGCTCCTACCAAATACTGAGATGGGAAGAGGGGTGAAATATACTGCCACCTAGGCAAAATGACTAATCCATTTGGAAGGAATCAGTCTCTAGGTCTCATACACAACTACAATTACTTTACTAAGGAATGAATGTTTTGTATTTTGTGGCAACTTTTGGGGGAGACCACATTTTGCTACATGTGCCTGTTTTTGGTTCCATTTTCCACCTATAATTATACACATGAGGAAAATAAGTGATTCTGCAAACAAAGAATGAGATCATCTTTATCTCAAAGACCTTGACTGAAGGTCATGGTTAATGACCAAACTTCTAATGTTGCCGCTGGAGTCCTGGCAGAATTATATCTGAAACTCTCTGGCTATCTGATGACACCTTTCAAATTTTTTATATGCTTCAAGGATCAACACAATGCAGCCATCTGACATATAAACCAACTGTTGTAGTATATGCTTAGGCCTCATTGACATGGTTGTAAGAAAAGCATTTCCCATCCTCAGAATCTAAACCATAAGCCTTCTTTAAGCAGAAATAGTTTTCCTCTCCTGTTGAACTACCCTGATATCAAGCACAGTACAAGGCATGGAGAGAGAGCTCAGTAATGACAAGTGAGTAGAAAGATTAATTGAATCTTAATGTCTTTGCAGAACAGGTTCTGGTGAAATGGATCACAGAAGAGTTGTATACCCATAGTCCTCCTATCAATACAATTTACTTGGCAGTTAATACCGGAGGCCAAAGAGATCAGGACAAGTGTTGTTACCAAAGATACCTCCCCTTGAGTAAAATTAGTTAGGATCAGTTTCATTTTCCTTAACAGCAACAGATACCATGGGAAAAGGGCTTTTGTGCCAACCAAATCAACATTAGTCTTTTTCTTCAACTGCCTTTCTGTTTCAGGAGGTGGAAGGGAGCAAAAACAAAAAAACTCAAGCAATAGGAAGAAAAGACTGTATTGACAAAATAAATAAAAGAGTTCAGAGGCAGTAGAGAGCACATTCAAAGTCCTAAAAAGAAAGAGAAAGAGGCCAAGATATTAATGATAGCCCAAATGGTATGATCCAAACTTTGTTGTCCCACATTAAAACCCTGAAGAATTTCATGGGCTCCTGAAATACATTTTTACTTCCAGGGTATGAAATCCTAAAGAATTTATATCCTGTATCGGATGTTCACAGATTAAGTGTATTGAAAAAGTTGATTCTCTTTTGAGGTTGGTGCACAGAGAAGCTAGAAGCTGTACCCCCGAGTAGAATGCTGAGTAAGGTAAAACTATGGTGTAGCTTCCTCACAGGTCTCACTGCCCCCAGCCTTGCTCTCTCCAAGCCATCCTTCTCATTGCTGCCAGAGTAATCTTCCTAAAACTTGTGTTATTCCCTAACATAGCCTAAAACCTTCGAGAGCTTTCCATGTCTCTAGAATTGAAACTACACTCATTCATCTGGCTCATGCCTACCTCTGCGATCCATTTCCCACTTTCTACCCCCTCAAAACTCACCTCCAGTAACACTGCATCAGGTAGAATGGTTTTAGTTGCAAGTAACATGAAATTCTACTTGATCTTTTAAACAATGGAGGGAATACCAGCATCCACTTAACCAGTCAGAGTTTGGTGATGTCATTGACTCCATTTCTCTGCCATTCCCTTAGGTCTATGTGACATCTTTATCTTCTGGTTCCCTCTCCTTGAGGTAACAAAATAGAAACCAGCAGCTCTTGGGTTTAAATGCTTTTTCTTCCATATGAATGCATCTCTTCCCCAATCATCAAGCCAAAATCCTGGACTTCTTTCTGATTGGACATATCCAGCCCTGAACTAACATCCCTGAGGAATGCCATGGCTGATTTGCTTAGGCTTGGATGTCATGCTTCTCTGAGAGCCAGCTATAACAAAAGAATGGTTTATGCTGACTGGCTAAGACCAACCAAGACCCATCCTTGATGCTGACAATAATACTCAACCCTTGGCTGGAAAATTTGGAGGGAAGGAAAGAATGGATGCAGAATAACCATCTTCAGAATCCAAACTACTTACAATTCTCTAAGCCTTTCAGCCCATGGTTTAGCTCTCTGCCCTCTTTCGGGAATGTTCTTTCCCCACTTCATCCATCTGGGAAACTCTTACTCTACTCTCAACTCCAGGCCAAGCATTTCATCCTCTGTAAGGTCTTTCAGGATCCCTCACCCCAAACAGTGGATTAGGTCCTTCTGTGTACCATTCTTATACCCAGTACAAACTTAATATGTTGCCTTACTCATCGTTCATCAATTATTTGCTTGATAGATTTGTCTCCCCTGATAGATGGTTAACTCCTTGAGTACAGAAACCCCGTCTTTTTTTATCCTTACTCTTGACATTTATAAAATGACCAGAGCATATTTGGATATCCTTTAAATAAATTCTGAGTTTTGTTAATTCTACTGGAGATTGATCACCATCTGCTGATCACCAAGTTATGTGCTCTGTGTGAAGGTGTGACCTCCTCTGATGTCTAACCTCAAGAAAGAGACAGAGCCTCAAAAAAAGTAACTGGAGCCAGAGCAAAGGAAATAGAAAGTGAAATTCCTGAGTCACTCTGTTTCTTGGCCCTCTTGGTCCTGATTTACAGGGATCTAGAGGTCTTTGAGGGTCCAGGGCACTATTAGTTGCTAAAGGTGTCCTCTAACTATGGAGGCAATTCAGGTACCAGGCAAGAAGTTTTCCTATAGGAACCTCAAGCTGGCAACTTGGTCAGCCAGGGTCCCTAACTGCATGTTATATTTCATGTTTATGATCCTTTTATTATTCCTAACAAAAAAGGGCAAAGCATGCTCTAGATGCTCTTTCCTTTCACCTCTCAGTGCCACAAAAAGAATACCACCTTTTACCTTTCCTCAATTTACAGTATCCGAGGGTGGAGTAAAGAAGTAAACATTTCCCAAAAAAGGAAATGAAATGATCATCATTATCAGCAACTGTTTTTAACACACACTCTTGGTAGGGCACAGTATGGGTGGCCAAGAAACGTAAGAAGCAGCTGGAAAATTTCAGGGAAGCTAATAATTAATTCACAAATGATAAGTGCTCTGCCAATAATAACATTGATGGTGGTAATGCAAATATTCTGGAGGACCCTGAGATTCAAAGACGATGAGACACTCACTGTACTAGATGCTAGTATCTGTCACTAGAGTCACAAAAGCAGCAGAAGACCGGCTCTCTGACCTTGGTGAAGCCACATGTAAATGTAACAGCCAGAGACTATTAATAAGTATACGATAGCATAGTATAAATTATACATCTGCAATGGCACGGCAACAACATTATTTGACTGATTACTGAGAGAGTGATCAGGGTGGAATGATATTAGTCAGGAAAGGCTCTTGAAGGGGATGAATCACAGGTTTTTGAACAAGAGGCTGACATGATGTAGATGGTACTCAAAAACTATTATCTTAGCAACTATGTTGAGAAGAACTGAGATGGGAAAACACAAATCAGGGAGACCAGGTAGGAGGCAGTAATGCAAACGAAGTGATGGGCGCCCGGACTGGTGTGTGGGCTGTGAAATAGAGCTGGAATGGTTTAGAGAAGGCGATGCAGTAGGTTGCATAACAGCGTGGGCTTTGCAGACAAACTGATCTGGGCTCCGATTCTGGCTTTACTGACTAGCTGGGTTACTTGGGTAACTAACCTACCTGCTCTAGGTCTATTCCCTCATCTACAAAATGCACTTGTGGACACTTGTGGTTGTTTTTGCTGTCCAGTATTTCAATGTCCTTCCTAATTTGAGTGAATCTCAGTGTAAATGGGAAGACACACAGGGGAAGCTGTTCTTCTGCCGGCCCCCTGGCATCCAGGACATAAGCACGTGCTCTGAGCAGGGCCAGCTGATGCTCACTCATCTCTCTGTACTGGGGAATAGTGATGCAAAGACCTTGTGGCCAGTTTGAGGATCTTTGAGCTCTCTGTGGTGAGATTAGACTCCAGAGACCTGGGGATGCCTGGCTGGCTGAGTCAGTAGAGTATGCAATTCTTGATCTCAGGGTGTGAGTTCAAGCCTCACATTGGGCATAGAGCCTACTTAAAAGAAAAAAGAAAAAAAAAGAAAGAAAGAAAAGAATCCAGAGGTGGGGCACCTCCTGGAAAATAGGATCTCAACTTTGTGCTCTGCTTCTTCCCTTGGCTTTCCCCTGAACCCGGTCCTCTACCTATAGATTCTGTGAATTGCCTGACACCTTTCCAGTTACTTTGTTTTCTGTTTAAGTTACCTGCTATTTGCTTTCAGGAACCCCGCCTAGAACATGACCTCACAGGACCATTTTGAGGCTTGAACAAGATAATGTCTATAAGGCCCTTAGCCCAGTACTGGTCATGGCTAAACACTTACTAAATAGTTGACCTAAGAAGACACAAAGAAAATGACAGAATAAGTGACAGACTTTGATACTGATTAGATGTGGAAGAAGAATAAAAAGGAAGAATGGGGAAGGTAACACTTAAGTTTACAAACCTGTCCTCCACATCCTTATTCTACCTCTAATGAGACTCTGGAAGCCAACAGAAGGATGACCTGAATGAAAGAGGGTTAGACGTTAATGGCAAAATACCAATCTCTCAGCGTGTCGGACTGAGAACAAGGTATTTTACTGACATGACAAAGTCTAAACTCGTTAGCCTGGCACATAAGGCACTTCATAACCCTGTTTGAACCTGCCTTTCCAGCCCTCATGCTTGCCACTCCCTGAGAAGCACCTGACGCCATACTCAGATCATGCTGCTTAGTGTCCCAAGAGCACATCCTGTTGTTCTGAGCGTTGCCGCCTCAGCGCACTGTTTTCTCTTCACCTGAAATGTCCTTCTCATCCTCCCTCAACTTCAACTCATTTGCCTCTTTTATCCTTGACAAAGGCCTTCCTAACTCCTTCCAGGCAGTGTTACTCACTCCTTCTTCTGGGCTCCCACAGAATTCTACTCAGGCCTCTCTGGTAGAACATACCACGTTTTGTTCTAAAGTGGTCATTCTGTCTCTCTCCTTCACTACCTTGTGTGGTCCCAGACCCCAAGGACTATGGTTTGCCATCCTTGTATCACCACTGCCTGACATCGTCTGGCACGAAAACGGTACTCCACAGGCTTGCTGCTGAATAACCAGGACTTTTCTTTATAACTTGGTTAGAGATAAAAGGGTATGTCTGTAAGGGGCGTCTGGGTGGCTCAATCAGTAGACTGTCCGACTCTTGATTTTAGCTCAGGTCATGATCTTGGGATCTTGGGATTGAGCCCCATGTCGCTCCGTGCTCAACAGAGAGTCTGCTTATCCTTCTCCCTCTCTCCCTGCCCCTCCCCCCACTCATGTGCTAGCTCTCTCTCTCTCTCAAATACATAAATAAATCTTTTTTAAAAAGTGTATGTCCAGGGGCGCCTGGATGGCTCAGTCGTTAAGCGTCTGCCTTCGGCTCAGGTCATGATCCCAGGGTCCTGGGATCGAGCCCCACATCAGGCTCCCTTCTCAGCAGAGAGCCTGCTTCTCCCTCTCCCACTCCCCCTGCTTGTGTTCCCTCTCTCGCTGTGGCTCTGTCAAGTAAATAAATAAGATATTTCAAAAAAATAAAATAAAAATAAAATAAAAAGTGTATGTGTAAGATAACGTGATTTGACAATCCACACACAAAAGTCAGTCTTGTTCATTATTTATGTACTAAGTAATATATAGTGTCCTTTTAACTTCTAGCTCCTGAAGATCAGAGTTCTGTTTTAACTTACTTTGTACCAATAGGGTTTTGCACCAACCGGTGCAATAAAGGAATTAGAATCCTTTTGAGGTGCTACTTTGATGTAACTAAAGCAATGTTGCTAGTACGCTGAAGGAGCTATGGTTGGAGACCCTGAGTACAAGAGGCCAGGCCAGCAGCCTTGGTTAGGGTTTTCTGTAGATCCTTTCAAGCTGATTCCCATGACTTAACCAACTCACCTTGCCCGAATAGAAACCACAATGAAAATGATTATTTCCCTTTGCAGTTCCCCAAGTTAGGCCTAAGCCTAAGTTTCCAGAGGGACACAGCCATGAGGCCAAAATTTAGTTTTCTCTTCCATGGCCCTCAGAAATTTTTCTTCTTTATTTTCTAAAATGATTTTAAGGATTTCACTTTTAATTTATTTTTGAGTAAATAATCCATTACTGAGATTCAGAATTCAAAAGTATACAGTGCAAAGTGTCCCCCCCCACCACCCTGCACCCTCCCCATCCATCTTCTCCCCATGGGTGACCAAAGCTATTGCTTTCTTATGCATTCTTCCAGAGATATTTTATGCATATAAGGACATATTGTTAAGTTTCCTACTGCCTTTTTACACGAAAGTTAAATTAGTACACATAGTTCTGCCTCTTGCTTTTTATTCACTAAATGATTTATCTTATAGATTTTTTCCAATCAGTACATATCAGTACATACCTTTTTTCCCCCGGCTGCATGGTATTCCAACCACATGGGTGAACTATGATCTAGCAAGACAGTCCCCTCTTAATGGGCCTGAGGGGGATTTCCCCCCAATCCGTTCTATTTTATAAACAATTCAGCACCTCTTTTTTTTTTTTAAGATTTTATTTATTTATTTGAGAGAGAGAATGAGATAGAGAGCATTCTCTATCTCAACCACATACTGATTAGATGTGGAAGAAGAATAAAAAGGAAGAATGGGGAAGGTAACACTTAAGTTTACAAACCTGTCCTCCACATCCTTATTCTACCTCTAATGAGACTCTGGAAGCCAACAGAAGGATGACCTGAATGTGGGGAGGGTCAGAGAGAGAGGCAGACTCCCCGCTGAGCAGGGAGCCCGATGCGGGACTCGATTCCGGGACTCCAGGATCATGACCTGAGCCGAAGGCAGTCGCCCAACCAACTGAGCCACCCAGGTGCCCTCAGCACCTCTTTTAAGCCTCCTTTCAAACTCCCTCCCCAGCCTCTGCCTTCTTCATTCTCAAAAAATGTTGCCTCTCCTAACTCACAGAGAAAGCAGAGGCCATTAGATACAGACTCTATCAATTTCCTGCCTCTTTTCTACTTTGTACTTCAGACTCCTTCGGTTCCAAACAGCACACAGTTCTCCGGATATGCGTGTTCTCTTGTCTCTGCACCTTTCTCTATGCCATTCCCATCCCTGCCATCCTTGGTCTGCCGGGAAGCTTCTATTAACCTTTCAAATCCCAGTTTGGATATCATGCGGAGGGAGTTAATCCGTTGCTGTTCGTAGTGAATCTGTACCTTGTTTCTCTCC
Organism: Mirounga leonina; assembly: GCF_011800145.1. NCBI lineage: Eukaryota > Metazoa > Chordata > Mammalia > Carnivora > Phocidae > Mirounga > Mirounga leonina. The sequence continues at coordinate 60,868,635 of NW_023270316.1, read as the reverse complement.
CGCTGGTGTACTTATTATGCTGCTTTGAAATTTGTTTACGAGTCTAAGTTCCCATAGGTCTGTGAGCACCTTGAGAACCAGTTCAGGGGTGCCAGGGTGGCTCAGTGGGCTAAGCATCTGCCTTTGGCCCCGGTCGTGATCCCGGAGTCCTGGGATCGAGCCCCACATCGCATCGAGCTCCCTGCTCATCAGGGAGCCTGCTTCTCCCTCTCCCTCTGCCCCTCATCCCTGCTCGTGATCTCTCTCTCTCTCTCTCTGTGTCAGATAAATGAATGGAATCTTAAAAAAAAAAAAAAAAACTGATTCATATCAGGATGCCCAGCACTTAGCATAGAGAATCTGGTAATAGAAGCCATTCAATAAATATTTGTTAAATAAATGAATAAATAATGTGGAGGAGATCTAAGCATACTCTGTTATGACAAGGATTTGCAAAACAGTAGAATGAATCCTCAACTTTGCACAGTGTAGCAGAAACAGCACTGGACCTGGAATCATCAAGAGAACCCGTTCTGGTCCAAGGACGCAGGAAACTTTTCCCACATGTTCATTGCTGTATCCTCAATGCCAGGAAGAATGCCTGGCTCTTTATTGGTGCTAAGAATGAGGCTTTGTGTTATGTTTGGATTCGAATCTACTGAAGACACCCTTTATTTCAAAGAGTCTGCAAGGAGAAAGCTAGAACCAGACTGTCTGTGGCTTTTGGACTAAAAAGAGAACATACCCAATACCCAGTCATAGGTAAGTTATCCTAAGGCCAGTGAATTCGTTTACATTGGACATAGTCAACCAGCTGAACTTTACAAATGTGTTTTATAGATTAAATTAACACATTTTCCATAGTCTCAGGTTTCTTCCAAGCTTAGTGGTAATCACATGTTTATCTGGGAAATAAAACAAAAACCTTACAGGTAATCTTGCGGGGGCAGGGCTCTTGACTCCTCCTGTATAAACCCCCAAAGAGAGCAATAGCGTGCCAATCAGGCACAGAGCCCCCATAGATACAAATTGAAATAAGACCTTTACCCTACCTGGCCTGTCTCCTAAGAGGGCTTTTTTTTTTTTAAGATTTTATTTATTTATTTGACAGAGAGGGTAAGAAAGAGAGAGCACAAGCCGGGGGGGGGGGGCAGAGAGGGGGAAGCAGGCTCCTGCTGAGCAGAGCGCCCAATGCAGGGCTCCATCACAGGACCCTGGGACCATGACCTAAGCCGAAGGCAGTTGCTTAACTGACTGAGCCAGCCAGACGCCCCTAAGAGGGCTCTTTCTTCACTGCTCTCCTTCGGTCGCCAGAATGCACATATCTGCCTGCCCTTCTTGTCTTACTGTATTACTGAGCAGGAGTAACATGCAATAATACATGAGATGTCACGTCTCCATCAGTTTATGAAAATAAGATTCTCTCATCCTGATGCTTCTGATCAAACACTGTGATGACCCACAGGTTGTTTTGAGACCAAGACTGAATCAAAATATCATATTTATAATTTTTATTTCCACAGTGTTCAATAAATACCTGCGGATTGACCGAATGAATATTTTGCCCATTAATTAGCTCTGTAACCTTGGGCAACTTTTATCTACATTTTCTAGGCTTCAGTATCCTCATCGATGCAATAAAGTTCAATTGTCAGATTTTTTCAAAATTATTATTTTTTTTTTTTTAGATTTTTATTTATTCACTTGAGACATAGAGATACAGAGAGAGAGAGCGCATGAGCAGGGAGAGAGGCAGAGGGAGAAGGAGAAGCAGGCTCCCTGCTGAGCCAGGAGCCTGATGTGGGGCTCGATCCCAGAACCCTGGGATCATGACCTGAGCCGAAGGCAGATGCTTAACCATCTGAACCACCCAGGCACCCCTCAAAATTATTTTTTAATAGTTTAAATCCTTTCTTCAAACAAAGTCTTAGAACCCCACATGTAACAGAAAAAAGTGGAGCTACTCTGGATAAAATAGGTTTGGAGGCCCTAAGACCTCCTGCTTCGCCTTCTCCTTCCCTACCCTTGTTTCTGCTCTGAGCCTCTCTGCTGAGCCCCGGGGCTCTGTGAGGTGCCTTCTAAAAAAAATCACTGCACCAGGCAGTCCTATACATACTACTGACTCCAGGACTTGTAGGGAAACTTATTGTCAGCGGGGACCAGAGACTCCCATCCTGCAGCCTCGTAATTCTTAGGGATTAAACAAGGTCAAGCCATCCAGAAAAATTAAAATACGAAGTTTCTTTGCTTTGGGTGGTATTATATCAACTCAACCAAGGTCAGTTGATTACTTAATGCTAAGGAAAATTGGAAGCTATATATATATCCTTGATAAATTAATAATGAATATGAACATGATAATAATGAACTGTGAACATAGTAACATAAATAAATAAATGTTTAAATAACTTAAATAGTAAGACTTTATAAATAAAGTAATAAATACATTACTAACAAATAATTTTTAGTGGACAAAATTTCTCAATATATTATGAAAATGAGGGGGTGGGGTTAATAAAAAGAATCCCTGGGGAGATGAGAATAATAATGATGAATTCCATTTTCTTCCTTTTCATACAAATAAAATGAGTCAGGGAAAGGTTGAATGGCTTGCTGAAGGCCTCACAGCTCATTTCATGGCAGAATCAGCACCAGAACACAGCATTTGTAACTTTCCCAGCCATGTTGCATTTCTCTGTGAGGTTAGGCTTTCACCTTTACATGTCTGGGATCCATGGTCACACAGCTACTGAAAGAGCATCCTCATTATCTCAACATTCATTATCTGAATTCCTGAAGTTTGAAGGTGTGCAGGAGAGTAAGAGTCATCATAACCTAGAAATGTTTACTTCTCAAATGACTGCTTATAAAACCCACTCAAATATCCATCTCCATTAAACATGAGCATTGATTCTCCCCTTCCAAGGATCAACTCCTTCGTCAAGTCTCCAGCTGATGACTGCATTTTTATACATATTTGACAGTACAGTACAAATACAATGCAAATCAACTACAAAGTGAAATTGCTCGTTTTGCAAAGCTATGGAATTTTTCAAGATTAATGAAAGAAGGCCAGTGTGCTTAGTCACATAGGGCAAGAGAGGGAAAGATGTGGGTGATATTGAAGAGGTAGGCAAAGGACAGATTGGGAAGGGACTTGTGGTTCTTGGTGGTTTTCATTTTGATTAGGATGGGGAATTTTGGGAGGCCTTTAAGCAACAGAAGTGACAATCAGATTTATCTCTAAAATTTCATTTGGACACTGGCAAATAGTCTAAAATATAGATATCTTGCTACTGTATTTCTGTGATTCTATCCCATAGATGCATCGCCACATGTATGAAATGACACATGTATGAGGTTATTTATTGTTGCCTTATTTGTAAGAGCAGCAAACGGATGCAATTGTGATGTGCAGCAAAAGGGGCCTGGTTTGACAACGAAGGCATGACATGCAGCTGTGGAAACAAACCAGGAAGGTCTCTATATACCGATATGGAAAGAGTTTTAGGACATGTTGGTCAGTGAAAGAAAGCAAGATTTAAAACAGTTTAGAACAGTGTATATGGTAGGCTACCTTTTGTGCCATAAGATGGGAGATATATTTGTAGATGCTTGTATTTGCTTTAAAAACCCAAGAAAGATAAAAAAAAAAAAAAGACAAAGACACCAATGGAAGTGATTATCAATAGAGGGTTGGGGTTGAGGAATGCAGGAATGGGTGCAAGACTTCTCTGGGCATATCTTCTTTCATAGTGTGCTGAATTTTGAGCCACGTAAATGTAATACCTCATAAAAAGAAATATGCGTTTAAGAATCACTGTGGCTGCTTTGTGGAGAGTGGTTGTAGGGACTCAAGAGTGGAAGCTGGGGTCCATTTAGAAAGCTACCGAAGTAGTCCAGGCAAGGGCTGGTGGCAGTGGGTACTGGAAGGTAGCAGAGGAGGTGGTGAGAAGTAGTCCATTTGGGGGCATAGAGCTAATGGACTTACCAATAGATTGGGATCGGGTGTAGCATGTGAAAGAAGAAAAGAGAAGTCAAAGATAATTCCTAGATAGTTGTCTTGAGGGGCTTGAGGAGAGAAGATGGAGCTGGGGGAGGGGCGCCAAGGAAGATCAAGACTCAAGAGTTCTATTTTGGACTTGTTAAGACCATGTTTGAAGGCGGAGGTCCACAACTAAAGAGAAATATCTCGAAGGATGAAGACGGCAGAGATTTTTCCAAAGGTGAGTTCAACTCCCATGAGTTCACATTAAAGGATCGAGAGACCCTGGTAGAATCAATGAAACTCTCAAACAAATGTCCATCTTTGTTTTTGTGCTGCACAAATGAAATATACAGGAAGGAATGTCATTTGTGCTAGTATAGAATTTTGTTGGGAAAAAACTAGGTTAAAAATTCTGTATCAGGGGCGCCTGGGTGGCTCAGTTGGTTAAGCGACTGCCTTCGGCTCAGGTCACGGTCCTGGAGTCCCTGCATCGAGTCCCGCATCGGGCTCCCTGCTCGGCAGGGAGCCTGCTTCTCCCTCTGACCCTCCCCCCTCTCATGTGCTGTCTCTCTCATTCTCTCTGTCTCAAATAAATAAATAAAATCTTTAAAAAAAAAAAGAAAAAAGAGGGCACCTGGGTGGCTCAGTTGGTTAAGCGACAGCCTTCGGCTCAGGTCATGATCCTGGAGTCCCGGGATCGAGTCCCGCATCGGGCTCCCTGCTCGGCGGGGAGCCTGCTTCTCCCTCTCCTGCTCCCCCCTCTTGTGCTCTCTCTCTCTCTCTCTCTCTCAAATAAATAAATAAAATCTTAAAAAAAAAAAATTCTGTATCAATCGCTGAATTTGTTCTTAGTGCTCAAAGTCAGCCTGTAGTTATCATGATAGCCTACATTTTGTTAAATATAAAGTAAAAATAAATGCTGTTTCAGAATTTTCATTTCATTTTTCAAGATGAAGTTTGAATCAAAGATTTTTCACTATTTAGGATGAAATATAAGCGGCCGACTCTAAGTGGCCTTTTCAGTGTCCTGAACAAAATGCAAACAAATATAATTTGGGAAACAAATACAATTTAAACTTTTTCTCTTGGACACTAAATTCACATCTTTATTAACAGAGTAACTTACAATATAACTTGGACTGATAATGGGGCAGGAGGTAGAGAGTAACAATTTTTTCTACTTTACCACTCGAGAAGTTAATAAATATTTTTTGGTAAAAATAAAGAACTGCTTTCTTAAGAATTCTACCTTCAACTCTTAATTTGTCTTTTGTGCATTTACCCTGAGTAGGACAGACTTTGGAAATGTCCCAATGTTAATAGAAGTTACTAGCTGTTTCCTGTAGCGCCCAGTGTCTCAGAAAGCTTAGTATGCCCAAGTAAATTACCATGTGGTTTACACAAGCATTTCTTTCTCATGGTTCTGGAGGTTAAAAGTCTGAGATCAGGATTGCCAGCATGGCCAGGTTCTGGTGAGAGCCCTCTTCCTAGCTGTGTCCTCACAGGGCCCATCCTTGGTACATGTATCAGAGAGAGGAGGGGGGAGAGAGGAGAGAAGAAAGAGAGGGGAGAGGGGAGAGGGGAGAGGGGAGAGGGAGAGAGAGAGAGATCTTTTGTATCTCTTTCTCCTCTTATAAGGGCACTAATACCATCATGGGGCCTCCACCCTCATGACCTAATGTAACCCTGATTACCTCCCAAATGTCTTAATGTCCCACCTCCATGTTGAGGATTAGGGGTTTAACATATGAATTTGGGGGCAAGGGGGGCATACAAATATTCAATCTATAGCTCTCAGCCCAGAATCCCTTTCAGTTTGGAGACCCTCATACCTCCAGGTGCCTGAAGTATTGGCTGCTGACGGCTTACCACTGAGTCCTTCTGAGGACTTGCCTGAAGGAAGCTGCCTCCCTCAAGTTGAGGTCCCCTCTCCTCTCCTCGGGAGGTGAGGGATGGCACAATACAAAGATCCAGCCCTCTGGCCTCAATATCCCCACTTCATGAGCTTCCCATAAGGGCCAGTGAGCCTCTGTCTTGCTTCCCTCACTCTCTGACAAGCATTATTCTCCAATACACCTCCTGCACATAATCTCGGTCTCAGCGTCTATTTCCTGGGGGACCCAATCAAAAACACTGATAGGCTTCATTAATAGCATAGTCAAGGGGCGCCTGGGTGGCTCAGATGGTTAAGTGTCTGCCTTCGGCTCAGGTCATGATCTCAGGGTCCTGGGATCGAGCCCCGCATCGGGCTCCCTGCTCGGCGGGAGGCCTGCTTCTCTCTCTCCCTCTACTACTCCTCCCTGCTTGTACTCTCTCTCTCTGTCGAATAAATAAATAAAATCTTAACAAAAAAATAGCATAGTCAAATAATAATAAATAACCAAATCATGCAGATTTCTTACGTTTTGTGTCGGTTAAGGCACAACATAAAAGGCAAACATAGTGGAGTACAGAATACACTATTGGGCACTCCCGGGGCTGGCTTTATGCACTTTGCATATATCATACCCACATTTGCGGAAGAGAAAAGCCTCCCTTAGGTCTGTTTGGCACCACATGTTTTGTCTATCACAGGGAGTAGTCTCTCTGCTCATTATAACTGATCTCTGAATGCATTACAATAAGAGAGAACCAAGTTTTGATCCCATTATGCTAGAATTTACTTTTGTTTCTTAAAGAAGTAGAACAACAGGAAGCCAAATTTCAGTCCGAGTATTCCTGGAAAAAAATGAAGAGTAAATAATAAAACGAAATAGTTTGTCCGGCAGCACTCCTTAAGAATTCCCCAGCAGGGGTTATGTGGATCCATCTAGAAAACAGGACTTAGATGCTGAGTTGATTTATCATACATAAAAAATTCCCAGACCATAGATTTTCTGCTCATTCATTTCCATCATCGTAATTTATTTAGCCTTCAGTTTTCAAGATCCTTTTTGACTATTAGTAAGATTTTTAAAATAGCACTGTGCAGGCAGGATTTCACAAAGAATATTCAGGCTCTCCTTTCTCCTCTTGTCACTTAGTTAGCTATAGTTCAGTGTTTGAAGTTCAGAGGGTCTTTTACATGGTACCAAAGTCGTCTAATCTATAGTCAGAGATTTAGTCACAAAGAAAATTTGTCTTCAGGATTTACTTATTTATTTATTTATTTATTTATTTATTATTGATTTTCTTTTTAAGTAGGCCCCATGCCCAGTGTGGAGCCCAACACAGGGCTTGAACTCACAACCCTGAGATCAAGACCTGAGCTGAGGGGCTCCTGGGTGGCTCAGTCGTTAAGCGTCTGCCTTTGGCTCAGGTCATGATCCCAGGGTCCTGGGATCGAGCCCGCATCGGGCTCCCTGCTCAGCGGGAAGCCTGCTTCTCCCTCTCCCGCTCCCCCTGCTTGTGTTCCCTCTCTCATTGTGTCTCTCTCTGTCAAATAAATAAATAAAAATCTTAAAAAAAAAAAAGACCTGAGCTGAGATCAGGAGTGGGATGCTTAACCCACTGAGCCACCCAGGCACCCCAGGATTCTCTTTTAAATTTATTTTACTTTTTTAAAGATTTTATTTATTTATTTGAGAGAGACAGAGAGAGCACGAAGTGGGGGAAGGAGAGGCAGAAGGTGAAGAAGAAGCAGACTCCCTGCTGAGCAGGGAGCCTGGTGTGGGACTTGATCTGAGGACCCTGGGATCATGACCCGAGCCAAAGGCAGACGCTTAATGACTGAGCCACCCAGGCACCACAATCTTGTATTTCTTAAAGGTAATTTCTCCATTTATTCCCCTGTTTGAATTTTGTTATTCTCTGTTGAAAATCTTTTTATTATGTAATTATAGAAAAATGAAAATGGGATACATGAAAAAGAAAAATTATCCATATTCCTGCCAACAAAATAAACCATGGTGGTTTATTTACATCCAGACCTTTGCCAAAATAGTGTATGTAGCATTTACAATTTTTACGAGATACATTCATGCCATTTTATACTTTTGCTTACCAATATGTAATAAATACTGTCCATGTCAATAGATACACCATTAAAATATTATTTAATAGATGCATAATATTTTACAGTTTGGGCATACTGTAAGTTTTTAAATCTATACCCTGCTAATAAACACTTACATTGTTTCCTTATTTTTTAACTTTTGTAAACAATGAATCAATGGACCTTCTTGTAAATAAGTCTTTGTATAAATAAATGGTTATTTCCTCAGGACAAATACTTAGAGGTGGGATTTCTGAATCAAGAAGTGGGCTCATTTTTAAAAATTTTTGAGAACACTTATTGCTGAAATGTATCAATTTCCCACAAAGAGTGGTTGAAAATATCCTTTCCCTATACCTTTGTCCCCTGAGTATATCATTCTTTTTCATCTTTCTTAATCTAATAGATGAAAAGTAGGATCTTGTTTTTAGTTGCATTTCTTTGATTTCTAGTGAGCCGGAGTTTTGAAAGTACTTATTGGACATATAATTGTTTCTTTTGTGAACTGCCTCTGAATGTAAAATATTGAGTTCTATTACTTTTCGTAATGAATTTTAAGAGCCTATCTATACATGAGCAGACATTTCTCCAAAGAAGACATACAGATGGCCAACAGACACATGAAAAGATGCTCAACATCACTCATCAACAGGGAAATGCAAATCAAAGCCACGAGATATCACCTCACACCTGTTAGAATGGCTAAAATAAAAAATACAAGAAACAAGTGTTGGCAAGGTTGTGGAGAAAAAGGAACCCTCTTGCACTATTGATGGGAATGCAAACTGGTGCAGCCACTGTGGAGAACAGTAAGGAGGTTCCTCAAAAAATTAAAAATAGAACTACCATGTGATCCAATGCCACTACTAGGTATTTGCCTAAAGAATACAAAAACACTAATGCTAAAAGATATGTGCACCCCTATGTTTATTGCAACATTATTTACAATAGCCAAGATATGGAAGCAGTCCAAGTGTCCATTGATAGATGAATGTATAAAGATGTGTTATATATATGTGGATGTGTGTGTATATACATATATAACACATCTTCTTTACACACGTGCATGCACGTGTGTGTGCTCGCGTGTGCGTGCGTGCACACACACACACGATGGAATATTACTCAGCCATAAAAAAGAATGAAATCTTTCCATTTGCAACAACATGGGTGGATCTAGATTGTATTATGCTAAATGAAATAAGTCAATCAGAGAAAGACAAATACCATATGATTTCACACATATGTGAAATTTAAGAAACAAATAAAATGAACAAAGGAAAAAAGAGGCAAACCAAAAAACAGACTCTTAAATATAGAGAAAAAACTGATGGTTACCAGAGAGGAGGTGGGGGTGGGTGGGTGAAATAGGTAAAGAGGATTTAGAGTACATTTATCACAATGCACACTGAGGAATGTATAGAATTGTTGAATCATATTGTACACCCGAAACTAATGTAACATTCTATGTTAATTATACTAGAATTTTTAAAATTTGTAATAAAATTAGGTAAAAAAATGTTTAAAAAGAGCCTTGTCTGTGTGTTTATCATACATACATGTCTATTCTACATATAGATTTACATATATTCCAACTTGCTTTTCTGAAGTTCGTCCTAATTTTAAATTTACTTTTCTGGGCATAAAGGTTATCTTAAGTAGTTAAATGTACCGGGGCACCTGGGTGGCTCAGTCGGTTAAGCGTCTGCCTTCGGCTCAGGTCGCGATCTCAGGGTCTTGGGATGGAGCCAGTCTTCAGGCTCCCTGCTCAATGGGGAGTCTGCTTCTTCTCCCTCTCTCTCCCCCTACTTGTGCTCTCTCTTTCTCTCACTCCTTCTCAAATAAGTAAATAAAACCTTTTTTTAAAAAGTAGTCAAATGTATCAATTTTTTTATTTATAATTCTGCCTATGTTACAATACTAAAAAGAAATATTCTGTACCCAAGATTATATAAATAATCCAAGAGAAACTTTATTTTCTCCCAGTTTATAGATTCATTAAAAACTTGTTTACATTTAACTCTTTAGCTTACCAAACTTTTGATTACAACTATGAGGTAAGAATCTAACTTTATTTTTTCCTATTGTTTAGGCAATTATACTAACATTTATGAAATAATCCATCCTTTCTTCAATTGAAGTGCTATTATTAATATATAACAAATTCTTAAATTTAAATCTGCTTCCGGACTTTTTATTCTGATTGGTTCTTCTGTCTCTGAGTCCCATATCAATACTATATTTTCAATCAGTATCATTTTATAATGTATTTTGACATCTGATATGACCCTTATCTCCTTATGTTTTTTAAAGACCATATTATCTTTAATATTTAACTGCTCTTCTTTTTCAAAATGTCCATTATTCTTACATATTTATTCTTCTATATATTTTTTCGACTTTATTTTCTAGGGCAGCTTTAGGTTCACAGCAAAATTAAGGGGAAATTACAGAGATTTCCCGTATGGTCCCTGCCCACGGCCCCCATGCATAGCCTCCCCATTATCAACATCCCCCACCAGTGGTACATTTGTTACAATTGATGAACCTACACGGATATTTCTTTCATATATTTTTATACTGTGTTACATATAGTATATTCTTTCATATGTTCTTTATACTAATTTTGGCACCTTTCCTCTTCCTCCCCCCCCAACAAATCCTTTGGGGCTTTCATTGAGATACTACTAAATTTATATGTGAATTCAGGAAGACATTACTCTTTACAGTATTAAAACATCAAGAAACAGAGTTTATCCTTATATTTATGTAGGTCTTTGATTGTGGCCCTCAGTCAGGATTTGTAGATTCTCTTAGCCTAGCATATTTCATGTTAAGTTCATTCTTTTTTTTTTTTTTTTAAGATTTTATTTATTTGACAGAGAGAGACACAGCAAGAGAGGGAACACAAGCAGAGGGAGTGGGAGAGGGAGAAGCAGGCTTCCCGCTGAGCAGGGAGCCCGATGCGGGCTCGATCCCAGGACCCTGGGATCATGACCTGAGCCAAAGGCAGATGCTTAACGACTGAGCCACCCAGGCGCCCCTCATGTTAAGTTCATTCTTAATGTTGTTATTGTTAAATAGGATTTTTTTTTCATTGTACGTTTTAATTTTTACACAGACTATTGACTTATTTTATTTTATTTTTTCCCTTTTTTTTTAATTAACATATAATGTATTATTTGTTTCGTGGGTACAGGTCTGTGATTCATCAGTCTTACACAATTCACAGTGCTACCATAACACATACCCTCCCCAATGTCCATCACCCAGCCACCCCATCCCTCCATGGCTATTGACTTACTTTAAATTACAACTTCACTGACACATTATTCACATATGATCAAATTCATACTTTTAATGTGTACATTTCAGTGGGTTTTAGTATTTTCACAGGCTTTTGCAACTATCCCACCACTATCTACTGTAGAACCTGTTTGTCATCCTGAATAGAAACCCCATGCCCATCAGCAGTCACTCCCCATTTCCCCTCCCCCCAGCTCTATCTGTCTCTTCATTAGCTGATTCTAATCTGTATTTTTTATAATAAAACTGTAATCATGAGTATAACTTCCTGAGTTCTGTGTGTCATTCTAGTGAGTTATCCAATCTAAGGGAGTCATGGAAACACCTGAGTAATAGCTACTTGATCAGAACTGTGGATGTCCTGGGACCTCCAAAGTGCAGGTAAAGTCATACAGGCAGTCTTGGGAGGATTGTGCCCTTTACCTTATGGGGTGTCCACTAACTCCAGGTGGTTGGTGTCCACAGTCAATTGCAGTACATCCAATTGTAGTTGAAGCACAACAAGCTTCTTTTCATGTGGTTTTGACCAATTGTATGTTGTCTTTGGAGAAAAGTCTACTTAAGTCTTTTGCCCATTTTTAAATTGGGTTATTTATCTTTTTATCATAGAGTTTGCCAGAGTTCTTTACGTATTCTGAATATCAGATAGATCAGATAGATCAGATATATAATTTGTGATATTTTCTTCCATTCTGTTTTTTTTTTTTTTTCCACTTTCTTGGTGGTGTCCTTTGAAGCACAGAAGTTTTAAAGTTTGACGAAGTCTCATTTATCTATTCTTTTATTTTGTCATTTGTGCTGTGGGTATTATATCTAAGAAACCATTGCCTGAGCCAAGGACACAAAGATTTACTTCTACATTTTCTTCTGAGAGTTTTGTACTTTTAGCTGTTATTTTTAGATCTATGATCCATTTTCAGTTAAGTTTTGTGTATGGTGTGAGGTAGGGGTCCAGCTTCATTCTTTTGCATGTGGATATCCAGTTGTCCCGGGACCTAGCCTATTGATTTTTAAATGTTTTATAACTATCCATCTGACGTTAGTTCTAATAGATTTAATGGATTCTTCTATTTTTTTCAAGTAGATAATATCATGTATGAATGATAAATTTGCCTTCTCTTTGACAATGTATGTAATTATTATTTTGTCTTCTCAGATATTAGAAAATAGTGGTGATCACATCATCTTTGTATTATTCTTCACATTAATGGGAGTGTTTTTAGAATTTTGTCACCACTAACTATGGTACTTTGTCCTTATTCAGTAATAAATGCCTTTCGGTATCTACCATGGTATCTGTATTTTGCTGTACTGATATAAACTGAGGAAACACGGCATTGCTATAAGATTTCTTTAAAATTATGTTTAAGAATATATTGTTATAGGGCGCCTGGGTGGCTCAGTCGGTTGAGCGACTGCCTTCGGCTTAGGTCATGATCCCAGGGTCCTGGGATCAAGCCCCACATCGGACTCCCTGCTCGGTGGGAAGGCTGCTTCTCCCTCTCCCACTCCCCCTGCTTGTGTTCTCTCTCTCGCTGTGTCTCTCTCTCTCAAATAAATAAATAAAATCTTTAAAAAAAAAAAGAATATATTGTTATAATTTCTACTTGCATATGACTTAATAATTATTGGAGAGGAGTGCCTTTAACAATCATTTTTGAGGAATATTTTTCTACAACAATATTTATCCAGAGGAGTTTATTTTTCTATTAAAAAAAATATAAGGCCTGGCGAACCATAAGAGACTCTTAACTTTAGGAAAGAAACTGAGGGTTGCTAGAGGGGAGGGGGTGGGGGATGGGGTAACTGGGTGATGGGCAGTAAGGAGGGCACTTGAAGGAATGAGCACTGAGTATTATACTCAACTGATGAATCACTAAACTCTATCCCTGAAATTAAAAATATACTATATGTTAACAAAATTGAATTTAAAGAAAAAATTTAAATAAATAAAGCCTTCTTCATAAATGAAAGTGTTTTTGACTCTACATAGAAGAGAATGAATTTCTTTTAAATACTGTAGTTTTATTTTAAAAGTAAGTCAATTCATGTACTTGAATAGATAATTCACAAACACTGTTCAGTTTTCAAAAGGTAGAATATGCTACATACCATAGAACAAAATCTCTTTTTTACCCCTCTCCTCTAGCCAGCATGTCCTTCTCCCTGAAAGCAATTACTATATTCTATTAGAGAGGAGGAAGCAGGATGTTTTTAATAAAAATACACACACACACACACACACACAAAATATCTGTAATATATACAAAATATATCAAATGTTTACCTGAGGAAAACAATGTGCTGAGCCATCCTAAGGAGTCAGATGGGAGGCAAAGACTTGATAAAGAGTCGGGTCACAAAAAGAGAGAAGAAACGGAGAAAACTTTTTGGTGTTTTTCCAATATTGTCAGTTACTAGTTTATTTAAACTCCGAGTTCATTTTCTCACCAAGTTACGGCAAGAGATAAATCTGGAATCCACGCCACATTAACGGCATTAGATATAAATGTCTACCACCTCAGCTTCCCAGACCTCAGATGGCAAACAGGATAGGAACCATGCATTCCTGAGGTGCAACCAATCCGGAGTACAAAATGACAAACCAAATGACAAATGCAGAATGTACCAAGCTTCTTCAATTAGATGAGAGAAGCTTGAATAAATCAAAATCATGGTACAAAAATAACTTAAAAGCCTTTCCCCAAATCAATCTGTATTGTGTTGTAAACAACTGAACAGTCACTGGAACCGGGGTGTGTAAAGAGGGCGAGCTGGCTCTTCGGTGCAGGCGGGCACCTTGAGTAGAGTGGCCCTAATGCAGCCCCAGGATTGATAAAGCTGTGGGTAGGGGCGGGGTTGTAGGAGGAAGAGTGGACCCCAGGAGTAGGGGGATGGGAGGCAATGGGGGAAGAGGTGGGGGGATGGAAGACAATGGGGAAGGGGAAGGGGATGGGAGGCAATGGGGGAGGGGGAGGAGCGGATTCAAGCAAACCAAACTCACATAAGGCTGATTTATCAACAGAAATGCCATTTGTTCATTAACCAGCACAAAGGAATTAGAGGAGTGTTTTATTCATTCTGCAGAGAAACCTAACATGCTGTTCATTCTGCAATAGAGTGTACTTACTGCCGGGGATCGGGATACTCTAGCCAGTAAATACAGTAAATACTATCCCTGACACAGTGTTGGGTGAACCCTGATATATAATATCCTTTGGTCTCTACTTTTTTTTTTTTTTTTTGTCTTTTCATTCCAGTTTCTTCTTTTAACACATAGTTCCTTCAGATCAACCGCAGTAAAACCAGAGTTACTCCACAGCGTTTGCTACTGGACAAAGTCTTCTGTGGTCTCCCCTCCCTCCTCAATCCTTAGAGTGGGCATTTCTCTGGGTGGCTGGGAGATAATAGGAACCTGGCAGTCATCTGCACAGGTTCTGAGCCGCATGGCCTCCGTTCCAGTCCAGGCCTGGCCATTTGCCAGCTGCGTAACCTCCCGTGGTTATTTGACTTCTCTCCTCCTGGGAAAATGGAAATAGCGGTACTTGGTTCAGCAAGTCATCGAGAAGACCATATGAGCTAATTCATGCTGAACCTGAACATGGTGCCTAGCATAGGCAGAGAGCTCAAAAAATGTTGACCATTAGTATTAAGGCTACTGTCCTCTCCCTCTGTTGATCTGTAGTTGTTTCTGCTCACAGAGAATAAGCCATCTTGAATTCTTTGCCCAAATGAAGGAAAAGAAAAGGAGAAGTCAAATGAGACCAGTTTGATTCCGTGAAAAGTCTGAAATGCCTTCAATGTTTCAAAGAAATGCAGTTTCTTTGTATTGCTTCGCAGGTTGAATACAGTACAACCTCAAATAACATGGAGAAGAAGGGAATAAATAAGTAAAAGTTTTTAAAGGAGAATAAGTAAAAAAAGAGGGAACTTCATGTAAAAAGGCAATTTGTAATAAACAAGTATCTCTGAAGTACCCAGTACGTATCCAGTTATTCTGCTTGCTTCTATTCTTGCCTTTCTTAAATCTATTTGCAACACAGCAACCAAAATCATTTTTCTTTTTTAAATTTTAATTGTTTTTAAAGATTTTATTTATTTGAGAGAGAGAGCACACACACAATTGGGGGGGAGGGGCAGAAGGAGAAGGAGAAGCAGATCCCGCTGAGCAGGGAGCCCTGGAATCATGACCTGAGCTGAAGGCAGGGGCTTAACAGACTGAGCCACCCAGGCACCCCCACAATCATTTTTTCAAAGACTAAGTTAGATCATGTCATTTCTCTGTTCAACATCTTTGCAAGGCTTCCCAATTCATTTGAAGTAAAAGCCAAAGTCTTTGCAATGCCCTACAAGGCCTTGCATAATCTGCTCACTCCCTTCCCCACCCTATGTCTATGACGTAACCCCCTCTCCCTTACTTACTCAGCACAGACTTCACTGGACTCTTTGCTGTTCCTTAGTCATGCCAGGAACACCTGCCTCAGGGCCTTTGCACTTGCGGTTTCCTCCACGTGGAGTCCTCTTCTTCAAAGTCACATCTCCTTTAAGACCTTCCTCAAATGCCACCTTCCCTGACCCTCCTGCTTAAAACTGTAATGTCTTCCCCGTCCCCACCACTGTCTAGTTTCCTTTCCTGCCCTCATTTCTCTCTAGCATTTCTCTCTATATTTACTGATTTATTATGTTTGTAGTCTGTCTTACCCGACCCTCCCTGCGATATAAGAGCCACCTCAGGGGTTTCTGTATGTTTTGTTTATTGCTGCATTCGAATCCCTAGCATAGTGATAGCACTCTCTGAGGGATGAAGGAATGAATTCGTGAACTGTGCTAGGTGCTTTTATATATGTCAGCTCACCTACAGATTTCGGGAAAGATCTGATTTTCATAATAAGACATCACTAAATAGTAGCCATTATTATTATCACATATTTTTCTATTCAACAATGGCTGTTTCTGGAAATTAAAAATGGACTGAAAGCATTTTGAAGTTCTTGAAGCTGGAATCTGAAAAACACTGTTTATTTTAACATGTGGCTGTCCTTTAAAGGCATCTTACATAAGATGGAGATTCAGAGGAAGAAGTTGTTTTTAACTTCTCAGTATGAATGACAAGAAATTCGGAATTTTCCTGTAAATTTAAGTTGACCTTTTCTAATTTTAGCCTGAATTTCCCGACCCCCCCCAAAAAATGATTTTTAAATTTGTCCAAATGGTGCGTGACAGCAGAAGTGTGGGCCCGGCTGTCCCTGCTGCTGCCTTGTGGGAGGTAAGACTGGCCCTACTGGATTGCTGGTATCCGTTACAGTGATGACATGAAAGAAATGTTTGTAAGAACAAATGTTTGGTTCCAGGCTGTAGACTAATTTAATAGTGTGCTTGAAAAAGGCAGGGTTGATGATTCATTCCCAAACCCCTGGGGAGGGAGGGGTGATTGTAAACCATTTGGAAAGGGGCGAGAAAGCCTAACGTGACGCTAATGCAGAAATCTTAAACAACTACCGAGAAGTCTTGTCTGAATGCGATTGCATGCTGGTTTTCTCCCAGAATGATTTTAGCTGGGGGAAGACTGCGCGATTCAAAAGCCTCTCCCTCTGCTCTGATTTGGGGAGTGGGAGGTTAGAACCGGATTGATTTGTTGATAGTTCCAGATAGTATGAAGTATTTGGATGAAAGATTCCCCCGAGGTTTTCATACTTGTGGTTTTCCTTAAGACATCACATGTGATTGTAATTTTTTTTTAGGGGCCACAACCCTAGGGAGATTTTTAAGGAAGAAGGAAGAGAACTTTTTTTTTTTTTTTTTTTTTTAACAGAAACTAAGATTTAAGACACATCAGCCATCTAAGTAGGTGGAGTAGACAGCTGCCGTGGGCAAGACCCAAAAACCCCTCCCACCGCTTGCTTGTGGATGCCTGAGACTTTGAAAATCAGGAATTCATTTTCTTGGATTAAGATTTCATCTATTAAAATACTAACAGCCTTCCTTAGGATCCTATGTGAAACTCCCTGGGCCATTTTCACTCTGATGATAATGGCTTCCCTGGCTCCAGATCTAACAGGTTTTCCCAACTGGGTGGGGAGAGAGCGAGTGGATCCTGGCCCTTTAGAGATGAGGCTATAGGGTGAGAGGGGCTTGCAGGGGGAGACACCCCCAGAGGAGCCCACTAAAGATCACGAGATGGCGAGGAAGCACAGCAAGACAATGGGAAAGCTTTTCTGTCTGTAAAACCATTTTTACCCATTCCTACCACAGCCTCCCTGCCCTGCATACTGGAGGAATATAAGCTTGATATGGTAACATGGTCCAGAGAAAGCACGCCCACCCGAGTCTCAGGCAACCCTAAACCCCAGTTGGGATTATCCTAGCACTTAATCCCTCAACGTTAGCCAAACCGCTTGCTTACTTTGACCAATGTCTTTTGTTTTTCCATAACGACCAGAGCCATTCTAATGTACCATTTAAAAGGTATTCTATAAAAGACTTCTGACACCCGTCGGGGGGGTGGGGGCGATGAATCTTTCTCCCGCCCAGTGTTATAAAGGAGGGAAATCACTGTGGCTGTATGGAAATGACTCGCATCCTGCAGTGCTCTGTCAGCTCCTTGGACTGCTGTTACTGGTTGCATGGTTACCTCACTGACATAGCCATGATATTTTATTTTCACTTCTCACCACTTAACTTAGATGTTTCCTTTTATGTAACTTTCAAAACAATTTAGTACCGGGGCGCCTGGGTGGCTCAGTTGGTTAAGCGTCTGCCTTCGGCTCAGGCCATGATCCCAGGGTCCTGGGATCGAGCCCCGCATCGGGCTCCCTGCTCTGCGGGGAGCCTGCTTCTCCCTCTGCCTGCCGCTCCCCCTGCTTGTGTTCCTGCTCTCACTATGTCTCTTTCTGTCAAATAAATAAATAAAAAATTTTTTGAAGTTAAAATTAGAAAAAAAAAAAAAAACAATTTAATACCTAAGAAGGTTGAAAAGGAGATTTTTATGAAGTTTGGCTTATTATGCCACTTAAAAATAATTTGCAGTATAGTATATGTCTTTCTTCTTAAAGCTCTGACACAGCTGTTCAAAAAAACCCCCCAAACTCCTCTTGTCCTGTAAAGATTACCAAGTTTTTTCATCATCTTTCATTTCTTTACCACATATTATGCACAGATTACGTAGCAAAGACTGGGCTGGGCACTAAGGCCCCAGAGCTGTGATGCACTGTCCTGACCTCGGATCGCTCAGTCTAGTCAGTGGGAGGACACAGACAAATTACCACCTGCTAAGAAGAGGACAGAAGTTTGCACAGGGCTGCGGAAGGTGCCCCACCCATACTGGGACGTCAGGAAAGCTTTTCTGTGGAAATGTAGTACCTGAGCTGAGAGTTTTAAGGATGTGAATAATGTAGGAATTACCCAGAGGAAGAAGTATGTGTGGGGGCGGGGGAAGGAGGGGGGGGCTGTTCCAGGCAGAGGAATAGCATATGCTAAGAAATAATGGAGAGAGAACACTATCCTCCTGTCTGTCTTCACTTCTCTAGGCCAGGGCCCAATTCTTACTCATCACTGGATCTCTGGTACCTGTCAGGCCTGTCATAAATATTCATGAATATTTGTTGAACTTCAGTAAATTGAATTGCAAACATTTATTGCTGTTTTCTAGGTACCAGTGATGGGGCAGTGGCTAAAACAGAAGTTTCTGTTCTCGTGGTGCTAGGCGAGGCATTGCTGTGAGTCAGCATTTACTAAGGACTTCCTACCTGCCAGGCACTGTTCAAGAGATTTATGTGGTCACTTGTCCAATCTTCACAACAAGCCTGTAGTAGGTATTACAGTATTATCCCAATGTGTTACTGCTGAGGACACAGAGAGGTTAAGGGACTTACCCAAGCCTACCCAGCTTGTGAGCAGTAGGGCTGGAATTCAAAGTCAGGAAATCGTGGCTTCCAGAGTCAGTCCTAATCTCTACAGTTAGCCATTCAAAAATCTCAAGATGCCTTTCAGTCTTACTTTTGGAAAATGAGATAAAAAGAAATTCTAAACATCCATTCTTCCTTGATCCTTTTTCTCTTTAGCAACCTAAGATTTAATTTTATTTGGCATAAACGTGTGAGAATAATAGACATTTTGAAAAGCGGGAGTAGGATTGGGGCACCTGAGTGGCTCAGTCAGTTGAGTCTGACTCTTGATTATGGCTCAGGTCGTGATCTCGAGATTGTGGGATCAAGCTCCGTTTCAGGCTCTGAGCTCAGCACAGAATCTGCTGGAGATTCTTTCTTTTTCCCTCTCCCTCTGCCCCTCTCCCTGCTCGTGCACTCTCTCTAAATAAATAAATTAATTAAAAAGAGTAGGGTTAAAATTAAAGATAATATGGCCTTTAAAAAAGTAAAGAGGAGATAATCGTCATATCAGATATCAAAAAGTATTAAAAATATACTGATTAAAAATAGAGGCATGGTGACTATAGTTAATGGTACTGTATTATATATGTGAAAGTTGCCAAGAGAGTAGATCTTAAAAGCTCTATCCAAGAAAAAATACTTGTAACTATGTGTGGTGATGGATATTGACTAGACTTATTGTGGTGATCATCTCCTAATATATACAGATATTGAGTCATTATGTTGTACATCTGAAACCAATACTATAATGTTGTATGTCAGTTATATCTCAATCAAAAAAGGGAGAAATATATATAGTGCTCGCTTTGGCAGCACATAGACTAAGATTAGAGCGATACAGAGAAGATTAGCATGGCCCCTGAGCAAGGGTGACAAGTTCGTGAAGCGTTCTATATTAAATATGTACATGTGTGGGGGCGCCTGGGTGGCTCAGTTAGTTAAGCGACTGCCTTCGGCTCAGGTCATGATCCTGGAGTCCCTGGATCGAGTCCCGCATCGGGCTCCCTGCTGGGCGGGGAGTCTGCTTCTCCCTCTGACCCTCCCCCCTCTCATGTACTCCCTCTCTCTCATTCTCTCTCTCTCAAATAAAAATAAATAAAATCTTTAAAAAATATATGTATATGTGTGTGTGTGTGTGTGTGTGTATGTCTGTGACCCCCAGGCCCCTCTCACTCTTATCTACCTCCATTCTTTTTTTTTTTAAGATTTTATTTATTTATTTGACAGACAGAGAGAGAGAGAGCACAGCAGGGGGAGTGGCAGAGAGAGAGGGAGAAGCAGGCTCCCCGATGCGGGGATCGATCCCAGGACTCTGGGATCGTGACCTGAGCCCAAGGCAGATGCTTAACCGACTGAGCCACCCAAGCACGCTGACTACCTCCATTCTTGATGGGGAGGTTTTGGTGCCCCTGAGAGGCCCCTGGGAATAGACAGGTACGTTTATCTCCTTTGTACAGGGTAGGGAAGATTGCCTCCACCCTCTACCTATGTAATGGGCACTTGGGGATGGGGCAGACGTTAATCGGAGAAACGAGGGCCTGACAGCCTCCACCGTGGAACATATCATCCATCTGGCACCCCCCGCCCCCGCCTCCGTGCCATTTTGTTGTTCGTGCTCATGTTTCTTTTTGCAGTTTCTTTCCTGCATGTCTTTGTTCCTAAGGAATAAAACTGTTACTGGACCTAGAAAAAAAATGTCACAGACATATATATATATATATGTATATAGGTACTTCTGCTGCCAGTTTCCTTCTCTCCCTAGACCTAAGAATTGGGAGGAACAGTGAGAAAGAATCAAACAAATAAATATAAAATCTGCTGCTCTGCCCTGCACTCTATTTCCTAGCATTCCGAGTATAAAACCAGCTCTCTCACATCAGGTCCAGAAGTGAGAGGGAACTGGATATTATCTTAAGAAAAGTACTGACAAACTGATTCCTTCCCCCCCACCCCGTAATATGGGGAGAACTTTAAAATTTTGTATAAATGAAATAAACATTTTTATTATTTTATTTGAGCACTAAATTTCATAGATATATAGTGTGTATTTTACCAAACTGGCAACTGAAAACTATTAAAAACCAAGTTCTTCTTTTTAAGTTTTTAATTTTAATTCCAGTATAGCTAACATATAGTGTTATATTAGTTTCAGGTGTACAATATAGTAAATTCCATACATCACCCAGTGCTCATCCCAAGCACACTACTTAATCCCCATTTCTTATTTCACCCGTCCCCCGACCCACCTCCCCTCTGGTAACCATCAGTATGTTCTCTATAGTTAAGAGTCTGTTACTCGGTTTGTTTCCCTCTCTCTCTCTTTTGTCCTTTGTTAGTTTGCTTTGTTTCTTTTCTTTTCTTTTTTTTTTTTTTAAAGATAGAGAGAGACACAGAGAGAGAGGGAACACAGGCAGGGGAAGCGGGAGAGGGAGAAGCAGGCTTCCGCGGAGCAGGGAGCCTGATGCAGGACTCGATCCCAGGACCCTCGGATCATGACCTGAGCTGAAGGCAGACGCTTAACGACTGAGCCACCCAGGTGCCCCTAGTTTGTTTTGTTTCTTAAACTCTACATATGAGTTAAATCATATAATGTTTGTCTGCCTCTGACTTATTTCGCTTAGCATTGGACTCTCTAGCTCCATCCATGCTGTTGCAAAGGACAAGATTTCATTCTTTTTTTTATACACACACACATATTTCATTGTGTGTGTGTGTGTGTATCCCATCTTCTTTATCCATTCATCTATCCATGGTTACTTGGGCTGCATCCATAATTTGGCTATTATAAATAATGCTGCAATAAACAGAGGGGTGCATATATCCTTTTGAATTAGTGTTTTTGTATTTTTTGGGTAAATACCCAGTCGTGCAATTACTGGATCATAGGGTAGCTCTATTTTTAACTTTTTGAGGAAACTCCATACTGTTCTCCACAGTGGCTACATCAGTTTCCATTTCCACTAACAGTGCAAAACGGTTCCTTTTTCTCCACAACTTTGCCAACACATGTTCTTTCTTGCGGTTTTGATTTTAGCCATAAAAACCAAGTTCTTGAATGCCATGTTATCTTGCCTGATTCTGAGAAAGAGGATCTAAAATGGAAGTTCTGCACATTCCTCTAATAAATGTCCTGATACTTTACAATTATAAATTTAATACACCTGAAAGTCATGTAGCATTGTATCAACTATACTTCAATAGGGGCACCTGGGTGGCTCAGTCGGTTAAGCATCTGTCTTCGGCTCAGGTCATGATCCCAGAGTCATCTTCTCCTTCTGTCACTCTCCCTACTTGTGCTCTCTCTCTGTCCAATAAATAAATAAAATCTTAAAAAATAAGTAAGTAAAATGTTAAAATATTTTTAAAAATTATAAATTTAGGGGCGCCTGGGTGGCTCATTGGTTAAGTGTCTGCCTTCAGCTCAGGTCATGATCCTAGGGTCCTGGGATCGAGCCCTGCATCGGGCTCCCTGCTCCACTGGAAGCCTGCTTCTCCCTCTCCCACTCCCCCTGCTTGTGTTCCCTCTCTCACTGTGTCTCTCTCTGTCAGATAAATAAATAAAATCTTTTTAAAAATTACAAATTTAACATAGAAATTATAGATTAAAATAGCTATTAAAATTAATTTATATAACTTTACTATCCTCTGGTCATATTCCTCTCACTTAAAGATTCTACACCGAGGACTGATATGCTATTTAGAAAGCTACCTTAACAAGGAAAGGGAACTATGCTAATTAAAAAAAAAAAAAATCAAGGAAAGGGAGCTGCTAGAAGCTTCACAAAGAATAGATTGGAAAGGATAAGGCAGGAGTCAGGTACATGGGTCCAGATTAGAGATGATGGAGCAGTAGTTGAGGGACTGAAGAGAAAGAGACAAATTCAAGAGATTTAGGAAACAACTGGAATAGGATTTTAGTAATTGAGAATAGAAGAAAAGAGAGGATTTGAATGAGGAGCTAAGAACAATACTCGGATTTCTGGCTTCTGTGGTATCGCCCAATAAGACAAGAGCCCAGAAGGGGCAGGTAGGGATGGGGGGAGAAGGGGGGAAGATGAAGACTTTAAATTAGGACATATTGAATTTGATACATCTGTGTGGCCACCAAGTGGACATGTGCAAAAGGGAGCTGTTGTCCTGGGGCTCAGAAGAGCTCTGGGATGTTTGGGATATCTAGGCAAATATTTTAGGAAGTCATCGGATTATGGGTGAATTTGGAGCTATGAGTTAGATGGGATCACCAAATAAAAGTGAGAATGAAATGAAGAGAAAAGGTGAGGGCAGAGCCCAAGAGAATATAAGCATATAATGGTTAGAGAGGGAAGACTGAGAAAAAGTCATCAGAGGTAGGTGGGGAACCAGCAGAGTGTGACGTCACAGGCGCCAAAGAAGAAGGAACTTAAGAAGGAGGTGTGGCCAATGGTCAACGACACACAGACGGCATGTGTATCAAAGTCTAAGAATTCCATAATGGATTGGGTGATATGGATGTCACCTTTGCCTTCTGCTGAAGTAGCTTCACTATTCGAGTGGGAATGGAAGCCAGATGCAAGTGGATAAAGTAGTGAATGCAGAGAGTAGTAAAGAAGCAGTGATGGCTTAGGCACCTGGGTGGCTCAGTTGGTTAAGCGACTGCCTTCGGCTCAGGTCATGATCCCAGGGTCCTGGGATTGAGTCCCACATCGGGCTCCCGGCTCAGCGGGGAGCCTGCTTCTCCCTCTGACCCTCTCCTCTCTCATGCTGTTTCTCTCTCGCTCGCTCTCTAATAAAAATAAATTTTAAAAAATCTTTAAAAGAAGCAGTGATGGCTTCATAGAGTAATCTTTGAAGAAGGTTGTCTGTGAATGAAAAAGAAAGTGTTGGTGTAGAAGATAGAGGTCTTTTTTTCTCTTTAGAGATAAAAAAGCTTTAGCATGTTTATAGACTAAGGGAAGAGAGCAGTAGAGAGAGGATTGAGGTTATAATACAGCATGCATAAGTGAGAAGACGGAAGCATCAAAGAAAATAAAAACGGATGGCATCCAGGGTAGCCTTGATCAGGTATTGGAATACCCTCTCAAGTGAGATGGAAGGAGGAAATGATCAGTGTAAGTGAAAATAAGTCTCTCGTTGGGTGGAGGGAGGGTAAAAGATTGAGGGAGTTCCCATCTAATGATGGTTTGTGGAAAGGGGTCATGAGGAGAGTGGTAAAGGTTTGGAAGCATCATTTAGAAATTTAGGGTGGAGGGGGTGATTTAAAGACCCATAGGATGACTGTACAGCATTGTGGAGGATCTGTCTGTGGTTGAAGGTCATAAATTTATAGTTGTGCTAATTTGCACCATATATGCCAATCGACTGGTCACGGGGGCAAAGATCAGACTGGAATTATGACTGGATTGGTCCAGGCAATGGAGCCAAAAGGCTTTTTTCTTTATTTTAATTTTTTATGGAGCCATAAGACTTTAAAGGCTCTAGGGGAGATAATTGCCTAAGGTCATACACCCAACAGGAACAGAGCTAGATTTGAGCACAAAGTTGACTAGCTTGATAACCTTATCTGAGCTGTGAGGCTAAGGTGCTAGTAGGTCAACTATATTGAGAGGGAGGCTACCTAGGTCAATGATAGGCCCTGGAATGAAGACAAAGCCTAAGGTCCAGATGCCAAAGTACTTGATGGATGTTTCATGGTTCAACAGTTAATAAATATCTACTGTTCCAGTGTTGAGTCAGGCTTTCAACCATCAAACACCACCTTTTATTCAATCATGTTAGAGATTCTTTTAAAGTATTTTTGTTTTGCAAAATAAAACATATCTATAGAGAAACTGGAAGAAGACATAATTTAAAAATTAAATATAATGCAAAGTAAAACAGTGGGACACCACTACACGCCTATTAGAATGGCCACAGTCCAAAATACTAACACCAAATGTGGGCAAAGATGCGGAGAAACAGGGGTTTTTATTTATCACAGGCAGGAATACAAAAAGGTACAATTACTTTGGAAGATAGTTTGGCAGTTTCTTACAAAAATAACATAATCTTACCATACAATCCAGCAGTCTGGCTTATTGGTATCTTATTCAAAGGAGTTGCAGATTTATGTCCATGCAAAAACCTGAACATGGCTATTTACAGTGGCTTTGTTTATCATTGCCCAAGCTTGGAAGTAACCAAGATGGCCTTCAGTAGGTGAGTGAATAAAAACTGTGTTACATCTAGACAATGGACTGTTATTCAGTACTAAAAAGAAATGAGCTGTGAAGTCATGAAAAGACATGGAGAGATCTTAAGTGCACATCACTAAGTGAAAGAAGCCAATCTGAGAAGGTTACGTTCTGTATGATTCCAAGTACTTGACATTGTGGAAAAGGCAAAACTATGGAGACAGTAAAATGATCAGTGGTTGCTGGGGGCTGGGGGAAGGAGGGAGGGGAAGGATGAATAAGCAGAGCACAGAGGATTTTTAGGCCAGCGAAAAGACTCTGAATGATACTATTATGTTGGCTACATTTGTCCAAACCTGTAGAATATATAACATACAACACCGAGAGTGAACCCTCAGGTAAACTATGGACTTTGGGTGATAATGTGTTAATATAGGTTCATCAGTTGTAACAAATGTACCACTCTGGTGAGAGATGTTGATAATGGGAGAGCCTATGTGTGGGGGGGGACAGGGGATATAAGGGAAATCTCTGTACCCCCCATTTTCCTGTGAACCTAAACTGCTCTAAAAAAACTAAGTCTTTTTAAAATTTTTAAAAACTAAAAACCATCTTGAAAACTAATTTTGTCCTCTTGACATACAAATCGTATGAGGGTGTGGGATTCGGGGTCGGGCGGTAGAAAATGAGTAAGGCAGGTAGTGATTGTGAATGAGGAGACCTGAGGTGGAAATAAGCTTGGGGAGATAGGTAGAGCTTGATGTCAGTTTTTAAGTGGTTCTTTACTTTCTTTTCATGTAGCAGTTTTATTCAAGGGATCATGAGGTAGAAAACTTTTCCCAAAGATCCCCTCCAAAAGCTTTTAAGAAAAGTCTGCACACACCTCCTGGGTAGTAGTGAAGAAGAGCAAAGTTCTACTGACGGTCCGCACATCAGGTGGTAGGTGATTCAGGCCACTTTCCTATGTTAGGAAGACAAATTACATACAGAATGTGTTTGGTTTCCCAGGTCAACTCGTAGTCAGACAGTATTGCCAGAAAGCTAGGCCTTTTTGGCCAGTGATAAATTTTCCCATGGAGGTTATCGTTCCTCTGTGCATGGAGTCAGTTTAGAAAAAAACAGAAACACAGCTCACCACACCTTCCCACACCTCAGCATCCCTCCCCATATCTCACCATAACACACCTCAACTCATGACGCCTCCCCACACCTCAGCATACCTCCTCACACCTCCCCATCCCTCCCCATCCCACATCTTACCTCACCTCCCCACCACACCTCATCTCATAACATCTCCCCACATGCCCCACCCCTCCCCATCCCACATCTTACCTCCCCTCCCCACTGCACCTCATCTCAGAACACCTCCCCTACCTCCCCCCCACCCCCCGCCAGGAGGAGGCAGCCTGAATGCCGAGACAGGCACTGGGAAGAGTGAGTGGGGCAGCCATCGGACAAGCTGTGAAGCCAGCAGACAGGAAGAGAGTTGGAGCCATAACAGGAACAGAAGTCAAATGCAGGCACAAAGACCATCATGACCCTAGGATGCAGAGCAAAGTGTACACGGGAGGGAAGGGCCAGGAGAGGAAGGGGGAAATAGAGAGCCAAAGTGAATTCATAAAAAAAAACCTTTATCCTAAGGTCAAGAATGTCCTGGAGCTCGCGGCAGGAACAGATGCTGTGCCTCTTTCCAAGAGAGTTTAAGTTCTCCTAAGGCACCCACCAGGAAGGACAGTTAATGGAAGCACATGTACTGCAATGACTTGAATAATATCTACATCAAAACAGCAATCTGAGAGGATTAAACAAGACACAAAGGACTTGGGACTTCAAGTAGTAAGTCATATATCTTAATTAGGTAGATATATTTAATTTAATAAATTGGCTATAATTCTTTCCATATTATCTTCATTAAATTGTTTTAAAGGAGTCGCCGTTTCCTTAAAATTCCTTAAATTCACCACTTAAGAATACTAACACAATATTGCTTGCTTCTGAAATACGTGATGGATGTAGATGGATTCTACCAAGCTTCTCTGCAATCACTGATCTGGTTCCAGAAGGAGATGAGATATTTAAGTGGACTTATCTCTGCTCCTGCAAACCTGGACAGAAAGAAGAGAGGAGATAAAAACTGTGGAATGAAACTCAGCGTAGAAATGGTTGACAAGAGGGGCGCCTGGGTGGCTTAGCCACTTGAACGTCCGACTCTTGGTTTCAGCTTGGGTCATGATCTCAGGGTCTTGAGATGGAGCCCTGCAACAGGCTCTGTGCTCAGCGTGTGGTCTGCTTGAGATCCTCTCTCTCCCTCTGCCCCTCCTCCTGCGCATGCTCTCTCTCTCAAATAAATAAATAAATCTTTAAAAAAATGAGTTGTAAGAGTATCATCTGCTGGATACTTGGGGATACTTGTGGGGGAATCTATTTTGTATTGCCAAACAAATTAGCAAGTGAATTAGGAAAGTGATTCTTAGCTATTGATTTTTGGTTCTATATTTTCAATTGATATTATAATTTTTAGAACAGTCAAGATTGAGTGCTTACTGTGACAGTTATCTCAGACTTTTAGAGGTATGTTAATTTGGAGACCTAGTGCAACTCTTCCTTTCAAAGGAAGCTCAGAGAGGTGACTCCTCATGGTGGTGGGAGCAAGACCAAAACCCGAGCCTGCTGATTTCATTATATCAGCGTTTGATGCTCCTTGTGGCTGGTTCTCCCAGAAATCAGACTGAGACAGATTTGCATGCAGGAAAGATATTGGGAAATGTACTGGCAAGTTCCCTGGGGGTTAATACCTATGGGGGAGTGAAGGACATAACATTGGCCAGAGAAAGGACTGATGTAACGGCAACAATTTCAGGTGATCCTACAGGGTGTTGTGGAGTAGTGATGGTCCTTCTGAGTGATCCTGACTCAAGGCAAGGGCCTGGGGCCTCTAGTACCCTCTCCCTAATCAACCAGTCTTTGGATGAAGGCTGCTTTCTTTCTTTCTTTCTTTCTTTTAAAGATTTTACTTATTTGACAGAGAGAGACACAGCGAGAGAGGGAACACAAGCAGGGGGAGTGTGAGAGGGGGAAGCAGGCTCCCCATGGAGCAGGGAGCCTGATGTGGGGCTCGATCCCAGGACCCCGGGATCATGACCTGAGCTGAAGGCAGACGCTTAACACCGAGCCACCCAGGCACCGCAAAGGCTGCTTTCAGGGAGGGAGTATGACCTTGGGGTGATGGCGTTCTTTGGCTGAGGGCAATTCTGTGAGAAAGACTTTGCTGGAGGCTGTGGGTCACTATTGCTCCCCGCTTTGGGAGAAATGAGAGCCATAAGGCTGAAGAAGGGCACAGCACAGCCTCTGCTACAGTCCTGAATGCTAGCTTGATAAAGGATGCTTTCACACATGTCCACTTGATTTCTCCCACTAGTTAACAAGACCCTTGTTGACAGAGCCCTGATTTCCATCAGGCTCAAAAGAAGTATCACATGTACATACTGCTAAGACTCCATGAGGGACTCAATAATATTTATCGATAGATTAAAATCAGAGAAATTAATTATAATACTAACTGTGGTTTGAGGAGGGGAGCTTATATAGTGACATTCCCCCCCCCCCGAATTAAAGCTATATTTTAAAATTAGGAATGTAATTTATCATGTGAAAATCATTATAATCTTAATATTAGAAATTCTCTTTGCCTTTTGATTGGCTGCTAACCTACATGATTGAAGGAGGAAAAAAGAAATTACAAACCAACATGTTATGTTAAGATAAAAGAAAATGAAAGTAAGCCTGAAGATAACTACTTTCATGAAAGGCTTCCCTGTTGTCTTAATTAATTGCACAGAAGCCTAAGAGGGAAAAAAAAACCCTGCTAACTTCTAAGTTGGCTTGATATCCTTTTTCGTTTGTATCACCAAAGGGTACAAAGTGAATAAATCAATATCCCTGAAGCATACTCTCAAAAACCCTAAACTTTTTATCTCCCTAATAGTTTCTTTTTTTTCATTAAGAAATAGGATTAAAGAAAATCTTCATATTTAAAGTAGGAGGAAGATTTGAAGTCAGAAGGATAAAACACTAAAATATAAGACACTGTATGTCACTTATTAAAAATGTGGGTTTGTATTGAATAGCTCAGGCATTCTCAACCCATCTGGAAGACGGCGTGTGCCAAAGCTATGTTTAGTGTACTTATATACCACTGTCCATGTGCACAGAATAACTTTGATCTAAGGAAAAGATATCCCCAAGTTTTCACCAGCATTCCAAACAAAAAGCAACCTTTAAGAGTAACAGTAACAACAGAAGAATCCGAACATCACAAATAGCATTGAGGACTGTAATGAAAGGCTTTTTGTGTCTCTAAAGCATCCCCTTGGCAGGCCCAGCTGCAGCTGTTAATGTTTGGGGAACATTCTAAAAGGGCAGATGTGCCAAAGTATGGCGTTGCCCCTTTTCCACGGGGCAGCACATCTTGTCTTCAGTTAGAGACTAAAAGAGTGACCACAGGAACCCTCAGCCAGGGATCAGCCTTGGCTGTGTTGGGGTGAGTGGTGTGGAGCAAGGGCCTTTCTCTTCTGTCTGACTCATGACTTCTTTTTTTCTTTTTTAAAGATTTTATTTCTCTGCTTGAGAGAGAGAGAGAGAGAGAGAGAGCGAGGGAGACCACAAGCCGGGGGTGGGAGGAAGGGGGGCGGAGGGCAGAGGGAGAGGGAGAAGCATGTTCCCCACTGAGCAGAGAGCTCAATTCGGGGCTCCATCCCAGGACCCTGGGATCAT
This sequence comes from Mirounga leonina, assembly GCF_011800145.1. Lineage (NCBI taxonomy): Eukaryota > Metazoa > Chordata > Mammalia > Carnivora > Phocidae > Mirounga > Mirounga leonina. The sequence continues at coordinate 60,838,581 of NW_023270316.1, read as the reverse complement.
GACCTGAGCCAAAGGCAGACACTCAACCACCCGAGCCACCCAGAGGCCTCTGAATCATGACTTCTCAAAATGCCAAAGAATCAACTACTTGAAGCTTTCCCTGAGTTTTCATTTTTAAGAATACTATATATGGTAAAAAAAAAAAAAAAAGTATATATTTGAATACATTAAGTCAGAGCTCAAAATAATTTTCATAAAATTTTATAATTTTTTACTTCGGTGAATAGTTTGCTAAACAATCTACGAGGCCAGTAAAATGTGGTATCTGGGGTCCAGCACGCCTCTCCAGTCAGCACTGTGGGGTCTGGGAGCGTGCAATGATCCAGAGGGAACCTTTGCTGGAATTCCAGAACGGGTGGAATTTCAGAAATGAAATACCGTTGCTGGCGTGTGCTCTAGCAATGCTGAAATAAGGCAAATACCTTCACCCCATCTCTCAGAACCACTGCACCTCACCCTCCTAGTGAAGTCCTGCTTCTCTTTTCTTCAGTGAGACATTGATATATCCATTGAGTTGTCTTCCCCCTGGTCCTCAATAACTTTCCTTCCTTGGGTGTATGTCCACACAAAAGCAGAACCATTCACGATTAGTTCTCTCACAGTCAAAGGAACCAAGCAATTATCTTGTCTGCAAGTTCTTTTGGTGTTCCGTAGATGGAGAGGGGCATCCCCAGATCTGCCCTCTCCAAAAGCAAAGCAAAACAAAACAAAACCCTTTTAAAATAAATTTAGAAAACCTTTATGAAAGAATCTGCAAGGGGACTGTTTATTTGATTTGACTACTCTGGAAACCTTAGATCTTGACTCAAACGTATCTTGGCCAGGTCTGTGTGATAATGATCATGCCAGAGGGATTTATTAACTTGGAACCTTATAAAGACCATACAAAGATTTGTTGACACTGAGTTACTCTCTGGAATTAGAACTGCATTGTATAGAAATATACAATTTGTTTTGTATTGTTTTTTCCCAGAATAAATTAAAAGGTTTCTGATATTCTCCATATCTTTCTAGTGAGATCTCTTAGGATGGTTTTTGAAAAATGTTTTGAGGGTGTCTGGGTGGCTCAGTTGGTTTAGCATCTGCCTTCGCCTCAGGTCATGGTCTCAGGATCCTGGATGGAGCCCCGCATCGCATGGGGCTTCCTCCTCAGTGGGGAGTCTGCTTGTCCCTCTGCCCCTCCCCCTGCTTGTGCTCTCTCTCAAATAAATAAATAAAATCTTGCTCTCTCTCTCTCTACATATATATAAAAAAGCTTGCTGTCCAAGCCTCAAATATGTGGTGAGAAACTCCCAGCTTTTTTTGTTGCTGGAGGAGGGGGGGTGAGGACTTCAATCAGTGGCATTCTAAATAGGTCTCAAAGTTGTGCTTGGACCAGCCCACAGGTCTGAATAACAGACTCCTTTCTCTGCATTCCATAGTCTCAGGGACTCATCCTGGTTCCCGCTTCCATTCTAATCTGGTTCGGGCTCTCCATCTACCGCTTTGAACCTGATCCCTCAGACTGTCCCTTTCTCCCCAAGTTCACTATTGCAGTAGTCTGAGATTTTTGTCTCCCTTTTTCTGTTACCCCACCGCTAAGGGTCATGCTCCCACATCCAGTTCTTAATCTCTGCACCCTAACCCAAGTCATACTGAATTCTCCACTTGCAAGAAAGGTATTTCCTTCTGTTATGGCTTAATGACCAGCATTTTGCATGACTTGTGATAGTGGAAAGCGATGATTCACATATTCATGGTGCTGTAGTCTGGGCAGTTCTCAACTACTGTATATAGTATTGAATCCTGGCCAATACTGAGGAATGGGTTGTCAAACACTCTGTATAGGAGTGTACGGACCACATCCCTTCTAGCCAAAGGACTGCTGTATGGTGCTGAACAATGCAGCAGTCTAGGAGTAGAAGCCGCTCTCTCCCTCTTCAGAGTCAGCTAAAGATTTTCCAGGGTGTGGCAGGAGGTAGTGCTTCCTACTCTTCTTACCATTATAGTTGACTTCTTCAAGAGGGAGAGGAGTGTGTTTTATTCACGAAGGTCACTCTGTGTACATCTGACAGGATGCTAATTTATCCTGACCCAGCCCACCCTAAGAGTCCAGATACCTGACTTATAATTCAAGTATATTTTTTTTCTTCTGGTTTGGGGGACTCTGTTTAAATTCATCCAAGTCCACATTTACCCATCTACTTTCTCCTCTCCACAGAATATTGACTATTTGAAGAGCATTTACATTGTTTTACGTCATTCTGGGGCATCTACCTACCCACTGCAGAATTCACATACAATTTCATGTGCCAGCTTATTCCATCAAAACTATGACTTCTAGGGGCACCTGGGTGGCTCAGTCAGTGAAGCATCTGACTCTTGATTTCGACTCTGGTCATGATGTCAGGGTGGTGAGATCAAGCCCCACCTCGGGCTCTGTGCTAGGCAGGGAGTCTGCTTGGGATTCTCTCTCTCCCCTCTGCCTTTCTCTCCCCACTCGCTTTCTAAAATAAATAAATAAATCTTTAAAAACAAACAAACAACAAACTATGACTTCTACCATTCCCACTTTCCTACCTTCTCAGCATTGAGATCCTACCATACACTGGTACAGGATATTTGCTCCATTGTTCTGCATACTGCTGTTAACACCTTCTAGTCTGTCCTCTAGACATTTGCATTGTGCCCATTTGCACTGGGCACAGTGCTTGCTTCCCACCAACCCTCTTGAACTTGACCATCAAACTGTCTCTCACTTCCCACATCTGACCTCACCCAAGACTTTGTTAATCTTTGCACTGTGTCCCACGACTGCAGGGGCAAACATATCTTGATAGATTTTATGCTCTAGTCGGACTGAACTACTTCATTCCTTTGTATACCCTATTTCCTCTGCCTAGAATACCCTCCTTTGTCATTGCCTACCTGAAGAATATGAGCATATGCGAAGTTTCCCTAATCATTTCCCCCTATTTACTGCCCATTCTGAGATAGCCCTATATTTTGAAATTACTTGTATTGGTTATCATACTACAGAGAAATTATTTGTTTATATACCTGCCTCTCCAGTGTACTTAGATTTCTTGACATCAAGGCCTTTGTCATTTTTTTTAAAGATTTTTTATTTATTTATTTGAGAGAGAGAGAATGAGAGACAGAGAGCATGAGAGGGAGGAGCGTCAGAGGGAGAAGCAGACTCCCTGCCGAGCAGGGAGCCCGATGCGGGACTCGATTCAGGGACTCCAGGACCATGACCTGAGCCGAAGGCAGTCGCTTAACCAACTGAGCCACCCAGGCGCCCCGGCCTTTGTCATTTTTAATCCCCAGTTTCTAGCATAGGGCTTAGAACATAATAGCCCTCATTCACTGATTCATTCTTTAAGCAAATACTAATTGAGGATCTATTATGTCCTTCCTCTAATGGAGCACAGAGGACAGTGGAGGCAGAAATACCTCTTTGTGTTTTTTAAAAAAAATTTTTTTTTAAGTAAACTCTACCCTTCCCCCTGACATGGGGCTCGAACTCAAGACCCCAAGATTAAGAGTCAAGTGCTCTAGTGACTGAGCCCGCCAGGCGCCCCCATGGTTTCTGCTTCTTGCGTTTACTCTGACATTTCTTTCTTTAAAACAAAACCCCCAAATTGTCAGTGACAGGCATCTCCCTGTGTACCTGAGCATGGTGATGTCTTATTTTATCTCGACTTATGTTTTTTAGTTACAAAAAAACTTTTCGGGTCAGAAAAACCCAGGATTTACAAATATAATTTACTTTTTAAAAGTTACGGTAAATTTAAGACTGAGGCACATAGTCATTTTTACTGTGAATTTCGTTTTTGGGTTTTTAAAAAAAGTTGTCCTCGGCGGAGCTGGTTTAGGAGGCTGTCAGCGTGCTGTGGTTTGGGGGCAGGGGGCTGACGTATCCCAGCAAGGTCAATGTGCCACCACAGCCTCCTTCTCCCCTCCCCCAACCTTCAGTTTCACCATTACACCTGCCCCTGGGCTTAGACCACAAAGGCAGTCGCTGTGAAAATGCCTGCTTCCTCACTTGGGAAGGAAACTGCCCAAGTCTGTTTAGCCTATGATGACAATACCAAGATTTCCTTTATCATTAGTTGCCAGGGGTTGGGGGTGGAGATGGAAAGGGTTAACTGCAAATGAGCAGGAGGGATCTTATTGGGGTGATAGAGACATTCGAAAACTGATTCAAGGTTATGGCTGCACGACTTGGTTACTTGCCAAAAAAATTATTGAATTGTACACGAGAAATGGATGAATTATATGATATGTAAAATACACATCAGTAAAGAGAGATTAAAGAGCAAGGTTACAACAGTGTTTCTTTTTTATGGCCTTTTTAAAAAATTTTTTTTATTTGAGTACAACTGACACACAATGTTACATTAGTTTCAGGTGTACAACAGAGGGATTCCACTTCTGTATTTGTCATGCTGTGCTCGCCGCAAATGTGGCCACCATCTGTCACCATGCGATGCTATTATAATACCATTGACTCTATACTTTGTATGCTGTACCTTTTATCCCCATGACATGTTCATTCCGTAGCTGGAAGCCTGGATCTTCCTCTCCCCTTCACCCATTTTGTCTACCCCCCACCTGCCTCCCCTTCGGCAACCATCAGTTTGTTCTCTGTATTTATAGGTCTGATTCTGCATTTTTTTGCTTATTCATTTGTTTTGGTTTTTTAGATTCCACACACGAGTGAAATCATATATTTGTCTTTCTCAGTCTGACTTATTTCACTTAGTATTATGCCCTGTAGGTCCATCCATGTTGTTGCAAATGGCAAGATCTCATCCTTTCTTGTGGCTGTATAATATTCCATTGCATGCATACACCACATCTTCCTTATCCTTTTATCTATTGGTAGACACTTAGGTTGCTTTCATACCTTGGCTATTGTAAATTATGTTGCAACAAACATAGGGGTGCACGTATTCTTTCAAACTAACGTTTTTGTTTTCTTTTGGATACAGCAGTGTTTTTAAATGCTACCATTTAAATGAAAAAGCAGGGAACCAGAAAGAAAGGCAAAAGAGGCTGAACCATAATGAAATGCTACACACAAAAATTTTTTTCTTTAGATTTGGGCTTTCACACTTATTCTGCACTCAGTCTAGCCTTAGTGTCGGAATGCCAAAAATATGGGCATGGGAGCAGGGTTCATCTATGGAAAGAAGAAGCAAAGATTTCTGTACTACTGTTCTCTACTGATGTTGCTCATGGAGGCTTGCTGGGGTCAGTCTCTCAACATGTCTTAGGTTGAGCGCAGAGCTTTGTTGTAGGTGGGCAATTTGATCTCATGTGTGACCCAGCTAATGCTCTATATGCCACAGTGAACAGGAGGGGGGCAGGAATATGGTTGGGTATCAGGTGGGCAGCATTTGGGTAGAAGGGATGGAGGTGCAGGCCCTCCATAAGGCTAGGCCCTGAGTGTAAAATGTGCATGTGTGGGGAGAGGGTCTGGAGAACAAGAACAGCTGGACCAGAAGTAGACGGTGGCATTTTGAAGAGGCAAGGCAGTAAAGAGTGTGTGTGTAAGAGACAGAGAGAGAGCAGAGAAAGAGAGACAGAAAGAGAATGGTGGAGAGCATCCCATATGATCACCAAACATCACTAGTTCATGGTGGTGAAGTAGCCTCACGTGCTCAATATCTTCTCCAGAATGGTTCCATGACTTTATTCTGAGGTGGACACAGCCATATAAAAATGGGTTAAGACAGCGCCACCTGAGGAGCATGGCTGGCAGCAGTCAACCAGGCTGGTAAACGAGCCAGGGCACCCTGCTGTCCTTGTTGACCTTCTCTCCTGGGATTTCTTCCTGGACTTTGATGAATCAGGCTCAGAGGGCTCCATGGAGAGGAGTGGCCAATGGGTGAGTCTAGAGAAGCGATGTGGCAGTTTAAGAATTTGATTATTGTTTGTAGATGTTGAATTAGTCCACAGTTTTGTTTCATAGAGCACAAACAAGTTCTTTTAAGAAGTCACCAGGCAGGGACACCTGGGTGGCTCAGTCAGTTAAGCGTCTGCCTTTGGCTCAGGTCATGATCCCAGGGTCCTGGGATTGAGCCCCGAGTGGGGCTCCCTGCTCAGTGGGGAGCCTGCTTCTCCATCTGCCTGCCGCTCCCCCTGCTTGTGCTGTCTCTTTGTCGCTGACAAATAAATTAATTAAAATCGTCTTTAAAAAGTCACCGGGCAAAGCTTGGCAGCCTTTACCCTGCCTTTCTACTGGAGATCCCCAGCCCAGACCTGCCACACTACCTCGCCATTCACTTCCCAGAGCTAGGGCTAAAACCATCATTACCGAAGGCAGTTTTGTGGAAAGGCCTTTTTGTTTTCTTTTCAAACATATGTGTTCAGATAAGTTTGCTGTTACTATTGGGGGGGAAAAAAACAACTCGGCAGATTAGTCCCTCGGACCTAGACTTTGGTCTTCTTCTTTTTTTAAAATGTAATTTAATTTATTTATTTGAGAGAGAAAGAGGGTGAGTGAGCAGTGGAGGGGCAGAGGGAGAGGGAGAAACAGACTTACTGCTGAGTAAGGAGCCTGATGCGGGACCCGATCCCAGGACCCCAGGATCATGACCTGAGCCAAAGGCACACGCTTAACCAACTGAGCCACCCAGGCGCCCCAAACTTTAGCCTTCTTTTTTTTTTTTAAAGATTTTATTTATTTATTTGAGACAGAGAGAATGAGAGAGACAGAGAGCACATGAGAGGGGGGAGGGTCAGAGGGAGAAGCAGACTCCCTGTTGAGCAGAGAGCCCGATGCGGGACTCAATCCAGGGACTCCAGGATCATGACCTGAGCCGAAGGCAGTCGCTTAACCAACTGAGCCACCCAGGCGCCCCAAACTTTAGCCTTCTTATGTATACTTTGTTTTCAGCCAATTCCATCTTGCCAAGGAATCAACTCTCACTTCACATGGTGTTTTCCTTCCTATAAACTGCAGGAATGTACCTAAAAAAACAAGCCTCGTTTTTTCAGATCATAAGCCTAAACATGGTATTTTAGTGATAGGTATGCATAGTGAGTTGTATACTATCCCCCAAATTCATCTGCCAATGGAAATAGGGTCTTTGTAGATGTAATTAGCTAAGATGAGGTCATACTGCATTAAAGTGGGCCCTAAATCCAACAAACTGGTATCTTCATAAGAAAAAGGAGAGAGAGGTTCAGACAGACAGGCAGACACACACACACACACACACACACACACACGGAAAAAGACCACCTGAAGCCAGAAGCAGAGATTCGAATGACGTAGCTCCAAGTCAAGGAATGCCAAGGATTGCTATAGCCACCAGAAGCTGAGAGAAGCATGGGACAGATTCTCCCTCAGAGACTCCAGAAGAAACCAACCCTGCAGATACCTTGATTTCAGACTTCCAGCCTCCAGCAACATGGAAGAATACATTTGTCTTGTTTTAAGCCACCAGTTTGTGGTGATTGGTGAGGGCAGCCCTGGAAAGCCCCTGTAGCCTGTATTCCAATGCGTTACTCCATAGCAATGCTGCCCAGGCAGCAGCCAGAGAGACTTGGTAACAATGTAAAGAACCCCTGCCTCTGCTAAGTGGAGAAGGTGAAGTCAATAGAATGTTCCAGGAGCTCTGCGTAATGGTGATCTGTACCACCCCTCAGCTCTCTCCCCTCATGTCTTCTCTTCTTTGCCATACTGCCCTTCTTGGTGATTTTCCAGCACATCTCAGGCCCTTTGCCTTTCTGTCATTCTGGAATGTTCTTTTGCTGATATACACATGGCTCCCTCCCTCACCTCCTCCAGGTCTTTATTCCCCTGTCACCTTCTTTGTGAGATGTCCCCTAGCCTCTCTATTGAAGGTTGCCTTCTTGGCTGCCTTATTTTCCTCCTTAGCACTTACCACCATCTAGCATATCATACATTTTGCTTACTCATTTCGTTGATCGCCTGTGTTCCCCAGTAGAAGATCAGCTCTCTGAGGACAGGGACTTGGTCTGTTCTGATTATTGCTATCGCCCCCGCACCGATGTGCTCAACAGACACACAGCTGGTGTTCGAGACCTATTTCTTGGATGAGTGCATGCATCCGTTGGTATACGGGTGTGCTGTCAGGTTTACGTATAAAAGCACCTGATTTCTGAATATACTTTGCATATGAAGAGCTGCCACAGCTGACAGAACTTACATTACTATTACCGATTCTGGACCTGTCCCCAAAGCTGGACATTTGGCAGTCAGGGCAGGGGCACCTTGTGTTCCTGGGGCCCACGCTGTCTGCCTGGAATGCTGTGCCCACAGAACCCACATGGTTCCTGGAAGTTAGTGTCTTGGTCTACTTGGGCTGCCATAACAAGGTACCATAGACCGGGTGGCTTCAGGCACAGACATTTATTTCTCACAGTTCTGGAGGCTGTGATTCTGAGATCAGGGTGCCAACACAGCCAGGTTCCAGTGAGAGCCCTCTTGCTGGCCTGCAGATGGCTGCCTTCTTTTTTTATTTTTTAATTTTATTATGTATGTCACCATACGATACATCATTAGTTTTTGATGTGGTGATCCACGATCCATTGTTTTCATATAACACCCAGTGCTCCATGCAGTACATGCCCTGCTTAATACCCATCACCGGGCTAACCAACCCCCTCTCCCCCCTCCTCTAAAACCCTGTTTGTTTCTCAGAGTCCATAGTCTCTCATGGTTCATCTCTCCCTCCAATTCCCCCTCCCCATTTTTCCCTTCTCCTAATGTCCTCCATGTTATTCCTTATGTTCCACAAATAAGTGAAACCATATGGTAATTGACTTTCTCTGCTTGACTTATTTCACTTAGCATAATCTCCTCCAGTCCCATCCATGTTGATGCAAAAGTTGGGTATTCATCCTTTCTGATGGCTGAGTAATAGTCCACTGTATATATGGACCACATCTTCTTTATCCATTTGTCTGTTGAAGGGCATCTTGGCTCTTTTCACAGAGTGGCTATTGCGGACATTGCTGCTATGAACAATGGGGTGCATACGGCCCTTCTTTTCACTACATCTGTGTCTTTGGGGTAAATACCCAGGAGTGGAATTGCTGGGTCATAGGGTAGCTCTATTTTTAAATTTTTGAGGCACCTCCACACTGTTTTCCAAAGTGGCTGTACCAACTTGCATTCCCACCAACAGTGTAAGAGGGTTCCCCTTTCTCCACAACCTCTCCCACATTTGTTGTTTCTTTCCCTGTCCATTTTTGCGATTCTAACTGGTGTAAGGTGGTATCTCAATGTGGTTTTGATTTGGATTTCCCTGATGGCTAATGATGATGAACCTTTTTCATGTGTCTGTTAGCCAGATGGCTGCCTTCTACCGTGTCTGCACATGGTGGGGAAAGAGAGAGAGAGAGACCTCTGGTGTCTCTTCCTCTTCTTAGAAGCCAGTTCTATGGGATCAGGGCTCCACCCTCATGAGCTCATTTCACCTTAATCACCTCCTCAAAGGCCTTATCTCCAATACAGTCACATCAGGGGTGGAGATAACTATAGTTACAGAGATGACGATAGTTGGAGGCTCACAGAGAGCACAAGTGGGTCCATTCTGTAAACACCCTGCTTTTATTTATGATCCATGTGGACATATCCTTATGGTGTGAGTTGATTCTGCATGACATAATCTTCAGTTGAAAAGCTGATGCAGGGACGCCTGGCTGGCTTAGTCATCGGTACAAGCACTTGACAGGGGATCTCAGGGTGGTGAGTTCAAGCCCCACCTTCGGTGTAGAGATGACTTAAAAATAAAATCTTAAAAAAAAGAAGAAAAGTTGATGTAAAACAAAACTTGAGAAATGTTTACAAGAAGTAAAACAAACTCCTAATTCTTCTATCTTGAGAGACTTACTTTCCTTTGTCCATTTTATCTTCTGGTCCTCCACACGTTCATCTCTTTTTACACTTTATCATCACAATGTAAATGCCATTTTTAAAACACTACCTTTTAATTCAAGGTTTATCAAAAATATTTTTGTCATTTCTGCAGTCTCTTCATGGTTCTGACTTTTAACGATCAGGTAATATGACATCTTGTTGATGCACTACACTTTTTTAACATCATTTTCTGCTTGTAGAAACTTGGATTGCATCCCAATTTTGGCTGTTATAGATGGCCCTGTAATAAAAAAATCTTTGTGCATCTAGATTTTTGTTTCTGTGGAATTAGTTCCTTTGGATAAGTTCCCAGGAGTAGAATTGCTAGGTCAGAGTGACAACATCTGTGTGGCTCTTGCTACATATTGCAAGGAATGCAATTTAAAAATGCTATGAATATATACGTTTATACAGAGAAAATGGGTCTTGTCGTGGTAATATCAAGGCTCTCAAGTGCTGGGTGCAGGATGAGCTCACGCCGATGCAAGGAATCTTAGAAATATCTCTGTTTGAAGCTAAGTATAGGCTGATATGACTTCCAACAAAATTTTAGGCAGTTCTTGCACATACAAGTCAGTGAAAATGATATGCTTTCCATAGGACTTCCGGGGGATTCTCACAACTGTTTCATCTAAACCACATAAGACTCTAAGTTTACAAGTTAATTTGAACGGTTAATCTCCACACTATAGATCAATGTTATTCTTCATGGTTATTTTAAGAAAGAGAAATAACTACTTGCTTTTGTGTCGTGTGGAATCCAAAACCAAATTACATTCCTTTTTGATATAGGCTGTCAAATATTTGTTGAATGAATAATATAATTGTTCTGCTGATTGCTTCTTTTTAATGTTTAATATTTAACCCTGACAAAGTTAAAAGGTGCAAGATCTTCAGCCTTACAATGGAATTAAGAAAAACTCAAGTATAAGAAATGTCACTTTTGAGAATAAAACAATATTATAGTCCATGATCAGTTCACTTCCTACAATTTCCTACTCCTCACTGCTTAATTTAATAATTCAAATATATAATAGCTAATATAATACCAGTGTCAGTTGTCAACTGCCAAAAAAAATGTGGAGGACATTTTTCACTCCCCACCCCCAATTTTACACCCATTTCCATAGTCCTCTGTGTATTAGATCATTGGCATTTTTTTCCTACAGAGTTTGAACTCTAAATTGATGGCGAAAATAGGCTTGCACCAGGCACCAGCTGTCACTTCTTTGGAAATTTTGATTATTTCGGTCTTTTGGATTTGAATATAATAAAAAATCTATAATCTATCTCAAAATACAAACACTTTCAGCTTTTTGTTTTTTAAAATGTACATACTCTTAGAATCACCTGTCTTAAATCTCACATTCTGGGGTTATGAATATAATTTATTTACAAAAGTAAACATGGGTGGTAAAGGTATCAACCTATAATCCCCAAAGGAAAAACAAGTTTTAGGCTGAAAAGAGTTTTTCTGAAGCAGTGAACAAGGCACTGGAGAGGGAGTTAAAAGAGCCAGCTCTAATCTGGCTCCATCTTTCATGGCTGGCTCTGATTAGCCCTCCAGGCCTCCTCTCTGGACCCATCAATTCATTTTCCCTACTCCACTCTGCCTTCATGTCATACTCATTGGCATTTTATGCTCATGCCATGCTTTTGTAAAATATTGCTCTTGCACATGCTACTCCTTCTACCTGGAATGCCCTTCACTATCTTCTCTGTCTAGAAAATTCCTGATCATCCTTCACAGCTAAGTTCAACTGTCACTTGCACAGTTAACTTTCCACTGACATTTAGCAACCTTTCCTCCATCATGGCCCTCCCACAAACCAACCAACCAACAAACAAGCAAACAAACCTGGCCTGGTCACAGAAGAAAACTCACCCATTTCCTTCTCTCACAGCACTAGGCACATTGATACACTCATGCAAACGTTTTCTTGAATACTGCACTGTTCTAGATGCTGCAAAACAGTGATGAACACAGACAAGCCTTCATAGGGCTCTTGGCCTATTGGGGAAAAACAGAAAATGAACCAAATAAGTAAATTGTTTATGAGGTATATTTAAGGTGATAAGTGCTTATGGAGAAAATAGAGCCAGAGAACAATAGGAAGTGCCAGGGTACCAGTGAGAAGCTTACAAATTGAAATTGGGTAATCAGGGAAGACTTCAGGGAGAAGGTGACATCTGAGCAAAGACTTGAAGCAGGGGAGGGAGTGAGCAATGGGGATATCTGATGAAGAGAGCTCCAGGTAGAGGGAATGGCAATTCAGAGGCTCTGAAGGAAGAGCTTGCCAGTAATATTTGAGGAAGAGCAAGGAAGCTCATGTGCATGAAACAGAGTGAGCAGAAAGAACAGTAGTGGAGACTAGATAAGAAAGATAAGAGAGTGGAGATGGGAGCCCAGATTTTTATGGGGTCTTTGAGGCCCCTGTGAGGACTTTGGCTTTAACTAGTAGGGAGATGGGAAACCATTGGAGGACTTGATCAGAGAACTGACTTGAGTTACATTTTTAAGGGTTCTTCTGTTTTATAGAATATGGACTGTTAGGGGACAAGGCAATACTCCAGACAAGAGAAAATGGTGGTTTGGACCAGGATTGCAGCAGGGGAGGTGGTGGGAAGTGGTCAGATTCTGGATTTATGTCGATTGTAGAGCCAACAGGACTTCCTGATGGATTAAATGACAGAAAGAAACAAGTCAAAGATGACTTCAAGTTTTTTTGGCCTGAGCCACTAGAAAGATGGAGCTGTTAATGAATTGGGATGATGAAGGTTGTGGAAGGAGCAGATTTAGAGGGGGAAGATAAGGAATTTGGTTTTGGATGTTGAGTTTGAGATGCTAATTAGCCTTTAAAGGAGAGATATCAGTTTGTCAGTTGGATGTATGAGTCTGGAATTTGGGAGAGACATCTGCTGGAGATAGAAATTTTGGAGTCGTCAGCATACAACTGATATTTAAAGCCATGATACTGAATGAGATCATAAAGGGAGTGGTTGTGGAAAGAAAATAGAAGAGGTCCAAGCCTGAGCCCCAGGGTTCTCCAGTGTTAAGTGGCTAAGCATACAGGTCTGTTATAGCATGTTCACATTTTATTGTAATTACAATATGTGTTGCATTGTAATTACAGTATGTATTGTACAATCGTCTATGTGTGTCTTACACTTCCATTACACTCTGATCTCCTTGACGGAAAGGACTGGATCTTACTCATTTGTTAACAGCTTTATCTGAGGAATAATTTACCCACCATAACACTCACCAGTTTTAAGTGTACAATTCAATGCCTTTTAGTTCTTACTCATTTTTGTATCTTCATTAACAGGTATATGGTAAGCACTTCATAAACATTTTTACAATGAATGGTGAGTTTTTCAGTGAATTGCTAAATGAATGAATGCATGTGATCTCAGATCAGTCCTTTACATATCTGGATGCCACTTCTTTGGGTACAAAATGAGAGTGCTGACAAGAAGATTTTAAATTCTCTTTCAACTTTGAAATTTAAATATTCCAAACGTTTATTTCAGAAGCAAGGAATAAACCTCAGTGAGCTGCTCAGGTTTCCCCATCACTAGCTTTTATAATGGCATTAAGACAAGAAATGTTTTCCGGAATTTTTTTAGTGCAATGAGAAATTGGTTTTGACCTTGTTGGGTCAAGTTATAACTGTTGAGAGTGTTGTTTGAAATTCAAAATCTCATCATGAATCAGGCATGAAAGATCAGAAACTTGGAATCTAGTATTATTTGGTTTATAAAACATACAGATGTAATATATATATATAACACTAGCACAATGAGTGAATGTGAAGCAGAACCATATTGTCACAGGGTTCCTGTATTTCAAATTTACCATTAATTCAACATTAACTCTAAGTAAATTGTGATAAAATAGAGATTGTAATCCCTAGGGCAATCACTAAAGAAATAATACCAAGAGATACAACTAAGAATAAATACAGGAATTAAAATGCAATGCTACCAATAATTGATTAACACAAAGAAGGTAAGAAAAGAGGAACAGAGGAACAAAAACAGATAAGACAAATAGAAAGCAAATAGCAAAATGGTAGACCAAAATCCAATCAGATAAAAAATAATGTTAAATTGACTAAGAACTCCATTTAAAAAAAAAAGATTTTATTTATTTATCCATTTGACAGAGAGAGACACAGCGAGAGAGGGAACACAATCAGGGGAAGTGGGAGAGGGAGAAGCAGGCTCCCCACGGACCAGGGAACCCGATGCGGGGCTCGATCCCAGGACCCTGGGATCATGACCTGAGCTGAAGGCAGATGCCTAACGACTGAGCCACCCAGGCGTCCCTAAGATTTATTTATTTATTTGAGAGAGAGAGAGGGAGGGAGAGTACAGAGGGAGAGCGGGAGGGAAAAGCAGACTCCCTGCTGAGCAGAGAGTCCTATGCAGGAGTGGATCCCAGGACCCTGAGATCATGACCAAAGCCGAAGGCAGGCCCTTAACCAACTGAGCCACCCAGATGCCCCTTGACTAAGCACTCCAATCAAAAAGCAGAGATTGTGAGACTGTGTCAGATTGGATAAAAAAGCAAGACCCAAACATTTGCTGTCTACAAGAGCCTCACTTTAACTGCAGAGACATCAATAGAGTTAAAAGTATCAAAAAAGATATAGATGGCAAACCGTAAGCATAAAAAAGCTAGAGTGTCTATATTAATAAAAGATAAATAGATAAAATAAGAAAGTTTAATAAGAGGCAGAGAGGGATATTTTATGAGGATATATTATTAATTGTTACAATACATAACAATTGTATCTATTGTTGTAACACAAAATAAATGTAGAGCTTCAAAACACATGAAGCAAAAACTGGTAGAACTAAAGAAAAATAGACAAATGAATAACATAGTTAGAGATTTTAATATGCTTCTTTCAGTAATTAATAGAACAAATAGCCAAAAAATTAGTAAGAATTTAAAAAGATCTGAGCAACATTATCAACTGCTTTAACTTAATTGACATTTATAGAACAATACCCTCAACAAATTCAGACTACACGTTCTTTTCAAGCACATATGAAATGTTCATCAAAACAGACCATATCCTGGGCCATTAAATAAGTCCCTTTCAAAAGACTGAAATCTTACATAGCGTATTTTCTGACCACAATAGAATTAAATGAGAAATAATAACAGTAAAATAAATGAAAGTGCCAAATACTTTGAAATTAAATAGCACATATCTGAATAACCCATGAGTCAAAGAAATTGCAAGGGAAATAAAACATTTTGAAATGAATGATAATGAAAACACAGTATTTCAAAATTTGTTTTGCTGAAGCAGTGCTTAGAGTGAAACTTACAGTTTTAAATGTTTATATTAGAAAAGGAGAAAAGGTCTAATGTCAATGATATAAGCTTTGACCTTAAGAAATTAGAAAAAGAAGAGCCAATTATACTCAAAGTAACCAGCTAGAAAGAAATAGCAAGAGTCAATGAAACAAAAAACAAATAAAAACAAAGAAGATTAATGGAACCAAAAGCTGGTTCTTTGAAAAGATCAATGAAAAAACAGAGAAGGTACAAATTAACAATATCAGGAATAAAAGAACATATAGAGCCTACTGGGGATTAAAGGATAATAAGGAGATATTATGAACAACTTATGTAAATAAATTTGACAACTTAGATGAAATAGACAACTTCCTTGGAAGACGGAATTTATCAGATGGGACATAAGAAGAAATAGAAAATTCAAATAATCTCATACCTACTAAAGAAATTGAATTAGTAATTTAAAACCTTGCCCAGATGGCTTCCCTGTAAATTCTATCAGACATTTAAGGAAGAAATAATACATATCCTTCAAAAACCATCTCAGAAAGCACAGAAGAAAGGAATAACTTCCAAATCATTGTATGAGGCCAATATTAACCTGAC
Organism: Mirounga leonina; assembly: GCF_011800145.1. Lineage (NCBI taxonomy): Eukaryota > Metazoa > Chordata > Mammalia > Carnivora > Phocidae > Mirounga > Mirounga leonina. The sequence continues at coordinate 60,822,778 of NW_023270316.1, read as the reverse complement.
ACCAAAATAGGCATAAATGTTACAAGAGAAGAAAACTATAGACCAATATTCTTCATGAGCATGGATGCGAAAATCTTTAACAAGTTTGGCAGATCAAATTCAGCAAGATATAACAAGGATAATACGTCTTGAACAAGATATAAAAATGATAACATTCCAGGAATGCAAAGTTGGTTAGCCCTTGAACATCGATCAATGTAACTCACCACATTGAGAGTGAATTTTGATAAAGTTTCTCAATAAACTTGGAATAGGAAGTAACTTTCTCAACCTGATAAAGAACATCTATGAAACAAAACAAAACCAAAAGATCTTAAGGCTAAGATCATCTTTTGTGTTGAAAGACTGGATGTTTTCTTAGAATTGACAATATGGCGAGCTTGTCCATTCTCACCATTTCTGTTCAACATTGTGCTAGAGATTCTGGCAAGACAATAAAACAAGCAAACAAACAAAAAAAAACAACAAAAGGAAAGAAAGGGAGAAACAGAAGGCATACAAACTGAAAATGGAGAAGTGAAGTTGGTTTTATTCACAAATGAAGTTATTTTATTCATAGAAAGTTTTGAAGAACCAAGAAAAAAGCTACTAGCACTCATAAGTGCTCAAGATATAAGGTTAATATATACAAATCGATTGTGTTTCTATACAATGGAACAAACAAAAAATAAAGTTAGAAAAAAATTAAATTAAAATTCTGTTTATAACATAAAAATGTAATCTTATGGAAAATTAAATATGTGCAAAGCCTAAACACTGAAAAATACAAAATACTACCAAGAGAATTTAAAGATTCAAATAAATGGTGAAATATGCCATATTCATGGTTTAGAAGATTTCATATTATCAATATGAATGACTGTCAATTCTCCCAAAATTGATGTGTAGATTCAATGCAATTCCAATAAAAATTCCAACAGAATTTTTTATAAAAATTGGCAAGCTGATTGTAAAATGACCAAGAATGACCAAAATAATTTTGAAAAAAAAGTTTGGAGAAATTACCCATTTAAAGCCTTATTATAAAGCTACAGTAATCAAGACACTGTGATTTGTCCTAACAATAGATATATAGATCAACAAAGTAGAACAGAGTAAAGAAACAGAGATAGACATTCGTGGTCCCTTGATTTTCAACAATGGTAGGAAGATAATTCAGTGGGAAAGTATAATCTTTTCAACAAACAGTGCTGAAACAACTAGAAATCTATACAGAAAAAAACGAACCTCAACTCACCTCACACCATCCACAAAAATAAATCAAAATGGGTCATAGACATAAATACAAAAATTAAAACAATAAAGATTCTGGAAAAAAATAGGAGAAAAATCTCTGACACTGGAGTACGTTAAAAAAGGGTGTTTTTGATAGGATACAAAAAAACCACAACCCATGAAAGAAAGTAATGATGAATTAGAGCTCATTACAATTTTTGAAATGAGCTCTCCTAATGACGTCTTTAATAATAAGAAAATGCAAGTCACTGCTTGGAAAAATATATTTGTAACACACATATCTGACAAAGGACTTGTATTCAGAATACATAAAGAACTTTCATAACTCGGAGTGCCTGGGTGGCTCACTCGTTAAGCATCTGCCTTCAGATCAGGTCATGATCTCAGGGTCCTGGCATCGAGTCCCGCATCGGGCTTCCTGCTCTGCAGGGAGCTGGTTTCTCCCTCTGCTTCTGCCTCTCTCTCTCTCTGTCTCTCATGAATAAATAAATAAAATCTTTAAAAAAAAGAACTTTTATAACTCAATATTAAAAGGACAAACGTGGGGCACCTGGGTGGCTCAGTCGTTGGGCATCTGCCTTTGGCTCAGGTCATGATCCCAGCGTCCTGGGATGGAGCCCCGCATTGGGCTCCCTGCCCTGCGGGAAGCCCGCTTCTCCCTCTCCCACTCCCCCTGCTTGTGTTCCCTCTCTCGCTGTCTTTCTCTCTGTCAAATAAATAAAATAAAATCTTAAAAAAAAAAAATTTTAAAAGGACAAACATAATAGATTAAAAATGGGCAAAAGATTTGAATAGACACCTCACAAAGAAGATATAAGGAATGGCCAATAATCATATAAAAATTCAACGGGGAAACACAAATTAGTCATCGGGAAAATGCAAATTCAAATCACAATAAATACAACTTCACACGTACTAGAAAGACTAAAATTTAAAAGACTAATGTGAGAATTAATTTTATATGGCAATTTGACTGGATCAGGGGATTCAACAGGTATTTGGCTAACCATTATTTCTGAGTATGACTGTAAGGATGTTTCCAGATGAGATTAGTATTTGAACTGATGGATTCTGTGAAGTACATGGCTCTCCTCAGTGTGGGTGGGCATCGTCTAATCTGTTAAAGGCTTAAGTAGAACAAAAGGTGGGGGAAGGAGGAAATCCCTCCCCCTCCCCTGTTTTTCTGCCTCTTTGCTTCAGCGGGGACATCTCATCTCATCTTCTCCAGCCCCCGGACTAGTATTTACGTCATTGGCTCTCTTGATTCTCAGGCCTTCAGACTCAGATTGAATTACACCATCGGCTTTCCTGGGTCTCCCGCTTGCAGATGGCAGATCATGGGACTTCTCAGCTTCCATAATCACATAAGCCAATTCCTCATAATAAATCTCTTTTTATAGCCCATTGGCTCTGTTTCTCTGAAGAACCCTGGCTAATACAGCTGACAACCCCAAATTTAGGTGGAGATGTAAGGCAAATGTAATTTCTCACAAAATGAAATATATACCTATCCTATGACACATCAAACCTACTCGTAAGTATCTACCCAAGGGGAATGAAAATATATATTCACAAACAGCCATATACAAGGATATTCATAGCAGTTTTATTCATAATAGTCAAAACCTGGAAATAACCCAAACATCCATCAGCAGAAGAATGGATAAATACATTGCAATATATCTTTAAAATAAAATACTACCCAACAATAAGAAAGAACACTCTTCCAATACATGCAACAATGTAGATGAATCTCAAAAACAGTATGTTGAGTGAAAGAAGCCAGATTCAAAAAATATTGTATGATTCCATTTTTATGAAATTCTAGGAAAATAATCTATACTGACGGAAAGTGGATCAGTGGTTGCTTGGGGATGGCAGGGGGGGGTAGGTGGGAATGGGGACAGTTGGGATCTAGCTAGTGTTGTGTCATTAACTAGCTGTGTGAACTTGAGCAGGAGCTCCCTTCTCCTTAGTTTCTTCAAGTATAAAAGATAGTTGGATAGAGCGGGTCATGCATACTGGCTGGTCTTTAGGGTCCCTTCCAGGCCCTACATTCTTGGTCTCTTCTGCATCCAGGCCCATAAAAGAGTAAAGCAAATGAATTTGTTGGTGATGTTTACACTGAATTTCTAAAAACTAGCATTAATTGTCATAAATTATTCTTGTCAGAGAAGAAGGGAATAATTATCTAGCATATATATTTTTTTTTCAGAGAAAATTATGAATTAATTGTAAAATAGGCCGGAAAAATGAAGAAAGATTTTTCATTGCAATAGCAGGAGGCCTGTGATTTTGATAGGAAATGATGAATAAAGGGTGTGGTAAGTAGCAGAAGGAAGTGAAAGTAAAGAAAAAAAAGAAAGCACAACATCCAGCAAAATGAGGGCTCTTATCGTCATTCAAATTACTTTCCTGATACAAATTTGTTTGAGCCATTTATTTTCCTAGTAAGGTCTTGTTCATAAGCTATTATGTATTGTTTATAACAGTCAAGTAAATAGACCTCATAGTGCATTTCATAAGGGCACTTCCCTAGGCCCTTCTCTGAAGGAACACATTACCTGTTTCACAACAATCCCATGAGAGAGGTACTCTGCTAGTACTCATCCTCCCCATTTTACAGATGGGGAAACTGAGACACATCCCACTATATTACCTTTCCAAAAAACAAGACATTCTGAATTTGGAAGCACAGCTGGTCTCAAGGCTTTGGATAAGGGATCATGGGCCTGTAATACCTAACTTGCTCAAGGGTGGTGAAGATTAACCATGATAATGTATGTAAATCCCTGGCACATACTCAGTTCTCTATAATGGTAGTTATTAGTTGAAGGAACAATTAATGTTAACTGTTAAAATTGGTGAAGTGTCTTGGAAGATGCCAGATTAAGAGGATCCTGGGCCAGGTGGCAAGAGTATTTGAGACAAGGAAACAGCTTAACAAGGTTAATTGTGTGACAGTGGAGGGCATATTCTGGGAATGTGAAATGTGGAGGGAGTAGGCTTCAGGTTTGGGGATTGTAGAGGAGATGAGGCCATGAAGTTTGGGGACTGTAGAGGAGATGAGGCTACATATTGTGGACAGCTGGAATTGTTCATATGTCAGAGCAGGAAGACTAGAAGCTTTGGTGTGTGGAGAGGGTGCTGGGGTCTGATACGATCTTACCAGTGTCTTTAAGGACAGAACTCTAGTGACAGCATAGAGCATGGGCTGAGGTGGCGGGTGGAGATAGAGGGACTAGTCAGGATGTTCTTGCAAGATTTGAGTTGAGACTTAATGAAGGGCAGACATAGGGCTGCAGAAAAAATGGAACCTTAGGAACACATTGGTAGACACCAGCAGGATACTGGGTGGGAGACAGTGAGAAGGAGATGCTGGAACTGAAACATTTCTGGGATTTCAGGCGTAAGTGGCATCTAGCCCAGTTCTGATTGTGGTCAATGGCTTCAGTAGCAAGAAGGACCAGGTTTGTATGGAAGGATGGGTTCAATTCAGGACCTGTTGAGTCTGAGGTCTACAGAACATCTGGTTGGAAATATGGGCCTGGGGCTTGGGAGATGAGTTGGCTGGAGGCAGATGGAAAGTCATCCTCTTAAAGACCACAACTGAAACTGCCCAAATAGATGAGATCATTGAGGAAGAATAGGCAGCATGAGACAATACTACCAGTATTAGTAACCATTAAAAGAATCTTCTTATGTGCTTGGGAGATCTTGACTGATAGGGCGACGAGCATCCGACAAAATGAAAACATCGGAGTGTAAGTCTTGTGTTGGCTTTTACATGTATCCTCTCATTAATTCTCTCCAGAACAGTGTGGTGTAAAAAAAAAAAAAAAAAGAGAGAGAGAGAGAGGAGGAGGGACAAATTCTGGTTACAGTCCCTATTTTCAAGGTTTAGGCGAACGAAGAACTAGAAAAGGGAAGAAAGACCAAGTTTTGTAAAGGTCACGTTAAACCTCCAACAGCCAACTTCTCGTCATCAGACAGATCCTGCCTTCATTATTCCAGGACCCTAGGTGAAGGTCAGGATGCACATGTCAGGAGCTGTGTGACAACCTAAGGGGACATTTGGGAAGTGCCACGTGCATGGGACAAGAAGCGGTATTTCATTATGGATTGGGCTGGATTGAGCTGGTCCTGGAAGGCTCTGAGAGAAAAGACATGTGTGTTGGGTCCTGAAGGCAGCAGAGCTTGGAGAAGTAGAGAGAAGAGCGAGAGGACCATGTAGGTCGAGAGGGCCACAGCCGGGAAGGTCAAGCATTTTCTCTTCACTCATTTACAACTGAAGTGGACCACAAAGTCCCCTACAAACCCATTCTTCTCACGCCCCTGGCTCTATGTTTAACGGTAAATTTTCCACTTACTCTGAATGCTGCTGCTTATCTTTTCATCAGGTTTGGCAAAACAGTGACATATGATCTTCCTTAAACATCAGCATATCTCAGCTTTTCTTTCAGTTTCTTATTTATTTTCATTCCAACATTTATTTACATACCTGTGATTTTTCAGTGTGAGCTCTGTTAATGTCAAATAGTGTTACATTCTGAACTATTGACATTATGCCTGGAGATTTTTAAAGAACAATTAATTCTCAATTACTTCCACGTTAATGGTCCCCCCCCCCCAACTCAGGAGGGGCCCTGTAGCAAGGTCATGTCCCAGATGGAAGTGGACATTTGCTGTTCCTTGGCTTCCCAGCACCCATTCGCCCTTCTGTTCTTAAGAGCACTCTGAATTCCTTGTTGGAGATAACGGGCTCCTTATTATGAGAGTCTCCATGGGACTGTCAGTCAAGGAACCCTGTCTTCTTGCCAAGAGTAATCACTGACTGAAGTTGGCCAATCAAATTTTATTCTAGGACAGTTCATCTTGAGCAGGGTCACTTAAGGTCTGTTAAAAGAAAAAAATGGAATGGGATTTATTTCAACAGAGATGCTTTGAAGGGATCATTGATTACTTCCTACCACTTAGATAATCCAGAGCTGCCTGGTTCTGCCCTTTGTGAGCCTCATTCTTTAGGTTCTTTCTTGAATTTCTGAGCAATCTGATAACTTTCTAATAAATTAAATAATATAATAGTAAAGATAATATTTATCACTATATATTATATATCATATAATATATATGAAAAGTAAATAAAAATAAAGATACATAAAAAATAACTTGGAGTCAATTTCTATTGTTTAAAAAAATAAGAAATAAAAACAAACCAAAAAATGAACTAATTCGCTGACCCTATTAGAAAATCCACTGTTTCCAGTTGTCAGCCAAAGTTACCTCCATTGCTGTGGGAAATCAGGGGTGATAAGAATGGATAGGAAGGTATCCACTCTCCCCTCTCCACTCTCCTCCATCTGCTGTCTCCCCCAGAGGATGGTTTGAACAGACCGATCAAGAGGCTCCAGTGTTCTCTGGCTCCCTATTGAGTTGGGTTTTTTTTCCATCTTGAAAACAAGGTCTGGGTGTGAGTTTTCTCAGCTCCCACATTAAGACATTGCCTCAGGTTCGCTGTATCCAACAGTATGCTTATAAATGTTTAACAACTGGCTCTCTGAAAAGGAGGAGGAGGAGGGAGAGTTCTTGTTCGTAGTATTTGCTGATTTCTGCAGTATAGGATTATCACTACAACCTATATGGCTGCCAGTGTGACATCATTTGATAAAGAGTTGGGAAAAGATGCTAGCAATTAGCTTCTGCATGTCCTAGCATGTGGCTGGCAACGTCTCCCTACAGAATAACATGATTCTTTCTCCTTTAGAGTTCCACCAACTTCTCCTCCTGTCATTTTGGGTGGAGAGGTGATCACTTTACTGCCTCTAGCTCTGGGCACTTTCCCTAATCTCTACACACATCTTTGTAAATTGTCCATTTCTAAGAAAACCAACTACACACACACACACACACGCCTCCTCTAATTTGAAAGTGCCATCTTTTTCATGTGGGCATTGGAGTAACCAGCCTCCAAGGTGGCCCCTAAATTTGAATACTTGATCTTCTTATAAACAGTGTGACTTGGGCAAAGTGTCACCATGCAGCAAATACGAATAATGACAGAACCTATCTCAGAGTGTTCGTGTGAGGATTAAATCAGATGGTGTATGCAATGCGCTCAGAACTGTGTCTGATACTTAATAAGTACTTATGCAAATGAGACCTTTGATTATTAAAAATGAATTTTATATCACATTCATATCACAGAGCTATCATTTCGAGACTGTCCTGTTATTGCAGTCTATATTTTCCCAGTCATGCTTTTCCCTCTTCTTCCCCAGAATTATCATTGTGTTGTTGCTGCTCAGCGTAGCTAAATGTACTTGTTTCAATTCCTTCAGGATTTCTCTGATAACTTGAACTGATGCAGCATTTTCTGTTTGCTATAAATTTCTCCACTTACAGGAAAGATTTTTAACATGCATGTACATTCAGGAAAAAAGGAAAATGATACATACTGTTCAGGAGGATTCGGTGTCAAGGAATTAGTAATAAATAAGAGTAGCTGTATCTCAAACAACGTAGTAGATATAAATCAAAGGGAAAGGGAAATAGGAAGTCACATGGCTACAGCTTTTGATTATCCTGATCAGGATTATTTATAGCAAATCTTGGCCTGCATTTCTGTTGAAGGTACTAAATGCATAGAAGAAATGACTTAAAACATCGCCATCAAACTGCCAATGGCTAGGATAACATTCTCACTCCAGAGCCTCAAGGTGAGACTTGGAATGTCAATAATTATGGGAACCACAAGCCTAAAGATAATATAAACAACCCCAGAAACCAATTTCACTGTTCAGAATCCCTTCCCCGTAGCTTCCACTTCAAGCTGAGGGGTCAAGGTTTACGCGCCAAGCCGCTCTCATCTCCAACACTAAGCCACGGCTCTCCCCCAGAGTTTACCCCTACTTCAGCTCTGAAATGCTAGAAGCACTGCCTTGAACGGAAGGGACTTGCTTTTTTAGCAGCATCTGCCAGCCTTATGACTCTTGCTGCAGAATCCTGACAGCAGGACCTGTCACTCATCAGAAATCTGCTCCCCCTTCCCTCCCTGGCCCTTCGATGCTGAAGAGCTTGGCGGTCTTCGAGATGGCTCATTCTCAATGTTTTTTCGCCATCAGGGAAGTGTACTACAGGTCGGACCAGTGACTAAAGAAATACTCAGAGGCCTCAGAAGTCTGTCTCTTTGTGATAATAAGATGAGGAACAGCTCCATATTCCCTCCCCAGCTGCTCTTGAAACCTCAGCCCTGTGTTTATTCACCACTTAGACATGCTTCCTTGACTATCAAAGACTACCTCTTTCTCTCCTGAAACCTAAAAGCTTATCCCTGCCAAGGCCATAAAACCCTGTCCTTAGAGATTCTGTGGGGACAGGCCAAGGATCAGAAACATAAGCAATCTCACGATGCCCCTCCTTATCCCAGGATTACAGGAGTTTCCCTCTATAATTCCCATCACTAAAATATTTTCACTGAAAAAGACAAGTAATCTTGCGTTTGTCTCCATGGGCTCCCAGGATTGATTTGGTTAGATTTCTGGAGTTGGATATTTTTGTCCTCGAAGTCTTCTTTAAACCAGAAATCCAGTGTAAGGTATGGCTCTGAAAGTCGAGAGGCACCTGAGAAGCTGGACCACCAACCATGGATGGCCACTGACCTCTGGGCAGCGCTAAGGATTTCTTTCACGTGGCCAAGGAGAAGGGATTCTTTTGTAGCTTACAGCATTCGGCCAAGACTGCCGGTTGTGCCCATCTCGAGAGGATCGAGAATCAGGGAAGCTACTCTCTTATCTGTGGGTGTGCTCAATTTCCTTATGCATAGATCAGCATCTTTGTCAAAAAGTGTGGTGCTGGTTTTAGGCCTAGCTTAGTTTGATTACCAAAGGTTCCTTTTAATCAATTGCAAGCAGGATCTGGGTAGGAGTCCAAGAACTAGGTAGAATTATGGCTGAAATTAAATTTTGCTGTTGATTCCAGTAAATAAAAAGAGATATTGATTGGGGCTAGGACAACCTTGATGTTTCCAGTCAGGCTGCTAGTCAATACTTACTGTTCATGTTAGGGTTCAGCATATATATCAATCAGGGTCCTGACAAGAGAAAAACAAAACACTCAAATTAGGATAACTTAGGAAAGTTTATAAGGGACTAACTATAAAAGTGCAGGCAGAGTTAAGGGAACAATATGGATAGGATTAATTCAGATATGGCAGAAGCTGGGCAGTTATCATTTTTGGCCCTAAAGGACAAGGCAAGGGAAAGTTATGGAACCTGTAAGGAGAGAGAATCATGCATAGCAAGTGCTTGAGAGGAGCCATGAGCAACCTTTGGATAAGGGTCAGAGCCACCCCAATGAAACCTCTCCCTCTCCCCCCTCCTTTGGATCTCCTGGCAGATTCCCCTTGACTAAACCCATCTTGAAGCCAAAGACATGGAGCCATACAGGGGCAGTCTCTGGGACTGAAAGCAGAATGGAGAAGGATGGGGAGTGAATCTGGAGGAGCCAATATATATTATCTGGCACCCCTGGATTTCCAAAGCACAATAGGATTTCCTTCTACTTACCTTTCTAATCAACCTAATCATGCCTCATCTTCTCTAGGTTTTTCTTAAACATGATGATCTCCCAAGGCTTCACCTCTAAGGACTCCCTCTGGAGTTCCTGCTGTCCCCATCTTTTATCTATGAATTTAATTCTCACCACTGCACGTGGTTCCTAGGAATGTAGCCCCAGCTTCAAGCTAATTCAACTGCCTGCTGGATAACTTGACCCAGATGGCCACTGATACCATAAAATCAATAGGCCCTGAACCAAATCCATAACCTTCCACTACAGAGCTCCAAACTGGCTCCTCCTCGTAACTTATACTACTTCTGTTAATAGGACCGTCATTCTCCCAATTACCAATTACTCCAAGCTCTGTCGTGCTTATCTATGCTATCCTCAGTCATGCTTTTCTGTGCTGTCCTTTTGTCCTCCTCCCCTCTCCCTTCCCCACTCTTTTCCTCATCCTCCCCCTCCTCCCCCTCCTCCTCTTTCTCCTCCTCTTTCTCCTCCTCCTTCTTCTTCTCCTCTTCCTCCTCCTTCTTCTTCTTCCCTTCCATTTGTTGCAAAGTCCGTACCTCCTTTCAGTGTGCTTTTCTAGTGTGTGTGCTATCTCATGATTGTCCTGGTTATGGGTCTTAACTTTTTACCTAGGCTGTGTAATAAAGTCCTAAATATAACCCTAGTGCCAATCCATTCTGTACCTATTCCAATGCACAAATATTTAAGTTTCTTGCACCAAGTTGCCTCATTGATTCAGCCATAATTTTTGCCCTTGTCCTCTCTGAAATAGGACATTTGAAGGGAGGGAAATCTTTCAAAAGCAGTGCCTGTAACACATCCCCTTCATTTTGCATGTGACAACCTGAGGCACAGAGAAATTGCTAGTCCATATAACTTGTCCCTCAATCCCAGTGTTCTGATAAGTCTTTGATGACTCTTCCTTATCTTTCCAGTTAGTAGAGCATAAGTTTCGTAGCCTGCTATACCAGGCAATTCCTACAACATGTTCCCAACTCATCTTTTTAGATGCTGCAATCTGCAACTACTCTACAGAGAGCCTATGCTCTACCTAAAGTCAAAATTCTGGAATACGACTTGCGATTGTCCTCATTAGTGTCTTTGCACATCCCTTCTGCTGCTTGAATTGGCTTTCTCTCCCTCGAGTCCCCTTCTACCTGCTGAACATCTCCCCACCTTTCAGAGCATATGCCCCGGCATTCTTCCTTTCCATCCTCTTTTACAAAGTTCTTTACAAAGCCATTCTGGATTTTCCCCAGCCAAATGTGATCTTTCTCTTTTGTAAATCTCAAAAAAAATTTCCAGCTCTGTTATCTTACCCAAGTCTTTCAAGTATTTGTATTACCCTGCTCGTGGTATGTGGACACTTCTTTTAGCCCTTTATTATATCATAAGCTTCTTCTAAGCATGGCCAATGCCACTCTCTTTTACTTTGTGTCGCCTCTGGTGTTAATGCAGTATATTTCACAGAAATATTTTTAATTCCGTAACTATTTTTAAATTTTGACTGTGATATATTTCTTCTGTAGGAACAACTGACTCTGCCCCTACTCCTCCAACATAACTGTGTCTCACGTGTAATCCTCTTGGAAGGGATGAAATTTTGTTGCTATCATTGGTTTCTTGTCTACTAAGATGATGGTATTCACCAGAGCATGTTTCATTCCTCTGCTCCCTTACCACTCTCCTTGTCAAACTGATAGGAGAGAAAGACAAAGGCAGGTTTATTTTGTAAGTGAATTCTGTTTTGCAGTTAAATTGTGTGTGTAATGTATGTTGAAGAAGTGAATGCATAATCGAAAGGATGCTTGCCTGCCATGATGGCTACTAGGCATACTCTGTCTCATTGGATACCTTTTTGTTCAAATCTTACCTTTGCCAATACCTGGCTGAAAGACCTTGGAAAAGTCACTTAAGCTCTTTGAGCCTTAGAAAGCATGGAGTAGGCTGAAAGGTTTCAAACTTTTCTTTTAAGCCAAAGAACTCCTATCAAGCAAAATCTTACTCAGACATGCACTACGTAAACCTGATGAAATCAGAGGCAGAAGTAGTTTGGCTGAAAATTGGGGAAGGAGCTTTTGAGGAATGAGGTGTGACAACTAGCAGACAAGTCCATTCCATATCTAACTCCTCCTTTAAGCACTTTATCAAAGAATACAGTCAACGCTAGAAGATTCACACTAGCACTGACTGGTAGGAGCTTCTAAAATTCTAATTAATCGAGGACATTAAAAATGAGAGACAGATACCACTTCACACCCAATAGGAGAGCTATCATAAGGGGAAAAAAAGCAGAAAATAACAACTATTGGCATGGATGTAGAGATATTGGAATCCTTATTTATTGCTGATGGGAAGGTAAATGGTGCAGCTGCTGTGGAAAACAGTATGGTGTCTTTCAAAAAAAAAAATCAAACATAGAATTACTATATAATCCAGCAATTCCACTTTTAGGTATATACCCCCAAAAATGGAAAGTAGAGACTTGAATAGATGTTCATACACCCATGTTCATAGCTGCAAGGTTTCTCTGCAGCCAAAATATGGAAGGAATCCAAGTATCCATCAATGGATGAATGGATGAACAAAATGTATATGCATGCAATGGACTATTATTCAGCATTACAAGGGAATGGAATTCTGACACATGCTACAGTGTGGATAAACCTAGAAGACATCATGCTAAGTGAAATAAGCCAGTCACTAAAGGACAAATATTGTATGATTCTGTGCCTCATACTTATATGTAGTACCTGGAATAGGCAAATTCATAGAGACAGAAAGTAGAAGAGTGGTTACCAAGGGCTGGGAGGAGGGAGTAATGCGGAATTAGTGTCTCCTACATACAGCATTTGAGTTTGGGATGAGGGACAGTGGTGACAGTGGCACAGTGGTGAGAATGTAGTTAATGCCGCTGAATTATACACTTAAAAATGGTCACAAGAGTATATTTATGGTATGGATATTTTATCACAGGAAAAAAACTCAAAAAATGAGAGGCAGAAATAGAATATATTTATCAGTTTTGGAGTTATTGCAGTACGGAGAAAATCTGCAAGGTGTATATAGAACCCAGAATGAGTTTCAAGATATCTAATGATTTAGGAGTTCTCCATTTTTGGAGAGCGAATTTCTTCAATGCTGGTCTCCAGCTAAAGCTCATACTCACTGGACAAAGACCTGCGAAGTTTTCAGTGAGGATCTCAATGGCTTCTAGGGCTAGACAGGCTATTCCTCGTTCCCTACACTGGTCTCCGAAAGTCTAAGTCTCCAGTTCTTATTTTCCACCGGAAGCCAGGAGAGAATTTCAGGAACGAAGCTAATGACTGTGACTACATGCCAACACATAATCAAGTTTGCCTAGGAGAGGGTCAAGGAGTGCGGAAGTGGCTCTCACAGCCCCGAGCAAGCCACAGAAGGGAGTTCAGTCCTGGGAGCTCTGACTGCGGCAGCGCTCAGCAGTTGTGGCCATCAGGTAAGGGAGTCATGTTCAGGCCACCACTTGGAGCCAAGACTGGAACCTCCCAGGGAAAGCACAGATTGGGTGTATAGGTTTAGTATGTCCTTTGTACCTAAGCTGTATCTGAAAAATCTTACTGTTTGATTAACAGACTTTCCTATAATCTGCTATATATTAGTTTGGCTGTCCTAACACCAAACAATATTAAAGTATAAGTTTAGGCAGTTCAAGGCCAATATGGTAACTTTACAATGATCAAGACCCAGGCTTTTATTCTTTTTTTTTTTTTTTTTTTAAGATTTTATTTATTTATTTGAGAGAGAGAGAGAGAGAGCAAGAGCATAAGCTGGGGGTGGAGGGTGGTAGGCAGAGAGAGATGGAGAAAGCAGATTCCCTGCTAAGCAGGGAGCCTGACATGGGGTTTGATCCCAGGACTCTGGGATCATGACCTAAGCTGAAGGCTGATTCTTTTTTTTTTTTTTTTAAAGATTTTATTTATTTATTTGAGACAGAGAGAATGAGAGACAGAGAGCATGAGAGGGAGGAGGGTCAGAGGGAGAAGCAGACTCCCTGCCGAGCAGGGAGCCCGATGCGGGACTCGATCCAGGGACTCCAGGATCATGACCTGAGCCGAAGGCAGTCGCTTAACCAACTGAGCCACCCAGGCGCCCTGAAGGCTGATTCTTAACCAACTGAGCCACCCAAGAACCCCAGAGACTTTTACTCTTATTGCTCTGCTATCCTAGGGTGTGGTCCTTGTCATCACAATCCAAGATGTCTAATTATATTCAGCAGCAACATGAAAAAAAAGGGGGGGAGAAAAACATGTTCTTTCCCTTTAAAGCTACAACCCTCCGGTTGCATACATTGCTCTGCCCCCACCCTAAGACCCGGAACACTCAGATGCAAGGGAATCTACATGATGGAATTAATTCTGAGTGTCTGTATAAAGACCTGCTAAAGTTCTGGGGTTTACTTGCCGAAGGAAAATAGTTGGAACTCCCTGAGCTGAAAATTTCTCCTACTTGAAATATTGGTGATTGCTTACACTCTCCAAGGTGGGTGGGTGCCCTAAATCTTGAGTATTCAGCCTCACCGATCAGGTCTTTGCCTTCGGTTGTTGATCTTTTGGTTGTAGGTCTGCCTTACACACTTATCACCTTGTGTGCTCAATCTTAGAACTACAGATCAGTTATGCTATGAGATTATCAATTACCACCTAACCCTGAAGATCTGTCTTCATTCCTGAGCCTGCCAGGACGTAATATAGCTCATTTCCACATAAGCTTCCTGGAGATTAGTGGAATTAAATGCAATTTTCACTCTATGCTATGTATTTCACAATGAGCATATACATTTCCTATACAGCAATTCAGTAAGAAAATTACTATCCTTATTTTACCATGATGTAATAGAGGCTCAGAGATGTTAAGTAACTTCCACTAGGTAACTCAGTGGCAGAAGTGGGATAGCATGCTTCTTTGTAAGGAAATTATTACAAATACAAATTGCTGCAATAAGAAGGGTTTTTGAAAAACTCAAGGAATCTATAGTAAAAAATTAAATACTCCTGGCTAGAGTGGTTACAAATTAGGGAGGAGATGGAATATATAGGACAAGTCCTGATAGGTCTTCGTATGGCTAGTGTATTGAGATTTTCCAAAGAACAGAACCAATAGGATGTGTGTGTGGAGGGAGGGAGGAAGGAAGAGGAAGAGTGAGAGACATCTAGACTGGTACTTATCAAATACCTGGGTACTGTGCTAGCCAAGCTGACATATAAAATTAACCACAGTGGCTAAGAAGAAGAGAGGCAGATTTGGGTAAGCTTTGAGTGCTAGATGAATTGGTTTGGCTTTATTAAATTATCAAATTATGAAACATGTATAAGAGTATCTGAGGCACAGCAGGCACTCAAATTATAACTTCCTTTATCTGTAAGATGATTTTGAAAGTTGTCAAGTAACATGTTGAGTAGCATGATCAAAGCAATACTTATGGAAAACATTTTTGGTAGTAATGATATGAAGTATTAAAAAGGAATCAGACAAGGAGAAGGGATATGAGTTAGAAATCTATTGCCATGGATCAGGCACGAGGGAATAGATTAATCACTTACTACGGGTCAGGCACAAATAAATGCTCTATTTATTTTTTTTCTGCCAAATTTTTATTTAAATTCTAGTCAGTTAACATGTAGTGTAGTATTGGTTTCAGGAGTAGAAGTCAGTGATTTATCACTTACATACATCACCCAGGGCTCATCATAACAAGTGCCTTCCTTAATGCCCATCCCCCACTTAGCCCATCCCCTGCCCACCTCCCTCCATCACCTCTCAGTTTGTTATAGTTAAGAGTCTCTTATGGTTTGCTTCCTTCTCTTTCTTCCCCCCCGCCATGTGTTCATCTGTTTTGTTTCCCAAGTTCCACAAAGATAATATGGTACAATTACTTGCTTTAGACACATTATCTTATTTAATACTCATAACCACCCTGTAAAATAGGTATGACTTGACCAATGAAGAACTGAGACATTCTCCCCCACCCCACCCCAAATGAACTTGCCCAAATCTTATAACTGGGGAATGGTGGAGATGGAATTCAAACCCAAGTCTTCTGATTCCAACCTCTGCTGTCATTAATGAGGGTGGTAGCAGCAGAAATAAAAAGGAGGGGGACAGAGTCCAATAACATTGTGGAATTGAAAGGATTTAGCAACTAGTCAGACGACGAAGATTATTGCAGAATTCTGAGTCTAGACGGATTTTTAGCAAGAGAAAACTGGACTTTTAGGAAAAATAGGGTAGTCCTTATTAGAAGCTGGTTTTAAAGAGTTGGAGATTTTTGGATTCATTCAAGAAATATTCATTTAATGATGTTTGTGTGCTAGGCCTTGTTCTAGACACTGGGAATTTATCCGTGAACAAAACAAAGATCCTTGCCCCCACATTTCCAGGGTGGAGAGACACAAAATAAACAATAAATAAGTAAACTGCAGTTCATGCCAATGATAAGTGTTGCGGAGAACAGTAAAGTGGGGAAGGGCACTCAAGGACTCAGAAAAGTCCTCACTGAGAACTCGTTTAGGTGAAGACCTCCAGGACAGGAGGTTGTGTCATGCAGGTGTCTGGGGCTGTGCATTCCAGCCAGAGGGAACGACGAGGAGAGTGAACAAGGAAACGAAGAGGAAGAGACAAGGTCAAGGTCTCATCGGGTAGGACCTTACAGAGCATAAGAAATTTATGCCTTTATTCTGCAGGAAATGGGATGCCCCTGGAGGATTCTGTGCAGAGTTGAGTTAGGAGGTGGCTTTCGTTTTAAAAGCACCGCTGTGGCTGTTGTGTTCAGAAGGGTGAGGTGGGTCAAGGGTGCAGGTGGACACCAGGGAGGGGGCTACAATAATCCGGGAAGAGTTGATGGTGTTGTGGGCCAGGTCGGAGGCAAAGAGAAGGAATCAGACTCTGGATATATTCTGAAAATAGACCAGATTTGTTGATTGGATGTGAGGTGTAAGAAGGAAACGTGTACGTGTTAGGGTAGAATTTTTGTACTTAAGTGGTATTTCTAAGAGTTCTTGGAACTATGATGACTGGAGCGTAAGCAAGGGGCCAATGCTGGAGACAAAGTTTTGAGAAACAATCACCACAAAGCCAGTAGGATGACTTTAAGAAAGTGTCCAGAAAGTGTGTGTGCCTGATGCAAGTGTATAGCTAAAGAACGTAATAGAAGATATTGAATCTTGAGTGATGCAAAGGTTTGGTGGGTGAGAGGGGCCAAGAGAGACAGATGGGGGAGTAGGATGGCTGTCATCATATCCAATTCACTAGATTTTGTCCTTTGTGACTCAGTCTTTGAAAGAGAATGAATCAACATAGTACTATCACTGCTATTTTTGGATGTCTACTAATGGTGATATTACTAAAATCTATTTGTGATGAAAGTATTTGATCATTTGAATCATCACATAAAACATCTGACAGTTGACAGAACTTTAAAAAATTGGAAGGGCGACCGGTATTCTTTTTTCTTTTTCGTTCCTTTTGTTTCAGGCTGCTTAATTTGTACTTACGAAAAATGCGTCCCACCTGTGATGAACTATTCTATTCTTCCCACAGGCACTAACCTCATTCTTGTTTGGATTGAGTTGTTGTTTTTTAAATATATAAAACACTAAGATTAATTCAGTATTCACTTTTGGGCTTTTAAATTCTTAATAGAAGTAAAACTGTTCTCATTGGCTTTTCCTTTATGGGTTTCAAAAGACTGAATTATAGTTAAAAATGAGTGTTACACAAACAAGGCCTTCTATGTGCAAACAACGAAGCCACGATTTCACTGCAGAGCGGGGAGCCTCCTCTCTTACAGAAAGAAGCATTTAACTATTCAGAATGTTCCCAGTCGGCACTGATAGGCTCAAGGCTTACAGACCCCATGGAAGTGCACAGTGTTCCACAAATGTTCTCCAACTTGATTGTCATCTGGACTTGGTTTTTCGTCACGGTCTTAGGTTAGTAATAATCTCTCCTCGGTTGCATCTCATCAGCTGTATTCACCACTGTGCAACCTCACCATTATAATTTGCTGAGATCTCCTGTGCATCCCTTCACCCTATAAAGTGTCCACCTTACACTTTCCTTTTTTGCAGCCCACACAAATTTTCTTTAACCTGGGAATGCTTCCTGCTCCCACTCAACCTTCTCCTCCTGCTTCAGCTGAATACATTTAATGATGGAGAGCATGCTTACATGATGGTTGTCATCATCAAGAAATACCTTTGGACACATAATGGATTCCACACTGAAGATTTTTAAATTTAGAAGCCTCGGGTTTTAAAAAATATATTTCTACATCCTCTCACCCACTCCAATTAACGTAAAATGAAGGACTTGAGTGACTTTGTAATAGCAGTAGCCAACACTGAGAGCTTACCATATGCCAAGCACTTTATATATTTTAACTTGTTTAATCCTTACAACAAAATTCTGTGAGGAAGTTATACTAGTATGCCCATTTTACAGGTGGGGCAACTGAGTCTTAGACCACTTAATTCACATGGCCTTGGTCATACAGCCAGAAATTGGATTTGAGCTCTAGCTGTGCGGTTCCACAGTCCACTCTGCCTCTGTACTTCTTCACAACAAACACTTCATTTACTTGTAATGGCTCGGTCCCTTGTGTTTCTCAAGGGTGACAGCACCACTGGCATTTCATGGTTGTTCAGGGAGTCCCCTACTTAGCGGGATGTTTCGTATTCTTAGCTCCTGGCACTGAATGTCGGTAGCTCTCTGCTGGGCATCTGCCTTCTGTCATTGAGAAACCAAAAGTGCGCTCATACATTTCCAAATGCTTCCCAGTTAATGATCTCCAGTTGAGAACTGTCAACTGAATTTAATTATCAAAATAGTCACATACTCCTCTCTCTCTCTCTATATATATATTAAATCACAACTTTTCTAAAAGTTTCATAAGTTTTTATAAGTTTGTAACTTTTTAAAACTTTTGTAACTTTAAAAATACACCAACACAACTCATAGGTAAAAGAAAAGGATCAGGCTATGAAAATTAGGTAATTTTTATATGTGTTTGCCATGCTTTCATTATTCGTGAATAAATGATTTTGAGCCTCAATGATCTTGGATACTTTGACATTCATTATTAAGTAAGATAAACTCTACCATTTACCCATTTGCCTAGCAAACTTTTTTTTTTTTTTTATAGTGCAAAGGTAAACTTGAATTCAGCCTGGGCCAAGTCTCAAAGTCATGCATCTGAAAGTCATGATTTTTTTCCCCTTATGTTTATTTTTGGCTATCAAACTTCAGACCATTAGGCAAATGCCCGTTGCCCTTTTACCAATGCCAACACTTGCTCAAGGAGTCCATAACAAGTAAAAATATTTAGTAGAATAAAAAAGAATTCAGGGGTTTTGTATTTTCTAAGCTACGCTAGGTCCACTTTGTGAGACTTTGCACAATTGGAGCTAAGTCTCCAAGGTCATCACACGACTCAACCACATTTCAAGGCTGCAGTGTGGACTTTTAACTCCATTTTAAAATGATTGCTTTCCCAAGGATGTTGTAACAATGCTCTGAGCTATGTATGAGGAGGAATACATTTACTTAAGGAGGAAAAGGGGTCAATGATAAGATGTGTCCTAAAATAGGTACATCTAGGAGCTCCCCCACCCTTTCTTGGTTCACTTATTAAAATAGCCCACTAGTTTTAAACAAATTATTTTATAATCTCGTACTCTCAACAACCAGGTAACTGTGTCCAGTTTTGTTCTTCCCCTCTTTGTCTATTACATACCAGTTTTGCAACATGCTGCCAGAGCTTCAACAACATAGTAAATGAGATACTTTGATGTCCCGGAGGACTTAAAATTTAGGCCTTTTATTATTAGAACTTTTTAATGATGATGTAGAGATTTAAAATAAGAATTTCTCTTTGACAACTATGAAATGACAGCCAAACCTATATACTCTGGTATAGCAATGTGTTTGAAATACACATTAAAATTCAGACAAAATGAAAACAACTCACAAAAAAATGTTTTAGGAGTTTCTTGAAATCCAGTTTACTGAAATTGCCTTGAAATATTTTTATACCTGAGAAAAGAAGGCAGGACATATTTTAAAATGCAGCTTATCCATAATATGAGTATACATTTTTTATTTCATTAAAAAAATCTACCATGCCAGACATTTTTATTTAACCTTTGTCCTTTCCTCGAGTGAGGGTTAGGGATGGTTAAGAGGAATAAGGTGTGCTAGGACTTTCCAGGCCCTTTTTGTGAAGGAATATGGCAATCTTCTGTAACTGGAATTCCTGGTGGCTTGCTGCCGTGGGAGTTTGCTTAGCCTGATCTGCAGAAAGGAGCAAACTATCAGATCTGAGCAGCTAATAGATTTGAGAATTCTTTATGAAAGTGAAAATGGTACTCCTTAAAGCATAAAAGGATCTTGCTGGATGCATTAGTGAGAGAAAAGAAGTGCACTTGAACTTCATTTTTAATCTGTAAAGATCCAATGGATTAAAGAGAGACCTGCATTTGATTTTGGTTCTTTTCAAAAGATATTGAAAATATCTTTTCAATATTGATGCCGTTATACCTAAACAAATCCTCCTTCACAGCTGAGCCTGACTTCCAGCAGTGAGAATATTGCTAATGAAATGATGATGCTGTAGCAAGTGCTATAGGTAAGAGTAGGATATGTGCTAACTTGGACTGGGGGTGAGGGTTCTGGCATGGAGCTGGGAGAGGGGGAATAAGGCTAGATGAAATAAAGAAAGAGAAAGACTTGTATACTACAGGCTTAACTACAGATGATGGGATAGATCCAAGCAAAGGGAAAAATATGCAAGGAAAAGTTCAAAAGAAAGAAGCAGGTACATGCTCCCTGGTAGAACTATGGTAATTAAAAACTGCAATTTGCAGATATATGTACATGAACATGTATATATATAAACTTAACTGGATAACTGAGTCAAGTATTTCGGTAATAATATAGGAAAAAAACCACAAACCTTGTAACCAAGCAGTTTGGGCTTAAACTTCATAAATTGGCTAAATTTGTTTAATTATTCATTTCTTTATACTACATTTTTGTATTGTCTTGGGTTGTATTTTGAAGAGGAACCCTGAACTGAAATTACATTTCACAGATTTGAAAATTAAAACCACAGTACATCTATTGACATCAAAAGTCACAGAATTGCTACATGAACAACAAAGAGGCTAAATCATATTCACGGGACAATTAGGTGCTTAGGGCACGGAGTAGAGGAATCAAACGCTGTGGAGTCTGACTCACCTTTGAACTGCAGCTCTTGAGTCCCTGTTTGGGACACTTAGAGTCTCTCTCTGATGCCTCCTTTCCACATGATTCCCCTTCCTGGAGTATTAACTACTCAAAGTTGTCATAAAGATTGTGAAATAGAAGTGTTTGTAAAGCCCTAAGCATAATGATCCCTAGATAGACTTTTAAAAAGGATAGATTGCCTTCCTTTTATTATACACGCCCCCCCCACACACCCTTCTCATATTTAGTTCATTTTTAAGAAAAGTATTTAGGTAGAGGTTTATGTGAACTATTTTTTTTTTTTTTTGCCTACTCATTTCAAAACAATTTACATAGTAATAGTAATAGCGTAGTATAACACAATAATGGATTGTGCTTGAGGTTTTTGTTTTATTATGGGATTGACTGGGTGCCTACATGGTATATCATATGTGTGAGGCATATGTTAGTTGTAGGTATTTTTATATCTATGAAATTCTGCTAATATTTTTTATTTTTTATGCTAAAATGGTTAATTTTCTTATAAAATACATACTTGTCTTTTTTTTTCTTATTGTTGCTTCACAAAATCAAGTACCTCACATAAAACTTCTGGTATTACCATTCTAAAGGCAATGTTTATTGCAAGCTAGAAATTTTGCTACTGAAATCAGAGACCCAGTGATCCCCACAGATACATCTTTTGAAGGTCAAGGTCTTTACTTAACAATATATGAATAATATGAATGAGTATTTGTGGTCAAGTTTTAATGGTTTGACAGAGATTTTCTCCACCTGTCACTAATTTGAGCATGTTTCAGTTATGATAAAAACTACTTTTAATGATAATTAAACATAATAATATTTTCTAACTCATAAAACACAAAGATAAATAGTGTCATTTATATTTAAATTTTTTGAGACTATGGTGAACATTAAAAACTACTGACCATTGTCCAAGATGATGATCTGGTTAATCAAATGAGTTTTTAAAATTTACCAATATTTTATTTATTTACTATACCAATATTTTAGTGTCAAACAGAAGTTTAGTAAAAAACTTGTTTTTCTACTAAAAATTACTTTATTACCACACTAGATTCTTCGCAAGTCTAAAACACTTCGTAATTACTATGGAGGAAATTTGGAGATGTCACCACTAGTTTCATTTTTTCTAACAAAATAAGAGCTACCAGTTTTTCAACATCTACTAGATGCCAGGCACGTGCTAAGTACCACACATACCTTCTTCTTAATCTTGGCAACAGTCCTGCAGTGATAGGAACTGCTGGTTGCTCTCCCAACACAGAGTGCAGCCTCTATGCAGATAAGAAGGACTAAGTAACACAGTTGGCCAATCAGATCTAAGAGGAATTATTAGGAGTGGTGCCAGAAAATCTCTTTTTAAAGCAAGTCCAGCTCAGCGGACATGCTTTCTTTTCTTCTTCCCCTTACTTCTGCCAGTGCAAACCTACAATGCTTGAGGTGAAATAGCTAATTACCAGTTGACAAGCACACATTAAGATGGGCTGAATAAGAAAATGGAGAAAGCCTCATGTTCTTAATGACATTACAAAACTTAGAGTGGACAAATGGGGCCTGCCTGGACTGCCTACCAGTGGTATATGTGATAAAAATGACCTTTGTTTTTCAGATTTCTTATTTATGGATGAATGCAACCATTCAACGGATTCATCTGCAAAGAAAATGTTGACTTTTCAGTGTCTGAGATGAGGTAGCCAGCTGGTGGAAAATAGGATAATAATTGGATGCATAGGTATCAGAATCATTAACGATCTGCTTTAAAAGTGCTTTGAGAACTTCAGATTAAAAGTGCTGTATATCATGGGGAAGATACAAAGTAAGGGGCTATTTAAACATGTCCCTTAATTTTATTTTAATAATTTTTTTTACCTTGGGCAAGTGTCTTTAACCCTAGTCCTTAGTTTACTTATCTTTAATACAAGAGAATTGCACTAGATTATTTCTAAGATTCCTTATGGACAGAACTATTAAAATGCTGTATGTGTTCGACTATAATAAAACAGCAGCAACAATCTGGCCTCCAAATGCATAATTCCCAGTAATCTCCTGAATAGTAGTAAGCCATAAGCGTTCACAATGCAAAATTGAATACGTAGGAGTCACACCATCCCTAAGATTTAGAGGACTAGCCTCATCAGACAGGTAGTATTATACTCTGTACTGAGGTTTCACGTAAAAGTGCTGAATGGAGTCAACGAAAGAACATGGACTCCGGTCTTGAATTTTGCTTTACTGGACAGATTGTGCTTTTTTTTTTTTTTTTTTTAGAAAGAATGAACAAAAGTGCTATACGAGTACAACAGAGAGTATAGTAAAAGCGTCCTCATCCAACACTGGTAGTGTTGGTGAATTGCAAAAGTCACTTAAAGCACAGAAAAGAGAAGATGATGCTAAATACCTTACACTTTTTATTTTAACTTGAACTACATTTCCTTTGTTGATCTTTTGAAGTGCAAAATACTTGTAAATTTTTACTTTTTCTGGGCTTTTGCAAGTTTTCTTGCTTACATCTAATTTGACAGCAAATTCGGCAGTGACTTGTTTACATTCTATTGGTTTACATAATAATTAACATGATTACAATGACAAGTTCAACTGGTGTAGAGGGGCTTGAGGGAAGAAGGCAACTACACAAGCATGGAACTTGCAGGGAGAGCAGAAGTTCACAATTATATTACAGGGAATTCTACTACTTTTGAGCGTATACCATGCTGTGGGCATGTTTTAAAGAGGGAAAATGAGCATCATTTAATCTGCAAATTAAGTGGATGTCATGAGAGCTCCTATGTGCCCATCATCAATGATAGATATTGCATAATAAGATGTTAAGATATTTTATTCATTGTTTTAGAATATGGGTCTTCGGAGACCAGTGAACTGAATATTAAAATGACATTCTCACTAATATCCTAGAAGCTCTCACCCCTTTATCCTTTCCATCTTGTTCTTTTTTTTTTTTTTTAAAAGATTTTATTTATTTGAAAGAGATAGGGAGCACGAGTGGTAGGAGGGGCAGAGGGAGAGGGAGAAGCAGATTCCCCGCTGAACAGGGAGCCCAACTCGGGGCTCCATCCCAGGACTCTGGGATCATGACCTGAGCCGAAGGCAGATACTTAACCGACTGAGCCACCCAGGCGCCCCTCCATCTTGTTCTTATGAGCAAATTCCTCCCTCATAAGAGATTTGGTTGATTGTCTCCTTGTCGTTTTCCCGTGCCTGAGTCTCCATCCTGGTTTCCTGCCGGTATCCCAGTTCCTCTGATCTTCACAGGGATTGGAGCTCTGTCCCTAAGCACCAATTCCCACGGATGCGTCAACGATAACTCCTGTCAGACTTGCCCAGAATTATGCCTCTGAATTCAGATCCAGGTTCTAGTTTTCTTCTGCTTTGTGATTTTGAACTTTGTTCATTAATATTTCTTGGTCCCCCAATTCCTTCTCTGAAAAAGTAAGAACACTTAGCTGGCAGGTTTGTTTGGAGATTAAATAATAATGGGAAGCTCTAGCAGAGTGCCTGGTACAAGTAGGCAATGAAATGTTTGTTTTCTTCCCATTTCCTTGATGCCAAGAACATTTGGTCTTTGCCTATTCGCATCACCTTCCTGACTCCGAGCTCTGACCACTTACAGGAATGCTTGCTGAATCTGTAAGAGGTCAATCACCTGCCAGCCAGGATCTTTGCCTGTTAAGAGTCCAGATGACCTGCTTGCTTGTCCATACTGTTCCCTATTAGCACTAAAGGGATTTCCCTGGAGCATTCAGCTTAGCTCTGGGTCTCCCTGGTCAGCTTTGGTGGCCATCCGTTTCCCATAACTTTGAGCATCCATCCTCTTCACCTCTGAATTTCTCTATAATGGATTCTGTCCTTCGACATATACACATTAAACATTTAGTACTATGTACTGGCGTGTTAGTCAGGGTTCTCCAGAGAAACAGGACCAACAGAAACAGGAGAGAGAGAGAGAGACAGAGAGAGAGAGAGAGAGAGAGAGAGAGAGAGAGAGAGAGATGGAGAGACAGAGAAAGAGAAGGAGAGAGAGAGAAAATAAAAAATTGGCTCACATAATTATGGAGGCTGAGAAGTCCTGAGATCTGCAGCCAAAAAAACTGGAGACCCAGGAGAGCTGCTGGTGTAGTTCTAGTCCACAAGATGGCAAGCTCAAGACCCAAGAAGAGCCAAAGTTTCAGTGTTGATCTGACTGAAGGCAGGAAAGGACCAAAGTCCCAGCTGGATGGTCAGGCAGAGGGCGCTCCCTCTAACTTGTGGGAGGGTAAGTCTCTGTTCTAGTCACGTCTTCCACTGGATGAGGCCCACCTATACTTTAGGGAGGGCCATCTGCTTTACTTGGTCTCCCCATTTGCATGTTAATTTCATCCAAAAACACCCTCACAGACATATTGAGAATAACCTTTGACCAAATATCTGGGCACCCCATGACCCAGTCAAGTTGACACATAAAATTAACCATCGCACTGGGCACTGTGCTAGGCATTGTTCATATTCTTGTCATTATTTCTGGTCTCAGAGAAGTCAGTGCCCCTTCTTGCACATCCCAATGTCCCAGCTATGCTCCTGACCCTGTCTGTCCTGATCCTGAGAGCCACCATATGTCTCTCACACCTTCAGTTTTCCTCTGCTCTTTACCTAAAAACATATTGGGTTTTTCCTTTACCTTAAAATAAAGGTTCTCTTTGGTCCTTTGAGCTACCATCCCATCCTCCTTTTCAGTGCAAAAAGAGAAGTTTATATTTTCTGCCTTCAATTGACTAAAATCCCTGGTGATCTAATTTACCTTATTTCTTCTGTCATATTCCATATTCCTTTAACAAGAACCTTATAAAAGTCAGTAATGGCTTTCTCAAATCTAATGGTTTTTATTCAGTCTCCACTTTATTTGATGTTTCAGTAGCTTTTGAAGAAGCGTATTCTCCTTTCTGAAATTCTCCTTTCTCTTTACTTTGGCCAAGTTAAGTTTCCTGCTAAGTGTTTGTTTCTCTTTCTTGACCTGTCCTCTTAGGTAAATGATCCTCATAGCACTTTTTTTTTTTTTAAGATTTTATTTATTTATTTGAGAGAGAGAATGTGAGAGAGAGAAAGCATGAGAGGGGGTAGGGTCAGAGGGAGAAACAGACTCCCTGCTCAGCGGGGAGCTGGACGCAGGACTCCATCTTGGGACTCATTGGACTGAGCCACCCAGGTGCCCCCTCATTGCATTTTGAACTTCTTTTTTTGGGCATTTATCAAATTCCACTCCCTGTTTTAATTATTTCTATAGCACAGGTTTAAAAGGGAAACATCTAGTCTTCCCACTTACTTCTCTTCCCTGCTTTATTTTTCTCCAGAGCATTTATCACTATCTGATATAACCTATAGTTTA
This sequence comes from Mirounga leonina, assembly GCF_011800145.1. Lineage (NCBI taxonomy): Eukaryota > Metazoa > Chordata > Mammalia > Carnivora > Phocidae > Mirounga > Mirounga leonina. The sequence continues at coordinate 60,796,314 of NW_023270316.1, read as the reverse complement.
CATATTTATCATCTCTCTCTCCTTCCCCACCATGAGGGCAGGGGTTTGGGACTATTTGTTCACTAATGTATCTCCCAACATCCAGAGCAGTAGGTGGTGTTCAAATAATAGTTGTTGAATTATTACAAAGATTCAGAGACAGGGCTGTTCAATGCATCATTATTGATAAAAGTAAAACATCTGGAAATAAAATATCTACTAATAAGAGGAAAATAAGTCAAGACAACAAGTCCATCCATGGCATGGAATATTGTACATTTGTTAAAAGCCATATTTAAAATTTATTTAATGAAAAATGCTCACATTATATTAAATAGAAAAAAAGGACAGAAAAGCATATATAAAAAGACCCCGATTTTATTTAAAATATAAAGGAGGAGATATATACTAAAATGTTATTGGTGGCTATGTCTGGGTAGTGAGATTAAAGTGATTTTTATTTTTCTCTGTTATTTTTGTATTTTGTACATTTTGACACATTCTTTTAAATAAAATTTGAAGATCGAAAACAGTAAAGCTTTGAAGAAAAAAATGCTTCCTCAGTCAGTTGCTATATTCTATTCTTCTCTAGTCTGAACTTCTCACTTCAATTAGAGATACAATTTGCACTTATCTTTTGGCACTGATTATATTTTGCCTACTATTATATATCTTTATGTCCTCTACTAGGCCCTACACTTTCTAAAGTCAGAAAGCATGTCTTATTTATAATTTTCAATGCCTACAACACCTTTCTACATTCAGTAACTGAACAAAGAAAATAACTGAAAATGTTTTAATAGCCAGGAATAATATGTAGTGTTAGTTGCTTAGGGAAACCATCAAATTATGTAATTTTTAAAAAACTGTCTGCCTTCAAAACACTCAGGTTTAAAGTTATGTTAGAATGAGGACTATATATAGTACAAGCATTTTTAGGGTTTGGCCTCTCTGTTGCTTTTATTTACATATTTTTTTAAAGTTGTTGGTACATTACATGAAAACTTTTGATTCTGGAGTATATTTGGGCATGATCGTAGATTTCAGGGACCAACACATTAAGTTAGTTAGGCTAGGTTGGTATAACAAAGACAGAATGATATGAATGGATCCAAACACATGGCTCAAACACAAGTTTATTTCTTGCTCTTAAGGGTGGGCATTCTTGGTTCACAGGCAGGTTTTCTCCACATATTTAGAGTCACAGTGCCTTCCATTTTATGGCTTCCTAGGTTACACATGTCCACTGGATGCTAATCGTATTTACTAATCTCTGCCTCTGGTACTTAGGTTGTAAGTTCAGTGAAGTCACAGAATTGCCAGATTCAGCAAATAAAAATACAGGATACCAGTTAAATTTGAACTTCAGATAGACAACACATAATGTTTTAGTATATGTTCCCTGTAATATTTGTAATTACATATTCCATGTAATTTGTAATAATATTTATAATATTGTTAAACAATTATGCATTATCTGAGATTCTGAATTAATCGTGAGTCCCGTATATTATCTGGCAACTCTATGGGGGTAGGGATTAGGTCTATCTCATTGAACACTGAATCCCCAGAATCTAAAACAGTACCTATTGACTTTAAGATAAGTCTCTCCATAATTTTTCGTGAATATTGAACCTATATTGGCAAAGAATACTTATTAGAACGCTGCTATTAATAAGGATATATATTAAGTATCAGCAAATTATTATAATTATGAATAACAATACTAAGCATCACCAAAGAATCTTACGAACAGATAAGACTTTAGTATGTGTCAGCATTTCAAACCACAAATGTTTTCCTAAACTTCAGTAATTGGGAAAATCTGTCTTCCCCTAGAATCTGTCTTCGGTTCTGTCTCTCATTCCTTTCAGGTCTCTACTCCAATGTTATTTTCTCAATGAGGTCTTTCCTGCTCTCCATATCTAAAACTGCAACCCTCCTCCCTCTGCAACACTTTGTTCCTTTCTCTGCTTTATTCTTCTTCCTTAGCACTTGCAGTGAACATAGCATATGATTATTTACCTTGTTTATTGTCTACCTCTCCCACTAGAATGTAAACTTCATAAGGACAGGCATTTTCCTCCGCTTTATTCACTGCTAAATTCCCAGCTCCTGCACATACTAGAGATTCAAGAAATATTTGTTGGACAAATGATTGAAAAAACACTATTCATTCTAATATGGAATCTAGTTACCGGTAGTTTGAGGATATTCAGTTTCCATGACACAAGATGGATTTAATCTCACAAGGGATGCTTCTGCCTATATCTACTCAGTTCACCAAGTTCTGTCAATTCTAGCACCTCAATGTCTTTTTATGATTTAAATTCAATTAATTAACATATAGTGTATTATTAGTTTCAGAGGTAGAGTTCAGTGATTCATCAGGCTTATATAACACCCAGTGATCATTACATCACGAGCCTTCCTTAATGTCCGTCACCCAGTTACCCCATCCTCCCACCTCCCTCCCCTCCAGCAACCCTTAGTTTGTTTCCTATGGTTAAGAGTCTCTTATGGTTTGTCTCCCTGATTTCATCTTGTCTATTTTTCCCTCCCTTCCCCTATGATCCTGTTTTTTTAAATTCCACATATGGGTGAGATCATATGATAATTGTCTTTCTCTGATTATTTCGCTTAGTATAACACCCTCTAGTTCCATCCATGTCATTGCAAATGGCAAGATTTCATTTTCTTTTTTGATGGCTGAGTAATATTTCATTGTGTGTGTGTGTGTGTGTGTGTGTGTGTGTGTGTGTGTGTACACCACATCTTCTTTATCCATTCATCTGTTGGTGGACATCTGGGCTCTTTCCATAGTTTGACTATTGTGGACATTGCTGCTATAAACATTGGGGTGCACGTACCCCTTCAGATCACAACGTTTGTATCTTTGGGATAAATACCTAGTAGTAGCACCTCAGTGTCTTTTGGACCCTCTCCTTACTTTCCTGGTGCCGCTTCCATAGCACTTCCTATTTCTTCCCTCAGTTAATGCAGAAATTGCCTAATTGGCCTCCTTCCCCACTGTCTTCCCATCATAATCATTCTTTCCAATTGTTACTGAAATTATCTAAAATGAGAATCTGATTATATCACTCCCTTACCCCAAAACTGTTTCCCTATCACCCAAAGATAAAATTCAAAATTTCTTAGTTGGACATGTGAAACCCTGTGTGATGTGGCCCAACCTCAGTCCCACCACTCTTCCACACACACGTCCCAGCCCCATATGAGTTCTCTCTGCTCCAATATCACCTACTTTGTGAGATTAGCTGCTCTATCTTCAGTGTCCACAGAGCTCTTTGTATATTCTCATGACACTTATTTTAAGAGCTACCAGCACTAAAGGGTATCTTCCCGATTCTAACATGTACATTTCTTTCTACTTTAACATCTCTAAAATTGGAATTCCACTTGCAATAATGGCATCTTACAATGCTGTCACCAGAAGGCAGTTGTGATGTAGCTGTACTTGTGCAAACTGCATGGTTATTCCTGGTAGCATGCCTAGGAAATTGCAAACCCTAGACATTTCAGGCAACCAACCATTTAAAGAGAGGATATAAATCCTGGTTGTGGTCTAAAAACTTTTTCCCTGACACCTTTTGGATGGATCAAGAAAGCATGAGCATCGAAACTTGTATATTAGGGTGCCTGCGTGGCTCAGTTGGTTAAATGTTTGGCTCAGGTCATGATCTCAGGGTTGTGAGACTGAGCCCTGGCTGGGCGTGGAGCCTGCTTGGGATTCTCTCACCCCCTCTCTCTTAGCCCCGTCCCCCTTAAGAAAAAAAAACCACTTGTAGATTAAAAGCCAATGGTTTGGAAGAAAATACTGAAGACAATAGTGGAGTATTCTTTTAAAACATGTTCCATTATTAAACCTCCTGGTTGGTAGAATTCAATACATTGTGGAAAAATTCTAATTGATAAAAAATCATTGTCATAGCTTAATTAGCACTTTTTTCCTTCTAGTGGTACAAAAATAATGGCATTTCTTAGAACCCGTGGTGTCTCAGAATTGATGAAATATGTATATAACCTTGCATTTTCAAACCCATCCTCTAAGACTGGTCTTATCAAGCCTGGTGTTTGTTGACTTATCATAATTATGTAGTCTCATCATGTTTATCTGTCTTCTGTCTTTCCATTAGACTACAAACTCTCTATGACCTACCATAGTGCCTGTCACGTATTAGGTATGCAATTAACATTTACCGAATTACTGCAATGTTCACGTTCTTTAGCTGGAGAAACTGTTCCACTGTGATTCTAATTCTCAATTTGTATGTGTCCATTTTCAAGACTGATCCTGAATCATCTGAGACTTCAACTATTACTGTGAAATAATGCTTGCTGGAGAGAGGTCTAATATCCTTTTAATAGTACTCCCTTGGTAGCATTTTTTTCCTGAGGACTGGTATCATATAATAGGATGACCAAAATTCAATCTCTTTATATATGTTATATCCAAATACATTCTGCTGCATAATTTCATATCTAAATTTTTATGCTTAGTCTTTTTTTTAATGTTCTCAACCTGTCAACATCATTGGCTACTGTGATCTCAGAGTAAAGCAGAGAGCTGAGGAAATAGTAAGACAGCCAAAAAAAACTTTTGTTAGGTTACATATGAGGAACACTGGGTTCATCTGATTACTCTGTTCAGATGGCACATCTAGATACCATAAGCCAAGTCCTTGGCACATAATTATTTTTAAACCGTGTTATCCTGCTTAATTGGTTTAAAATAATTTAAAGGGCTCTGGTTGGCTCCTACAAATGAACCTAATTCATCAGTTCTTAATTGTTAAAATAGTCCCATTTCCACAATTTAGGCTATTGTTTAAGCCAGAGTCACCACTCACTCCTTCAGAGGCTTTCATATAATTTATGCATTCCCTTTTAGATGGGAGCCATAGCATTTAGGCAGAGCTCCTTTAAAAACAGCAACAAAGAGCAAATTTTCTCCCACATACCTCTTCTGACCAATGTCCTCCCAGGGAAATCTTCCCTAATCCCCTAGACTGCAACAGCACAGGGTTTAGCACATACGACTTCAACTCATTTTCCCTCTAGCATTGCAAGAGCTCACTGTTTTTTCAGTTGAGTCTGATGAAATAGTTGGCTTGCATGTAGGGGCCATGTTTCAGAAAAATAAGCCTGCCTATAACCAGAATCTCTCTAGAATCACAGAGATTGAGTGAAGAAGAGATTCATATTTCCCATTTCATGCTTCTTTTGAGGCCTAAACTCACTGAAGGGAACAGTGGAAATCTCTGACACTATTTAGTTTTCTCTTTTTAATTTTCGTCAAAAATGGATGAATTCAAGCAATTTAGATAAGCATATGATACAAATCCAGTTACCTATACATTTATAGTTTTTTTCCGCTTTAGTTTGCAGATTTATTTTAGAAGTTCTTTTAAGAAATGTAATATCTCGGGCACCTGGGTGGCTCAGTTGGTTAAGCGACTGCCTTCAGCTCAGGTCATGATCCTGGAGTCCCGGGATCGAGTCCCGCATCGGGCTCCCTGCTCGGCGGGGAGTCTGTTTCTCCCTCTGACCCTCCCCCCTCTCATGTGCTCTCTCTCTCAAATAAATAAATACAATCTTTAAAAAAAAAAAAAAAGAAATGTAATATCTCTAAGGGTATGTGAATTTTTAAAGTTGCTACTACTAGATGTAGACATATACATTATTTTTATGCTTGAAGCATATAGTTCTTAATCACTCTTATTTATAAGATTCACCTGAAGAGCTTTTTAAAAAATGAGATAACCAAGGCCCATCCCAATTCTACTGAATCCCTTTCCTCTGGGTATGAGGATTTGGTACACTTATTATTATTTTTCAACTCTGCGGGCAATGCTGATGTGCATCTCCTAGTCCAGAACTACTGCTTTAAGCCATCATCAACCAAGAGCTTCATTGTCAACCAGAGTCACTAAGAATAAACTTGGCCTATTTCACAATTTTGTCTAGGGACCACTCGTCAATGCTTCCTGGTTTCTGATTGCCTCTTGATTTGCTGCCTTTTTATGTCCTGATTTCTTTCCTGTTCTGCCTCAGGGCCATGCCTTGGAGCACTTCTGGGCTTCTGAACTGGAAACCTGGCCTTCAATCTCAGGTGCCATAATAAGCACAGGTTCTGGTTATATGCTCCAGGTTGGCTCACTGGACTTGGCCCCCCTGATTTTTGCATCTAACCCTGTCTCTACCACGCACCTCCACTTATGACAGTCTGCCAACTCCACTGAGTCAGGGAAGAGCCATGATGTCTCTATTGGAAATTTCAAATAACTGTACCAGGGAAGGTCATTATTAATGCATGGTCCTCTACTTCAGTAGTCGAGTTTGATTCCCTTCAAACACTGCTTTGTACTTAGTAATTATATGGGAAAAAAATCCGTAGTCTGGAATAAAGGCCCTCTCCTGTCTAGATCTGACCTACCTTTCTGGATCTTACTCTATTCTTCACGTTCCTAGTGCTCCAGCCTAGCTGAACTTCACTGTTCCCCAGGAAGCCATTGGCAATGCTGTGCTAATCTCCTTTCTTCACTGTATTTTCAATGTCTTAAAAGGACTTTTTCACCAGCAGCTTCCTCTTCCTTTACTCACATATCCAAATCCTACCAATCCTTTGAAGCAGTGTTTCTCAAACCTGAGTAATGCAAAGGAAATTCTTGTCATTCTAGAGAATACATGTTTGGATAGGCAGGGGTCTGTGGACCAGTTTGAAAAGCACGGATACAGAAAACTGAAGACCAGTTCCATGAAAATCTTTCAGTTGCAAATTATAACTTTGGAAGAAAAATTTTGTCTTTATAACTGGTAAAACAATTTGTATGTTGTCATTAAGATGATAACACAAATTTTCAAGTATCAAAGAACTCTGATCTAATCTCCAGATCTAAGATCTCAGTTTGAGAAACACGGCTTTAAGGAACATGACTATACTGTCCCTGGAGAATGTTCATCACCCAAGGGTAATACATTTTTCTCTTTTCTGAATTATTTAGTATCTAATCACTCTCTGCCTTGTAGTAGCTGATAATATATACGTAATATTCTTCTAGAAAAACCATAAGCTCTTTGAAGGCAGGGCACACATTTTAATCGTTTTTTAACTCCACCAGTCCTCAGCAACATTGGATATAAGACCTGTATTCCATTTTATTTTGTAGTCCAAATCTCTTAAAAATATGTCACTCTTCTATGGTACATACTCACAGAACAGTTTATTACTGAAATAGCCCCACTATAAATTAACAAGAAGTTCAGAGGTTGTCCTAAGTATTAGGAAAAGTCCAAGTTATGCAATGTAAACTCAAGATTTTTTAAAAAGTGCCATAAAACATGTCTCTTTGTGTTAAGCTTAGTAGGAACAATTTCATTAAATCATCAGGCAGCAAATAATTAAGAATTTCAGTATAAAAAAAATAAATCAAAATGCAATGCTAGCAGGAGAGGCCCTATAGAGATCTCCACAGTCTTTATAAGGGTTCTATGTCTTGAACACAATTTGTAGTTCAGGTACTGTCTTCAGTTTTTCAACTAGTATATTTGAGTGAAGTTTTCCTCGGACATTTAGGGAGAGGATTCATTACTTCGGGCATGGTGACAGGGGTTCTTTTAACCAAGAACGTCCTCCCTCATACTGTATTTGGAACCAGTCTTAGAGACAGCATATAGTGAAAGGAAAGAGCACTGGCAGGGTTTATGGGGAACCCACTGTGTGTGTCACCTGAGCTAGCTGAAATCAGTTTTTCCATATAAAAACGAGTTAAGTGTTCTCAGTTTTCTAAGGTCACTTTTAGCTCTGAAATTGACATTCTTGGGCCCTAAGAAAAAACATGGCTTGAGAGAGGTATTTCTTTGGATAGGATCGGTTATTTTTCCCTGAGAATAAAAAGGGCAACAAACTGTTTATCGATATTTGAGTCTTCCCTCATGCCCTTTTAGGGCTAAGTTAAGAAAATAGAGGGTTAGTTCTCTTTTTGTTGGGTCCTCCACCTGGAGAACTCCTGGTCTGCTCCGGGTCCAGCCCTCACCCTAGGTCGCTCCCCAAGGCCGAGGGAGACTGCGGGCGAAGCCGAACCCTCGTCCCCACTCCTCACCCGGAGCGGTGGGACTGGCGGAGATTAGTCCCCGGTCACAAACAACCTCTCACTTCCCCTCCCCCCAGCCCCGGGCCCGCCCGCCGTGGGGCAGGCCCTCCCAGGCCCAAGGAACCTCCTCCGGCGACCGCAGGGCCGGAGCTCTCCGCGGAAGGAAGAGCGCGGGGCCTGACCCCTTCTGATCGGGTATCTGATTACTTTACTTATACCCTCCTCACTCGCCCAACGGGTAGGGGGTTCGATAAAGCGACCTCGCGAGGGGATCTCAGGCCAGGCTCCATTTCCCTTCCCCCCGACCCCTATCACCTCCAAAAGGCAAGGAGAGGCCAGCGGCACTGACGCGCAGACTCACAGCCGCGGCCGCTCTGCGCGCGCCGCCGCGTCCCCCGCCCCCACCCCGCCGTTTTTCCGCGGTGCGTCCCCGCCCCTTCCCGGAGCCCGCCTCCGCGTCTGCTGGCCCGCCTGCTCGTCCCTGGCGCTCGCTCGCGCGCGCACCCGACTCCCCGCCTCCGCGCGTGCTCAATAACTGTTCCCGGAGCCGGCCTACAAGCTTCCCCCGCCCCTGAGCTGTTTAAATATGCTAATAAGAAGCTTGGGCTTAGCCAATAGAACAGCGGGGCGGTGCGTCACGTGGCTCGAGGACGTGTCAGGGGGCGGAGCCTCTGCAGACCCTGCCCGAGTTAAAACCGGAGTGTGAGAGAGAAAAGCGCTTCAGTAGCGAGAGGGGCTGAGAAAGTGGTGACACCGCCGGGGTGCGGAGGGAGTCCCTGAAACTTCTCCCAACAGCCCCAGGGCCAATCTCCCCTCAGCCCACTCCCCTCTTCGCCAGCTCCCAGGTCCCCACTCCCTGCACCGGGGGTGGGGTGGGGAGCCAGGCCCGTCTCCCGCTGGGACACACACAGGGGCCGGGAGTGGGGACGGGACCCCCGAGGAGGGGGGGACGGACCGACCGACCGACAGACAGACGGCCGGGCGCCCGCCCCAGCGGGCAGGCAGGCAGGAGGAGGCGGAGGCGGGGGTACGACGGGGAGGACTGGGTCTGGGGAGTTTCCTCTCAACTATCGGGGGAGAAACTCCCCGCCGCCGAAGGAAAGACCCAGACGGTGTTTTCCTCCCGGGGGCCGCGCTCCCCCGCCCCGCGTAGCGGCGGTCGCCGCCGCCGCCGCCACCGGCGCCTCCACCTCTACCATCTCTTTCTCCACCACCTCGGGCCCCGGTGTCCCCGGCCAGCACTATGCCCATCTTACTGTTCCTGATAGACACGTCTGCCTCTATGAACCAGCGCAGCCATCTGGGCACCACCTACCTGGACACGGCCAAAGGCGCGGTAGAGACCTTCATGAAGGTACCGACTGACCGAGCCCGGGCGGAGACCGGGGCCCGGCGGCCCGCGGGCGGCAGGGGTGGGGGGGGGGAGGGCGGCCGGGGGCGGCGAGGCGGAGGTGTCGCGGACCTGACTGCGGGAGCTGCCGGGCTCGGGGTCCCCCTCCCCCACCGCGCGGGCGGGCGCTGCAAGCCGGGCTCGGCCCGGGCCCGGGCGGTGTGTGGGGGCCGATCTGTGTGGGGGGGGCAGTGTGGAGGGGTGGCCGCTGCGTGTGCGGTACTGTGGGGGGGGGGACGGCGGGGCCGCTGGGCGCCCCTTCGCCTCGTAACCTCGCCTCTGTGCTTCCCTCTCGTCCACCCTGTTCCTCCTCCCGTCCCCCACCCGCTCTCCCGCAGCTCCGTGCCCGGGACCCTGCCAGCAGAGGAGACAGGTATATGCTGGTCACTTTCGAAGAGCCGCCCTATGCTATCAAGGTAACAGCTCTCGCCCTCCCCCTTCCCTTCCCTGTTCCTTCCTCGCTCGCCCTCCCCGCCCCCCCATTCACCCTTCATTATGCTCCCCTCCCCCACCCGCTGTGCTCCGGGCGCTGAGGTCTTTTCCCCTGCGGGCTCCCACCCCCTCCCCCGCTCCGGAGCGTCCTGGCGCGGCGCGGAGTCGCTGGGCCACCGCCGTCCCCTCCCCAGCCCGGCCCGGCGGTGGCGGCGGCGGCGGCGGCGGCGGCGCTGCGATCAACATGGCCGACATTTCCCCTCCGCGGCGTGAGCGGCAGCAATGAACTGTGGGGGATATTTATTCAAGTTAGCCCGAGTGACAGCCGGGCCCGGCCGCGCCGAGCCCGGGTTTGCATTAAAGGGGACTCGGCCCGGGGCTCGCCGCTCCTCCCCGGGGCGGCGAGCGAGCCGGCTGTGGGGGCTGCGGGGCGAGGTGCTCGGATTTTTCCTCCCAGGGCCGCGGGCCAGTGGGCCAGCTCTAGGTTAACTTCAGAAGTCCTGCTCACTTCTGTGTTCCACTAGTACCTTTGCATGCCCAAATTTTGGGTAGTAGGTTAGGAAGTAAATTTCCCAGGGAAGTTAGAAAGTATTAAGGCTGTTAGCCACCAATAGCTGTAAGCAAGCAGGTTTTTTTCTTGGCCACCTTTGAAGAGAGTTTTCCTCGGCAGTGATACTACGGTATTAACACTTTAACCAAACCATACTGTAAAGTGAAGCAGCTCCTTGGTGAACGGCAGATTGTAACGGCTGTCCGTGTGTACATGGCTTTAAAGGATGAAAAAAAACCTCTTACGTTTTTCTTTTCAGGCCGGATGGAAAGAAAACCATGCAACGTTTATGAATGAACTGAAAAACCTTCAGGCTGAAGGACTTACGACTCTTGGCCAATCCTTAAGGACAGCTTTTGATTTATTAAATTTAAATAGATTAGTAACTGGCATAGACAACTATGGGCAGGTAGGTTGAATATTAAGGTGGAAAAACAGTTGATTTTTCTTTCTGTGGAAAAACACAGTCAAGTCCAAAACCTATATAACATGAAGTACAAGTATGAAACATTTCAGATTAAAGTACAGTATATGCACATAATACAAAAGTGAAACTGACCTTACGAATATGGTTTTAAAGCCCTCATTTTTTTTCTCTTTAAAATGTATTTGTATTCAGAATTAAGGGTCTGAATTTTGTGCTGTAGAATTGACATGAATTTGGTGTTAATCCCTTGAAGTTCACTCAGGTTCTAAAAGGGGAAAACATCCTGCTTCACCACACTGTTTCTGTGATACTCTACCCACAGGCAATTGTGCAACTACTGCAGTGACTGACAGACACTAGTTGATTAGTGGTCATCATTTCTATATTACTAAAAACGTCAGAAGAAATTTTTCTGTTTGTTTTATCAGGGTTTATTTTAACCATATTTTATAGCTATTCTGAAAGGTAAGATTTTCACTGGAGTGCAAATAACTGAGTACATTAAGGTTTCTCAGCAGTTGAAGCATCTACAATAAGCATCTATGCAGAAAGAATTCTGAATTCATTTCTGAATTAAATCGCAGGTCCAGAGGTGGTTATTATTTTTGGACTCCAGACTTTTGGAAAAGAATTCTCTTTATCCTCTCTGTCCCCCCACTGCCCCCACTCCATTATGGTTCACTATGAAATAATGCAAGGTAGTCCATTACAACTTTTGAGATTGCTGGCCAGGAAAATAAAAGATACTGATAAATGTGTAATGTTACACATAACAAAGGAATGTTAAACCCAAGTTCAATGTTTAGGTTGTAGTGAGTGCAGAAACATTATTGCCACAAGGATACATTTAGGAATACATTTTGTGCTTTTCCCAAGCTCCATGAGCCACAGTTTTCATGAGTTTGACAAATTTCAGGGAAATTCTTCCTGTGACTACAACTTTTGGTTGTATTATATAGGAAGAAGCAGAATTGTTCACTTGTTTTAGAAATGTTTATGTTTTACTTAGTGCTAACTATTCAGCACCTAAACATTTTTGGAGGTTGTTGAATATAAATCCCATGGCATTTAAAGTACGTGCAATTCAGATTCACTTTGTTCTATTTCGACTGAATTGTGTACCTCCATTGCTTAATTCAGTAAATATATATTTTCTTACCGCATAAATCTTTGTTTTTCTTCTCTGTTTTATTTTGCAACATTTGTAATTTAGGTAGGTTTGCCATGAACTTTTCAGTTTGTTCCTATAAAATGGATTTCTTTTATATTTCTTTGTTATATGTAGTGCTGTACAGGCTTATTGGTTAACGTTTTGATCTAAGTATTTTTGAGTTCAAAGACAAGTTTGAAACTTTCTATTATTTGGTTATTCTTATTTGGTTGTCAGGTTGTCAGTGTATAGAAGAACTATTAATTTCCTGTTTCCCTGCATCACATTTTATGAGTGGGCAAGGCATTTACCTCTTGCCACCTATTAAAAATATTTCTTAGGATGCTTCCTTAGAAAAGCTGATTTTCATGGAGAGGCTGAGGACATTTGTAATTTAAACCTGTATTTTCCTTTTCCCAGTTAAGTTTTTGTCTGTAAAGCTTACAAAATATTTGAGGTTGAAGGTGGTCCTGCTGTGCTGTTATCACTTTGACCAAGAGAAGAGCCTGGGGATTAGGCTGTTTTTGCATGTTAGGTTTTATTAATTCAAGAAGGGGGAGGGATAATGCTTCTCAATTTATTTGATGAATAACTAAGGATGCATGGAGTAATACTAGTGCTTATATCCTGAATTGGCACATTAAAAATGACACTAGCATTAAAATAATTGAGGAAGCCACAATTTTCAAATGAAAATGATTGAGTAAAGTGTTTAATTAGAAGAAAACCTCTTCCCACAGGTATTTTTCTTAAGACTTTATCTTGCTGACTTAAATATTAAATGTTTCTTATTCAAAAAAGGATAGATTATCAAGAATTTTGGATGTCTGAAATATTTAATACTAAATATAGCTCATGTGTTTTCTTTCTAAGAGTACTTTGTGTTTGCCTCTTTTCTGTGCAATACCTTTATTCTGTAACCTCAGTGTTTTTACATAGTAACTTCCCTTTCACATTCTATGCAAGGATATGTAGAGCCCACAGTACTAAATACTTGTATTATAATCTTATTACTGAAGGAAATGAGATAAGGTGAGCTAGATGAAAGGGACAGAAGATACTGTTTTTATAGAGCATCTAAAAACATTTATGTAAGTTTCCAAATAATTTTCTTAAATATCTAAATGTGGGTACATATATATTTATTTAGATACCCCCACACCTACTCCCTGAACGTACATAAACATATGTGATTTTCCATAACTAATCCCAGGAGTATTTTTAATGTCTATATTGCATGTGTTAATTTAGTTAGTATACCTAAAAATAAAACATCTTTGAGGTATTAGTAATTAGGATACTAACAGAATTTGCAGGACGGCCGTAAGGTGAAAGTAGCTGAGAAAAAATGACTCTTGGTGAACGTTTTCTTCAAGCACTTTGGACAGCCCAGTAAAAACTTCCTTGCCCTTGTGTATAGAAATCCTTCTACATATTTAATTTTGATAATCAGTACCATTTGCTGATATCTCTACAATCATGGAACAATTGTGTAGCTTCTAGTCAATCTTTTCCTTAGAAATTATAGCAACACCTCATTAAATTGTGTATCATTGCAGCAGAATGTGACCCATGTATTTTTCACATGTGTTCATCAGGGTTTCGAATAATGCTGATCTTTTGAGAGCCACTCCAGGGTATATATTCAAAAGAATTGAAAGGACTTAGAACGGTTCCTAACCTACTACCCTGAGCCCTTGATGAAGACAATCCTTGAGCAGTTCCTAAAAGGAGATACAATATGTGTTTAATTTTTTAAGGATTTTCAATGCCAAGTTTTAACCTCATTAAAAAATAGTGGCTTTTAAGACAAGATCAAGTTGAATGAATCTTAGGGAGAATAATTTTAACCAACTTTATTCTTCAGTATAAAGAAATGTTTGTGAATTTAGCAAATTCAGGTAGAGCTTTAATAATGCTACTTTGTTCCTTTTATGCAAGCAGTATCTATTTAGTACTCAGTACAAAATACAGGCTTTATTTTTTTTCTTTTATTTCTTAAAGATTTTATTTATTTGAGAGAGAGAGAATGAGAGAGAGCACATGAAAAGGGGGAGGGTCAGAGGGAGAAGCAGACTCCCCACTGAGCAGGGAGCCCAGGACTCCAGGATCATGACCTGAGCCAAAGGCAGTCGCTTAACCAACCTTAGCCACCCAGACGCCCCCAGGCTTTCTTTTAATGTTGGTAGGTAAAGTACTGAAAACTTGATTCCTGTTTGGGTTTTTTGTTTCCCTTAGGTTATCAACAAATGTATTAACAGTAGTTTTATATTTATTGACCTACAGACATGTTGTCAGAAGAAAGTAGATTATAATACTTGGACATACTACTGTGCTGAGTATTAAATGGAAACAGTTGTAAATGGTATTTTGTAAATTTTTTAAGGCCCTGAACTTTTTCTAATTTTTAAATGGTGCTAAAGAATACATAATGTCAAATTGACCACCTTAACCCTTTGTGTTTTTTTTTTTTTTAATTATTTTTTTTAAGTAATCTCTACACCCAAGGTGGGGCTTAAACTCACAACCCAGAGAGATTAAGTGTTGCATGGTCTTCCAACTGAGCCAGCCAGGTGACCCCCATCTTAGCCATTTTTAAGTGTACAATTTGGTAGTATTAAGTATATTCATATTCACAGTCTCCAGAACTTTTTCATATCTGCAACTTTAACCTGTTAAGCCTAACTCCTTTTTTTCCTCTCCCCAGCTCCTGGCAACCACCATTCTATTTTTTATCTCTACGAATTTGAGTACTTTGGAGATACCTCACATAAGTGGAATCATACAGTGTTTGTTTTTGTGATTGCCTTATTTCACTTAACATAAATGTCCTCACCATTCATTCCTGTGTTAGCTTATGCCAGGATTTCATTCCTTTTTAAGGCTGAATAATATTCTATTCTATGCGTATACCACATTTTGCATATCCATTCATCCATAATGGACACTTGGGTTGCTTCCACCTCTTGGTTATTGTGAATGAATAATGCTGCTATGAACATGGTGTGCAAAGACTCTTTGAGATCCTGCTTTCAATTCTTTTGAATATATACCCTGAAGTGGAATTGCTGGATCATGTAATTTTATTTTTAAATTTTTGAAAAATTCCTATTTTCCATAGTGGTTGCAGTGTTTTATATTCCCACTAACAGTGAACAAGAATTCCAGTTTCTCTAGATCCTTGTCAATGCTGTTTTCTGTTTTTCTGATTTTGGCCATCATAATAGGTGTGAGGTGATAGCTCACTGGTTTATTTGCATTTGCCTAATTATATTGAGCATCCATTCATATGCTGGTTGGCCATTTGTATATTGGCTTTGGAGAAATGTCTGCTTAAGTCTTTTGCTCATTTTTTAATTGAGTTATTTGGTTTTTGTTATTGAATTGTAGGAGTTCTTTTAAGTATTTTGGATATTAACCCCTTACCAGATACGTGATTTGCAAATTTTTCTCCCATTTCATGGGTTGCCTTTTCACTCTTGATTGTGTACTTTGATGACAGGAGTTTTAATTATTGATGTAGTCCAGTTTTATTTTTTTTGTTGCCTGTGCTTTTGGTGTCAAATGCAAGAAATTGCCAAACCGAATGTCTCTAAAGCTTTCTTCCCCCTCTATTTTCTTTTAGGAGTTTTAGTTTAGGTCTTGCATTTAAGTCTTTAATCCATTTTGAATTAATTTTTATATGTGGTGTATGGTAAGGGTCCAACTTCATTCTTTTGTCTGTGAACATCTAGTATTCCTAACATCATTTGTTGAAGAGACTGTCCTTTCCCCATTGAAAGGCCTTGGCTAGTCCCTTGAACTTATAAACCTCTTAAAATTATATTCAATAATTTTTATTGGCCAATAATTCTTATTGGCAGATAGAGGACTTGCTTAAAAGTTTTTTCTCCATCTGTATTTAACTGTGTAAAAGAAGTGCAATAGCCAGAAATGTGAAAATTGAAATCCCAGTCCTGACCTTGATATTAAGTTACTATGTAACATTGGATAGTCACTTGACCACCCTGTGCCTCTGCTTCTTCATATTCCGGATTGCTAATAATGAAGCCATTGTCCTCTTATTCTAGAATTGATTGGAGGTTTAAATGGGATGGTATATTAAAATACACTTTCAAAATTGTGACATGCCCAAGAGACACAAAGCATACTTTTTCCCCTCAATAGATTAGTTTATTTACCTCTAGTTCATTATTTTTCAGCTTTAAATGTGAAATTGTAAGAATTTAGAGATTTTTAAAGTGGATTTTTATTACATGCTTTGAAATCTTACAGCATATTAAGTGTATATTTTTTTCCCTTGGGCTTTGTATTGCTTCCTGAGGAAGCAGTGTGAAAAGTAAATGCTGTAACTTGGCCAGAGTTGTCTTAATGGCAATCGGTAAATATGACGAAGTATAGGGATGGTGTTTTTTAAAAATGCATTAAATGAAAGCTAGATGTAAGGTTCAGATAAGTCAAAGTCCTTTTTTTCAGGAATGCAAGTTAGAGAAGGAACCTTCACACAGGACAAAAAGCACATGTTTTAGGATTCTTTCAAATGGGGAGCTCCCCCTAGTGTGTTTAAGATGAGATTTACACAAGTTTGTTTGCAAGAGACCTTTGAGGAGCACATCTGTTGGGTGTATCAAGGGATATTTTAATAAGAAGATTTGAGCTCAAAGTAGCATAAAAGTGGATATGATTTATTTCCTATTGAGCATTAGTTTTAAAGGTGGTAGTTGAAATGAAAAATTTTAAGACCCAGATTTTATTTTCTTTGACAACACTTGCTATCATTTTTCTTCATAATTTTATAACCTAAGTCTCTGTTTTCTAAAGTATCAAAAAACTACTCTGTCATGATCTTTCAAAAGAAAATAAGAAAATATCCAAAGGACATTATTGCATTCTTAATTACAAATTATTGAAAAGAAGTCATAAGTATGAAAGCCAAAAAATAATAGATTTTGCTTCTTCAAAGAGAATTTTATTTTCTCTTCATGCAAGAGAATGTTAATAATTATATATTAAATTATGTACAGCTGGAAATTAAAAGGCCAGGAACAAATGTAATATTTGAATGAAAGAATTTCATTTATTCAAGTATTTTAAGTTGATTTAAGGTCATTTGTGGTTAGAATTAGTGAAAGGATTATTTAGCCATATTCATGTCATGGATTTCTCCAAAGAGATTGTGCAATATTTTTTATTTTTTTATTTTTTAAAGATTTTATTTATTTATTTGAGAGAGAGAATGAGATAGAGAGAGCATGAGAGTGGGGAGGGTCAGAGGGAGAAGCAGACTCCCCGCTGAGCAGGGAGCCTGATGCGGGACTCGATCCCAGGACTCCAGGATCATGACCTGAGCCGAAGGCAGTCGCTTAACCAACTGAGCCACCCAGGTGCCTGAGATTGTGCAATATTTTATAATTTGAAATTTTCTTAAATATTTTAAAATTATTTTTAACTAATACAACCCTTTATTCAAGTTTTTAAATCTATGTAAAATCATCTTGGTGGCGTTTTTTTTTGTTTGGTTGATCAGTGCCTACATATACCAATCCTGTTTTCTTTCATTTTAAAAAAGTATTGTCCTTATATATTTTGTTTAGCCTTATTATTACGTTTCTTAATTTAAGCATGGTCCCCAGACCATAAACAAAATACTGAAGTTTTTTTTGTTTCTGTTTTAGTTTGTTTTTATTCCCTGATTCTTCTTCCCCCAGCCTTTTTATTGAGGTATAACTTAGATACACAAATCTAAATGTGAAGCTTAGTGAATTTTTATATACACTCTTGAGAACAAAATTGAACTTTTGCATCTACTGACAGAAGTTTTCATTGGACCTTTATATGTATTTTATTGTGACTATTATTTTATGGGACTTTAGAATTGAAAGTCATGCCAGAAGTTTACTCCATCTTCCTCATTTTGTACATAAAGAAAGGCTCATTTTATACATAAAGAAAGTAAAGGCCAGAAAGTAAAGGCTTTGTTTCTTCACACTTATGAAGTATTTTAAAAGATTGAAATTGGTTATGGAACAATTATGATGCAGATTTTATTAGTAACTTGTATGTTAATTAAGAACAAATTTTATTTGAAAGTATAACCAGTAGATCTGAATCCCTTTTGGGGGTATGTTTGTATTTCTTTAATGGAATATGCTTTCTTTCAATGCCTCTGTGAAAACCAGGCGTTTCATTTTGTCAGTGTGTTATGTTTAGCCTTGTAACACTGTATGGAAATACTGTTAAATGCAGTTGGATTTTCTTCCCACTCTCTTGGTTTGGAAAAAAGTAAGAATATGAATGTGGGGGATAGTTGACAAGATTTTACACCACTGTTATTTTAAGGCCTAAATACTAATATATGTATATATTTAATGATACTTCTTGATTTTGTATTTCATAGTTTATTAAGTTTCTGATATAGTGGGTTCATACAGAGTTATTAACCTAGTCAGTTGATAAGTTGGCTTTTCCAGTGTAGTATGCCAGCTAGTATGAGCGTTACAATATAATTTTTTATCTAGTTTGTAAGATTTGTAATTAGTTAACCATCATGTTTCCTTTGATGTAAGATAATTTTGAAAACCTCTAAGCCTTGTGTTTCAAGATTCGGAAAATGGTTTGGTTTTATCAGTTCCCACTCTACCCATGAGTTCCATGTAACCTCTCTGCTTCAGTTTTGCCATTAGGAAAATGAGATGAAAGGATCTATGCTGCAGGATTATGGTGAAGATTAAGTGATACACAACATAATTTATTATAACACCTATTACCATTTTTGTGAATTTCCTTTTTTTTTGAATTTTAAAAATTGGAATTGTGGGCACATAAGAGTATTTAGCTATTTTCAGGACAAGCAGTGTGGTGATACAGAAAGAACCACTTCATTAGAACTGGCTGTGCCTGGCTCTGCTACTTACTAGCTTAGGTTGTATTTTTTTTTTTTTTTAAGATTTTATTTATTTATTTGAGAGAGAATGAGAGAGAGAGCATGGGGGGGGCGGGTGGAGGGTCAGAGGGAGAAGCAGACTGCCTGATGAGAGGGAGCCTGATGCGGGACTCGATCTAGGACTCCAGGATCATGACCTGAGCCGGAGGCGGTCGCTTAACCAACGGAGCCATCCAGGCGCCCTAGCTTAGGTTGTATTGACAAGTCCCCTTAACTTCACTGAGCTTCAGATTTCTTATCCACAAAATGGTGATAATAGCAATCTTGAGAATTTTAATAAGAACCAGAAATATTTGTTAATCATCTAGCAAAATGTCTGTTTGGCTCATGGTAGAAACTCAGATGATGATGATTATTGTCATCCCAATGTTATGTTAAACACTTAACAGGATAAAAGCTTTCTAATCTGAAACCTTTCGGAAAAGTTCTGCAACCCAACATATATCCAGTATAAGAAGTTAGAATTAGCTATTGAGTAGTTCTAACGAAAGTAAAATTTTGTGCCTTAAGAAACATAATGGTTTTGACTTTGAATTGAGCCCCATAGATGGCTCCAAAAATATTTTCCCTTGGTTTTAAAAAGTCTTTTCTCCAAAATCTCTTTTTCTTTCTTTCTTTTTAAAGATTTATTTATTTGGAGGGAGCGCATGAGCAGGAGGGGCAGAGAGAGAGAGAGGGAGAGTCTCTCCAGCAGACTCCAAGCTGATGTGGGACTCAATATCATGACCCTGAGATCAGGACCTGAGCTGAAACCAAGAGTTGGACGCTTAACCAACTGCACCACCCAGGGCCCCCCAAAATCTCTGTTTCTTGTCCAAAACCAGTTTGGTAACATGAATGATTTAATAAACCAGACATGTTCTAATTTTCAAAGCAAGAAGGTTTTAATCTTTGAGGAAATTTAGATGAGTGCATTTCTAGGGCTTTGTATATTTTAGAGTTTAAGTTGGTGATGGATGGGATAGAGGTTGGAGGGGGATGTTCTTGTGCAGAAGAAAGGTCAAATGTGAAATATATGGTTCAATTTATTATTTGTAATGTAGGTTTATGTGGGAAAAACAGGAAAAGCCTAGAAGGGATTATTTTTATGTGATAATAGTTCTTTTTTAGAGCATAGGCAATTTTGAAATTCGATTATTGGTATAGTGAGAGATAGTTGCACATAAAAAAATATTTTAACCTAAGAATCTAGAATTAAGAGGATTAGTTGTAACCATAGGACAAATTTATATCAGCCTAGTGATATCTTATCAAGATTTATTCTAGTCCCTACACACTCTTCCTTTATTAATCTGTGCCTTAAAAGGGTATGACATTTTAACATTTTCTACCCATTAATTTTGCCTAGATAAGCTGAGCGACTCATGGTAAAGGTCCTTGGAAGGATTATATCATGTAAAAAACTACTGTAGAAATGAAAACAGTTTTGAGTATGTGAGAAAAAGAAATTGTAGTGTTAGCTATTAGTAATGCACTTTGTAACTAGTAAATGGCAGCGTTGATGCTGGCATGTTAAAGGAAAACTTTCCCTTTGTCTTAAAGCTAGTGAACCTAGTTAGATATTAGGAAATATCAACAAAGTCTTCTGGTTATTTTGGAGTTTGAACACCAGAAGTATCCCAACAATTACTCTGAAATAAATTATTATAATAAAAAAAACAGTAGATTATTTTTAATCACAGGAATTGAAGATGTTTTAGTATGCAGTGTTCTGTGAGAGGTTAGGCTGCAAACCCCAGTGAGTGTTGTTACAAAGGCTCCATCTGCAAACCGATGATAAGCTATACAGTACTTTTGGATTATCCAAAACGATGTCTTTGTGGCCTCTGATAATGCCTGAGTTGTGATAGTTCCTGGTCATTTATATACTTCGGCAGGTAACAACTAATGTAAAATTTTGAATTTTTGTTGTACAGTTTTAGTTGTCAATCCGTTTCTCAAAGCAGTAAGTTAGAAAAAAAATCAAGAGATTGCATCCAGAAAATTGGGCCTCAATCAGGTAATAGAAAGAGTAAAAGGTCTTTGTATATAAATTTTATTGTTATTCGAGTATGGACAATGTCTAATCCCAAATAACATTATACTCAATGTAAATCTTTAATGTAATAAAAAAAGAGTTATTCTTAGAGCTTCCATTTTAGTGAGCTTATAGCAGTTATCGAAAATATGTAACAACTGTCCAGTCATCCATATATGACATCTGCTTTTTTATGAGATTCATTATTCAGATAAAACCTTGGTGGATTTGTATGTATAGTTAGAAGGGCTTATAAAAAACTTTTTGGCAGGAAGCCCAAATATTATGGGGTTAGTTTTTTGTTTCCTAAAAATGTCATTTATTTTGAAAATTTAAAACCTGTTGTAAACACTTGGGAAGGGACTTAGCACAAGCATCAATAAATGTTTGTCACAGTCTAGGAAGAATGGATTTCTAGAAACTGTTTTACTCAAGTACAAATACCTATGTAATGGATTTGGAGAAATTTTAATGTTTCCTTCTAAAAAAACTTCTGAAATTGGGTTACCTTTCCTAGAAAATGAAAAATCATATATTTTACAAAGCAGGACCCCTTAAAACTAATCTTGAATTATGATTTATCCAATTAAATTATTTTCAAGTTGGCCTTCAGCTATAGCACATGGGAAAAAATAGACTGTCAGTTTTTCCAAGTGCTTATCACGAAATTTTTTCCTTTATTAAATTTAATGCTTTATTGCTGACTTTGCTGACATGAAACATTTATTAGGCTGTTCCTCTTCATTTTCAATTGTAGTTGTGAAGGTATTTACGTAGAACACTATGGTTGAAGTCCATCTGGTTTGTAGGAGGGCTGTTGTGTGTGTGAATGATTCTTTTGAGACCATATATGTAGATGTTTAGAAGGAAGTAGCCCTAATGGTTAAAGATATGATTTAACCAGACCAAAGGTAGTATCTGTAGATTTGGTGGTAATCAACACCCCAAGGAGATGATTAGTCTAAAGGGTATAGGTAGATCTGTGTGTTTAATGAGGTCAAATTAATTTTCAGTATTATTGTTATATAACTTCATCTGTCTTTGAAAATATGTTTTCATCCTAGCTTTCATTTTTTACTTTTTCTGCCTTGTTTGCAACATGTTTACTATTACATGCTTTGCTGGGATAATTTTTCCCTAAATTGTCATTACCCAGTCCATTTCCTATGGGTATATTAGGTTCTTTATCCCGCATGTTAGTATTTCTTAAGTAAGATTATATTTCTGATATATCCTCATTACTCTGTTTATGCCAGTATAAACACTAGTGCTATTACTTTTTAAAATATTGCCAAAACCAAGTATTTATTTGTTAGGATACTCTTATTCAAACTTTAGACTCCTGTTCAAATGTAAAACTCAAATTCTGTGAAATTATTAAATATTTAATATTTCAAATATATTGAATTTATATTATTTTTGATGCAGTAATTCTTAGCCCTTTATGTTACTGAGTTTCCTTAACATTAATTATATTCATAAAGTCACGCTATTCTTTGGTTCTTACAGTATTTCTTACATGGTAACTGTTTGGTTTATTATTTAAATCAAATTCCAGGATATTGCTCCTTAGTCATTTTATTAAAATAAATATATGGAATTCCCCTCTACTTTTTTTTTTTTTTAAGATTTTATTTATTTGACAGAGAGAGACACAGCGACAGAGGGAACACAAGCAGGGGGAGTGGGGGAGGGAGAAGCAGACTTTCCCCGGATCAGGGACCCCGATGCAGGGAGCCTGATGCTCCATCCAAGGACCCTGGGATCATGACCTGAGCCAATGGCAGACACTTAACGACTGAGCCACCCAGACGCCCCGCCCCCTACTTTTGCCTAAGTCTTACTCCATCTGTTTTTAATGCTGTTAATATTTTTAACGTAAGGAATTACATGGTTAGATAAAGGAACTGTATCGGTACACAATTGTATAATGGAATTACTTGAAACTAAAAATATATATCTTTTAATGTGGAATTTTAACATGTTTTTCTATAGTTCTAGACCTTAATATATTCTAAAATGGTAGGTTTTTATATAGTAGCAGATTTTTAAGGTTTTATTTTTGGTTACTAAGCACATTTTAATTTTGAAGAGTACTTGTTTTGAATATGTAATAAATGCACATGGTTAAAAAGTTCAAGTATTAAAAAAAGTTATACAGTTGCTTACTTCCATTCTTCAGAGGCAGCCAGCCATGATTAATCAGTTTGTTATGTATCTTTCAGAGATCTTTCCTATGTATCCAAAGGTACTATTTTACAAGCACTAATTTCCTAAGATGAATATTTTATATTTTTTTCATCAAAAGACTCATTTATGCCATTTTACGTAATAATCTTAATGAATTCTAAAACAAACATAAAATTATAATTCTGGCCTTGGGATATTGATTTAAATGTAAGCCTGTCAGGCCTTTATTGACTTAAATAATTATTATATTTTGTTTGGAATGTTTAACCAGCTGTGTATTCATCCCTGTAATGAACCTCCCCACCTTTTAAAAAAAGCTAAATCATATTAATGATAATGAATTATTGAATAGAAGATATAATTAGCACATCAAAACTATGATTTCATAGATCTTATTGCTATAGTTTGAGGCAAAAATAAAAAAATGGAACTGACTTAAGGAAAAATAATAAGCATATAAATACTAGTACAGATAATAAGCAGATACTGAAAAAATTCTGGTTGTGGTATGCAGTTGTCTGAAGTTGAGCAATACTGAACAAAATGTAATTTATACCAGTTCACTTGTATTATGAAGTATGTATTAAAAGCTTCTCAGTTGTATATAGTTGTAATTGTGTTTATTATCAGTATTATGACTAAGAAATCTTTGGGTCTGAATTCCATTCTAAGCTACTTTTCTTTTAGAAAGAAGCTTAAAGTAGGTAAATATTATCCTTAATGTTTCTATATTTTCTATTTTCTCTATAGAATCTGAATTTTGACATATAGGGAGTGTCAAAATTTCTAAATGAAAATGAAGTGGTTTGTCATATTTTAGAGGTTCATGCATTGTTACCTCTTTATTAGATATGGTAATAGAGGAAAATAGGATAGATGATTCCAGCTTCATGTTTTTATTTATGTAGATTTTACAAAGATGTAAATAGGAGACCTAAAGATCTAGTTTAGCAACTTAAGCATCATTACAAAAATTTTTAACAGCAGTCCTAGTTAGTCCTTGTCCAGTGTATGCATGAGAACCTTTACTAACGTAGTACTTATGTCTCCGGGGAACTCTTTCCTTCTTTTAACATTTGCTTGTTGTTGATGTTACTTAACTTGAAAAGGAAGTTTTAGGTTGTAAAAAAGCACAGGCTATTTCTGGAAGTTTTTTATTTTCTTGCTAGGTGATAACTTTTAGCCTAGTTTAAGATGTTATATATCTTAACATCACTTCTGTTGATTTCTTTTGGCTGTACATTTCCTGGAATATGGCAAAATAACTAGACCAGAGTAGCTGTCGGTTAGCTGAAGATCCCAACACAGGAGAGCTGGAGGGCTGACTGTGGGTGCACATTTTCCCTTTAGCCCATGGGAAAAGTAGCTTTGACAGGCACTTGGCTATCCTTATGAGGGTGTTCTAAGGACTGGTAACGTGATGGCACCGAAAGAAAATGAGCCCGTTGGTTCTACAGCAGAGGTAGCCACAGAAGGTATTACTGAATGCTCAGAGGTGGCTTGCTTTTGCTTCAGAAGAGAATAGTTAAGACCTGTTTAAGGGTACAGTAAAATTCCTGTACCCCTCCCCCTACTACATTTTAAATTAATTGGGTAAAAGTAAAAATACTGATTCTGCGAACCAGGTTAGTTTGTATTTGGGGGAAAGTTAGCCTTATTTTTATATTTTCAAAACTTTCTGGAAAATTTAAAAATTTTCAAAAACTATTTTTTTTTTGCAAAAATGAAATAGATGCTAGCAGATAAGATCTACTTACTTTAATTCTTTAAATTTCCTTATTGAGATTTTTATACCTTAATTGTTTTAATACCATGATAATATTAAATTATTGAGAGAACTGAACATTTTTGCTTTATCTTTAGCAAAAATTTTACTTGAGATTTTTGGCCAGCATTAAAATCAATTTTCTTTTCTTTCTTTTTTTATAAATCAGTTTTCTAAATGACAAGATTTCCATTAGTAAATAGCTCTAGAGGTAGAATATTATACCTTGCGCTATATTCTCAAGGGACATGTTTAGATTTCTTTTTGCCAAAGAGCCACAGCTCTGAGAGAACCATCTGATTTTAATTCTGCTAATGACAAAAGTAAACTTTTAGTCCCTCTACTGGTTGCCTTTGTTGTAGCAGAGCTTAATATTATTTTGTGGGGAGATTTTATAACTAAGATAGAGGCTGTTTATAACTTTATGATCAAGGTGAATTTTGAGGGATATTCTAATATGGACAGTCATCCCCAAATTGAGTGACTTTATAAACATACTTGCTAAGAATAAAAATGTACCGTATTTATTCTTAAATATAAAGATTTGGGAATTATTAAACTATGTTGACTTGGCACCAGATGGCTAATGGCATTGTATTGCAATGATTAAATCACAACTTTTGAAATGTTAAATTATTCTTTATAAAACATGCAGAAAATCTTGTGATACTGGTAGACAGCCAGAAATGTGTTTTAATTTCTTGGGTAAAACTGTTGTGAGAGAAAGATGTCAATTATTTCTTGTGCTTCTGCCAAGAATAAGTGCACTACCAAAGGCAGGGGAGGAGAAAACTTTGTTGGAGCAACATCATCGGATCATTTTCTGCAGGTGATTTAGAAATTTACGCTAAATTATTAATTCTAACATTTATATATAGAGGTAGGGATAATTTATTCCTGAAGAAATAAAAAACGCTCTTCTGTATATACATTCATTAAGTCATTCTAATTTTTATCATGACTAATCCTATTGCTTTTCTTAGTGTGATTTTTTTTTTTAATTAACATACTCCTATTGCTTTTCTTAGTGTGATTCTTGACTAAACTTATGTCAGAGAGGAAGGGATCTTAGGCATGTTAGGGTTAAATAAATAGGTGAAATGAGGATGGTCATATTTTTCTTTACTTTTCTCTACCTTTGATCTCTGTCTGAATTTTCCAAAATTTAAAGCCATTAAAGAACTTAATGTTGTTTTATCTTGCTTTCGTATATATGCTTTTTGAAAGTTGGCTGAAATTATTTAGTTTTCAAAAGTAGATGTTGATATATATTGCATTTTGCTTCAGTGTTTTTGTTGGGGGGAGGTGTACTGATTTATATATAGAAAAATTGGTGGGTAAGACATTACAAAACAACAGGAAACTAAGGAAAGAAATAGTTCTCCTCTAGTTAATTTTGCTGCAGATAGAATATATTAAATAAAGCCAAACTGATTGTAACACCATTCATTGTTGTGTGAATATGGCACAGTCCAGGTTGGTGTAGAACTGTATCCAAGAGAATTTAGTTGCTACCAACAGGACTTTCAGATGATATTTAGAGTTGGAATAAGGTTTTGGCTGTGTCAGTTACCAGCTGGCTGACTGGATTATATTATTTAATCTCAGTGAATATTTTACCTCACCAAGTTTTTAGGGTTAAATGAGGTAATACAGCTGTTTTATTGTTATTATCGAGTACCTGATTATTCTAGTAATTTCAGGCCTAGCCTCTGTGGAAAGTATATGTATCACTCTAGTAAAGTTTCAACTAAAAGCTTGTTGTCGAGGAAAAAGTAACTTTTATTTTGTTGTTCGAATTTAGCTTAATTTTTTTTTTTTAATTTTTTATTTATTTATTTGACAGAGAGAGAGATAGCGAGAGCAGGAACACAAGCAGGGGGAGTGGGAGAGGGAGAAGCAGGCTTCCTGCCGAGCAAGGAGCCCGATGTGGGACTCGATTCCAGAACCCTGGGATCATGACCTGAGCCGAAGGCAGACGCCTAACGACTGAGCCACCCAGGCGCCCCTAGCTTAATTTTTAATACCTCAAAGACTTGGCTAAATTTTAATTCATTTTAACTTGATCTTTAGATATTACGGTCCTTAAGAAAGTATTAGTTTTTGGATGGACATCATCATAAAGTTCTTTTTTCTTTTAAAATTAAATTAATTTATTTGACAGAAGGAGAGTGCGTGTGTGTGTAAGCAGGGAAAAAGTGGCAGGTGAGGGGAGAGGGAGAAGCAGACTTCCCGCTGAGCAGGGAACCCTGATGTTGGACTCCATCCCAGGACCCTGGGATCATGACCTGAGCCGAAGGCAGACTCTTATAAGCCACCCATCCATGAAGTTCCTAATACATCATAGATCATTGTTCTTTAATTATAGATATGACTAACTTTCTGGCCTCTGGAGGATAATTCTTAATGTGCTTACATAGGAATAAGAATTGATGGATGTCGCACTCTCATTCAGGAAATACGAAGAAAATTTTAGTTAGGTTAAAATGTAGAGGTGATACAGAAACACTGTTGCAAGTATTTGGTCCATGTTGTGGTGGCTTTAAGAGATTTACTGATTTGTTTTTTGAAAGGCAGCAAGTTATATAGAGTAGTTTTAGCTTAAGGGTGGAAGCAAGATACAATAATACTGAAGATACGAGGACGTCTTGGTCTTTTTTTATCTCCCTTTGCCAATTTTTGATCTGCAGTGGAATTTGTAGGGACCAGAAGAAAGTTGTTGTTAAATGTACATTTATTATTTGTGAGGTTGGAGATTATGTATCATGCACCTAACACAGTGCCTGATATATGGTAGCCACTCAGTGAATATTTGAATGACAAACAGGAATAAATGATTAGCAGATGGCAAAACAGATATAGAAGGCAGGTAGTGTATCCTTGTATCCGAACAAATTCATAAGTTAGAGAAGGTATTTGTATTGAGGTAAAGGTAACATATCTATATTTCTTTCAAAGCTTGTTGAAGTTTGATTAATTCTAAATGGTTCCATGAACATCAGTAGTTTTGTATTAAACTACAGTTGGTGAATCAGTGAGTATTTAAGTGCCCAATGCTCAGGTATTTTGTGCTCAGTGCTGAGGAAGAAATATAACATGATCCTTGCCTTCAGTTGATTCAAACACCTGAAACCATAGCAAATAATACAAGATGGTGTATTTTTAAAGAACCGTAGTAAAAACACATGACAGTTTACTATCTTAACCATTTTTGAGTGTATTCAGTAGTGTTGAGTATATTCACATTGTTGTGCAAGGTGTTATGTATTAAGTTAAAAATAATTTGGAGAGGATAAATGCTGTAGGGAGTAGTATTCAAAATGTACTCCATGAAACCACTCCAAATCCAACTTTATTTGAAGAAATATTCTACTGTATCTGTATTTTTATTGAGTCTGAAAGTTGCCACTATTAGAATTTGATGAGAAAGAACTAATTTTTTAAGGGCAGGCTAATCAGGGAAGGCTTCGTGGAAAAAGATGAGGACTTTAATTTGGTTTTGAAGGATTATTAGGAATTGGATGGGCTGTGGGCAGCGAAAAGAAAAGACATTTTATTTGAGGGAGCCACTCGAAGCTCAGAGGTTAGAATGAACATTGCGTATCTCTAGGTCCGTGAGAAGACCTGCATAGAATTTATTATTATGTTGGAGATGAATGATGTGACAGTATAGTGTAACGTTTCACAAAATGTGTTCCATTTACCATGAATGTTGTAGAGAAGGAGGAAGGGTAAATTCATGTTTTTTTTCCCCCCTGCAAGTCTTCTGTAACATTTGGATGCTACTATGCATTTGAAATCTAGAGGTTACATCCACCATATTTTAATTTGACCAGAGGACGTTTTCTCCACTGGGATGGTTATCTCCTGGACACCAGTTTGAAAAATGTATATGCTACCTACAAGTTGTGTAACTTGATCAAGAAGTTTTCAACTACCAAATCTCCGCTCCCACTTTTTGAAAATTAGTTGTAATCACAGTTTGTGTATGTGAAAAGTGTTTGTAAATGCATTTAACAAAGTATGTGCTGTAATATGCTAGTGACTGAGAGTTATATAAATGTAAGGGAAGTTTATTGAACCATAGAGTATTACATGTATATAACCCTTCTACACCCTCGCTATTCCAAATATGGTCTATGGACATTAGCATTTCCTAGACTACAATCTTGTTAGAAATGTGGAACCTTTGTCTTCATCCCAGACTTGCTGAATTAGAACCTGCATTTTAACAAGATTTCCAAGTGATCCATATGCACATTAAAATTTGTCATATGCTGTTCTGTGACATATTCAGCAAAACGTCATTCTGTCCTTTCTTGAACAGTGTTAGTAGCAGAGAGTTTGATACCTTTGATTTCAAACAAACACAGGTTTACCCTGTTGAACTTTTATCCTTTGGTCATAATTTTGTCTTAAATGTGCTTAATGAATACGCTTAATATCTTAAATGAGAGCCATTTATACGTAAAAGATAAGCTTATGTTTATCTAATTCTCTCACAAAATGCATCCCCTAGAATTGACCATAGTACTCAGAGTAACTTAGCCAGAGATTTGAATGGAAGTTGTTGAAGTTATTTCACCCTACATACAGAGCAGTGAGTTTTGTGCCACTGTCTTCCATTGCCTTTGCTACTGTTGTTTTTGTACCTTCTCTTGCCAAGCAGTTTAAGTAACCATCCTTTTTAATTTTTCAAATTGGACTCTCATTAATTTTTGCTAAGCTTAGAGTAGCCCTAGTGTTCCCATGGAATGGATTTTAGAGCTCTTCCATCCATATATCCAGTCACTTGGTTAGACACTTTGATTATAAGCACAAATTATATTTCCTTGTAATGTTCACCTACTATTTTGCCTTTCTCTCTAAGAAGTTTCTCAGAAAAATAGTGTCTATTTTAATTTTTAATACTCAATATGAATTGAACTGTAGGGTCCCTATTAAAAAATTAAGTACTTTTAGT
Source organism: Mirounga leonina (assembly GCF_011800145.1). Taxonomy (NCBI): domain Eukaryota; kingdom Metazoa; phylum Chordata; class Mammalia; order Carnivora; family Phocidae; genus Mirounga; species Mirounga leonina. Next base: position 60,766,394 of record NW_023270316.1, on the reverse strand, counting down.
TAGTTACATAACTATAAATGCTCACCATAAAAATTAAAACTATACAAAAATGTAGAAAGAAGTGAAAAATCTTTTCCACTACCTAACCCATTCCTTTAAGGTTAACTTCTGTTTAGTGTATGTTTCTTTCAGAACCTTTTTTTAATGTACAAAAAGTATATACTATGCATAAAACTTGACAAGAAAGGTGGATTTATACAGTGTTCTAAGAATTGACTTTTTACTCAGAAAAATTGAGCTGATGTCTAGACCTTAATATGATTGATGTGTTTTTTGACTCTAGGGACGAAACCCTTTTTTCTTGGAGCCAGCAATAATTATTACGATTACTGATGGGAGCAAGCTGACTACTACCAGTGGAGTCCAGGATGAGGTAAGTTATATCCCTATCGGCATAGATTATGCAGTTGCAGATGAAAAATTGTTATTTGTGTATGTACTGTAGGATATTGAACACCTTAAATAGATTTGATTATTTGATGCAGTCGAGAGTCAACTTGTCTTCTACGACTTACCTACTTCTCTATTTGTAGCAGTGATCTCCAGATTTTCTTGAATAGGAATCCCTTTTGTGAAAAACTTTTGAGCCTACCCCCAATTTCCAATTATATGTGTATTTTTGAGTTTATGTCAGGGTGGTAGTGTCAGTTCATATAGTACATTATTTAGTGAAAAGGAAATCTTATTTTTAGGTTGAAAAAAATGGGCACAGTGCTCTAATAATTCCCATATTTCAGTGGATTGTCACTCTACTGTGGAGACTCCTAGACTAGACTGGAGCAAAGCCAAGAGAAGGTTAAGACTAGGAAAAGTGAAGGTTTTTAGACAATTTTTTTCAAGTCATTATAGTAAATAATATCTAGCTAACCTCACCTATTCTCTCTGCTAGTGTGCATTATGCAGAGTTGGTTGTGTGTGGTGTGATAGGGTGAATATAATAGATTTATTTTAACTTCAGGCTCTTTTTACTGTAGTATTTGAACTGCTTTTGAGCCATATACAGTTGACCCTTGAACTCTGTGGGGTTTAGGGGTGCCGTTGCAGTTGAAAATTTGTGTATAGCTTTTGACTGTTGCAAGACTTAACTACAACTAGGCTGCTATTGATGGGAAGCTTTACCAATAGCATAAACAGTCAGTACATATTTTGTATGTTATATCCATTATATACTGTATTCTTACAATAAAGTAAGCTAGAGAAAAGTTGTTAGGAAAATCATAAGGAAAAGAGAATACATTTATAGTACTATACTCTATCGAAAAAAAATCTGCATATAAGTGGACCTGTGCAGTTCAAACCCAAGTTGTTGAAGGATCAACTGTATTTGTTTTTCAAAATATGTTTATATAGATAGGAGGTGGTTTAGACTACCCTTTTTACTGTTTGCATTTGCTTTAGAATCTTAATTCTTATATTTACAAAGGGTTTGATTAAGTAGGAAAAGTATAGTTTTTAAGTTCAGTGATTTTTAGAAAAGCTTTCATTTGTGTGATGTTGTGGAATGTTACTTGGACATGGAGTCAGGACATGTGCGTTCTGGTCTTTGTTCACCTCCTTTCTAGCAGTGAACTTTGTACCAGTTACCTAACTTATCCAAATCTCTTTCCTTTTCCATGAAATAAAACGTTAATTTTTGCCTTACCTCATAGGGTTGTTGGAAGACTGAAATGAAATAATGTGTGTCAAAGTGCTTGCTAGGCTGTAAAGAAATGAGCATAATATTGTTCTTTTGTGAAGCAATGGAACCAGTAGAGTTGTTAATTACCTGATCTTGATTTGTTGGAAGAGAACCAGAATTGTTTTGTTTGAGCAATTGATATTAAAGGGAATTTAGGGTTTAATTCATGGAGATAGAGCTGAAAAATTTATGTAGATTAAAATTCATAATTAAATAATTAATAGTCTGTACATAATTAATAGCATTGGAATGCTACATAGCTGAACCTAAGGGGTTTCTGGGCTTTCTTGAACTAGGTTGACATGTATAGCCAATTATGTCCTGCCACTATCAGGAACAGATAGACATTAATTATATATATGAACAAGCAGTAGAAATGTTGTTTAAGTTTAAATTTGAAACTTTCTAAAGTTGATTTTTCCCACTTTACCTTCCTTTTGAAAAATTTGACAGGAAGATTGAGGTATTGATAAAGTATTATTGCTAGAACACATAATAATTAATTTCTTCAACTTTATTTTGCATAAATGAAGTCTTTTGATGGTTTGTTTTTTTATCCTTAATGATTCTAATTTGTAGTTATGATGACTGAAAAAATATTCTGTTTTTTGTTGTAAGATATTCCTACATGTGAGATTATTCATTCAGGGTGCTTTGTCTTGCTGCCTTTGTAGAAATGATCTTTGGGGTACAGTATATTTTCTTCCCATATATCTGGATCTGTTTTGTTTGTAATATTTGTCTTGTAGGAACTCCTTTAACTTAACATATTTTGAAATGTAAATGGGTATTGGAATTGTTCACCTTTCTTCCCGGGTTTTTGGGAGGGATATTGGGGAAGTGGGACTATATGTGCTTATAGTAATCTGTAACTAAGTAAGATTGCAAGTAAGTAAGAAAGATTGGGATTTTCTTGGGGAAAGCATCTTAACCTTTTAGTTCTCTTAGTCTTCTATGATAGCCTAGTACTAAGAACTGAGCTTATATTAAAAAATATTGATTATAGATATTACTGTATTGAGTCTGGTAGATTTCAAGATGAAAATTTATTATTATTATCTGAGGTGGAAGATTCATTTATTTTAAGGTAAAAGTTTATTATGGTAATGTAGTTGAAAGGTCTGTGAATTGTTTTGGTTTTCAAGGTTAAGAATGTCTTTGATCCTTTGCATATTTGGTTCTTAATATCCCAACGGGACTTCTCTTGTGGGGCAGAGAGAATGTACCCCAGATGTGCATATAATTGAAGCTTACTTTTTGCTAAAATATTGGGAACTGTTGGTCTGTTCTAGCCCAAATAAATTATGTGATTCATTTTAAGGAGCCTTTCAAATCATAAAAAGCATAAAAATGCTTTTTGTTTTGCTCTTTTGTATGTATGTATGCATGCACATGCATGCTACATATGCTCTGTGTTGTCATTATTTCTAGGGAATAACAAACAGAATTTTGCATTTTGTCTCTTTCTCTTCAGATCTCTTAACCTTTGCCTTTGGCAAAACTTGATTCTTGTTTAGATTTATTGAATGAGTGAATGTATCAGTGATTTCCACATTAGGTTTGTATGTATATAATTTTTGGTTGGCCCTGGCTGCTGTTGACGTGATCTCTTACTAATATTTATGGAATTGTGCATCCTACCTGAATGATATCCTTTGCTTAAGAGTTATACTAACTCACATGGGGTATTATATCTGATGTGTTGGTGCTGTTTTTCAGGAATAAATGTTTCTGCTGCTTTAAAATCATCCTTTTGGCACATAAGGCAACATAGAACTCATGTAGTCTTACGTTTTATTTTACAAATGAGGATATTGAGATCCAGGGAGGAAAGTGATTTGCTTAAGGTTATAGCATTTTTTATTGCCAAAATCTTGATTAGAATTGGTGTGAATTCCAAAGAGATCCCAACACCTCCAGACCAGTGCTTTTTTCCCTGTTGTATCTCATGGCCTCTATATTTGATTCTGTTTTTTTGTTGTCTTAAAATTTATCTTCTATTTACCTGATTTCCTGTTTGTCTACTTCAGCTTTCTATACAGTTGTTATGCAGATGTTATATTCTTGTTCACTCAGTGTTCACTGAATGACTGTTATGACCAGGGCATTTATTTCTAGTCAGTGAGGATAACAAAGATGAATAAGGTAGATTTCTGGTTTTTATTTTATTTATTTATTTATTTATTTATTTATTTTTAAGATTTTATTTATTCATTTGAGACACAGAGATAGAGAGAGAGCATGAGCAGGGAGAGAGGCAGAGGAAGAAGGAGAAGCAGGCTCCCTGCTGAGCCAGGAGCCCGATGTGGGGCTCGATCCCAGGACCCTGGAATCATGACCTGAGCCGAAGGCAGATGCTTAACCATCTGAGCCACCCAGGCGCCCTGATTTCTGGTTTTTAAGTTCACAGTCTTAACAGGGAGATTGCCTATTAAATGGTTTTATAAATTATAATATAGAGATATATACTAAGTGTATGGGAGCACTGAAGAGGGAGGGGGAGAGTTAATATTATCTGTTTTGTGTATGTGTCAAATCCTGTGTAATGTGAATTTTTATGGTCATTTTAATTTTGATTAAATTCAAGGACCTGTGGATGATTTAGTATTAGGATGTGGCTCTTAGCCTGTATCTGTGAAATTTATAAAGAAGCCTGGTATAAAATTGTTTTGATCCTAGAAAATAGTTCATGGAAAAACTTGGTGCCATACTGTCTCTTGACCTGGCTAAGTCTGTTCAGGACAGAATGACCCAATTTCTTATAACTTATTTGTCAAAATAAGATAGGGATACCATTTCCTCTATGACAGCTCATCACTTAGCAGGGTGTGAGGAGGTAGGAGAATAATAGCTTTGTATTGGAGGCAAAAATCTTGAGCTGTATATCATCTTTCTACCTTATTTCATGACTTTAATTATCTTTTTTGGCTTCATTTAATGAAAGTCCAGGCAATTGTCTGAGTTGTCATGAGTTTATTTCTAGTGTTTTATTTTTGGATAACTGTAGGACTTTTGGTGACTGCTGTGTTGGAAGAGTATGTGTGTATTTTTGCCTCTTTTTTTTCTTTTTAAATGTAGTTATTTGATAAAACCGGTGGTTTGCAATATTTTCACATTTGAGGTGTGAGTTAGATGGGACTTTGAATTCTGATACACAAGAAAATTATATTGCTTACCCTCATAGTAGTAGTCCTTGATGTCGATAGTGCACTATGGCCAGTTACTCACAGTACCATTCATCATGTCTTACTGATGTATCAGATGTTCTGGTAGAATTACAAAATTGTAATTAGAGTTATTGAAAAAAAAATTTTCTGGTTTTAATTCTCTGCAAAGATCCTCTCTAGCACTGTTTTGCAATGGAAAACTATTCTTACTGTGATTCCAGGAACACATGGCTAACTATATTGCTCAATAAAGTAGCCAGAAGAGATCCTGCCAGTACCTTCTTGGTGATGAATGACATTCCAGGGTAGTGTAGCAGTTATTTTTCTCTTCCTTGAAAGTGCTAGTAGTAGTATTATCTTTCAAATATTGAGATTTCTATATGCTGAAGAATGTTTCCGCATCTCTTTATCAGTGATATGTTTGCCCTTGAGGCTAACATTTTGGGGAAGATATTTGCAGTAAAAAATAAAATGTTGGCTTTTGACAATAAAAGTTTTGCCTTCTTATGAGCTTTCCCAGCCTTTTAAGACAACTTAGGACAACTACTTTTATAACTTCTTGGCAAATACTCACACTTGATCTTAGCCAAAAGGCCGAGAGGCGATTCTCTTGGCAAATATTCAGAAAGGGCATGTGTTTGTAGAAAGAAAGTGTGGGAGTAATCTCAGCTATGTGTTCAAGTGGCTACACATTAGGGTCTTATCTTTCAGCTTTTCAATTCTCAAAAGTTGATGCAGCAGTCTCTTCAGTCTTTGAGATGTGGATTGGTACTAGTGATTTTTCTGGATCATTCTTTGCAGTGTAAATGGTTTTACCTTTTATAAGGATAATCTGTAGGACCTATAATTATAGTTTATATTGAACTCTTTGCGATCTGTATGATCAAGGCAATCCAAATTTTTTTTGAGTTCTGTTTCTGGTACCTGAAATAATTCAGAACCTCATCTCTCCCTCCATAAAATGTTTTTGTTTTAGTAAAGTCACTAAAAATATGTGTCAAAAGCTGTCAAAACTATTTTAATTGTGTCACTCAAGACTTTTAAATGCACATTTAAAATAGTTGTTTTTTTCCCAGTACACTTAGAATTTTGGAGTAACTTTTTCTTTCTTTTTTCTTTTTTAAAAAGACCTCTAAGGAATCTTGAGGAATGTCATCGTAGTATGATAGAATATCAAACAGATCTGTGTGTAAATGCATTTTTGAGTTGTCATGTTTATCCCTTAGCAGTGGTGCCTTTTCATTCTGATATTACCAGGGGCTCAGTAGCAATGTCAAGATTAGCTCCTGTCTTACTAATTTGTGGTTAAAATGTTCTGTACATATGTACCACATTACTGTATATGTTAGTTTCTGTCAATTCAACTTTCCAAAACATTTTTTTTTTAAGATTTTATTTATTTATTTATTTATTTGAGAGAGAGAGAGAGAGAGAGAAACAGCGTGAGAGGGGAGAGGGTCAGAGGGAGAAGCAGGCTCCCCGCTGAGCCGGGAGCCCGATGTGGGACTCGATCCCAGGACTCCGGGATCATGACCTGAGCCGAAGGCAGTCGCTTAACCAACTGAGCCACCCAGGCACCCTCCAAAACATTTAATAAGAAATTTGTTGGTTGCAGATCATTTGCATTTTCTGTTTTATACCCATTCATGGAGCACTGTTCTCTCAACACCTGGATTTATAATTCCCGGTGTGCTATAGAAATGTATACATCTGCAATTATTAGTATATTGAAAATATGTAAATTATAATAAAGAAGTTGATGAAATGTTTCAATTTAATAACCTGTAGTGAATTTCAGCAACACATTTGCAATACTATTATTGGATATATCTTTTTTCAAGGTCATGTGGAAAGAAAAACTCTTTAAGGATTGCCTCTATCCAAGCACTGCAATAGAATAATTTTTTAAAAATGCTAGCTGACCACTCTTTAATGAAGCTGTATGGCTACAATAACTCATCTATTATCTAGAATTCTGTGGTAAGATATATTGAAGTAGTTTTTATTCAGAGGTTGAACCAATTTCACCCTTCCTTTATTAGCCTGTCAGAACCAGTAAGCAATCAGAGACCCTATACATGTAAGGAAAATTTTATTTGGAGATGTTTCTATTCTTCTTCTTTTTTTTTTTTATTTATTTGAGAGAGAGAATGAGAGAGAGAGAGAGCACATGAGAGGGGGGAGGGTCAGAGGGAGAAGCAGACTCCCTGCTGAGCAGGGAGCCCGATGCGGGACTCGATCCCGGGACTCCGGGATCATGACCTGAGCCGAAGGCAGTCGCTTAACCAACTGAGCCACCCAGGCGCCCCTATTATTCTTCTGATTGTAGCTCTTCCCATATATAGACTACTATGATGTTTAGAACATTAGTTTTCAGATGGTTGCATCAAAATCATCTGGGTGTTTTATAAAATATATATGGCTCAGTTCTAATTCTGGAATTCGGTTGATCTGGATGGGGATCTGGGAATCTGTATTTTTGAAAATGTCCCAGTTGATTTTTTTTTATTTTATTTTTTTATTTATTTTTTATTTTTTTATTTTTAAAGATTTTATTTATTTATTTGAGAGAGAGAATGAGATAAAGAGAGCATGAGAGGGGGGAGGGTCAGAGGGAGAAGCAGACTCCCTGCTGAGCAGGGAGCCCGATGTGGGACTCGATCCCGGGACTCCAGGATCATGACCTGAGCCGAAGGCAGTCGCTTAACCAACTGAGCCACCCAGGCGCCCTGTCCCAGTTGATTTTGATACACAGATTTGAAAACCATAGTTTTAGAATACATTGTGACTGTAAATATATATATTTTAAATTATAAAATATACATTTGAAAATGTACAACTGTAGCAAAACAACCATTTTTTACTTTCAATGCCAGTAAAATATTTTGTGTAAGATAAAACAACCTTTGGAATTATTAAACTTGGGAATGGGTTTCCAAGGAATATGCAATAGGTCTTCTGTGAATATTGTGTTTGATATGGCTTAGAATCGATTATTGGATACCCCTGAAATACTTCTTGCCAACTGCAGTTAGTCTGTATTTATTGCTTTTATAGTATGCTGAATTGAGGAGGACTCTTTGGCCCTGAGTATGAGATGAGGCAGAGCAGGAGAGGGTAAGAAAAGGGAAGTAATTAATTCATACTATTTGTCACATGCTTGCTATCCTTGGCTTAAGAAGTTTTTATCCAAAGGACGGCATAGTATTCTGTTATCCTTATTGTGTTTTTTGGGGGTTTTTTTGAAGAGAAAGAGAGGGATTGAAAGAGAATGAGTGGTGGGGGTGGCTGGAGAGAGGGAGAGAAAATCTAAGCAGGCTCCATGCCCAGCGCGGAGCCCGAGGCGGGGTGAATCTCACAACCCTGAGATCATGACCTGAGCGGAAATCAAAAGTCGGACGCTTAACTGACTGAGCCACCCAGGCGCCCCCTTATTGTGCTTAATTCCTGGTTTGGATGTCCATAACTAGTATTATTTAAAAAAAGTTTTTTTATATGTATTTACACACACACATATATACATACACACAACATACTTGACCCAGATGAGGGCAATTTATAAAGAATTGGTGATCGTTACACTTAATTCTTGTTTTCTAGAGAGTTCCGATGAAATACCCTTCTGTAATGAATTGTTTTGATTTTGAATTCTTAATGTATATTTTAGATTAGTTCATCAATTTTTTTTTTTTTTTTGGTGAGGCCTAGTAACTTTGGTTGTGTACAAGAATTATGGCACACAATACATTTATATTTAATACTACTATGTTCTAGGTACTGGGGACACCAAAGGTGAAATTAAGCAAGGCTCTTGCCCCTAGAAAATGTATTTGACGATAGGCAAGTAAATAAGCATTTGTATACATGAGATAAATCTCATGGCAGAAATAAATAGAAGCTTTTTTTTTTTAAAGATTTTATTTATTTATTTATTTATTTATTTATTTGAGAGAGAGAGAAAGAGAGAAACAGCATGAGAGGGGATGGGGTCAGAGGGAGAAGCAGGTTCCCTGCTGAGCCGGGAGCCCGATGTGGGACTCAGTTCCAGGACTCTGGGATCATGACCTGAGCCGAAGGCAGTCCCTTAACCAACTGAGCCACCCAGGCGCCCTAAATAGAAGTTTTTGAGAAAGCATAACCAGGGTTGATAAGTTTTGAGAGATGAATAAGAAATTGAGCCATGACATTTCAGGAGGGAATAGTATGCTAAAGTATGAAGTCATAAAAGCAGTGTATGGGGAGACTATAAATTATGTGAGTGGAGTATGGAAAGCATAGGCAGGGGGGAGTGATTGCTTGAAATGTAGGTAGAGTCCAGAAGATAACCACCCTAAGGAGAATGGGCATCATTTTGTTAACATTTGCAGAGGAGGTATTGAAGGTGCTTGGTAATCAGGCGAGTTACGTGATCAGATTTGCATTAGTAAGCTTACTCTGCAAGCAAGGTGAAAGAAAATAGGTTGAAGGATGGTAAACTGGGAAGAATTCACAAACTACGAGGAATAATCCAGGAAAAACACAGGATGTCTAAAACTAAGCCAGTGCTGGACAGAAAGGCAGAAATGTGAGAGATTTGATACGGATGCTAACTAGGCAGGTCTTTAGAGATGGTAAGGTGGGAGAAAAAAAAAAAGCAGTGTTTGACAGGGGTTCTGAACCAGGGTCCAGGCTTGAGCTTCAGAGGGTTCTGTGAATTCCCTGAAAACTTAATCTAGACATTGCCTGTTTGTGCAATTATGCACATTCTTCTGGGGGACGGAGGTTTGTAGCTTTAATCATATTCTCAAACAAGTAAAAAAAGAGAAAGACAGTTTAGTAGTATTTCGAAGTTTCCAACCTGAGATCTGTGGAGATGTTGGTAGTTTTAACTGAAATGGGGATATTGGATACATAGTAGAAAGGAATATAAAATAATTCTTTAATAAAGTATCATCTTTAGGGTACCAGTGTTTTAAAGGAATTATGAGCCAACTTTTAAAACAATAGCTCAAAGACTTTTTGTCTTTTAACATTATGTCCTAGGAAAAGTATTTTGTACTTAAAAACAGAAATAAGCAGAATTTTATCTCTGGATGTTGATAGTTTTATTTTGAAGCAGATTAAACAAATAAGCTTTAAGTCATCTTATTACTTATTTATCAGGTTTTTAAGTTTTTAAATTTAAGGCCATAGTGATGTGAACATTTAAAATTGTTCAAGTTAGCATGAACATTGAAATTCAGAATGCTGGGACAAGAGCATTGTGTGTGTGGGGACACTTTATACGAGCGTCAAGTCAGTTAAGGAGGATGCAAGCCCAGTTTCTTTTCTGTTCATTAGTATGTAATTTAAGAATAGTTGTAGATCAGCTTTAACTGCATTAGCAGTTTTCTGCCAGTTAAACTCAGTTAAAGTCAGCCTGTTAGATACATTTTATGCCTCTCTAAGTCAGATTACAATTTGAGAGCGTGAAAAATGAGTGGGTCTCCTGGTGAGGCACACTTACATAAGCCATAGGCTGCTAGTCTTTTATAAATACCTTCATTATAGTTATTTAGCTGTATTCCATATATAGTTTCTTTTAATGTAAACTTCCATTTTCAGTCGTTCTTTTCAGATGTAATAAAATAGATTTAAAAATTTTTAGATTTGTGTAATAGGAATAAACTTTGTGCAGTGACTGGAACTATGATCTTTACATCAAGGCAAGGCTACATTTTGATCTAGACAAGGCTGTTTTGGTTTATTTTTCCCCACGCTCTGTCTTTTCAGGTTGAATTACTGATTTTTCCCCCTTTGTTTTGTTTGTTGTGGTTTTGATGTTTTTTTTCCTTTCAGCTAAAGGAGCAGCCCAGTGGTTTTCAAGAAGTGCCAAAGTGCACTGACTGTCTCATGATGACTGGTGCCTCAGGGAGGGTCATGATTCCTGGATACAGGATCGACCTGATCCTGGATGTCACTTCAAGCAGTCAGATCGTGGGGAAAAGCCTTGTCTAATGGCTAGCCTTCCTCAAAAGTCTGATGCTAGTCATCTCGGAAGGCCTCAGAAAAAGCCTTAAAGGTGAGCAGAGTAGAGTGTAGTTCTCTCTGGGGGCTGTGACTATTTGTTGGAGAATATAATTCAACATAGAATGATAACCCTAACCTGACAAATCCAGGTTCATTTGGTAAATTAGTTTATAAATTTGTTGATGATGATGACCAGACCCCAACTTTTGAGTTATTAGAAACTAATGACCTCTTAACATTAAGATCTGTAAGGGGAGGAATTTGGTATTTCCTGGGCCTTTCAGAACCTTAGATTAGGATCGGTTGTCTTAAAGGGAAACAGCTTACTTTCATAGCTAAGGAATATTTTGGTTACAGAATTGCATTATAAGTACAGATGGATTAAAAAAAAATTAACTAGTGAGGTATTCTCTTAGTTTATATATTTATCATGTATTGTTTATCAGGCAATTGGACTTCAGGACTCTGAAGGACAAATTTGCATTTGATTTGTCTGTTATAATAATTTTTTAAAAAACATAACCACCTTTGAAGCAGTTTATTTATTATTGCATTCAACTTGAAGAATATTAGGACTGTTGCATTCTTTGAATAACATTTTTAGCTCAGTAAAAAGTTTTTAGAGATGTTTTGAGCATTTTGTTTTAGAAAAAACTTAATTCTAGGCTTCTTTCTCTGTGCTTTGAAGCATTTACAGAACCCAGTTGTTCATGTAATAACCTTGGTTGCCAAATTTTTAAGTAAATTCTAAAACTTGTCCTAAGACTTAATAGTTTTATTTTTGTTTTTGTTGTTGTTGTTGTTGTTGAGCTTCCTGTATTAGAAAAAAAATATAATATGGGCATGCAGTATCCCCAATTTTTGTCCATTTTTATGTTTAGATATTATATATGTATAGTTATATACACACACATACCTGTATATTAATATTAGAAAACATCTACAAAAATAGAAATTTTAAAAGAGGAGATGAAAAAATTAAACAAAGGAAGTTCTGATAACTTTCTTCCCTCACATCCTGATGTATACCAGGAGTCTGCAGACTTAAAGGGCCAGGTAGTAAATATTGTAGGCTTTTCAGCTCACCTGGTCAGTTAGAACTACTCCATTCCACTGCTATAGGGCAAAAGCAGCCATGGACAATGTGTTAAATGAATGAGTGTGGCTGTTGTCAATAAAATTTTATTTACCAAAACAAGCCAAGGGCTGGATTTGGCTGCTGGGCCATAGTTTGCTGACCCCTGAAGTATACCCTATTTTGTAGATCAGTGCCCTAGACCTTGAATTGTGTTAGACTACTTTCAGGCCCTTTTCACCATGAGTTTTATTAGAGTGCAGTTAATCTTCCTTATTGAAGTGAGCAGAAGAATGGTAGTGGTCAGAATATATTCCGTTTAATTGAACAAATACTTACTAAACACCAGTGATGTTCAGGTAGAAGGTTGGGTACTGGGAGCATGAGTTTGCTAAGAGAGAGGTAAACAGTTGTGGCATGGTATAAGAAGTAAACTGATCACAGCAGAAGCTGCTGAGAAAGTGAGGCTGGTGCTAGGAAATGTCTCAAGTTGGACTTCGAAAGATTAATTCAGGTTGGGAAGTAGATGAGTGCAAAGGCATAAAAGTGAAAGAAGAGAGTCGGGGAACCATCTACACCTCAGTACTGCTAGTTGGCAGAATGTTCAGTAAAGAAGGAGGAAATGAGACTGGATGGATGGCATGGCCCCTTGTGTATGCTCTGCCAGGGGATATAGACTGTATTAGAGGTTGATGGTAATAACCACTGAAGAGATTTTAGTATAGGAGAAAGTGATCAGATTTGGATTTTAGAAAGATGGTAGCGACAGTGTGGAATATACAAGGAGTAGGTAATTTTGGCAACTTTTTTTTTTTTAACCTCGTAAAAGAGGATAAATTGTTTGTGGGTCGTTTAATACCTGATATAAAATAAAGAAACTTGGAATACTATTTAGCAATAAAAGGAAATGGACTACTGACATGCTTTAATATGAATGAACCTCCAAAACATTATGCTAGATCAAAAGACCATGTATTATATGATTCCATTTTTATGGATCATCCATAAAGTAGATTAGTGGTTGCCTGGGGTGGACTGGGGACTGACTACAAATGGGCACGAGGGATCTTTCTGAGGTTTGGAAATGTTCTAAAACTAAATGGTGGTGATGGTTGTGCAACTCTGTAAATTTACTACAAATAACTGGGCACTTTTAAAATGGGTGAATTTTATGGTGAATAATTATTTTTCAATACATAGACTTCACCATTGAAATTTATTGGAGTAAAACTTTGTGAAAGAAATTATTTTCATATCGTTGACTGCTAAGTAATTTAGTTGCTCTTTTCTCAACTGATTTTGCTGTTAAAATACTAGAACCAAAAAACCTCGTTTTTAAAATTTAAAGGATATACATATAACTAAGGAACTGTAAGGACTACCAACTAAATAAATCAGATTATTACTAAATTTTATAGAATCTGCTTTGAGTTTAATAATTTCTTAATTTTACTTTTCTTATTCAATATCATGAGGAGAACTGTCTTAAATGCTTGTATTGGATAATATAAAAAAACTAGAAATAGCCTAAGGGACATGTACTTGATTTTTTTTTTTTTTCAAGGAAACAATTGCTAAAGAAAGAACTTGAAGTATGATGATTTTAATTTATCAATTGGTTTTCCATAATCTTAATAGTCATTGAGAATGAATGAAAAGAATACAAAACAATTGGAAAATGGTTAATTACAATAATTTATTGAGGGCTTACTATATGCTAGCCACTGTTTCTTAGAGGCAGATTCTTACTGTTTCTTTTATTCTTGGTTGCCAAAATAATTTATGAGTTTGAATGTAAGCATTGAGAAGATAAGTAATAAGACTTAATTTTGTTACTTTTTATTGTTTCAGGGTAATTTCACATCTCATTTAATTCCCAATTCTGTGAGAGTGAAGAAATGAATCTAGCTGATTCTCAATTGAGAGGCATGGCCTGACTAGTCTGTTGGTTTTTTATTATTTATTTATTTTTTAAAGATTTATTTATTTATTTATTTGAGAGAGAGAGAAAGAGAGAGAGAGTGTACATGAGAGGGGGGAGGGTCAGAGGGAGAAGCAGACTCCCCGCCGAGCAGACTCCCCGGGACTCCAGGATCATGACCTGAGCCAAAGGCAGTCGCCTAACCAACTGAGCCACCCAGGTGCCCCTGGTTTTTTATTTTTACTTCAAGTTTATTGCTCCTCACATTCTAGTGTGGGATTTAAAAACAAAACAAAAAACCGTACAGTACTGCATAAGGATAAACATCTAGATCGGTGGATAAATTGAGAGTTCAGAAATAAACCCATACATTTATGGTCATTTGATGTTCAACAAGGGAGTCAAGAATTTAATGGGGAATAAATGATGTTTTCAACAAGTGATAGTGGACAACTAAATATCCTTATGCAGGAGAGTGAAGTTGGACTCTTACCTGATACCATATACAAAAATGAAATAAAAATGGATGGGCAGTGTAATTGTGAGAGTTGAAACTCTTAGAAGAAAGCATACAGACTAAAACCTTATGGCTTTGGATTAGGCAGTGGTTTCTTAGATATGACAGTAGAAATACATCCGAAGAAAAATTAGAAAAATTTGACGTCATCAAAATTAAAAATATTTGTGATTTAAAGGATACTATCAAGAAAAGACTGTAATGGAATAGGAGAAAATATTTGTAAATCATATATCTCTTAAGGGCCTAGTATCCAGAATATAAAAAGAACTGTTAATAAATAGACAACCCAATTAAAATATAGGCAATGGATTAGAAATGATATTTCTCTAAAGACATGCAAATGACCTTTAAGCACATGAAAAGATGTTTACCATCATGAGTCATTAGGGAAATGCAAATCAAAACCACTTTATAGTGGGATACAACTTTATACCTACTATAATGGTTATAATAAAAAAGATGGATAATAACAAGTGTTGGTGAGAACGTAGAGAAACTAGAACCCTCATACATTCTGGTGGGAATGTAAAGTGATGCAGCTACTGTGGAAATAGTTTGGCACTTCCTCATGAAGTTGAACATAGAGTTAACCAATGGCACCCAAGTTCCACTTCTTGGTATATACCCAACAGAAATGATAATATATCCACATAAAATGTCTTATCAGCATTATTTATAATAACTAAAAAGTAGAAACTGATGAATGAATGAACAAAATGTGGTATATCACACAATGGAATGTTACTTAGCCTTAAAAGGGAATGAAATTCTGACACACACTACAACATGGCTGAAGCTTGAAAAACATGCTAAGTGAAATAAGCCAGATACAAAAGGCCAGTGACTGCATAATTCCATTCATATGAAATCTCCGAATAGGCAAATCCATGGAAACAGAAACTTACAGTGGTTGCTAGGAGTTAAGGGTGAGAGTTGATGCCAGCGTGAATGGGGTTTCTCTTTTGGGTGATGGAAATGTTCTGAAATTAGCAGTGATGGTTGTGTAATTCTGCCTCCCTGGTTTAGCCATTCCAAAAAAAAATGAAATGGAAAAACTCTTCTTTTACCCTCACATACCCTTTTTCTATTTCCTTTTCTACTGACTTTCTTAAATTTCTTTATTCCTTTCATAGCAAATTGAAGAAATTATTTTTGATTCTCCTTGACTTCCCTACCTCCTTTTTTATTCCTTAATCTATTACAATCTAGCTTCTGATTGTGCCATTCTTAATAAGGTCACCAATGACTTCATCATCTTCCAGATTCAGTCATTGGTTTTTAATTTTTCTCTTTTGTGAGCTTTTGCCAGCATTATTGAACACTCTTTTTTTTTTAAGATTTTATTTATTTGACAGAGACACAGCGAGAGACACAGAGAGAGAGAACACAAGCAGGGGGAGTGGGAGAAGGAGAAGCAGGCTTCCCGCTGAGTGAGGAGCCCGATGTGGGGCTCGATCCCAGGACCCCGGGACCATGACCTGAGCCGAAGGCAGATGCTTAAGGACTGAGCCACCCAGGAGCCCCTTGAACACTCTTTCTTAAAAGTGGCTTCTGGGTTTACACTCTTCTGGCTTTCATTTGGCTTTTGGTTCCATTTAATCCTTGATCTTGCTTTATGACTGTCCCCTTAACCCTGTACTGGTTTAATCTTAGGGTTTTTTTGTTTGTTTTTTGTTTTTTGGCTTGTATATTTGCCATGTTTCTTTTTAGGCAATTTCATTTATTCCCACAGCTTCATCCATCAGTATATACAGATTTCCATCTGTAAACAGATTTCCAAAATTTGTTTTGTTAGCCATTATCTTTTAACTTTCTTTTAATTTTTGATATGGTAAGCATCAGTAGATAGATATAACCCACATAAACAAAAGCTCTTTAGGGTCCTCAGTAATTGTTAGGCATGCAAATGGTGTTACACTCTTAGAGCACTGCTGCTGGGGGGGGGGGGGCGTGTATATATTTTATTGAGATATAATTGACATATATTAGTTTTGGATGTACAACATAATGATTTGATATTTTGTATATATTATGAAATGATCCTTGCAATAAAGTCTAGTTAACATTGATTACTACACAGAAAATTTTTCTTCTTGCGATGAGACTTTCAAGATCTACTGTCTTAGCAACTTTCAAATATGCAATTCAGTATTAACAGCAGTCACCATGCTGTCCATGACATCCCCATGACTTCTTTATTTTATAACTGGAAGTTTGTACCTGTTGACCCCCTTCACCCATTTTGCCCACTCCCATCTGCCTTTATCTTACTGAGTTTTGATGCTACTTAGGCATTCTCCCTTTTGCTTTTATTTCCTACCTCGGGATATCTATACTCCCATTTCTGGGCATATAAAAGGCCCTTTATGATATCATCCCAACTTTTCCCATGGTTTATTTGGTTTACACTGCAACTGAGTGCTTCACCAACAAAAAAGTGTCCCCGTTGTTCATTGACTCCATCACACTCTTACTTACCGGTGCCTGTTCCATACTTCTGGGATGCTTCCTACCTCTTCCCACCTTTCTCTTCCTAGAACCTACTCAATATTTGTTAAGACACTGGTCAAGTGCTACCTTCTGTAAAGCTTTTAGGCATTTAGTTGCGTTTTCTTCTTTGTATTTCTAGGGCTTAATTCTTATCACTCTTACCCAGTTTATATTCATTCTCTTACTTAACTTCTCTCACTTCCACTAGATGTTGTGATGGCCTCCTGGCAGGCCCTTCAATTTGGAAACTTCTACCCTTTAAGTTATTTCTTTAACAATTTTTTCCCCCACATCTATGTCTCTATTCTGACTTCTGAATTGTATCCATTATTATTTTTTTTTTTTTAAGATTTTATTTATTTGACAGAGAGAGACACAGCGAGAGAGGGAACACAAGCAGGGGGAGTGGGAGAGGGAGAAGCAGGCTTCCTGCCGAGCAGGGAGCCCAATGATGCGGGGCTCGATCCCAGGACCCTGGGATCATGACCTGAGCCGAAGGCAGACGCTTAACGACTGAGCCACCCAGGCGCCCCGAATTGTATCCATTATAATCACCATCATCATCATCATTCTTAATTATTTTTCTTTTCTGTCCTACTTCCATCTTTGTCTGTGTTGTTCTTTCTTGGAGTTTTCTTTAACTGGATTGGTAAAGGGCTTGGCTTTTGCTAAGGTTTGTATATTGTTTTATTGAGGTGAAATACACATAACATAAAATTAATCATTTTAAAATGACCAATTTAGT
Organism: Mirounga leonina; assembly: GCF_011800145.1. Classification (NCBI taxonomy): domain Eukaryota; kingdom Metazoa; phylum Chordata; class Mammalia; order Carnivora; family Phocidae; genus Mirounga; species Mirounga leonina. Next base: position 60,748,810 of record NW_023270316.1, on the reverse strand, counting down.
GGCATTTGGTAAACCTTTCCTTTTTAACAAATCTCTCATAGGGGCACCTGGGTGGCTTAGTCATTAGGCGTCTGCCTTCGGCTCAGGTCATGATCCCAGGGTCCTGGGATTGAGCCCCTCATTGGGCTCCCTGCTCGGCGGGAAGCCTGCTTCTCCCTCTCCCACTCCCCTTGCTTGTGTTCCCTCTGTCGCTATGTCTCTCTCTGTCAAATAAATAAAATCTTCAAAAAAAAAAAAACCAAACCTCTCCTATTAGGAAGAAATATAAAGATGCTGTAACAGAGTGCATTGGTTCTTTAATCCCAAGCAGCAAATGCTAGGATAGGTAGCTTTCTTTCATATACCTTTTCTCAACCAGATAATTTCAGTTTCGGTATTTTGGGATTTTAAACTGTACTTGGAAATAATCAGAAAAATAATTGAGGATTATGATTGTTGAAGGGTAAAACCTTAGGGAGAGAAAGGAAGTTGAAGGACTAAATCTTCAGTCTTAGAACTATTACATTTATTGGAGGAAGGAGGAAACCAAAATGAATCTAAGGGCCTGATCCTAGTTATATAGGTTTGTTGCTGTTTGTTCTGAGGAAGAGTTAAGGCTGTGTTACATTTCAGAAAGGAGATTTAAGAAATAGTTTCACCAGAAGTGTTAACATTTTATTTGAAGCTTTTGCCCATCTACATTAAGCAAATCTGAGTAATTGGGACTAGAGTGGGGACTTGATCCTGGAGGTGCCAGCTTTCTATTTCTTAAATTACAAAGGCATTTAGAATTAGTTTGATTTAGAATGTGTGCTTCCCTGCCTTTAATGCATATGTAGTGCCTCTTTGAATGCATATTTTCTGCCAGAGAGCAAAACAAATTGATGAGCATCTAGTTGTGAACCTGCAAGAATTCTGAAAATCTTCTGGCAAGTTTATTTTTTAGGATGTTGGTTTGGCTGCTGTAATTGGACAAAAGTAATAGTGGCTTAAAAAGATGGAAAGCCTTTTCTCTCACATCAGAGACAGAATTGGTTAGTGGTCTGGGAGGTAGCTTGGTCCTGCTCCAAACTGTTCCCCGGGCCCCAGGTTCCTTCTACTTTGTTGCTTTGACTTCACTTTTATCTGAATGGTTGATACTGGTTTTACAACATACTCTACCTAGTTCAACACTACAACTGAATTTCAGCCTGTGGGAAGGAGTAAAGAATGTAGAGGGCAGGCGGCAGCCACCTATTATGAGCATGACCTAAAACTTGTATATGGCAGCTCCAGTCGGAATCCATCAACCAGAACTTGTCCACACTTACTGTGAAGCAGAGGGGGAATGTAACCTCTTCTTGGGTGGCCATGTGTCTAGCTAAAATTGGGGGTTTTGATTGGTAAGAAGAGAGATTAGATTTTAAGAAGTAGTGAGCAGTTTCTGAAATAAAATGTAAAGAAATTAATTTTATTTTAAAAGCTTTGGAAACTACTTTCTAATATGCTGCTTGTTCTAAGTTTATTTTGTGCATTTCTGCCCCAGACCTGGAATCATATCATGTTCTGTATATTAGGAAATGGTATATGTATATGGAGATCATAACCTATGGTTTTAGAGGGGGCTATTGAATTCGTCATTGTTTTGAGGCCTTTTAAAAGTGGACAGAGTTAGGAAATACATTTTCCCCCCCCCCGAAAGAGAAAATAGGTCATGAATTCACACTTGTATTTCCAATTAAAATTTAAAGTAGCTATTTAAAATGTACTGGTTAAAGAATGTGTTTATGTTAAAGACCTAAGTTGGATTTGTGGCTTTGCAGCTAATTACAGGTGTAACCTAATTCTCTCTTGTTTGAAGCCTCAACTTTAAAATGGGGATAATAATAACTATATGGTTGTTTTAATGATTACATGAGATAATAAGTGCTTAAGAAATTTTGCTGTTTTTATTATTCTCTGTCACATTACAGAAAGGAGAAACTACTAATTCTTGTAGGGATCGGAGCAGACTTGCTCATGAAGGCAACACTGGTGCTTTCCGGAAAGGCGGGATTTTAATGGGATATAGAAGTTTTTGCAGAAGTATCAGGACAAGAGACTAGCTGGGGAGTGTGATCTTCATTAGTTAAGACTGGAGCATAGGATTTTGTTTTGACCTTTAAAAAAAGAAAAAATAGAAAGAAAGCCCTTTTTCCTTCATAGTGTTTAGCATAGTCTATTACATAGTAATCTGTGCCTACCTGGTTAATGTCGACCAGCCTTCCTGCCCCATCAGGGCAAGGACTATCCTATGTTCTGCTTACCACTGTAACCCCAGCGCCTGGCAGAGAATAGTCACTCAGTTGATACTCATACCATGAATGAATTTTTACAGCATTTATAAATACCACAAAATTTAGCATTTGATTATATATATATATTATTTTTCTGCAGTTACTTCATAAGTGTTATGTTATCCCTAGCTCTATTGTAGCTTAGGAACTAATTGACCTAATTTCATTAAAATTAATAACACTTAATTCTCTGCAGATTTTTGCCACTTATTCATTCACTGACAGCATTAAGTCTTCATAAATTTTTTTTTTTTTTATTTGAGAGAGAGAGAGAATGAGAGAGAGCACATGAGAGGGGGGAGGGTCAGAGGGAGAAGCAGACCCCCTGCCGAGCAGGGAGCCCGATGCGGGACTCGACCTGGGACTCCAGGACCATGACCTGAGCCGAAGGCAGTTGCTTAACCAACTGAGCCACCCAGGCGCCCAGTCTTCATAAATTTTTATTGGAAGAGTGAATTAAAGAATGAATTTGCTTGTACTGTAGTTTGCTTGGATCCGTTTCTCAGCCATCTTATGAAATGTGTACCCAGTATCTTATTGTTAATAAGAGTTTAAAGTACCTCAAGTATTCCTTGTAGTGAAGACACTCTGATGCTTTCATTTTGTTATGTTGTCTTAAGTGGGAGAGAACAGGATACATAGTTAGATTTTTGACCTAAGAGATAAGTCTAGTACTCCTATAGGAGTTGTGTGTGTGTGTACATGCACGCGAATGCATATGTGCACACATCGTTTCTGTTCCATGGAAAAGACGGAGGATGAGTATCCTCACCTGGATATTTAGAGAGGCACTCTTAGAAAGGAGGCAGAATGGTATAGTATAAGGCACCAGACTGCAAACTAAATTGCGTACGTATTCTAGAACCTTTTCTTTCTTTCCCTTTTTTTTTTTCGCCACTGAATATATGGTATTCAATTTGTATTGGCTTATATTTCCTTTGTTGTTGTTTTTATTGTCCTTTTTGTTTAACCATAATGTATATACAATAAAATATAGTACTTTCAAATATAAAACTTGATGAGTTTTGACAAAAGTAAATAAACATCATGTCAAAAGCACACTCATGATAAAAACTACATTTATCACTCCAAAAAATTTTTCTTGTGCTTTGCCCCTTTGCGGTTAATTTCTGTCATCATCTGGAAACAGCTGGTCTGCTTTCTGTCACTGTGTCTATCTCTCTGTCTATATCTATCTATCTAGTTTTGTCTTTTCTAGAATGTCATATAAATGGAATCATAGAGTGTATAGTCTGTTGTGTCTGGCTTTTTTCACTTAGCTTAATGCTTTTGAGATTCATCCACACTGTTGGATATATCAGTGGTTTGTTCTTTTAATTGTTGGGTAATATTCCAGCGTACGGCTATACTACAGTTTGCTTATCCTGTCACCAGATAGAACATTTAGGTTTTTTCCTTTTTTTTTTTTTTTTAACCATTATGAATAAAGTCACTGTGTACATTGGCAGACAGGACCTTTTGTGGACATAAGTTTTCATTTCTCTTGGGCATATACATAGGAGTGCAGTTGGTGGGTGATATAAGTGTATACCTAACTTTATAAGAAATTGCCAAACTGTTTACTAGGGTCGCTGTACTAGTTTCGCATTCCCACCAGGAATATATGAGAGTTCTAGTTGCTCTACATCCTTCCAACACTTGAATTTTTTCAGTCTTTTAAATTCTAGACAACATAGTGGGTGTGTGGTGTTATCTCATTTTGGTTTTAGATTGCATTCCCTAATTACTAATGGTGTTGAACATCTTTTCATGTATTTATATGCCATCTGTATGTGTTCTTTGGTGAAGTGAATGTTCTCATCTGTTGCCCATTTTTTATTGGATTGTCTTATTTCTGAGTTTTAAGAATCTTCTACATATTCTGGATACAAGTCCTTTATTGGATATATGTTTTTCAAATATTTTCTCTCAGTCTGTGATTTGCCTTTTCCTTCTTTACAATATCTTTTGAAGGGCAAATGTTTTAAATTAATTTTTTTCTTTTATAGTGTGTGCTTTCTGTATCTTGTTTCAGAAATTTTTGCCTAACCCAATGTTACTAAGATTTTTCTCCTATATTTTCTAGAAGGAATTTTATAGGGTGAGCTCTTACTTTTAGGGTCATGATTCATTACAATTTTTATGTCTCATGGGAGGAAAGTATTGAGATTCATTTTTTGATACATCATTAATCGTATCAGTACTATTTGTTAAAAAGATAATCCTTTCCCCATTGCATTGCTGTGGCATCTTTGTTGAAAGTCAGTTGGCCACTTCTGGGTTTTCTGTTCTGTTTTGTTGATTTCTTTGTCTGTCTTTTGCCTACAGCACTGTCTGTAAGTTTTGTAAGTCTTGAAGTCAGTTCGTTTAAGTCTCCAACTTGTTCTTTTCCAAAATTGTGTTGTCTATGCTGGGTCTTTTGAGTTTGTTTAGCTTTAGCAATTTAGAATGAGCTTGATAATTTTTTTTTTACAAGAGAGCCTGCTGCAATTTTGTTTAAGCAAGCTCTAAGCCCAACAAGGGGCTTGAACTTATGACCCCAAGATCAAGAGTCTACTGACTGAGCTAGCCAGACACCCCACCTACTGCAATTTTGATTGGAATTACACTTGAATCTATAAGTTAATTTGGGAAAAGTCAACACCTTACATTATTAGTTATTCTAATCCATGGAGATAGTAATCTCAGATTTTTTAAGTCTAACTTTTCTCAGTGATGTTGGTAGATTTTACTGTATGTTTTGCCACATATATTTTGATGCTATTGTAAATTGGTCTTTTTTACTTTCAATTTCTGACTTTTGCTTGCACATAGAAATAGAGTTGATTCCTGTATTTTGACCTCATAATCTCTGATTTTCCTAAATTCACTTATCCTGTAATAGCTTTTTCTAGATTTTGGGAATTTTTTGCATACAGAATCATGTTTGTAAATATAGAATGTTTTACTTCTATGTTTTCAGTATCTGTCTGCTTTTTATTTCCTTTTCTTGCCTTAGTGTTGAGAATGGACATCTTTGCCTTGTTCCTAATCTTGGGGGATGGGGTAGGAAGTGAAAACTTTCACCATGTAAGTGTGATGTTAACTGTAGGTTTTTTGTATACTCTTTTTATCGGATTGTGGAAATTTTCTTTTGTTCCCAGTTTGTTGAGGTGTTTTTTTTTTAAATCGTGAATGGGCATTGAAATGCCAGATGTTTTTAATGCATATGTTCAGATCATCATATGACTTTTCTTTTTTAATCTTGTTAATATAGTGAAATACATTGATTAATTTTTGATGTAAGATTTTTTTACATTGTTACATTGTCATATGTACACATATACATATGTATACACATATACACATATGTATATATACATACACATAAACAATGTATATTATATTGTTTATGTGTATGTATATATATTTGTGTGTGTATCCTTGTTATATAGTCTGTAAATAAGGAAGCTGATACACAAAAGTTGTGATGTAAGTAAGCAAGCAGTAGGAACCCAGGAAGCAGTAATCTGAACTATTTGTTACAAAGTCAAGCAGAAAAACAGATGTCAGTAAGGTGACTGAATATGGCACAGTGTAAACATTAAATCGGAATCCAGATAAGTAACAGGATGTAGCAAAATGGGAGAACATGGGTTTAAACCTTGGTTTTTCCCAAACCATCAATAATTTGGACAAATGTATCAATCTCTTTGTGTCAAGGTTTCTTTACCCTCCTCCTACTCCCAAATGATTATTCTGTTTATTTGATTCTAAGAAACATTATCTACCCATTCTCTACCCTCTTCAGCTTTTCTGAAGTCAGGAGAAATGTGTTAGTTCTCAGCAGGGAGGTAACCTGTGATGGACTTGTATCTGGTAATGTCTGTCAGTGCAGATTTTAGACATAGGTGTGGGCCATTTAGCTATCACTCTGGCCGAACTGTTTACTTTGCTAGCACCTCATGTCAGGTGAAATTTTTATATTCTGTTTTAAAGAGTTAAAATGTTTTAGTTAAATGTGAACATTTGGCTAATAATTATATTTACAGAAGAGCTAGTAATAAAGGCAAGAATTCCTTCCCATTCTCATTTTCTTTTCACAAAGGCTTTTAATTACTTGGCATTTTTAATTGTGTTTACTCACATATGTCCAATTTTTAAAAACTTATTGTAGAATTTTCAAATATATACAAAAGTAGGGAAAATAATAAACCTCAAGAACCCTTATCCAGCTTCAGTTGTTACACAGATTTTATTGGTCTTGTTTTTATCTGTTCTGCCCCTACTGCCATTTTTAGGGGGAATATATTATCCTACAGAGAGAGAGAGACCTCACATGTCTGAGCAGGGGAAGGAGCAGATGGGGGGAGGGGGAAGGGAGGGAGAGGGAGGGGAAAAGAAATCTCAAGTAGACTCCTCATGGAGTGCAGAGTTGCACATGGCGCTTGATCTTACAACCCTGAGTTCATGACCTGAGCCGAAACCAAGAATTGGACGCTTAACTGACTGAGCCACCCAGGTGCCCCAGGAATATTTTAAAGCAAATTACAAACACTATATCATTTCACTCACAAATACTTCTGTATGCATCTTTGACATCTAAGGACATCTATATGTATCTGTTTACATCAGCAACGTTCTATAGCCTAATGAAACTTGAATGTATTTTAACATTTTGTTAAATTTAAATTTAATTTTTTTTTAAAGTAAACTCTACGCCCAGTGTGGGGCTTGAACTCACAACCCTGACACTGGGTCAGCCAGGTGCCGCTAAATTTAATTTTTAAAAATAGTTAATTTTGGGGGCGCCTGGGTGGCTCAGTTGTTAAGCGTCTACCTTCGGATCAGGTCACGATCCCAGGGTCCTGGGATCGAGCCCCGCATGGGGCTCCCTGCTCTGTGGGAAGCCTGCTTCTCCCTCTCCCTCTGCTTCTTCCCTCTGCTTGTGCTCTCTTTCCCTCTCTCTCAAATAAATAAAATTGTTTAAAAAAAATAAAAATAGTTAATTTTTAAATAATTAAATTAAATTAATTTTATTTATAATTTATCTCTATAGCTTCACAGAAATTTTAAGGGGTCCAATAAATAATAGTCTGATACCTAATCTGTATTCCAGTTTCCCTAATTGTCTCACAAATGTCGACAGTTATTTAAACCAGAATCCAAACATGGTTCATACATTACATCTGATTGCTACATATTTTTAACTAGAAGTTTCTTAGTTCTTGCTTGAAATTTTTTTTTTTTAAAGATTTTGTTTCTTTTATTTGACAGAGAGGGACAGAACGAGAGAGGGAACACAAGCAGGGGGAGTGGGAGAGGGAGAAGCAGGCTTTCTGCCGAGCAGGGAACCCGATGTGGGGCTCGATCCCAGGACCCTGGGATCATGACCTGAGCCGAAGGCAGACGCTTAATGACTGAGCCACCCAGGCGCCCCTCTTGCTTGAAAATTTTTAAAGAATTTATTGCTGTATAGTGAATTAACAATGAAATTTTAAAAATATGATATATACAATAGATTACCTACTGTATAAAGGCAGTGTGAATAAAGGCAGTTGAAATTACCAAATTTCTGAGAAGTAAAACTTGCCCTGATTACAAAGAATTGTTACTGAGGAATCAAAACACCTGGCCAAAGTCAGCCTTTCAAAGCAAAGCATTATGTCATCTAGTAATTTATAACTGAAATAAAAAGAATACAAAAATATTCTGAGGTTAATCAAATGGAAATGCAAGTGAAACACTGCTAGTCTTTAATATACCTTGAAATTATACTTTTCAAACTGAAGGTGCTAGTGAGGTCAAGTTCATAAGCACAAGCTATAAAATATGACTCTGATGTTCTTCTTACAAAAGGAATTCAGAAGAACCTCTAGACCCAGTGTGGAGAAGACTTAAAAGTCTGTGATACTCAAACTCAAACTCTCTGATATGGAAGAAAAAAGGGATATGAAGCTACATGGATAATTGTGTGCTGTTGGAAAAATTTTTATATACATTTAATGTTAAATTTTGGGGAATCAAAGAAATATGTTAAATTGATAATATGCTTTAGAGTCATAAGTTATAAGTAATAGGTGTATTGGAAGATTAAATGAGATGATTCAAGCAGGATGTTTAATTGAAACCCTAGTTCAGAGTTCAGCAAATGATGAATTGTCAACTTGTTAACTTACTGTGTGACTTGAGGCAATATTTGGTATGAACAAGAAGTCTTTAAGCTTTGTCTTTCTCTGCTTCTTGGAATTATCAAGAAAAGCTTATTGTTATTTTTAAGGGTACAGTCTGTTTTCAGAAGATAGGGACATATATAACATGCTGTGGGAAATTTTTTGATAAGTTTTCATACTTGAAGTGTTAAGTGTTCTCAGTTACCTAGAAAATAATAGCTCTCAAAATGATTCAGAAAGCTCTTACTATTTTATTTTATTTTATTTTTATTTTTTTTATTTATTTGTCAGAGAGCACAAGCAGGGGAAGCTGCAGGCAGAAGAAGCAAGCTCCCTGCTGAGCAAGGAGCCCAATGCGGGACTTGATCCCAGGACCCTGAGATCATGACCTGAGCCAAAGGCAGATGCTTAACTGATTGAGCCACCCAGGCGTCCCACCATTTTTTATTTTTAAAGTTTCTTTATCAACATGCTTTAAATTAAACATCTGATCTAATACTTTACAATTTATTACAGTTTTAATGTTGGATTCTTTATACTTTGAGATATTATTAACAATTTATAATTTGGGATATTAACAATTGTGAGTAGTTATACGTTATTGTACATCTTTTGAGAAAAATACTCTTTTCTGGTTGTGTGTGTGTATTTGAAACTTAGTTTTTACAAAAAATTATGCGTCATATATTAAGTACTTTGTTACCATTTTGAGCATGTTATATCATCACTTTAATAGTAGAGGTAGAGAAAGTGTCAGGGCCTAGGACATAGCATATTCTATATTTTTTTGTCTATAATTGTTTTTGGTATCAGTCCCTTGCTTTTTGCTTTCATTAACCTGTTTCTTCCTCTCATTTCTGTTCCTTTTGCCATCAGTCACCCTGGTGCTTTTCTTAAACTATTAGTTCCTTAAGTTGTCTTGGTGTTTTTCAGCCTGTCATACCATGGCAGTAATGATTCTAAAGCACACCACTTGAGCGTGTTATTCTATTGTTAAAAATGTTTCATTGCTTTCCATCGTTCACTAGATTCCTTAGCGCCCTTTACAACTTAGCCAGTCACCTTATTTATCCATACATCATTTATTCATTTAGCCATATTTATTGAGTTTCTTCTGTGAACCAGACACTGTGCTAGGCTCTAAGAATCAAATGGTGAGTAAAAACAAACAGGAGCTCTGCCGCCATTAGTCTAGTTGAGAAGACAAATGTTAATAAAAATATCATATAGATAAAAATAAATTGCAATTATCATATATCCTACAGAAGGAGGAATATCTGCTATAAGAGCTTACAATAAGGGCACACTAGATCTAGTCAAGGAGGTCAGGGAAAGCTAAGATCTGAAGAAATGAGTAAAATTTACTACACAAAAAGTGGGAAAGATGATCATATCAGGCAGAGGGACTGTGCAAAGACTCTATTCCCAAAGGGAGTATTTTTTTTTTTTTTAAGATTTATTTATTTATTTGACAGAAAGTACAAAAGCAGGGAGAGGGGCAGAAGGAGAGGGAGAAGCGTGCTCCCCACTGGGGCTCGATCCCAGGACCCCGAGATCATGACCTGGGCAAAAAGCAGACATTTAACTGACTGAGCCACCCAGGTGCCCCCCAAAGGGAGTATGTTTTGAGAACAAGACTAGAAAAAAGCTCATGTGACTTAGTGCATAAAAGAAAAGGGATCATTGTATAAAATGGAAAAGAAGGTTGGCTTGACCACGTAAAGGTCTTGAAGCAATGCCAAGTAATGTTGTTATTAATATAAAAGCAATAGGAGGTCATCCAAGGGTTTTATTTGGAGATATTGGGTGGACGAGGGGAAGACAAATGGATGTGGGAAGACCAGTTAGGCATTGTTGCTTTAGTTCTGCCAATAGCTTGGCCAAGGAGCTTGGTGATGGTAGAAGAGATAGAAGTAGTCATTTTAAGAGATATTTGTAAGGTTAAATCAACCAAATTTGCTGACATACATTATATTACATTTGGGAGTGTGATAAGGAAGAGGGTGAATGACTTCTTGCAATACTGGAGAGATTATGGTACCATTCACTGAGCTAGGAAATGTTGAAAGAGTATCATTTTAGGTGGAGGAAAATGATGACTTCAGTTTTGAATGTTGAGTTTAAGGTACCTTTGAGCCATTCAAGGGAAATGTCAAGTAGGCAGAAGAATATTTGGTGCTCAGAAGAAAGATCTAGGCTGGACGTATAAAAATGTTTCATATTATCTGAGTATAGATAGTAAATGAAGCTGTGGGCAGTGGTTGAGGGTTTAAAATATAGATTGGCCAAGGCTTAAAACTAAGCCTTGAGGATCTGTTGCAGTTAATGGTATTGAAGGTTGAGTCTGGGTTGTGAGTGAGGGTAGAAGACTGAACAGCCAGAGAAGAGGAGGAAAACCATGAGAATATTCCAGTGTGAAAGCCAAAGGAGGAGTGTCTTTCTAAAGAATGGTAAATACTTTTGAATGCTGCTGGGAAGCTAACTGTGAAAAATCTCCACTAGATTTAATGGCACCATTATCTATTTCTGTGTAACACATCATCATAAATCTTAGAGGCTTGAAACCATTTTATTGTTTCTCAAGATACTGTGGGTTGACTTCATTCAGCTGGGTGCTTAACTGGGGCTGGAACATTGAAGATGGCCTTTTTTATAAGTCTGGGGCTTTGGTGCTCACTGTTGCCTGGGCACTTTGGTGCTTGTCCCTGTGGCTTCTATCTCCATATGATGTCTCATCAGTCAGTGGTCAAGTTCAAGTTTCTTCATGAGGCGGCTGGCTCCCAAGGGGGTGATAGTGAAGCTGTGAGGCCTATTAAGACTTAGGCCTGGAACACTTCTCTTACTTGTCATTTACCACAGTGACCAAAAAAAGATCATGGGTGACTTCATGTGGGAATTGTTTTAATGGACTGAAAAGACTAGGGAATGACTAGTAGATGAAGAAAAAATTCATTATCATTCTTTTATATTTTCTCTAAACTTGACCCAAAATAGGCTACTAATTTCCTGAACACTTCTGGTTTTTTCTCTCATAATCTCTCTTTTCCTGAATGTTGTTCCTCTATCTCCCCCATATTAAAACCTTGCCCATTCTTTTTTTTTTTTAAGATTTATTTATTTGAGAGAGAGAGAGAAGGGAGTGCACAAGCAGGGAGGGGGCAGACGGAAAAGGAGAGGGGAGGCAGACTCCCCGCTGAGCAGAGTCCAAAATGGGGCTCAGTTTCTCTCATGACCCTGAGATCATGTCTCTCTCAGTGTCTCTCATGACCCTGAGCCAAAACGAAGAGTCTGATGCTTATAACCGACTGAGCCACCCAGGCGCCCCTAAAACCTTACCCATTCTTAAAGCCTTTCTTAAAATCTTCAGTTTTTCTCCTTTGTACTTTACTCTCCAGCAGCTTTGAATTTTAATTTAGTTTTTCATCCTAGTATTTGTTTTTTTATTTCTTGCCTCCTGTATTTTTGATTATGATCTTCACTCTGCACATGCCACCCCCCAATCTGCAAAAGGTTCTAGATTCTTAGTAAACTTTTCATTTTCCTAACTTACTCAGATGCTGCTTTTTGGTGCACCTTCCCTGGTTCATCCCCCAGATAATCACTTATTCCTTCTCTAGTCATACATACTGTTACTTTGTACATATCATAAGATATTACAGTTATTTATTTACACGTTCTTGAAGATAGGACATTACAGTGTCTTATGTGTTGCCTTTCATTAAGTGGTTTCTGAGTTATAGCTTGATTTGTGATTTCCATTCTTATTTTTTTAAAAAGGCCTCACCTGATAACAATTAAAAATTAGAGACTAATAATGACCTAAGTACTTCTTTGATACTGTGCCAAGTTCATTGGTACTAGGCCAGTGTATTAACTATAAAGAAAAGTGATGGTTAGGTGTATGAGATAAAAAATTTTGCAAGAAATAATATATGGTTATGTTCTTTGTATCTCTAAATAAAGCAAGAATTTGGGGATTATATTCTGTGTAGGCCTCAGTGGAAGTATGTCCATATGTAAATTCTCGTTCTGACTATTGTACACTGAGCTAGGCCAAGTACTTGTTATGCCTTCAGCATATGGAATGGTTGTTTCGCCACCCCCTAACCTGGGTGTCAGGTTTGCAGCTCATGTCTTTGTGTCCTCTATGTAGGTGCATACCAGGGTCATAGAGATTAAGTACATACATTGTAAGAGAGTAATCCTCCCAGCTCTTGAAGGTAAGACTACCTGGTTTTGTGACCCACCCACAAACATTACCATAGAATCCATGTTTGTGTGTTTGCATCCACATCTGTATGTGTGTTTGCAGGGAGCGCAGGTCTTATTGGCAGGACTGAGAGGTGCTCTGACTGCAGCTCTTACTCTGCTGCTCTTACTCTTGTACTTTTCTTCGGCTGTGGGAATGGGAAGGACCTCATTTATTTCATTTGACAAATACTATGGTCGGGGGTGGGGCACAGAAAAGAATAAGATCCTTCTTCCTGCCCTCTCTCAAACTGGTGGGATAGGTAAATAGGTGCCAGGTGTAAATAGGTCATGAAAACAGAAGGTGGGAAGTATGATTATTAAAGGACTTACTATTTGAATTACTTCTGTAATAGAACCGGTTGGCAGAACATCCAAGTGCAAGGGAAACCTCGTAAGTGTTGGTACAGATCAGTCAGTCTTGACTGTCATGGTTGGCTCTGGTGTGGCCATCATTTAGGAAGGAGCCAGTTAGGTTGTGTACCAGGAGAAATCTGCTTAGTTCCTGAATTAAAGATGTTTTAAAAATAAATTCCTTTTTTCTTTCTTTCTTTCTTTTTTTTTTTTTTATTATTTGCTGACTTTTATTGTTTGCATTCTGCAGGTCTAAAAAATAAGTAGTAATGTGTAAGAATTTTAGTCATCTAAGGTTTTATAATAGTTTCTCTTAAAGTGAGCTACCTAGAACATCTCAAATATTATTTGGCTTGGTATAGTCCTTATTAAATCTTGACAGAATGCCATGCTTTAGTAGGTGCTTAGTGAATAACAGAATAATTAAAATTTAAGTTGAGCCTTAGTCCACTCTTAGCACAGTTGCAACTAATTAGGATTTGAACCATAATCAAAAACAAAGCAGTTGAATGAAGGAGAAATTGCACTTTTATAATATAAAGTTTGAGCAAGCCTAATGATAGACTATCACATACCTAATTTGCCATTTACTTTTTATACGTATGGAGAAATAAATTTTATTCTTTTTTAATAAGAAGTTCAGGAAAGACTCAAAGGTGAAAAGGCAGTAAGATAGATCTCCAAAAGAAAGAAGGAAAAATAGGACAGTTTTCCTGAATTTAAGTTGGAGTTATATTTCCTTTTCTGTCAACTACCAAGATAATTACAAAGAATGTCTGGAATGGTGATATCAATGAAATGAATCATTTAAAATAATTTGGAGGGGCACCTGGTGGCTCAGTTGAGCGTCCGACTCTTGGTTTCAGCTTAGGTCATGAATCTTGGGGTGGGGGGATCAAGCCCCGAGTTAGACTCTGGCTCAGTGTGGAGTCTGGCGGAGATTATCTCCCTCACCCTGTCCCTCTGCTCCTCCCCCTGTTCACACTCTTCTCTCTAAAATAAATAAAATCTTAAAAAACAATACAATAAAATTAAATAATATAGAAAACTTCAATTGTATACAAGTAAAAAGAAAACTTTGTTAGTATAAACAATAATTTTCTTTGCTTATTAATAAGTCCATTAGACTGAAATTTTGCCAAGTATCGTCTTATGAAGACCCTAATAAAGACCAATAATGTCATGATTATGGGAAAATTATTGTATTATTGAATTATTTAGCTAGTTCTTAAAATTTGCAGTCATTACATGGTCTAAACTTGATTATATAGCAGGGATTATTTGAGTATATATTCTCCAAACCTATATCTTCTGACATGGAATCTTATATTAACAACTTATCTCTAAAATGGGGATAATAATAGTACCTATCCTGTTGGTTTATTAAATATATGAAAAGCTCATAGAATTGTGCTTGGCACATAGTAAGTGCTCAATATCCTAGCTATTATTCTTGCTTATTTTTATTATTGTTATTACTCATGTACTTGGGAATTAGGAGAGAACAGCAGGAGGGAGAAAATATATTACTACCTCTTTACATTGGATAAAGAAGTAACTAGGGGGAAAGCATAGGATGTTTTATAAAACAATCTAAATTATTTGTAAAATATACTAATTACTGGCTTAAAAATCACTAGATTTTTAAAGGGATGATTTAAAATTTTTTATAAAAGTCATTATTTTCATAATTAAAGTTTTCTTTTTTCCATTTAATAAATTAGTTTTTTTATATGGTTATCTCAATACTTGATTTTTAAAGATGTAGATGATGGTTTCAGTAGTGATTAGGCAGTATAATGAAGTGGTTAAGAGCACAGAATCAAGGGCCAGACCAGCTGGGTTTGAATTCTGTCTCCTTACTATTTACTGTGTACTTTTCAGAAAGTTATTGGAATTCTTTGTGCCTCTGTTTTTATCATTTGTAAATAGGAGTGTATGGTGCTTGTCTCATTTGTTTATTTTTTTGTGGGTTAAATGAATTAATATATAATATATAATATAATGAATTAATATACGTATATATATTATATATATGTGAACTATATATATGGTTTAGAACAATGCCGTATAGTAGTAACTACTATGTAAGTGTTGTTAATGACTAATTTTTTTAGCATCATCAGTTTAGATACTTAACTTTTGAATACTCTTGTACTAAAGTTTCTTGCAATTAAGTTTTATAAAACTATTTTCCTGCCAAGTGTTCAGAAATAAGCCAGTAAATATCTTCATAGCCAGTATTGTTGTTTTCTGGTTAGCTTATCCTCCAACACACCTCTAAAAAAAATTCCTTTAGGAACATGATCCCTTTCCTTTGAGCTCTTTGAGTGGTGGGACCACATTTTATTATGCATCTTTAAATACCCAGGACCAAAACATGCCTAATATTTGGTAGGTGAATAAAAAATGATGACTGAAAGGAGCATGCATAATTTTCAGGGAGTATTCTGCCCTCTTGCAGTATATTTTAATAGCTGATCAAGGAGAACTCTTTGTTGGAGTCCTTAAAAATGTGTGACCTTTGGGGTTTGTGATTATAATCTAATCTACTTTATAAAGTTGAGGCATGTATGAAGTTTTCTTGTCTTTGATTTTGTATAAAACATAATAGTTAACTACTTGAATGAACACTTTATTTGCTTTTGACAGTTATCTTCATATTAACATATTCAGATATTCTGGATAAGAATAAATGATACAAAATTTCTACATATTTGCCAAATTTTGTTCTTTTTTGTTGTAGATTTTTAAAAATTTAGTAAATGAAACGGAACACTGCAGATCATTAAGCTGTAGTTTCCTTTGTTCCCCTACTCAATGTTAACTTTCTTCCCTCTTCCCCACCCCACCCCATCCTGAATTCGGTCTATAGCTTTTTAGTTCATTTTTCTCACTTTTACTACATGTACATGTTATACATATATAAAACTAGATTAAGTAAATGTTTAACAGTGCATACAGATGCTTTTTTCTATGTATGTCATTTTGCATCTCGGCTTTCTTTTCATCTGATACTGTTTTGATTCACAAATAGACTCACACTTGTAGTGTCCCCCAATATAAGAAAAAAGGTGATATTCTAGAACAGTGGAGAAAGAATGTTTTTTTCAATAGTATGTCAATTGGGTATCCCTTTGAGAAAAAAATCTACCTCCATTTCTAGCTCATAGAACAGACTCAATGTCAGGTTTAAATATAAGTGGTAAAATACTAAAACTTTTAGAAGAAATTTTCATGATCTTTGAGGACACAAAAAGTACTAACCATGGAATAAAAAATGTATTAAGATAAATTCACTTTATCAAAAGATACCACTAAAATAGTAAAAGAGGTCACAAAGTGGGAAAAGACATTTGCAGTACATATATCTAACAAGGGACTCTTCCAGAATATATTACTAATTTTTCAAATCAATAAAAAAAGGTAACTCAATTTTTTAAAAAGTAGGCAGATGACTTAACAGGCACTTCACACAAGAGCACTTTTGCTCCTCAGTGTATACCAACAGAAATGTGTATTTAGGTTTTTCATAAAGACATGCCATAATTTCCTAGTTGTACTAGTCATACTAGAAAGAAACCAGAAACAACCCAAATGCTTATCAACAAAAAAATAAACTGCAGTACATATTCTATCTCTGTTCCTTTGTCCATCTCTGTCTCTCCCTCTCTTGCTGTTTTTTACACTCACATGCTATATGGCAATGGAAATGAATGATCTACACTTAAATATGCAACAGTATGAATCTCAACCCTGTAATATTGAATGGAAGAAGCCATAAGCCAAAGAGAACATATTCTATAATTCCATTTATGTAAAGTTCAAAATCAGGAAAAACTGATCAGTTGGAGAGGGATAATGACTGGAGGGGCATAAATTAGTTAAGTTTCTGTTTCTTGATAAAAATGCTAATTACACAAGGACATTCATCTTGTGAAAATTCATCAAGCTGTACATTTATGATTTATGTTCTTTTATGTATGCATGCATGAATTGTATGTTATATTCAAAAAATACTGTTTTGAAATCTATCCATGTTGGATCTTAGAAGTTGAGTTTATTCATTTCAACTCTGATTTATAAAAAGACCACAGTTTATTTATTGATTCCCTTATTGGACTTCTAGGTTGTTTCCTGTTTTCCTGTTTCAAATAATGCTGTAGACAGTATTCTTTTACATGGTTTCTTGTAAACATATATGAGAGTTTCTTTAAGATGTATAACTAGAGATGGCATTACTGGGTCCTAGTGTATGCTAATCTTCAGCTTATCAGATATTATCAAATTGTTTTCTAAAATGATTTTATGTAAGAATGATGGAAAGTTTCCATTGCTATATACACACACACATGTCACCACTTTTGTCAACCCTTAAAATTTTGCTAGTGTGATGGGTGCAAAATGATCTATCCCTAATATTTTAATTTGTATTGTCTGGCCATATGGATTTCCTTAGCTATTTTTTCTTCCATTTTTCTCTTTCGGGAATTACCTATTTGTATTTTTGCACATTTTTCCTATGGTTAATTTTATATTTATTTCTTGATTTATGTGCAGTTTGTCTTGATTCTCAAAGTCCATATATTCAGAAAAACTTCCATTTGTGACTTTAACATGCTGCTAGAATTTCAGTTGTAGACTTTAGATTTGGAGTAATTGAACCTTCTTAAGAATATTTTTCCTTCAGGCTCTTTATCTTTTTCCTGTTCCTGTTTGCCTACCATTGCTCCTTCCAATATTACTAGCACATTTCAGCTATAGGGGATTTTTTTTCCTCTTCTGTTGATGAGAGGGGGTAGTAGTGATATGGGGAGGGGGAAATGATAAATAGAAAAATAAATAAAAATTTGACAAGTTTATAAAAATGATATGACTATGTATAAAATTTGCTTCTGACCATTCTTGGTTGTTTTGTTTATTTTACTTGAAATACTTTCCAGATCTGGCATTCCACAAAGGCCAGCTATTTTGTTGTATATTGTCTCCCTTGTAGATGCTTATCATTATCTGATTTTGTGTGTGTGTGTGTCTGTGTGTGTCTGTGTCTGTCTGTAAGTGGAAAAGAGAGAGAGAGAAATTATTATCTGATTAGTTGTGTGTGTATGTGTATACAGTTTGGGGTCGGTCTTTGTCCTACCCACTGCTTATATATGAGGTCTATGCAGTGCTGTTATCCAGTGGGTTCTTGAGACAGTTCCATGTATTGATTATATCCCAAAGTAACTATTTTAACAGTTCAAAACCCTCTTCCTCCAGTGCTTACTTATGCTTTGATTTTTTTTGTGATCTTAGAACATGACCAAACACTTGGTAGTTGTGCTTTCCCAGGTACAGAGGTGGTGGGGCTGGAGTAAAGGAGATGATGGAGACAGTGTTTTCCTCTTTATCTTCTGGCAGGGTGTGGTAATATTAGCAAAGGGCTTGGAGTTCCTGAACTGTTTTCCAAGTGTCACGGAGCCTTTGAGGTTAGAGAACCTTCCTCACAGAACATCCTGGCCCAGATTTCTTCAACATTCCATCCTTACTGCCTGTCCTGACTTCTGCCTTAAGCAGGATCAGTGCCAGAGGAAAAGCTCGTGACCCCGGCCATGGTCACAAAACCTTGGCTGATTTTGATCTTGCAGCATATTCTCTTGGCATGAATCTCTCAGAGAGGTGCCAGTTTAGCAGAGCTTCACTAGGAGTTCTCTTCCAAGAGTAGAATCTGATTTTTTTTTAAATGGTTTAATGTAACTCATAAAGAAACTTGAGTCTTAAGTCAGTGTGGAATGACTAATCCCTAATTTATCAAGTGCAGAAATCTTTGAGGTGAGAAATAGAAAGGTCATAAGCAATACAATTATGTTTGCTGTATGACCAAAGCAGTATAAACTTTGGCAATTAATTTGGAAGTGATGATTTTAAAGTATTTTCTGTACCTTAGAGAAAACTCTAAATAAATCCCCGAATATGGTAATCCTGGGCTTTATTCTTATTTTTAAGAATTGTACAAGTGATGAAGATTTTTGTTTTCCTGGGCACCATGTCATTATCACACTTAAAATATTAATAATTCCAGTAACATATATTCCATATTTTCTCAATTTTCTCAAAAAATCTTTGCTTTTGATTTCTTTGTCTCTTATTCTGTAATGTTCCGCCAACAGTCTCCACTCCCCACTCTTTGCTTTTTCATGCCATTGATTTATTGGAGAAGCCAGGTCATCCGCCCTGTAGGATGTCCCACTTGCTGGATTTGACTTACTGCTTCTTGTGGTGGTATTTAACTTGATCCTGTGTCCCCTGTGTCTAGGCAGCTAGAACAAAAGGCTTGATGAGCTTCAGTTCAACCTTTCCTTCCCTTTCCCCTTTTCTTGCCTTTCAGTGCTATACACCTGCTGTTGCATCACTTCTTCATACACATTCTTTCTGGTTGTCCCCATTTAGTTATGGTAAGATTCGTGTGTGGATTCTCTTGGTCCTCTGTTACTTGCTTGGTGCAGAGGTGCCCGTTAGAATCATTTCAGTGTCTTCTAAGATTCTTAAGAATCCAAGATTCTAATTTAGCAGGTCTGATAGGTTTGGGGAATAACATCTATTAAAAAACACATGGAAAAATAAAAAGCCCTCTACCTTTACTCAGATGTGGTAAGAATCATTATCTTTAATATATTTAATATATAATTAGAGTGACAAAATTTACTTTTATGCAGATGCTTTGGGAATATATGTTTTGTCAAAAAATGAAGCCTAATTAAAATTATTAACTGGAGATGTTTGAGGCTGCTGTGATGTAACAGAAAAAGTACTGACTTGGACCCAGGAGGCCAAATCACTTTTTCTCTCTGAGACACTTTTTTAATGTAGAAAATAGGAATAATAAGATATTTATTATAGGCTTGTTTTAATGATTAAATGAAATGATTTATTTGGAAGCAGTCCAGTACCTGGTGCTTAGTTGAATGGAAACCTAAAAAGCATTACAATAATAGATGTTTTTCAATCGAGGTCTTTAGAGTAAAAGCTTAAGAAAATTGAAGTAACAACCTCTCAGGTGCTTATTTTAGCCGTATCTTCATAAGCGTTTGTTTTTGAGCTTGTTTTTTGAGTGATAGGAGACTGATGATATATAGTTTTAATATATGTGTAATTAATGTGGCCTTTTGGGAAAAACAACATGTGGAATCTTATTTTTTCCCCCCTTATTTTCAGCTCCATTTACCTCTTAATTCTCCTTTGCCTGGAAGTGAATTGACCAAGGAACCTTTTCGTTGGGATCAGAGACTCTTTGCACTAGTGTTGCGGTTGCCTGGCACCATGTCAGTAGAATCAGAACAGTTGACAGGTGTGCCTTTAGATGACTCTGCGATCACACCAATGTGTGAAGTGACAGGCGGTAAGTTTCTTTGCTGGCAGTAATTCAGTGACTTAAGGCAGAGTTTATTCGAATGTTCTAAAATGTACATTTCAAACACTTCATGTTTGTTTTTGTTCAACAAGTTAATGTTAGGGATTAGTAGACATATATGGTTTTAAAACTACATCGATGAACATCTATGATCTGATTTGAGTGGATTTAATACTATTGGATCTGAAATGAGTAGTATTTCTTTCTACCCATATAGAAAGTGCTGGTATTTGAAATTGTTAAACTTCTGCCTTATCTATAAAGATTACCAATGGTTCATGTATGCAGTAAAATTATTTTCTCTGAAAAATGAACAGAATTTTGAAAATCATCCCATTAACCGTGTAATGATTAATTCCTTGGTTAAGCACAATTTTCCCTAGAGGCAAAGAGGAAGCTAGAATAGTAGGTTAGAGGAACAGGTAGTGAGGTCTTATCCAGCTAGTTCAGGTAGTCACTATGTTAAGTGAACAATAAGGATACTCTTGAAAGAGAATATATAAATAGACTCAGAACTTCTGTAATGTAGAATTGGGCAGCAGATGGTTAAATTCATACGGATATGTATTGAGTGTCTACTGTGTACCAAGCACTGTTCCATGCTTTAAGACTGCAGTAGTGAACATGACAGGCAATGGTATTCTTGCTTTCATGGACCATTTTAGTTTTTACCTAAGGAATTTACTTTAGTACTCACCTAAGACTCTACTAAAATGTCCAAATCTGGCATACCACTATTTCACTTGTATCAGGGGCCCATGGCCTTAGTGTCTAGACACAGTCTCTATTGAGACTCCATGATAGCCAGCTGTGTAACTGAAAGGAAAATCTAAGGTTTAATTAAATTTCAGGTGCCTTTCTTCTAAAATTCTCAGAAAGGGTACCCTACACAGGTATGTGAAGTAACTAAGTTAGGAAGTTATTTTTCACATTATTAAATGTTCCTATTTATAGAAGTACTTTCTGGTGAACTCTTGTAATTCCTTCACAGTTTAATTTATTAAAAAAAGGTATATACATACATTTTTAAGGGGAAAAGCTATCTATCTAAATTTGAAAATTCACTGTTAACAATTCCTTGTGCATGGATGATATTTTTCAATGACAGTCCTCATTGTTTCTGTGGGTAGATTGACATTTGTATTCAGAAAATTTTAGTTTTCAGCCTTGGACTGGCCCACTTGCTTAAATTCTGATTTTTTTTTTTTTTTTTTTTTTAGCTCTAGGGTTTTTAATTAACAGATTGAAGGCCTTGAAGTTGTAATTTATTTACGCTCTTGCCTTGGAAATTTTTTATTATACATTACTTAGTTTGAACTCAGAATTTTATTATACATTACTTTGAACTCAGAATTGATAAAGTTATGGGACTATATGTACTATAACTTTTGTCTTCTAGGATCAAGAATATTCAGAGTGTGAAATGAAGTGAGTGGTATAATCAGAGAGAGTTGCAGTGAACCTGAGACATCATGTAGTGGTTAATATCCTTGCCTTTAGGCAGTAATGTACTAAAGCTATTTTGTTTATTCTTGGAAAGGAACATCTCCAGAGGAGAAGATTCTGAAGTCACCCTTGGTAATATCTTTCAATGACCCAGAAACTTTGGTCAAGAAATTAGGAAGCTCCCTCAGTACACATCCTGAATCTCTCCTGATGTAGTGGCTTATTTGCCTCTTTTCTTGCTCTTGCTATAGGAATAATGAGAAGCTATTCAAATGCCACTCACCTTTTCATAGATCTGAATAATATGTGTTCTTTTTTATTATTTTAAAAGAGTGTTTACTAAAGAAAGTTTTGAGGATAAAACACTAGAAAAATAGAACAGAAAAGCTAATATCCATTGGTATTGCACTATCCAAATATGTAATCACTACTAACAATTCATGTGCATTTTTTAACTTAATGATAAGAGTAGTGTGTGTACATTTATTTTTCCCATTATAGAACAATTCATGTTCACTAAGGAAAAGTTGGAAAAAAATGTGCCTGTGTTGCCAAAATCATTAATATGTTTTCTATATATACTCTAAAAAAGTTGTATAATTGTAATTGTAAGCATTTTTCTTTCATCATCAGGTAATTAATGAGTATCCACTCTATGTAACTGTTTTTGATGCTGGGAATGTAGCAGGAACAATAAACAAAGGTTACTTTTTGGACTTTGTGACAGATAAAATCATAAAATGAATAAATAATAGTATTTTAGAGAGTGCTACTTACTGTGAAGAAGTAGGGTAAGGGTGTAGAGAGTAACCTGAGGCAGAGAATGAATGTTCTTGGAAGGTCTTTCAGGAGGTGACTTTTTTTTTTTAAACCATAAACCTAAAAGATATGCTTATACTAGTTTGATTCAATTTAATATATTCCTTATCTTTGGAGATTATTGTATTTGTTTAAATAAATAAAACATTTATTCTTTTATAAATTACACATCTCTAATCTTGAAGTTAAAGCCACTTGTTTTACTAGGGATTAATCATACTTAGTTGTGTCTTAAAAATATTAATCCCTCTAAAATTGTTGTTACATCGTGTTTACTGAGTCTTTATTGTGGTGGAACTGACCTAAAGCATATTACTTGCAGGTGTATAGCATAATGATTTGACATTTGTATATACTGTGAAGTGATCACCACAGTAAGTCTACTTAACATACAAGCAGAGATCTGAATAATGGAGTAAACCATATAAAGATCTACGCAAAGAAAATAATAAGGGAAGGAACACACTATATTTTTGTGAGTGACAGGAATGCTGATATGGCTGGAGCTTACATAAGGGAGGAGTAGAGGGTAATAGGTGGGTTTAGAGTGGTAGGCAAAGGTCAAATACTGAATAGCCTTTTAGGCTATAGTAAATATTTTTTATTTCCCAAGTGTGATGAGAAGCCATTGGAGGGTTTTTTATAGGAGGTGACATCTGATTTCTTTTTCTGAAAGATCACTTCAGGTGCTAGATGAGAATATACTGTAAAGTAGCAAGAATAGAGGCCAAAAGGCTAGTAAGCGATGATAGCACTTTGATTTTAAGTGTTGGATTTGGGGGTGGTGAGAGGTGGTCTGATCAAGGGAGAACTGAGGATGAGGGCAGTGAGAGCAGAATGAATCAAGGATGATTTTTAGATGACTCATTTGGCCTGAATAACTGAAGGTGAATAGTTGTGACATGGACTGAGATGGGGACACTGGGGAGAAGCACGTTTGGAGGAGGTGCAGGGATAGCAAAGCAAAAAATGCCTAATGGATATGATGGTGGAAGTCTTGAAGATAGAAAGCATTTTATAAGAATTGTAAGACATCTAGAGTAAATAAATTTAACTTTCTTAGCCTCTATAAGGATTGTTGCCCAACTTATTAGAAATGTTCTTTTTGCCTCTTCGCCGTTTTACTAAAATGTTGGTGTAGTAGACTTCTGTGGGAATTTTTTTTTTTTCCACTTCTGCCTTTAGACTCACTATATTTAGTTTGATTTTTTTGTGGACTCTACATAACAGTAGTGAGCCAGCTTCTTGACTTGAAGGTGTGTGCTTGTAAGCAGTGATCGTAGAGACTGTGCTTCAATACAAAGAGTCGGACATTATAAGGAATGAGTTTTGATCTAGAGGATAAAAGAAATATTACATAGGATATAGGCTCACTTTGTAAAAACGGCAAAATTTGCTATTTCCTCTTTAATTTTCAAAAGAATTAATTTTTATTATGTGCCAAGTGGCTCAAGTTTATTTTTTCTTTAATTTTCATAAAGCATCTTTGTAATTCTTTTTTATACTAAGATTATAACTCCTGTGCTCATATTTTCTTAATCAATTAATTGATGATGACACAGGTTAGAGGAGCAGAGAGAATTGCTACAATTTTACACTTTTAAATTTTTGTTTTTTAATGACTTCTTAGGAATATGCTTAAATTTCAAGAAATAAGATAATTCAACCTTTATATAATCTTCTAAACTTTGTGTATTGAGATGATCAATCTTTATATGTATTGCTTCATGTATATGTTTTGACTCAGAAAAAAATATTTTAATTTACCAATTCTTTCAAGTAAGTGGGATTCCATATAGGCATTCTGTTTTAAATTAACATCAGATTAACATTCTGATTTCAAATTAACATCATGATTTCCAGGGAACAAAGTATACCCAGATTAAAGTTTCTAATACCCAGTAAAGGTTTGAGTCTTGGGTGTACTACTGTATTAACTTGGATAGATTAACCTATCCATGCTTTAGGTTTCTCATTTATAACATGGAGAAAGTAACCCATACTTGTTGCTAGGATTGAATAAATTAAATAAACTAATATGATAAGGTAATTAGAATACTGCCAGGCACGTACACACTTAGTAATTGGTAGGTATTTTTATGATTATGACTACTATTATTGTATACAGGTAAGTTTTTTGTTATTTGATACTTGTTTTTCTAAGTATAGCTGACGCTGACGATTTGAATCACACCACTGCCTAATGTTTTCTTTTCTAAGTAGCCTTTAACAAATCACATGTCAGGTATAAACTGATAGGAGTAATTTGATATATCAAATATAATGATATAGCTGTGTTTGGAAATAACTGGTGGAATTGGAAAAAAAGTGTAGGACTTTTCCATATTGAGCTTATTGCAAATAACATTGTAAGATGTTTGAGCAGACTGTTTTAGTTGTGAAGGTTCTCAGCATTGGTTTGGACCAGTGCCTATGATAAAAATATGATACAAGTTACATATGTAATTATAAATATCATAGTAATCACATTAAAAAGGTGAAATTAACTTCAATATCTTTTGTTTAAGTCAATAAGTACAAAATATTTCAACATGAAACTGATACTTAAAAATTATTGAAATAGTTTACATTTTTTTGTATTAACGTTAGAAAATCAGTTATATATTTTATAGTTACACATCTCAGTTTGGATTAGCCATATTTCAAGTTCTCAATAGCCGTATGTGGCCAGTGATTACAGTATGGGACAGTGCAGGTCTAGATACATTTATGGAAAATCCCTGTTAAAGAGATCTTTTCACTAGTATGTTTTTTTAACCACTAGCATTTTAATGCTCTGTACTAAAAATCCTATAGGTTAAAATATACAAAAGGAAGATTCATTTAAGATAGGTTAATTCCCAGGTATGCAAGCCAAAGGAAATTCAGGAAAGGCACATGCTACCATCTATGTTAAAGTGCAAATATGTCAAATATGCAGTAATTTCCAGTAGGCCAACTAATTGAGTATCTGCCATGTGCTTTAGCATTACTCTTAGTGATAATACTTTTGTTATGTAGGAGTAAGATTTTGAAGGTTAGTTATTAGATGTTATGTATGTGTATTAAAGATAAACTATATTGGGTAATAGTTGGAGATAATTTTATGTATATATTTTAAGTTATATTTTGCATAATATACATATATAATATACATATATAAATATATATGTAATGTGAGTTTTTTTCATTGTTCAGACCAAATTTCTGTTTTCTGTATATCTACATTTAGAAGAAAAAATGTACATACTGTCATAAAATGGAATTGTTGGTTGATTGAAAATAACTATTTTTGTTTATTTTTCCATAAGATAATGAAATAAGGCCAAATTTTGCCATTGAACTTTTGTTAATAGTGTCAGAAACCCAGCTATGGTTCTGTCTTGCTAAAGGTAGAAATTTCTGCAACTAACTTTATTCTTTTTGTCTCAGGCCGCTCATACTCTGTATGTTCTCCAAGAATGCTTAATCAGTGTCTGGAGTCCTTGGTGCAGAAAGTGCAAAGTGGGGTGGTAATAAACTTTGAAAAAGCAGGACCAGATCCTTCACCTGTAGAAGGTATTATTGTACTTTTCTTATAGACATTCTAAACTTTAACATTGAACTAGAACTGAAAAATTACTATGATTTGGCTTTAAGATTGACAAGGCCAAATTATTAAGATGACAAAATGGCTATTGATAAAGAGGGAAGATTAAACAGGAAAGTGGAGATAAACTGATAGTGGTTCACTAGCATCACTTTTTTATATTGATTGTCATAGCCTGAAATTTTATAGGAGCCAAAGACCTTATTAGGCATTTACAGATCAGCAGCCTCATATTTCCTTTTTAATAAGGCCATTTTGCCTCTCTCCAGCATATATGCCTATCATGTGTCCCTTAATTCACAAGAGTGTTCAATCCTAGGTGTTTAATCCCTTAGCTACATTTTTTCTAAGTATCAAACTGGTCAGAAACAAATAAATGGTTTGTGTGGTTACAAAAATGAGGAACCAGCCTTTGCCATTAAGTTGGATTCTGTTAATTCATAGTTAAGTCCCACCTGACTTTATTTTATTTTATTTTATTATTTTTTAAAGATTTTATTTATTTATTTGACAGAGAGGGACACAGTGAGAGAGGGAATACAAGCAGGGGGAGTGGAAGAGGGAGAAGCAGGCTTCCCGCCGAGCAGGGACCCCGATGCAGGACTCGATCCCAGGACCCTGGGATCATGACCTGAGCCGAAGGCAGATGCTTAACGACTGAGCCACCCAGGCGCCCCTACCTGACTTTATTTTAATATTCTGTGATCCTGAACTATTTATATTAGCTAGAGAGTATAAGGGGTTGCCCTAGAACCACTGGACAGCTTACATTTGAGATCCTCTGCACAGTATGACATAGCTTATAACAATAATTACAAAGTCATTAATGACAGTTGGCTGAGGTGATCCACTAGAGTGGGTAATTGAGAAAAGAGAAAGGTCATAAGGATAAAAAAAACTGGGTACTCTCAGAGGGGGATAATAGGGAAGGAGCAGAAAATGATAAAGTTACATAAATTGTGTCACTGTGTCTGTTTTAAAAAAATAAACTTTTTCTTTAATTGAATCTTAGACACGGAATGTATATTTATTCTTAAATTATTTTAATATTTGGCTTAGAGTTAGGTACCAAGTAAATGTTTACTGAACTGTTGAAGACAGTTGCTATTTTGCTAGAATTATTTTAGATTGAAGGTAGATGCCTCGAATCTGGATTTGCATATTAAAATTATTTTAGTTAATTAGGATTTAGTTAAAAATGATTTTAAAGGGGCGCCTGGGTGGCTCAGTCGGTTAAGCGTCTGCCTTCGGCTCAGGTCATGATCCCAGGGTCCTGGGATTGAGCCCCGCATTGGGCTCCCTGCTCCGCGGGAAGCCTGCTTCTCCCTCTCCCACTCCCCCTACTTGTGTTCCCTCTCTCGCTGTGTCTCTCTGTCAAATAAATAAATAAAATCTTTAAAAAAAAAAAAAAAGATTTTAAAGAAATCTTCATTTAGCAATACTTACCTAGTATTTACTAAGCCAAGTATGATGATGAAGAGATTGGGTGTTTGCCCTTATCATTTGATAGGGAAAACACATCATTCCTTAAATAAGTATCTACCATAAAGTAGGTTTTACCTTTTCTGAATGGGCAAGCAAAGGATACTGTGGGACTTCCTTTCAACTGTTGAATTCATAGTTGGAATTTACAGACTTTACTAGTTCGTGAATTTTAATCTAAATGTTAAGTAGTCATGATAGTAGAACCATTCAAAAGAAACCGGAAAATTCAGAATTGAACAAGTATTTGGACATTTTTATTAGATTAAGTAACAATGGATATAATTTAACTTTTTATGTTTTTTTTTCCTTAATGATACTTAACTTTCTTTGTCTTAATTTCTTTGCTACAGATGGGCAGCCAGATATATCAAGACCTTTTGGATCACAGCCTTGGCATAGCTGTCACAAACTCATATATGTCAGACCAAATCCTAAAACTGGGGTTCCTATAGGTCATTGGCCTGTTCCAGAATCTTTTTGGCCAGATCAGAATTCTCCAACACTAGTAAGTACCAAAATGACTGTGACCTTGTAATAGTAACCATTTAACTGCTTTTCATAGTAGTTTTAAGTACTGCTATCAAAGGTGTGTGGCTAATTTACAGGAATTAGACAGATGTTCAAAGAGCTATATGGTAAGTTATTATGTGATTTAGTATTGTTCATTATGAAGTAATAGAAAAAAGGTGTCAGTTTCCTTTAGAATCTAATACTGTGCTTATGTTTTTATTATTGGCATCTGGGTACAGAATCATAATGTAACAGGAGTTTCTCTTTGGTCTCTAAATATTAATGCAACATAAGGATTTGTCTCTAGGATGCAATTTAGAATTTAAATGAAAGTTTAGAAAATAATTCCAATTGTTTGTAATCTTTTAGGACGTAGTCTTAGAAATTCATGTTGACTTTCATGGTTTTATGTTATGTCCAGTGTTTTCATTCTGGAAGTTTTAAGTAGAAATGACTTTCTGGTCTTGTTTATATGAATTATTTTTAGAAATAGTGAGGTTGGGGCACCTGTGTGGCTCAGTCGTTAAGCGTCTGCCTGCGGCTCAGGTCATGATTCCAGGGTGCTGAGATTGAGCCCCGCCATCAGGCTCCCTGCTATAAACATAAGGGTACGTGTATCCCTTAGAATTAGTGTTTTTGTGTTCTTTGGGTAAATACCCATGCAATTACTGGATGGTAGAGGAGTTCTATTTTTAACTTTCTGAGGAACCTCCATACTGTTTTCCACAGTGGCTGTTCCAGTTTGCATTCCCACCTGCAGTGCACGAGTTGAAACCTTTAAACTTTAAACCTATATCGACTTTTCAGGGCAATATTTACTTTTGTTCTATACAAAGTCTATAAAGCAATATTTCCTCTATTTAGGGATTTAGTGAAGTAGTACATGAAATTAAGACCTTATAAGAAGTATCTTTTTTATTCCTTTTCTTTTTTTCTGATTGAATCATCATAGTTTTAAAATCTGGCCTTTGTAGAGAAGTGCTTAATTTCTTTAGTCATTTTACTTTCTCTTCTGAGAAAGTAGAGACTTTCATAGAATAGATATCATACTTGTATGAAATATTGTCTTGTTGGTTATTCATTCTGTTGTATTTAACACCTATAGTAGTATGTATAGTACTTGTTGAGTCCTAATAGAAAGAAATCCAAAACCAGTGTCACAAGCATTATCTGTTAATATTGCTCTACTGGTCTGTTGCAAATTGTTGGATTTTGAAGTGTGGGTAGGATTTCAGTTGTGGGAGGAAACAGTATGAGAAAAAAGTATGGAAGTAAGAAAGAACAAGGTGTATTTAGAGGAATGAGAAACAGCTGAGTATAGGTGGATCATAATATGTGTGTGGGACAATTGCTCATGACTTTAAATGCAAGGTTAAGGAATTTGATCTTTTCTCACTGTGATGGGGTTCACAGAATAAGTGAAGATGTTTTTAACAGAGTGCTGCTTTAGGAAATTTAATCTAGTGTTTTTCATCTGCAGTAAAATTAGGAGATGAGTTGGATGGTAAGCAGGTTATCTAGAAGGCTATTGCTAGGATTCATTTAAGAGAATGAATTAAGATGATGGAAGAGAGAATCATAAAGGAAGAGACAATATTGGAAAACTGGCAAAATTAACTAAAGGATATTAGAGGGGAAATGAATTTTTAATAATAATGGTATTCAAATACAATGTAGTGATACTGAAATTAAATGTGATTTGTTAGACACTGGTTCTGAATTTAAATCATGGCTCCACCAGTTATTAGCTATGTTTTGGTCAATTATCTTCTCCAAACCTCAATTTCCCATCAGTTAAATGGAAATAACAGCTATCTCATGGGATTGTTTGGGGGATTAAATGAATTGATAAATGCAGAATTTTCTTTGCCAAGTTCTAGAAGACATCCTCCCCCACTAGCACGCGTTTTTCCTCTTGGATCTCAATATTTTCATTCAAAAATATAAGTGAGTTTCATGGACTGATTCAATAAGATATGTGTCAGGTACATGTGAGATTCAGGAGCACAAGATGATAAAACATAGTGCTTACTTCTGGAATCTTACCATTCCATAGGAGGGTCAGACTTGTGAGCATAATACAAAACAGTGTGGTAACTACTGTACTAGCTACATGGAGCAGAGCCCAGAGGAGGTGGTGCCTAACTGCCTGGTATGTATTTGGGGTACAGGGCAAGAAAAAGGGTGTCAGGAAGGAAATCTCTTAGATGTCTTACTTGCCAGTTCAGACTTCAAAACTTTGTAATATGCAAGGGAGAAAACAATAGAGCAGCCAGAGATAACACGAAACCAGGGGCATAAAAAGAAGCTGATCTACTTGGGTAACTGCAAGTGGTTTGGCATGGCTGGAGCACAGGGTGTTATCATGGTGTGTTAGTTGAAAGGCAGATAGGGACCAGATCATCAAGGATCTTTGTATATGATATTTAAAGAAAAGAGTCTGGGTCCTATTTTTAGGTGATTGGTTGCTACTTTTACCAAATAATTTTAGAGAGGGAAATTACATGATCATATTTATATCTCATGGCTATGGGATTGATTGGAGGGAGCTAATTAGAGAGGTTAATTAAAAATAAGCAGTTGTACTAGTCTAGTCTGAGAAATGATGAAGGCATCAATTAGAGTACTAAGAAATAGAAGATAGAACTTTTTAGAGAGATGAGAATTTATTATTGACAGAAGACAGTAAGTAAATACTAAGCACCTGCCAAGTTTATGTGTTCTACCTAGTGGTTTAAGAATTTGTGAGATTTTATCTAGGTCTTTGTGACAGTTAAATAATGAGGATAAGGAGGAGATATTAAGGATAACACCTAGGTTGTTTTTGTTTGTTTGTTTTAAAGAATTTATTGGAGA